>NC_080687.1:86667446-87292446 GCF_030445035.2 Dasypus novemcinctus | reverse complement strand
TCCAATATTAAATTCTGTGGCCTGGAGAAAGGTGCATAGTCTTTGTATGCACCTTGGGAAGTTTGTTACTAACTGCATAAGCTTTTGCCGTGCCCTGGCTGGCGCTGCATGTGCTCTGGGCCTGCTCTGCAGATGCTCGCAGCTCCTGTCTGAGACTGCAGTCCTCTGCTGATGAAACAGCAATAACATTTCTGAAATGTTAAGGGCATTGAGCACTTACTTCCTGCCACACGCTGTTCTATGCAGTTCACATACTTGATTTCTCTCGACAGCTCTGAAAAGTAGGTATTATAACACTTTTCAAAGAAACTGAGGTTCAGAGAGGTGAAATCATGTCTGCAAGGGCTTCTAGCTGGTTGGTCGTAAGGAAAGATTTGAATCCAATTCTATGGTCCCAAACCCCATGCGCTTTCCACTGTAAGGTGCTGCACCCCACTTCACTACCTTTTTGCTCTGAAAGGGATCATCTGCTCTTTTGGTTCCTTTGTCTTCTCCCAGAGACCTCTCTAGGTTTTCATTTTCTTTTTTCTTTTTTAAGTTTATTATTTTTTGAAATTTCTCTCCCCTTCGTGCCCCCTAGTTGTCTGCTCTCTGTGCCCATTAACTGTGTGTTCTTCTGTGACCGCTTCTATCCTTATCAGCGGCACTGGGAATCTGTGTCTCTTTTTGTTGTATCAGCTCTCTGCGTGTGCGGCACCATTCCTGGGCAGGCTGCACTTTCTTTTGTGCTGGGCGTCTCTCCTTACGGGGTGCACTCCTTGCGCGTGGGGCTCCCCTACGCAGGGGACACCCCTGCGTGGCACGACACTCCTTGCGCGCATCAGACTGCGCGTGGGCCAGCTCCACACGGGTCAAGGAGGCCCGGGGTTTGAACCATGGACCTCCCATGTGGAAGGCGGACGCCCTATCCATTGGGCCAAGTCCTCTTCCTCTGGGTTTTCAAATGTACAAGACCCCAACTTCTTCATTGCCAGCACTGCCCTCTCTCCTGCACTCCACCTGTACCTTTAGGTTGGGCCTTTTATTTGGATACTAGCTTTAATGCCCTAGTCAACGAGCAGGCAACAAATCCAACTGTCATTTCTCCAGCTGATTCTTTTTTCTGATCTCTGTCTCTGCTGGTAGCACGGTATCTAGGTGCCACAGATTTGAAATATTTGGGAATCTCAGGTTTTACGTGTTCTCTCTGCCTCATCCCCTCTATATCAGGTGTTTGGGGTTTATGTCCCCCAAATCCCTTGCATCTGCTTCTGACTGTCCAGCCTGTGATCACAACCTCGGTCAGGCCCTCTTTTACTTAGCTGGATGTTTGCAATGGCTTCAGAAGTGAGCTGGCTGCTAGAACACACAGCGCCTTTTTGCACATTAGAAAAGACTTCCTTTCCTCTAGATGACTGCAATTCCATGCCAGAGACCATGTCTTGGAGAGCAGAGTGCAGGCTGGAATTCAGACCCCATTGGCCCCTCAGCCAGGAGAGATTGTGCAGTGACCAGCCTGCACCACTGTGCGTGGTGACCTGGAAGTGAGCTGTTTCCTTGCCTCCCTCCTGTTCCTGGGGCAGCACCTGCAGGCTTCCTGTGGATCCAGGCTCCAGGGACTCTTCAGTTGCTGTATTGTGGGAATTTAGGAAGCTTGCTGGGGAGGGGCTCAGACAGCACTTGGGAGTTCACAGCAGCGGGTATTTACCAACCAGCGTGGTGTATTTTAGTATTTTAGCCACTGGCCTAAACTTCTTGTTGCATACATGCTGAAAATGAACATTTTTGGTCCAGCTCTGAAGGATCTCTCCAGAGAGATGTTCCAAACTCATTTCTCAATGGTATCTGATTATTTACCACACTTAACAACCATCAGTTTCCATTGGCAACAAGGGCATCAACATAAGTGATTACTTCAGAAAAGGTTTAATTTTTAAAAAATTATAAACCCCAGTAGTATTGTATTTTATTTTTGCATGTAACACTTTTTATTTATTAGTACAGATTCCAAGAGGTAAATGCTTAAAAATTAATAACAAATCAATGCTTTAGGTCATATAATAGGTCATATGAGGATATAATGTGAAAAATTTTTATTATCTTTTTTTTAAAGATACTTAGATCGCACAAAATGTTACATTAAAAAATATAAGAGGTTTTCATAGACCCCATTCTCCACCCCCCCACCCCCACTCCTCCTACATCAACAACTTCTTTCATTAATGTGGTACATTCACTACATTTGATGAATACATTTTGGAGCACTACTACACAGAACGGATTATAGTTTACACTGTAGTCTACACTCTACCCCAGTCCATTGAGTGGGTTATGGCAGGATATATATAATGTCCTGCATCAGTCCCTGCAATATCATTCGGGACAACTCCAAGTCCCAAAAATGCCCCGACAGCACACCTCTTTTTCTCTCTTCCTGCCTTCAGCAACTCCTGTGGCCACTGACTATCTCCACATCAATGATGTAATTTCTTCCATTGCTAGAGTCACAATAATTCTATAGTAGAATACCAGTAAGTCCACTCTAACCCATATTTTATTCCTCCATCCTGAAGATTCTGGGATGGCGATGCCCACTCCACCTCTAAACTGAGAGGGGGCTTTAGGTGAGGCTGTCATCAGAACAGGTGCCGGTTATTCAGATACATGCCTCTAGGGGGCGCTGGGACGCCCTCTTCTCTCCCAATCACTCCACCCCCAGGAGGAATCCCAGTAAAGAACACAAACGTGCGCTGCCGGGCACAGGAGGTGCAGAGAGGCCAAACCTGGCAGGACGCACGCACGCGTGCGCGCGCGCGCACACACACACACACACACACACACAACTGACCTACGTGTTGCTCTTTTCCTTCCTACCTTCCATTCCAAGGGCTGGTCAGCCTCCTTGGTATTTCCTTGATTATGGGATTTTTGCTGGGTAGAAGGCAGGAGCTGCTGGAAGATCTGGAGTGGGAGGAGAGAAAGACTTATGCTTCTGGGGATGTGGCTGGGGGTCTGCGGAAAGAAACAGGCCCGGGGAGAGGGCAGGGCCTCGGAGGGGCTGGCACTGCGGGGGAGGTTGGGTCTGGGGGTCCCCCAACCTCACCGGCAGGGACCACGTGGTGTCCCGGCGGTCGCCGGGGTGACTATGGATGGGGTGGGATGGGGCCGCAGGGAACGGCACGCCCCTCGGGGACCGCAGTGGCTGACCGACCAGCGGGGCAGCACGCTGAACCCGAGGGGCATCGGTGAAGACTAGCAAGTGGCCACGATCTCTCCACATCTGTGCTCCCAAACACCGTTTGACCCCTGCCGTGGCTCCCCCTGGGTCTTTCTCTTGCATCTCTGCCCCTGGCTCTTGACTCGTCTCCCTTTCCACGGTCTCCGGGCCCTTTCCTGTAGCTGATGGGCCCGGGCTGCCTGCCTCAGAGGGGAAACTCGAGACAGATCCGGCAGCAGCTCAGAGCAGAGGGCACGGAGGCTTGGCTGGGGTCAGCCCCCCCGTGTCTGCAGGGCCAGGGGGTGACGCCGCTGGGGCCTTTTCCCCCCCGTCCCCCTCAGGGTTTGTCTCCTCAGCCCCGAGCCGCTCCGCGGGCCCAGCTCCTCGGCGGCCCCTCTGGGAGCCCCTGTGCTCCGCCGACTCCAGCCTCGGGGCCGCTGGCACCCCGGGGCGGCCCGTCTTCCCGCCGTCCTCCCCCAGTGGCGGGGCCGCCTCGCTCTGCGCCTGGGTTTACACGGAAGCCCCAGCGGGAGGCGGAGACTCAGCGCAGCCACGCCTCACTGACCTAGTCGGGGCAAGAGGGCCTCACCCCCTCAGGAATGGCTTAGTTCAGGAACATGATCTTTTTTAGGAGGGATTCCCAAAACAACTTCAAACTGTCACAACGTCTGCATTTCCCAGCCTCCCCTGTAGCTAGGAATGGCTCTGAGCTAACTTGGGGCAATGGGATAAAAGCAGAAATGTCACTTGTGGTTCTTGGGGAATGTTCTGGAAGGTTGTGACCTTACTTATCCATCTGCTTTCTTAGGGCCTAGTACAGAGGTCGGCCAACATTTTCTGTAAAGGGCCAGATAGTAGCCGTTTTTGGCTTTGTGGGCCTTATAGTCTCTGCCACAACTCTTCAGTGCTGCCGTTGTGTTGGGAAAGCAGCGGTAGACAATACTTACATGAATGCGTGTGGCTGCGTTCCACTAAAACCTCATTTACAGGGAAGCGGAGGTGGCTCAAGTGATTGGGCCTCCGTCTACCACGTGGGAGGACCTGTGTGGCAACCCCGCAGTGAGCCTGTGCCCGCGTGGTGACGCACACGGCGAGCCACATAGCAAGATGACGACACAGCAAAAAGAGAGATGAAGGGGAGAGTCAAGGCGAGACACAACAGAAACCAGGAACTGAGGTGGCGCAAGTGACAGGGAACTTCTCTCCACATTAGAAGTACCCAGGATTGAATCCTGGTGAACCCTAGAGGAGTAAATGAGAAGAGAAGACAAAAAAAGAGAAATAAACATAGAAAGTGAATGGACACAGACAGCAAAAACAGCATGGTTGGGGGGGTGGGGGGAAGGGAGGGAGAAAGAAAAAAAAAACTTTTTTTTACAAAAAACAGGTGGAGGATTGGACTTTGGCTTGTGGGTCATAGTTGCTGACAGCTGGGCTGGAATGCATATGTGGTGGCTGGAGTAAGAGCAGCCATCATGTACCACGAGGTGAAAGCCTTATACTGAGTATGACAGAGAAACAAACTGGAAGGAGCTCAAGTCCCCAGTTACCATGGAGCCACCCCTATAAACCTCTAGATTTCATTTATGTGAGAGAAATAAACTTCTGTTTTGCTTAAGCTGCTGTCAGTTGCAAATGAGCCTGATTCTGACTAATATGCCATTCCCGTGTGGGTGGATGCTTCTGAGACTATGGAAGCATCTGGGATCAAAGCTCCCTCTAGATATGACACATGCATTTTCCAGGACTGTGTTCTGTCCCCTGTATGTCCCCCACCTCTCTAATGCCATCTTTCCACCCAGCTCAACTAATTGAGGCCACAGATGAAACTTGTGGATTGCTCTTTGGGTGACACATGAGGTTGTGAGAGACGTACACAGAAAGTCGGGCTGCTGGTGGCCTGTGTCGCTGACAGGCTGCGGTGCTGGCAGGACGCGGCATTCCACGACAGCAGGATCTGCCAGATCCCACCCCGGAACCCAGCATTCTGACACATGCTAATGAGATTTACAGGGTGTAAATGCAAGTGTTTGCGTTTTAGCACCTTTTTTCTTTCTTTCTGATTTTGGCTGTCAGGCTGAACCTGTTCCTGGATTTGGTACTGGTTGAGAGCCTGTGGTGCCTGTTTGTAAATCTTGCTGTGCTCCAGTTTCCTCTCTTCTGGGAACTGATTCTGCTCAGTTCCTTGGGGGGAAATCTAAAACCCAATTCTTAGGATTTGGGAATCTCAGGCATACAGAAAAATGATGGGATAACTGAAAATTAAAGAGTTAGGGAGAAACACTGGAACTCAGCTCTACCTCAAAAAAAGTTTCCTTCCGCACCGCTGCATTAGCTGACCCCTGGCTAAGGGCCCCAGGGCACTTTTCTTCGGCTGCAGGACCACAGAGGAACCACATCGGCGCTTCTGGGTCTTTCCACTTTAGTGAGGACGTGGGGGTTTTGCCTGAAGAAGAGAAAGCTGAGGGAAGACGTGCCCACACTACTTTCAAACATGGAAAGGTGTGTGTGTTTCTGGAGGCTGCACGTAGTTCAGAGAACGGAGGAACGGGCTACTTAAAAACAAAACTTTAATTAGATCTAAAGAAGAAGGTCTTAGCTTTCAGAATGATGACCACCGCCCTGGGCAGCTGAAGGGAGGACGCAGACTCTGAATCGCCCAGACCTGAGGCCACACCCAGGCACTGCCCGTTGCTTCTCCTTGGCCTCACACAGCGTCTTCATTTCCCAGGGCTGATGTAACAAATGGCCACAAACTGGCAGCTTAAAACAACAGAAATCTGTTCTTGTCCAGGACTGGAGTCCAGGAATCCGAATTCAAGGAGTCAGCAGGCTTGGTTCCTTCTGAAGCTGAGGGAGAAGCCATTCCTAGCCTGTCCAGCTTCTGGTGGCTGTAGGCCTGGAGTCCCTTGGCCTGCGGACGTGTCCTTCTGAACTCTGCCTCTGTCCTCTTGCGGCTTTCTTTTCTGGCTCTGTGTCCTCCCTCTGCATTTGTGTTTCTCAAACCACCCTCTCGATCTTTTAGGGGCACCGGTCGTTGGATTTAGGGTCCACCCTGAATCCAGGACAATCTCATCTTAGACCCTTAATTTAATTCCATCTTCAGAGACCCTATTTCCAAATATCACTGTTCTAGTTTGCTAAAGCTGCTCAAACAGAAACCATAAACTGGGTTGGCTTTTAACTATGAGATTTTATTCATTTAGATTTTATTCATTTGAGGCTGAGAAAATGTTCAAATCAAGGCACCGTCAAGGTGATGGTTTCCTCCCAAAGACCGGCTGCCAGTGATCCTGGGCTCCTCTGTCACATGGCAAGGCATGTGGCAGCGCCTGGTGGTCTCTCCTTTTCTTCCAGGTTTCATTGCTTTCAGCTTCTTGCTTTTGGGGCTCTCTCTCTGTTTGTCTGAATTTCATTCTCTTATCAAGGTTTCCAGTAAGATGATTCAGAGTCACCCTGAATGAGGTGGGTCACCTCTTAAAAGCCTACTCACCAAAAGATCCTACTTACAATTGGGCCACACTCACTTTAAGAACATACTTTTCTGGGGTACATACAGCTTCAAACCATCAGTCACATTCTCAGGAACTGGGGGACGGGACTGGGATATGTCTTTTTGGGGGTCAACAATTCCACCATCCACAGCCTCTCTTGTTTCTCAGTTCCTTCTTTAGGAATTGGCGGTGGTGTATTAGTCAGGGTTCTCTAGGGAAACAGCATCAACAAGAGATATCTGTCAATAGTACGCGAGTCTCTAAGAGTCTCTCACCCAGCCATAGGGATGCACAAGTCCAGGTTCCACAGGCAGGCCGCAACCAGGGACTGCAATGAAAGTCCAGTGACGGTTCTTGATGAGTTCTGGGAGATGTTGGCTGTCTAAAGAGGAGCTGGGAAATTCTCCCTCAGTGCTGGAATCGCTTCCCCTTTTAAGGCATTCAACTGATTGGGTTAAGCATCACTCATTGCTGATGGCAATCTCCCTGATGGATGTAATTATAACCAGCTCTCTATGATTTACCACTGCAGTAAAATCAATGGTGACTAAAGTCCATAAATGTCCTTGTACTACAGTTAGCCCAGTGCTTGCTTGACCAAACAACTGGGCACAATTACCTGACACAATAGCTTAACCGTCACAGGTGGTAATACTGCCAGCTTGCAGGGAGGCCATAAGGAATGGGTGAGAAAATGGTCATTAAGGCTTAGCCTTAATGAACCGTGTGGAAAGACGGAAGAGACCACTCCAGCCCCCACGGGTTCCAGCACCCAGCCTGAGCAAGCAGCTGACCCAGAGTCTGGTGCTGAGTCTGCCCAGGTAGGACTGGACTGTAGGACCAGGAAGACTTCCACTGTGAACTCTTCATGTCATCGTCTTCTGGATCTCAGGGCAAGCCGTGCTGCCCCCGAAAGCCTTCCCTGATGTACGTGCGGAGGTCAGAGCCTCCCCCCTCCTCGACCCAGTGGAACTTGCCCTTGCAGCGCTGCCCTCAGCGGCCCCTGCGCCTGGCTCGTGGGGTCCTGTGATGAAGCCCTGTCTCCTCCCACCAGACCGTGAGCTCCTGGAGGGCAGGGGCTCTGTCCATTTTTGTCAGCACCCCGTCTCCAGTAGCCAGCAGCATGCCTGGCACATTGTAGTTGCTCCATGAATATTTTAAGATGCAGGAATAAATGAAGGCTGTGCCCCTCGGGTTGTGTTCATACCAGTCCAGGGCTTCCTGTTCTCTCAGACAACGTGCCTCCCTGTTCTCCTAACGTGACTGATTCTGCCCTTTGCCTCTCTGAGGAGGCGAGTGACCTAGCCTTTGTGTCCCTCGGCTTCTGAGTGCGATTCTCCCATTTGGTAGGTTCTAGAAAAGAGCAGCCCTCCTGTGTGTGGTGACCTGGAGGATTTACTTTGAAAACAGCTTCAAGGTTCTGGGAAGATGGTGTCAGGGGAGGCAGGTAGGGCTCAACTCTCACACAACAACAATGTAGAAAGGGACAAAAGCTGTCCGGGGGTTCTGCTTTGGGGGTCAGCAGACCAGGACAGTGCTGTACAACTCCCAGGAGTATGAGGAACAGAGATGAAGGAGAGAAAACAACAAACCTGAGTAACTGACCCCCACTCCCATCCCCCACCCTCAAGACATCAAGCTGGGGTAAAACCCCTGGCTCCCGGCAGCTGAGAGGGAAACAGACACCTTCCTCCCTGTCAGCTGTTACAAGGGAGGAGGGAGGGGGAGCCAGAGGGCTTCTCTTCAGTGAATTTGGCCAGCAGAGCCTGCTTTGCATCTTGGCTCTGGCCACAACAGAAACACTGGAAAGTGGAAGTTGAGAAGAATATCTCTGTGGTCAGATTCACCAACCATCGCCATCTACTGGCTAGCCAGAGAACTGCAAGGAGGAAACTGGCTTTTAAGTCTCTCTTTAGACACATCCCTGGGAGAAAATTTGTGCCTCATTAGTGAGTACCTGATCGATTTTCATAACTTAAGTCATCAATTTTAAAGACTTAGAATAAGTTGAACCAAAAATAAAAAAAAGCTGTGAAAAAAAAAAGCTCTAAGCAAGAGAGAGAAATTAACCATCAGAGTAAATTCATCAACATATTTAGATGCCTAGACATCAGAATACGAGTCATCCTAGGAAACAGGAAGAGATGGCCCAGCCAAAGAAACAAACCAAATATCCTGCCAAGATACAGGATTTATGACAACTAATCAATGATAACCACACAAATCTCCTAAATATTCATTTATTTATTAACTCATTAATTCAAAGAAGTGAAGGAAAATATAACTAAAAACATAAAGGATATTAAGAAGACACTGGGTAAGCATAAAGAACTATTTGAAAGCCTATGAAGAAAAGTAACAGAGCTCATGGAAATGAAAGACATGATGGATGAGATTAGAAATACATTAGAGGGAGCAGAAGTGGCTCAAGTGGTTGAGTGCCTGCTTCCCACATGGGAAGTCCTGGGTTCAGTTCCTGGTGCCTCCTACAAACAGAGCAAAGCAAAACAAAACAAAACAAACAACAAGCAAAAAACCAACTCAGAGTGGTTCAGTGGTCGAGTCCTGGCTTCCCACATACATAGTTCCAGGTTCAATCCCTGACCCCTGTACCTCAAAAACAAGAAACAAAAAACATTAGATGCACATAACAGCATATTTGAATTGCTAAAAGACAGAATTAGTGATTTCAAAGACAGATCATCTGAACGGGAAAAGACAGGAGAACAGAAAGATAAAAGAGTGGAAAAATGGAACAGGGTCTCAGGGAATTGAATGACAATGCAAAATGCACAAACATACATATTATCGGGGTCCCAGAAGGAGAAGAGAATGGAAAAGGGGCATAAAGAATATTTGAGGAAATAAGACCAAAAACTTCCCAACCCTTATGAAAGACACAAATGGCATATACAAGAAGGACAATGCACCCCAAACAGAATAAATCTGAATAGACCTGCCCCTAGACACCTACTACTCAAAATGACACATATCAGAGATAAAGAGAAGATTCTGAAAGCAGCAAGAGAAGAGCAAAGCATCACATACAAGGGAAACTCAATAAGATTAAGTGCCAACCTTTCATCAGAAACCATGGAGGAGAGAAGAAAATGGTATGATTTATTTAAGGTACTGAAAAAGAAAAACTGCTAGCCAAGAATTCTGTACCTGGCAATGCTGTCCTTCAAAATGAGGGTGAGTTTAAAGTCTTCACAGATAAACAAAAATTGAGAGAATATGTTACTAAAAGACCAGAATTGTAAGAGATTCTAAAGGGAGTGCTGCAGCCTGAAAGGAAAAAAAAAAAAAAGGGTGAGTGATTCGGAGAAGAGTATAGACATGAAGATGATTAGGAAGTGTAAATTAAAGGGTAAAAAGACAGACAACAGTAAGATATGACAATAGAAAACAAATGGGTGAAACAAAATGGGTGAAAATTGATGCCTTACAGTAATAACACTGAATGTTAATGGCTTGAACTCCCGAATCAAAAGACATAGACCGATAGAATGGTTAAAAAATATAAGCCAGTTATATGCTGTCTACAAGAGACTCACCTCAGATGTATGGACACAACCAGGTTGAAAGTGAAAGGTTGGAAAAAGATATTTCATGCAAGCAGTAACCAAAAAAGAGCTGGAGTAGTGATACTCATATGGAAAAAAATAGATTTTAAATGCAAAACCGTTATAAAGGATAAGGAAGGTCATTATATATTAATAAAAGGGGCAATTCACCAAGAAGAAATAACTATACTAATTATTTATGTACCTAACCTGAGTGCCCCAAGATACCTGAGGCACACACTGGCAAAACTGATGGGAGAAATAGACATCTCTGTAATAATAGTTGGAGACTTCACTACACCACTCTCACTATTGGATGGAACATCTGGACAGAGGATAAATAAAGAGATTTTGAATAATATGGTAAATGAACTAGACCTAACAGAGATTTATAGAGCATTGTACCCCAAAACAGCAAGATATATATTCTTTCCAAGCGTTCATGGATCCTACTCCAGGGTAGACCATATGTTGGGTCACTAAACAGGCCTTGATAAATTTTAAAAGACTGAAATTATACAAAACACTTTCTCTGATCATAATGGAATGAAGCTGGGAATCAGTAATGGACAGTAAAAGAGAAAATTTATGGAACTTAAATAACACACTCTTAAAAACAGCTTCGTTTGCCCCTCAGGGGGGCTTGTGCCTTGGTCACCTTCAAATATCGGGTTATGGCAGTGGAAGGCTGAGCAGAAGCTACCTGGGGGGTTTGGGGACTCTCATATAGCAAGAGAATTTTGCTTTAGATGGACTGCTGCATAACTATCTGCTTTCAAAGGCTTCAGGCTAATCAGAATTTCAAAGGATACTTTAAAATGTAATAGGATTCTACCTGAAAGAGCAATGAGTGAGGCATTGGAGCTGTTTATTTCTCTAGTTGCTATTCCAGGCTTGTAGCAAAGATAGCTAGGACCTTGGGATTTTATGTTCATTCCTGCACAAAATGGGAAGACCTAATGTGATGGCAAAAGGACAAAGAACTCCTTACCCAGTTCCTTTCCTCGGGTATGCTAAGAAAAACAGGAGCACAGAAAGTGAGCAGAGCCTTGGCATTCTTAGCCAACTGTTGAGGAAATTCGAAACCATAATTTATACAAGTCCCAGGAGGTAGAGGTCAAATTTCCTCCTCTCTTCTCCAAACAGCCTTAGCAGTTCTTCCTGGGTTAGACAGATCCTCAGACATGGACAGAATTTCACGCCCAGAGTGCTAAACATCCGCTTTGAAGTTTAAATGGCGAGTATTAACACTTTTTGTAGTTTTTTTTTTCTCTCACTGTTGCTTATGACCGTAATAGTCTTGGGGAAAATTGTGTGGAAGAAATAATAAAGCAACCAAAACAACTCTTTCTCAAAATTGTGGCAGGGGGAGGGAGGGTGCAGGGAAAGTACACAAGTGCATATGGTATTTTAAAAGATCTGCACCTGCTTTCATAGGCCAGCTGGCAGAGGATTCAAAGAAAAGTACCGTTCTTTCTAGAAATGCTCAGGACTGACTGCATCTGCAAAGGAGCTGTCAGGGCTTTTCTGGGGTGGATTGCAGGGAGCCCGTGCCCGTGCCCGTGCCGGCCACCGTTTTAGAAATCAGTGCTGTTTTAGAAATTAGTGCTGAATTAGAACAGGTACCGTGTATTGATGAAGTGGGTTTTGAGGTTTCGATATGTCAGTTTTGCACATGCCTAAACGGCACCTATCTAATTTTCACATTTATTGTCATTTCCATCCTAGACTGCTCTACAGTCAGGTGCTACCTGGAGACTTAGCGGAGCCAGAATGTTCATCGGCCCCTCTGAGCAAGAACGCCTCTGGTTCTTGGAGTCCAACCTCTTGGTGATGGTTAATGAAATGTAATGGAAAACAAGTGAGAAGAATGATGTAGTTGGGCCGATTCGATAGCTATCCTAAAAACCATGTGCTCAGAAACCACATTTCAGTTTCTCACAGGAGCACATGAGCTGAAAGGGTGCAAATGGCCACCACTGCTATTTGAAACCATCCAGGGCCCTTGCTGTGCCTTTTGTAGACTGCAGTTGCATTATCTAATGAATATTCAAAGCTTAGCTGACACCTGAGGGTCCAAACCGCTAATCCTGAACGAAATTTACTGATTTCTCCTGTTTCTCGTCTTAACCATTGAGCTTGCTCTCATAACATCGAGTGCCTCTTTTGGACTTGACCTTCAGCTCCACCAGTTTCCGTGGACATCTGGGAGGCCCCCGGATCACGGGATTGCAGATGTTATAGTTCAGGCATGACGAGAAATAGACTATTGAACCTACCTGTGACTTTAATCCGCTGTTACTCTTAGCTCCTTAATTTTTTAAATCATTCATTCATTCACTCATTCAACAAATATTTATTTGCCAGGAACTGTGCAGGTGCTGGGCTATTTGGTCGGCCCCGAGGAGTTAGCGGTGATCGTGGGTCTCAGGGCACGGTGGAAATGCACCTAACCTTTGGGCTTTCCCTCTCTGAGCCCCAGAGATTGGCAGAGACCACATCTCTGATTTCTCCTACTGCTCAAGTCCTACGGATTTAGTAGCTGCTGGGCCAAGGCTGTCCTGGGGATGGAAAGTACACCTCTGTGTTTAATGAGGTAGCACTGTATGACAGTGGCAAAGTCTAGTCTGTTGATTGAGCACCGAAGAAGAGAATGTCTTTCATCTTTTCAGCTTGTGGAAGTCCAACATGGTATGTCAGAACACCTGAAGGGAGAGGACCATATTTTATTCATCTTTGCTCGCTCAACTTCTGGCACAAATCCTACCGGGTAGTAGGAGCTTTCACAATGCCTAGAGGGTGAACGGTTCTATCTGCTCAAAGTGGATCTCTTGCTCCAGGATCTGTGGGGTCGTCTTCCCAGGGGAAGGGAAGCTTTGTTGTTTCAGCACATGGTTCAGAACGACCCATCAGCTTCCCATGAACACAGCCAGCTGGACTTGACCAGAGACACCGCTACCTCGCGGAGCTTATGTCCTCTTGCTGCACGAGGCCGCTGGGGCCTGGGCGCTCCCTGGAGGGGGTGTGGGCAGGAAGCGGTCCAAGAGTTGGACAGCCATGGGTGCTGCTCCAGAAGCCTGGCTGGAAGTTTGAGGGCCCAGATGGTCGCTGGTGTGGAATCTCTTCTACCTATCTTCCTCTAGAACCAGGATTTCATCTGTTCAACAAACAACATGTGAGGTTCTCTTCTGAATGGTGGGGATACAATGGGGAGCAAAACAGAAAAAAATCCCCACCTCCAGGGAGCGTTCATGTGAGTGTGTAAAACCAAGAAACAAAACAACTGCATACATATAGAGTATATTAGAAGGTGAGGAGTGGCATGGAGATAAAGCAGGGGAGGACAATAGGGAATGCTGGACTGGGCTATAATTTCAAGTAGGCAGGAAATCCTAATCTGCAAAGGGATATCTGGGCAGAAGATCTGAAGCTGGCGAGGGAGTGAGCCATGCAGATTTCTGGGGGAAAAGCATTTCGGACAAGGGAACAGGAGATGTAAAAGCCTTGAAGCAGAGTTGTACCTGACGTGGCCAGGGAGCTGGAGTGGGGGAAGAAGACAGAGAGCGGGAGAAGGGGAAGGGAGGCAGACGTGGGGGCCTTATAGGAAGGGGAGGAGCAGACCGACCCCAGCGTGTGTCTTCTCACCCTGCACCTGCTCCATTCCTTCAAAGTGTTCCGAGGGCCTGTACAGGTCAGCCAGTGGGAATCTGAACCAGAAGCAGCCCCAAAGGAAATAAAAAGGTGGGGGCGGGTGTTGTTGGCTTATGATTGGAACAGGCTGCTGAGTTTTCTCTGAGTGGAGTCTAATGCTGTGTCCGTCAGGATCTGGGAAGAAGCTCCGCCCCTGTTGAGGGTTGAACTGTGTTCTCCAAAAAGCTACAGTGAAGTCCTAACTCTCCAACACAGTGACCCCTAATGCAAACCAAGGACTATAGTTAATAGCACAAATATAGTAATATTCCTTCATCAATGGCACCGAATGTGCCGTGCTATTCAATGTGATAGTTAGTGGGGAGGGAGTATATGGGAATTCCGTATTTTCTTTCTTTCTTTTTTTTTTTTAGGGTCACGACAGTTCTGTAGTAGAATACCAGCAAGTCCACTCCGATCCAGATTATATTCCTCCATCCCGTGGACTCTGGGATAGTGATGTCCACTCCACCTCTAAATCGAGAGGGGGCTTAGATCCCCCATGGCTGATGGGTGCGATTCTCCTGCTTGCAGCTGCAGACACTCTCGGTTCCCTGGTGTGCTGGTTGACCAGCCTCACCTCCCTGTCAGCTGACCTGGGTACGTCCAACGAACCGGAGAGTAGAATTCCAGTATTTTATACGTGATTTTTCTGTAAACCTACAACTCTAACAAATAAAACAAAACACACACAAAAAGATGAGGTCAGCGGCTCTTCCTGCAGCATGCCTGCAACCGTGTCTGGAGTTGCGTACTGTTTTTCTTAATAAACTCTCCTTAAAAAACAAAAGGTGAGTTCATACTGCAGTGGAGTGACCCCTAACCCACCAGGCCTGGTGTCCGTGCCAGAGGGGAGAACAGGCACAGAGACGCGGGGCGCAGGGCCACGGGCGAGAGCGGCAGAGACCGCCGGCTGCAGCCGCCAGCCAGGAAGGCCACGCTGCCCAGGCCACTAGAAGTGAGGAAGGGGCCAGGAGGGATTCTCCCCACACGCCGCACTCACACTTCGAGTGCAGCCTCGGGCCTCCAATGCGGATCCAGCCATGCCGGTTAGGGTATTTTGCCCTGGCCACCGGGAAAACCGAGACAGCCTCCTTCACTTAGGCCCCTGGAGGAGCTGAACGAGGGGCTACTTAAAGGAATGGCAGAGTCCAGGGCAAGCAGCCAGGGCTGGTGCAGTACCCTGGGGTTTAGCCACAGCAGGGGCCTTCACCACTTGCAGGCCTGTGGCAGCGCTGGCGGGTGGCTGAGAGGAGGGGCCACCCAGGGGGCTGTGACCTTTTGGCTGAGGGTATCGTCAGCCCCCGGTGACCTATAAGAAGAGAGCTGACATAATAAATGTCCCTCTCCCCGCCTTCCACTGGCCCTCCCGTGAGGGGCTGGCGTCGCCTGGGAACTGGACGGCAGGGAGCACGTGGATTCAGCCCATCTTTGTCCAGGTTCTGGATCCCAAAGCTGGGTGGAGAAGGATGAAGAGTGGATCGGAAGGGACAAATGGGAGACACCGTGCACAGAGGCTGGGGAGAGGTGGGGGAGGGGGACGGTAGAAAAGGAAAACGAGGCGGGGGAAACCACACCCTCCTTAGCAAAGCAGGGGGCCGGGTGCAGTGGTGGCGTGGGAGCTGCGCAGCCCGAGTTCATGCCACGCCCGCCCAGGGAGGCCTGCTCGCCGTCAGGGGCCAGCCTGTCCCCCAGCGGTTGCTTGGTTGGGAGTGACGCAGCGTGGCGCTGTCCAATGCCCTTTATGAACAGCGTCAGGCCCCAGGGAGGTGGCCTTGCATGGGAGGATGGAGCCTCAGGCCTCGTGAGGGGGGATGTGGGCACCCCGGCCAGCTCCATTGAGCCCGTTTGGCCAGGACTGCGGTGGCTCCACCGTCTCTGTTGCTGTCACGTAACCGGGAGCATTCCCAGGCAGGCGAGCAGAGCCTCCAAGCCGCAGGTGCTGCAGGACTTGGAGTTCCGCGGCATTCAAATCTGGCCAATGTTTCAGTCAGTGGGATTAGAACTTGGGCGCTGTCTCAACCGCCAGGGATTTGCTTTCTCTGGTTATCGAGCTGACTTTGAAACTGAGGCTAGGGATGGCTGGGAATCTTCCACATCCCCTTGCTCTTCAGAGGGAGCTCCGGCTCCTTGACTTGGCCTGCTGGGCTCCTGCCTCCTTCGCTGTGTTGTCTTATGCACCCTCCCCTTGCTCCCTGGCCACCTTTCAGAGCCCCCCAAGCCATGTTCCCTTCCCACCCTCGAGGGCCTTGCGATTAGCTCTGTCTCCTCTAATAACCACTTTGCACCTTAATTTCTGAGCTCTGCTCTGAGGCGCTTCCTCATGGAAACCCACCGGGCCCTCCAGACTTGGCTGGGTCATCGCTCAGAGGCTCTCCTAGCATCCTTCCCATCTAACACTCCCCCCAATTGTAACAAAATAGTGACAACTGATTGTGACGGATAATTGCCATTACTACAATAATCAATTGTTTAATATCGGCCTCCCCAGCTGATGGTAAGTCTGTGATTCACCGCTGTCCAGTGCCTGGGTGTAGAAGACACTCAATAAATATTTGAGGAAATTATTGACTGAAAGCAAGAAAAATGGATTGGGCGTGGGTGCATACACACTGCACAGAAAAGACATAAAAAGAAGCATGGATGGGAAAGGCAGACCTGCCTGCCCTCTCCCACCCGAGGCTTTCGTGGTGCTGGGAATGAGGATGAGTCGGAGGCAGCCGGGCAGGCATGGAGGCCGTTGAGCAGGTTCACGGCAGAGTTAACCAATCAGTCCCCCGTCACCTGCGGTGGTGAAGAAGAGCCGCCGATAGACGTATCATCACGATGACTCCGCCGATCTAATTCTCTCTGGCAGGAGGAAATCCAGCCAGGCAGGCCACTGTGAACAGAAGAAAACTTTAAACACGTGAGGACAGTAAAGCCCAGCTCTCTGCTGACTGCTTTGCAAAGGTTGGGTGACCTCAACTGATAACAGGTTCAGGCCATCTGAACTTATTTTAACTGGGGGCCCGCCATCTGGGCAATCCGGGAGCCCACCAAGAAAGTGGGCTATTGATAAAATGGATATTTTATAAATGTATATAAAAAAATAAAAAAAATAAAAAAAATCTCTAGTCTATAAACAACGAAGACATCCAGGCATCCACAGGCCGTTGTTAGAATTCCCCAGCCCCAGCTGATTACGTCATCTGGAATGGAGAAGAGAACAGCACCGCTAAAACATAAATCTTTGGTTCAGATTTGCATTTGTGGGATGGGCTGGTCTCTGTGGAAGGGGTGTTGGACTTGACAGAGAAATAATACCCGGTGCCAAAGAAGGATGGAGCTCAAGCTGATAGAGCACTCAGAAATGACGTAGGGGGTGCAGGAGAACGACCAGAAGGGGACTGGAGAAATAGGTGAGGAATGGAGTGAGAAAGGGCGTGGGGATGAGCGAGTGAAGCCGATGGGACTGAAGGGAGGGGGCGCCCAAAGGAGGAAAATTCGATAGATCGGCACAAGGCCATGACAAATTTATTTTTGCTTCAAGTTTTTTTTTAATTAATTAATTTCTTTCTCTCCCCACCCCACTGTTGTTTGCACTTGCTCTCTGCTCTCTGTGTCTGTTCATTGTGTGCTCGTCTTCTTTTTTTTTAGGAGGCACTTTGAACTGAACCCAGGACCTCCCATGTGGGAGGGAGGTGCCCAATGGCTTGCGCCACCTCTGCTCCCTGCTTGTTTTGTCTCTCATTGTGTGTTTTCCTTGTTGTGTCTCTTTGTTGCGTCACCTCTTTGCGTCATCTTGCTGTCTTGTTCATCTTCTTTAGGAGGCACTGGGAACCGAACCTGGGACCTCCCGTGTGGTAGGCATGTGTCCAGCTGCTTGAGCCACATCCGCTTCCCTGCTTCAAGTTTTGAGTTAATGCTTATTTATCATGACTTCTTCTTGTGTCTAGTGACACTGACCAGGCTAAAGGGCTTAATTGATAAGAAGCAGGTAAGACCCCTCCATCCCTCTGGTTCTTGGGACTGCTCCATGCTCTGCTCATTTCCCATTAAGAGCCTATTTTCCCCAAATGCATGTTTGAAAATAAGCGATTAACCATAGTTGGTATAATAATATACAATAGATTAGAAAATAACACACCATACAATAGCCATAATTTTTGTCATACAACATAATTCAAAATATAAATAATACACAATCGAATACATGATAATATACAACAAATTATTAAAAAATAAAGGGTACTCTTATTTACTTTAGATCTTTGAGTCAAAAGGAGGGTCTGATAAAAGAAAAATTGTGGTCAACTGAAAACTGAAGTAGGCAGTTGTCTACACTGCGTGACTTGGGGAGGCTGGTGGTAGAGATTCCTAACCCCAAATCCAACCCTGATAATCTATCATTTCATTAGGAGATATTCATTCTTTTGGGTCACAAGTCTTTTTAAGAATCTACTTTTTTTTTTTTAAAGATTTATTTA
This sequence comes from Dasypus novemcinctus, assembly GCF_030445035.2. NCBI lineage: Eukaryota > Metazoa > Chordata > Mammalia > Cingulata > Dasypodidae > Dasypus > Dasypus novemcinctus. The sequence goes on along the minus strand of NC_080687.1, from coordinate 87,274,031 downwards.
TTTATTTATTTCTCTCCCCTTCTTCCCCCCACCCCGGTTGTCTGTTCTCTGTGTCTATTTGCTGCGTCTTCTTTGTCCGCTTCTGTTGTCAGCAGCTCGGGAATCTGTGTTTCTTTTTGCTGCGTCATCTTGTTGTGTCAGCTCTCCGTGTGGGCAGCGCCATTCTTAGGCAGGCTGCACTTTCTTTTGCGCTGGGCCGCTCTCCTTACGAGGCGCACTCCTTGTGCGTGGGGCTCCCCCACGCGGGGGACACCCTTGCGTGGCACGGCACTCCTTGCGCGCATCAGCACTGCGCGTGGGCCAGCTCCACACGGGTCAAGGAGGCCCGGGGTTTGAACCGCGGACCTCCCATGTGGTAGACGGACGCCCTAACCACTGGGCTAAGTCTGCTTCCCAAGAATCTACTTTTGTATATGTTTGACATTTTTAAATTTAAAAAAATTTAAAGCAACGGGTGAACAAACAAAGAACAGCCAGGGGCAGCAGGGCTCGGGGGGTTGAGGGCCTGCTTCCCACATGGGAGGTCCTGGGTTCAGTTCCTGGCCCCCGGTACCTCAAAAAACAAAAACGAAAGAGCGGCAGGGTTGTGAAGCTGGGATTTGAAGTGCTGGTGAAATTGGGAGGGGGCCGGCTTTGAGGTTTGGGAAGAGGGATAAGCCAGTATCCCTTTTGGGCGACTCGGTAATGGCTACAGTAGGCTTCTATGCAAAATGTCTTTTTGAAATGGTTTGCTCCTACTGGCTCACTCTGCTATTTTAGAGGAGTCATCACGTGCAGGACGGTCTTGACTATTTGCTGGAAGATGTGAGTCGTATAGCATGTGCTGAACCGAGGCTGTGGCACGTACGTTGCTCGTTTACCTGGTTCCGGCTTCAGTGCTAGCTGCTTAGATTAGCTGATAAAGCCTCTTGTGGTTTGGATCCAGAATACAATAGACAGGTTTGGTCTCTGGTACTCATCTCCCTGAGCGGTTCCTGGAACGATTTCTGGAGGCGTTTCGCTGTGCTCCCTGCTTCTGTGCTGCCTCCCCAACCAGCTGCACATGCCTGCAGCCTCCCCGAATCTTCCTTCCCTCACCAGCTTCCTTCCAAATGACTATGGGCTCCATAATTGAGCCCAGGAGAGGAGCCTGTTCCCATAGCCTAGAGGAGTTTCTGGAGAAGTCGAGGGAGCCTTCACTTACAAGCTAAGAAAAAAAACTCTGAACAAAACCACCATCGTTTCCCTTTCCTCTTTCTTTTGTCATTCCTTCATCAAATCCTTTCCGATGTCCCCAGTGTGCCAAGTTTTGTGTTAGGCATTGGTTGGGGGTTCAAGGGTGATGAAGACACAGGCCCTTCCTCAAGGGTCTCCCCTGGAAGGGGGAGAAAGACATGCATGCGGGGTAACAGAGAGAGTTAGGGGTGTGGCGCCGGATGGGTGCACGGGGGAAAGGATGGACAATCATTACCATTTTCTCTGCCCTTGAGTTTGGGTTTTAATGTTGTCCTGGCTACCTCTGCATAATCTTAAGTCTCTAAATCTCAGTTTTCTCATCTTTAAAACAAGGTGAATACTATTTGACAGCTCTTGTATCAAATTTAAAAAATGTGTAAAAGGATTTTTGCAAACCACAGGGGTAGATAATGATGGTGGTGAGGATGATGATGGTGATGATGCTCATGCTGACGGTGATGATGATGATGAAGATGGTGATGATGATGATCTTCCCAGGCCCGCCAGCAATCGCTCTGAGCCCAGCTTTTCCCAGTTGACGGCCAAATGACCATTGTCACTTATACACTCTTAGCCATATTAAAATAAGCTGGGAGCTGTAGCCATTTCCAGGGAAGATCCATAAATAAGAGGACACCTCTTTTTTCATATATATAATAAATCTTCTGCCTATTGACTTTTTAGAATGTAGAGTCAAACATCCCTTTTGTCTGTTTAATACCAACCACCACCACAATGTTTGTTTTGCGGGACAGTTTACAAAGTACTTCTAAAGTCACAAATCATCAGTGCCTCATGTTAACCCTTTGATTTAATAGGATAGTTATAATTTTGACCGTCATTTATAGATGTGGAATAAATGGCCTTCTGGCCTTCTCTTTCCTAAGCTTTGAAATCATCAGCCTCCTGCTGTAAGTAGCCCCAGAATGCAGCCCTTTGATGTCTTTAAAAGAAGGTTGCAAAATATTAAAAAACAGTTTAAGAAATCATCCATATTTTGACAAATCACAGACCGCTGAAACCTCCCCAGCCCCTAGGGCAGTCACAATCAATCAAACAAACAAATAACCCTCCCCATTGTTTTGTGGATTATTTCCCCAGGAGGCAGATGTTTATTTTTTACAGATGAATGCTCATTGTTGCCAAGAACATTTAAGAAGCTTAACCTGTCTCCTCTGGCATATGGCATTGGCTTTTCATGAGAAAATTGGTTGCATGCAGCCGCAGATGAAACTGCAAGCCTCTCTCTGCAACTTCATCAGTTGCCATTGCAGAACTTCACTGCTTTCCTGTGCAGGAGCTCGTCTGGGCCTCATCCACCATGAGAGGAGGAAAAAGGAGGTAGTTTCCTTTGGTAGAAAAGACTCATATTTTAATGGGTATGATGTCATGAATTATTAAACCAACTTAACTTTAAGGCCGAGCTGAAAGAACACAGAGTGAAGAATGACCTTCAAGCTCTTGAAAAATGGGAGTGTTGACTGTGTGCCTGCGCACTCAAAGATGGATTTCTACTTTAGTTTATATTTATGCAACTGTGAAACTTGGTCCCTTGTTCCCAGAGAAATCCTTTGTGCAGCCGTGTGGAGAAAGTTATTACATTTTAGTGCAGAGGAGCTGTAAAGTTTCTTTCCCATGTCTCCTGAAAGCTCGAGTGCTAGCAATCCCTTTGTGCTGGGGGGAACGGGCCTTAGGAGTGGATGTAGTTTCTCAGAAGACAAAAGGGAACTGATAGGCACTGTTCTTTTAAAAAGAGCCTGTACCCGGTGTCAGTCCCGTTTCATCGCTCACTGGCTTCGGATTTAAGTGACTCGAAGGAAAGTGGGGTGCAGAAGGATGAAGATGCTCTGCCCGCCCCACTGTAGCCTGGCTGCCATAAGGAGTGCAGCTGCTGGTGCCAACTGCCAGAAGCACCTGACGCTGGGAAGGCTCCTTCCGAGCTCTGGGTTTAGCCACTCTGGGCTCATTAGCCAGCCAAAAGGTGGCTGGGCAAAATCACAGGCCCTAGTGGTGGGATGGGCACCGTGAAGCTGTGCCTGCACCCACGGCGATGGTCGGGCTAACGTGTCAGCTCGGCCAGGTAATGGTGCCCAGTTTGATCAGGCAAGCACTGGGCTAATTGTAATACAAGGGGATTTCATGGACTTTAATCATCAGGGAGTTGATTGCGTAGATGACTGGTTACATCTACAATCGACTGAGGATATGCCTTTAGCAACAAGTGACATCTCATCCAATCAGTTGAAGACCTTAAAAAGAGAAGTGATTTCAGAATTCCGAGAGAGAATCCCCCTCTCTAGTTCAGAATGCCAGCCTTTCCTGGGGAATTCGACGAGGACCTCCATCGAAGCCCCTGGCTTGCCGCCCGCCCTATGGAATTAGGCTTGTGCAATCCCATGGTTATGCGAGACAGTTTTATAAAATCTCATACTGTTTACAGTTATCTCCTGTTGGTTCTGTTTCCCTGGAGAACGCTTACACCCATTAAGAGTTGCAACTGAAGCCTCCTCCTCCTCTTCTTCCACCTCCCCCTTCTCCTCTTTCTTCCTTTTAGTATGAGTTCCATGAAGCAGTGCTTTTCTTTGTATCTCTGTAGAAAGGAAAGGAGAGGAATGAAGAGGGTGGGGGAATCAGTACCGGTGGTGAGTCTATTCAAGGCTTGGTCCTATGAGAGTACATGGTCTCATCCTCCTTTTGCAGGAGAAAAAACCGAGGCTCAATGTGTGAGATTGGCAGAGCTGGGATCCACTCTCCATCCTCCTCTACCCTGCCCTGTGCCCTGGCTGACTGCCCTACACAGACCGCATCAACAGATGCCCTTGTTCTTGGGCTGAAGTTGGGTTTGGCTCTTGTGAGACACCAGCAGGACATTGGAGGGCAGGGTGTGGGGGTGGAAAGTGAGATTGGGGTGTCTGTTTTCCCAGTTCCCTCTCTGTTGGGTTCTTTGCTGAATGCCACAGCTCCTGGTAGCCAGCTCTCACCACAAAGCTCCCCTCTCTGTTGTTGTTTTTTTAAATTAATAGACTATTTTTTAGAGCAGTTTTTTGCTTACAGAAAAATTGAGCAGAACATACAGGGAGTTCCCATACACAGCAACCCATTATTATTCACTGAAGTTCACATTTGGGTTCACTCTCTGTATTGTAGAGTTCCACGCGTTTCGACAAATGCATCCTACCATGTGTTCACCACTACAGCGGTAAACAGAATGGTTTTGCTGTCCTAAGATACCCCCGTGCTCTTCCTAGTCTCCCCTTCCCTTCTCCTCCTGAAGGCAACCGCTGATCTTTTCACTGTCTGTAGTTTTAACTTTTCTGAAATGTCCTGAAGTTGGAATCATACAGCTTGTAGCTTTTTCGAAGCTGGCTTTAGTCACTTAGCAGTGCGCACGCCTTTACGGTTCCTTCAAGACTTTCCATTACGTGATGATTAGTTTCTTTTTATCGCTGGATAATATTCCGCTGTACGGACATACCGCAGTCAGTCTGTCACGGAAGGATGTCTCCTCTGGGTTTTGGTAACTTCTCCTCCTGCTGCTGACGGTGCCCGCTGGGACCTTGACTGGCGCTGGCACTTGTCACTTTAGCGATGGCATAGATAACGTTTTGGCTTTACACACATTAATGACTGTTTTTTACCGGGGGAGTGATGATGCTTGCCCCCTTTTCTAAAAGGATCTCCTATTTATAACTTATAAACGGTCATCCTTTTCATGTCTCACCCTCCTTTTGCCTACTACTTGCTCTCTGAATTTCCTTTTTTCTCCTCAAATTGAGTGTGCAAGACTAGAGGAAGTCAGTTTCCATTATTATTTCCCAAGATTGAGTTTCTTTGGTCTCCAGCGTGGAGGCTATTCTTGTATTAGCATTTCTTTGCAGAAGAGTCTGTTGGATTGTCTTGAGAAAACAATGCACATTTTCTAACCTTCTAGGGAAAAATAATTATTTCTCCAAAAAGGAAGGGAAATAATGCAATTGTGCTTGGTAAGTAACATAAGGATAAAAAGGGGGGAAAGGCCGAAGATTCAGAATCAAGGTCAGTCTCTTCCTTTGTTGGATTACGGCAAGCGTTTAATGGCAATGAAATCTTTTTCCTGTACAATACATTTTATATTAAAACTGCAGCCATTTAAATGTGGGATCTTTATGTCTGTGCAGTCTTTATTGAGCATGAAGGATTGAAAAAGCCTTTATTTGGGGGGAGGGGGTGGATGGGGGGAACTTTGAGATTTGGAAGGTGACTCTCCGAGACTCCGGAAGTGAGAAGGCAGGGGCGTGGGGTGGCCGGAGTGGCTGCCACTGTCCTTGCTTATGCCGCTTGACCTCAGACCCCCAGGGATCTGGGCTCAGTGTCTCCTGAACCAACAGTAAATCTGTCCGATGGCACCGCCGCTTTATGATGTGGATTCATGGCTATTTTTAGAGACGCCCCAGAGAGGCTTTCGTTCATTTTTCTTCCTTTTACTGCTGGATCTGCTAAAGCCCATCAGCGGGGCAGGGCTGGAAACCCGGAGGGTCTCTGGTCGTCCCCTCAGATCCGCTGCTCCGTCCCTGGCACACTGACCTATGTGGCCTGTCTCTGAGAAAGGGAGTCTCTGGGCTGCAGTCCCTGCTGCTGCCCGTCTTGAGGCTCCAGGAGCAAAGAGGGGGCTGTGCTGGCACTCCATTGGCTAGCTTGAAATGGATTAATTCTTCTGCTGACCTTTGCCATTTAATATTGGGAACTTTGCAAGCTACTCCTGGTACTGAGCTCTCAAGATCCTGAGACGCCCTTCTACTACAGCATCAAGCCATGTGAAAGTTTTCCAGACTGGTGTTAAGGCGGTTCATTTTGGGCAGATTAGAAGTGATCTCAGACGGTTCAAAGGCACAGTAGCATTAAGTGTACCAGAAGGGATAAATGCAACTCACAGAACAACTGTATATATATATATATATATTCATATTTTTACTTATTTATTTTTATTTTTAAATTTTTTTGTCTTTGCTGATATTCACGAGTTGAACATTTAGATCTGGACTATTCTTGGCCATGAGAATAGTATAAAGAAAACAAAACTACTGGGCTTATAGCTTAGGAGCATTTGAAATATACATTCATATAGGAAATTGTTTGCCAAGAGAAGTCAATTATTGTTGATGGGGGATCTGTCTTCCAGTAGAAGATGCCTCATAATCTATAAATATCTCCTGTTTGAGTTAGAAAGAGTTACCTGAAGACAGCAAGCTCCGCATTTTACACCTGGGATTGGCAGAGCTGCATTGCACATTGGGTGGTTATGCCTTTTTAAACCTGAACATCCCCCATACATTGACCTGAGGTGACTGTTTTTAGCTACAAAGCCTGCTTTAACTATGCTGTAAAAATAGCCCCAGCACTGGCATAGCAGAGAGAGCATTTGCTTAAACAACTCTTTTTCCCCGCATAATGTCATGTTGCTCTAAGTCTTTTCTGTATCTTTCCACCTCGATGGCAGCATATGGTCTATTGTTACAATCAGATATTCCTGTGGGAAGTAAGCAGCACACGGGTAAAAGGAGAGGACTATTGTTGTTCAGTATAAAGCTGTTGTTTTGGTCCTCGGAATGAAAGTTTTCTGTGGTTTCATTGTTAAAGGACTCCAACCTTTCGAGAAGGTTTGGCTGATATGTTCTTATTTTTATTTTTGATAGTGTTGATAATGCTTACTCTGGGTGCTGGGAAATTGGGTAGGAGGACTTTCCATAGGGGAGAAATGTGGACAGATTCTTTCAGGATACTTAGTCCTAAAGGCATTGACTGGTAAAGACAATGACACAGCCTTTAAGCCAAAAAGTCTTGGTCTTTTTGCTCTTGAAATATATATTCCCGGAAGTCCTAGAAACGGCCTAAGCAGAGGACTGAAGGTGACTTAGAAAACAAAAACTTCTAGGCCTAGCAGATAATCACCTCTTTAAAAGGGGAAAAAAAAATTATTAAAATATTGCCTTTTTATTACACAGAAGCAGAAGAATGAATATGATTTCACTGAGTAAACACATGAGCACCCGTACGCACTTACAAACAAAAGGAGGAAGAAATGCTAAAGCAGGAGCAGGTCGGTGTGCGTTATAATTCTGGATTTGTTTTTCAGGTTTTGAATTAATTAGATACCATGTTGAATTCCAAATGTGATAATTAGGCAAGTTAATGCTGCAGTGAAGTTATTAATGAGGTAAAATATGCTAATATGCTTTTGATAAAGAGCTCTTCTTCTGCCTTACCAAGAACTTGGCAAACATCTTTTATGTGGGGCCAGACAGCTTATCTCAAGTGATTTACAGAAAAGGTTCTTGGCCGTCTGCTGCAAACAAATGTTGTAAATAGGGGTTAATGTCTAAATTTTTGATATGTATAAGCCTCCTGGAGATGCGGTAAGTCCCGTGACGCGGTCCGCCTGCCTCCTGAGCGGCAGCAGCTCAGAAAGGCCAAGGGCGCGTCAATGCCCTTTACTGCCAGGATGCAGAGGCCAACCCCTCGGCTCGCCAGTGGCGTTCCTATTAAAACCAGCACCGACTTCCAGCGTGGGGTAGACGGTGGCTGCCAGCCTGCCAGCGTCTTCCTTCTTTTCGGCAGACTTGGTGTCTCCTTTGGTTTTCAGATGTTTAAAAGTCCGAGCCCAGAACCATTAGGGAGCCCATTTAGTGGTTTGAAAGTGACACAGCAGAATTTCCCCTTCCGATATTAACTCTGCTATTCAGATCTCCTTGTGCATCTGGAACCTTCTTGATACCAAGGAGGGACCCCATCTCCCCAGGTCGTTATAAAAAAAATATGGAAACATGAAAAGACCTTTTCCTGTGAACGTGAGACTATTTTAATCCTTTCACTCACACATATCCTGAGGGCGTGGCCTATATGACTTATTATTTTTTTTTAGTTATCAGGCCAGGGATTGAAGCAGGGACCTTGTATATGGGAAGCTGGCGAGCAACCATCAAGCCACATCGGCTGCCCCCGTGTTGGTTTTTCTGTTTGTTTGCTTGTTGCTTGTTTTTTGTTTTTAGGAGGCACCAGGGACCAAACCTGGGACCTCCCATGTGGGAGGCAGGTGCTCAGCTACTTGAGCCACATCTGCTCTCCGCTGTATTACTTTTGACTCATTCAAATGTGATATTTGTTGACCGAGTTTCACTCTGCCCACCAGGCGTGAGAGTTTTGACTGCTGTAAATCTGAAACAGGAAGACCTTGACATAGGCTTGAGTGGAGGAGCCTGATGGTCTGTCCTTGGCTAGTGAATGCTCTTGAAGTGTGTCCTACAGCAGGAAAGAGGCCATTTATTAACCGTAAAGCAATGGGCAGAAAGATCAGTTGGGAGTGCATTTGACAGCAAGTCACAGAGTGGCTTAAGCGAATATGGAGTCTATTTTTCTCCCACTAAAAGTAAAGCAGGACAGACAGCACACAGCTGAACTATTGTCTCGATTGGGTTGCAAGGGTTCTTTCTGTCTTTCCACCCTGTCACCTTTGTTGGTGGCTTTTGTCTGCCTGGGCAAAAGATGGCATGGCATCCACGTTTCAGCTGGGAAGGGGGGGTGTCAGTTGGTCTGTCCCTCTTGAAAAGCAGTCCTGGAAGCCCCATCCAATGATTTGCACAAATAACTCATTGTTCAGAATTGTCACACGGCCACCCTAACTGACAGTTCGGTAGATGCAGTTAAATCATCCAGCCAATGGGCTTTATTAGGGTTTGTTTTTCTTGGGCACAAATATCCTGGGGAGGTAGTTATGTCTTTGGCTGAATGCCTCTCCAGGGCGGTTATCTGAAAAGTTGGTTCCCAGGACAAATCTGGTAGTGAACAAAGGGTGAGCTAAGAAAGCTGTAGTCCTCTCCCCAGACTGCAGGCGGTGTAGGGGGGTGACTAGACCTGCGCACTTTAGGTTGAGCTGCATGACTTTGGGTTTATGACGTCACCTCTCTGATCGTTTGCTTCCTTCACTGTGAATTAGAGAACATTCCCAGGTTTATTGCAGGCAAGCATTGGGATGACAAATGTAAAGCGGCTAATATCATTAGCTCTTTAATATGTGGAAGCTGTTAAGGTGGAGAATGAAATCCCGATTATCTTCATAATGAGCGAAGGTGTAAGAGACATGTAATAGGGAAGACGAGACCTAATCCCCCCGCACTTGAAGAGGGTGGATTCTGGTAAGTGGAGGTGTCTTTTGCTGGAGGATGTTGAGTTGGAATCTATAGATTCATTTACAAAAGGTGGAGAGCGGGGGAACATCGGGGAGGAGGAGGCAGAGAGCCAGGAAGGCTGAATGCTGGAGGGGAACAGGCAACGAGAGAAAGGAAATCCAGTCGCTGTGGGGCCCTGGGAGAGAGGCCTGAGAAGGGACATCTAGAAGCTGTGCACTGTGTGATGTAAACCCCTCCTTGGACCCACCTGCAAAGTCTTCGGGAAAACATGTTTGACTGATGCTCTGGATTGGCGGCTCTTTTCGTGAATGTGAAGGAGTGATATGTCTTGCCTCAAGGTTGGTACCCCTGGCGTACAGTACCCCAAATGTTCATTTCACACAAGTCCTGCCACTAAGTCAGGTTTAAGGAGACACTAATGCGGCCCACAAAGTACATAAGAAGAAGACCTGGTGGGCATTTGGTTTTAGGTTCTCAGAGAAGCAGAATATGGTCATGAAATTGCATGTGAGATTCTCCTTCCATTCCACTCAATGAATGCAATCCCTAAAGGGAGACAGGAAGAGACGGATCTGTGGTTCCCTTCCTAGATACTGGTTTCTTGGTGTGATCAAGTCATGCAACATGAGTGTGATTACAGCGTTTGACGATACAATGCTTTCTTGGCACAACATGCTTCTAAACAAAAGCCAATTACTATATTTGGTATTCAATTGGAAAACACAAACCAGCAATCTGTTTCAAAACTGGAGGAAAAGCTGGATGCTTTGAATTTATTGCACAATGGCCCAAGTATTCTATTTTTTGTGAGTAAATTAAGAGATTTTAGAGAGTAATTTTGAATATACGTGGTTTTCACTTCATGGACCAACTTTGGAATTTAACCCTTTAAGAGAATGTGACTTGACTGGATAGTAACACACAACAAACACATGAATATGTAGCAGGTACAAATCTCAGAGCACCAACTCAGGTTTTTAAAGAAATGTAACTCCTTCGTTTCCTCCATAACTGCAGAATTTCTGATATGAATCGCTATTGCACCAAGAGGTAGACTCTTAATTTAAATCAATTCAGTCTCTTCTCCCTTTCCTGGGACATCTGTGTTTGGGCTGGAGGGTGCAGGGGCTTTGTGTCATGTCACAGGAGTGGGAGGGGGCATTTGGTTCTGAGTTGTCATCTGCCCACACTCTTGGTAGGGCATTGTTCTTATGTGGTAGCCAGTCCTTGGCCAATCCGGGTCTCCTAGGAACTCTGTCCCATCCACATCCTCTTCTGGTCTGGTTCACTGTCTTAGCTACTTTCAGGCCCTTTCTGGTACACAGGCATGGCCAAGTCTCTGCAGATAATCTGGGTCCACAGGAAACTCACAAAACTGACCAGGACTTTCTACTCTCACACCCAGCAGGGCCACTTCTCCTTGACCACTCCTGTGCGCTAGTGGCAGTGGGGGCTTGGTGGTCTAGTCTGGATGCCCCTGGCACAAGGCAGGCTGACACTGGTGCTCTCTTGGGGCACCAGGCTTGGGTCGATTGGGGCAGGGGCAGGGAGGAGAGCCTTTCCAAGGTATAAAGCTCTGATTTTTCACTTCCTTTCTCCCAGCTGGGGCAAACTTAATCTGTCTCTCCAGGAGGGGAAAAACTGACTCTGACTGATCACATTATAGTCCAGATCTTTTGTTTATGCCCTGAGTCCTAGGCTTTGGAAACTCAAAACCCTTTTCTCTCAAACTATTGCTCTCATGTTTTCCCCCATCAGGCCTTCCCTGAGGAAACATTTTGTATCTGCCTGAGTGGAAGGAAGTATGGCTGGAGGAAATACAGGCGAACATCAGTTTGCGTTTCAAATTATTACCCAGGACTAACTAACGTTCAGTGTACAGAACTGTGTAAGTGCTGTGCTCTGGGGCAGTGGCATCTGTCTTTGTCTCCCTGCCTGCCCCCTACCGCCATCTTGGTTCATGCCTCCAGAAAGCAAGGGCACCTGGACACTGGGGAGGAGTGGCCTGGCCATGCGCTTCCTGAGGGCGAGGCAGGCATTTTCTTCCTCTCCCAAATCCATAGGGAGTTTTTCTCAGAACGTCTACAACAGTTCACTGTGCCCTTTCAGGAAGACAAACCTCATTTCTTATTTATGGGCTGTTCACAATTCCTTTTGTGTATTCAAACACACCAAGTGCTAATGACTTAGCATCTTGGGTGGATACAGTAATTTAGGTAAAAACATGAGTGGGAAGCTGGATAAACCTAATGATGTGAGGTGCCATATGTCCCTCTCAGAGCCTAGTGGACCCTGGGAAGCCTTTCAGGGCTGGGAGGTGACTGAATGTTACATGGAAAGAGGTGAAGGGGTTTAGTGGGTAACAGAGGAAGTACTCAGGGCACCATATACTGGAATATCCTTGGGAGAGAGAGTGAGGGAATTTGGCTAGACAATGGATGCTGCCCATTCCCTCATATGTTTTGTGTCGGAAGAAAACCAAGTCCATATTAACTTTCATTTCTTAATAAAATGGGCTATATGTTGATGTGTTGGCCAGAAGGAGAGGGGGTAATTTAAGAGTGCTGGAGGATTCCAGGAAGAGAGAGCACTGGGAACTCCTCATTGAGCAGGATTTCAGAAACTTCCTCCCTACCTAGCCCCACCTACCTGACCAGTCTGATTTTCTGCCACTGACGTGCTCAGTCTTTCAGGGCATTGATTTACCTGGTTCCATAAATGCCTTAAGGATTTTCACCTCCTCCAAACCTTTGCAAAAACAGGACTTTCCTTCCTTGTCAAGTCTCTTTGGATTCACCTCATTGGTTCATACCTCTGTTCAAGAAATATTCTTGGAGCACATACTTGCTACAGATAACATCCAAGTTCCAGGGGCTGGGGATTCAACAGCAAATAACACAGTTGCTGCCTTCAAGGAACTTAGTGCCTGGTTGGGGGAAATAGGCACGTTTTTCCGCAGTTACAATTCATTGGGCACAAGTGCTAAAAAGAGAAGTACAAAGAGGGTGAGGAATATTATCTTTCTGAGCTGACAGTTGATGTTAGGGGAAGTATTTATGGACTGTTGTGAACTTTCTGGTCGTGTGCACATTAAACGTTTTTATGTTTATGTCCCTTAAACAGAATCATTTATCTATAGCCCTCGGCTTCTGCGATGCACCTCATCTCACCAAGAGTGATAGTCCCCTTAGGAGGTGGGTCCTCCTAACCCTGGCATATCTGAGTGCCCCCTGGTGGTTGCAATTCAGTCTGCATACTTTTAGGCAGTCATGTAAGGGGCGTGAGAGGTTCACAGGTCTTCCTCCCTCGTCAGGCTTATTGCATGTGTGAGTGTTTATGTGCGGGAGGCATGGAAAGTTATGGAAGGTCCATCTCCCATCCTGGTAAGAACATATGTCTATATCCCCAGTGTCTGGCCAAGGTGTGGCATGAAGCAGGCGCTCAGTAAATGTTCTGGCATTACTGGACTCTCTCCTGGAGGATAAGTTCATGTCATTTATCAACAATGAACTCATATTCCAGGGCAAGAAGGAGTAGAGTAGTTCTAAGGTGAACCTGCCATACTGAATTTGATGCTGAAGAAACATACGGCAAAGGATTTTTCTTTCTTTGAGAAACAGGTTGCTTGTCTAGGCTTTGCTGGTTCTGGAGAAAGGTAAAATGGGCCCTTCTGGAAAACTTCAAGGGCAACTAATACTGAAGTAGAGCAGGAAACCTAGGGGGGAAGTGCCAAAGGGGCAAGGATCAATTGTTATAGGGAAGATTTACACTTGAATGCAGGGTTTAGCTAGGGAGCAAGGAGGGACATTTTTAAAGATTACTAAGAAGGAAGAATGAATGTAATATAGATTTTGAAGGGCAGGGAATGGAAAAAATAAAAAGGACTTAAGATATTGGCTTTAGGATTTAGAAGGGAGGATTTAATTTGGAAGATAAGGGCTTTACTGCTAGCTGTAGTCACAATTAGCCCCGAACGCAATGCAGTCTGAATTGCACCCTTCAGATGGCCCTCAAATATCCTAGAGTGTGGGAAACCACCTCCTAAGTGGAACAGAACTCTGTGAGGAGAAGATGTGTATTATAGAAGGTGGTGACTCTGTGTAAATGATTCTGTGAGGGCAAAACTCTCCTTTTCGCTCAAATCGGTTCCTTCAAGGATTCCTTATTCACCAGTTTGAAATAGCTCCTTCTCTTCCTCTGAGGGCCAGAGCTGCCCTGCCCTCCTCAGCTCCACCAGGCAGGACGAGAGGCCTAAAGTCAAAGCATGCGGGAAGCCACCAGCTCGCCCGACAGATGATGAAGCATCCCCAAGGACAGAGTGGACAAGGGGTTGTGATGCCCCTTACTGCACAAGATCCTGCTGGGTCTGTCCTTTCTGGGGCCTGGGCCTGGTGCCAAGCAGGCATGCAGAGGGCAGCAGGAGCGCACAGGCCTGGGCCCTCCCTCGTGTGCCTACCCTGCATGTGTGAGTGTTGATGCACAGATGGGCAGGAGGAGTTAAGGGACATCGTTGCCCTTCCCGGCAAGAGCACGGGTTCCCTGATGCTAAGTCACTACGGTGTTCACCTCAGAGAAGTCAGCACATTTACATGGGTAAAAGGAAGCACAGCCTCTGTCCGATGTGCTTCCCTGTGTGACATTAAGTTTAATGACTCCCTCTCTCACCCCTCCTGCTTCTGGTGGCTCCACCTTTTGTGCAGAAACCCGTGCAGTTTTGCACCAGCAGAGACAAAGACCCGGTTCAAATCCCGGATCTGCCTCCTCAGAGCTGTGAGATTTTGGGTGAGGTACTCAAATCTCTGCTTTGGTGTCCTTATTTGTAAAAGTTGGAGAATAGTGAACTCCTTCCGTGTGTGTGACGGCTAATTCACCTGTCAACTTGGCTGGACAATGGTGTCCAGTTGTTTGGTCAAGCAAACGCTGGCCCCATTGTTACTATGCAGGTATGTTGTTGGTTGGATTCAGAGGTTTCACTTTTACTTGATTAATTATAATTAAGGCCTTGATTGGGTCACGTCAGTAGGATGTTGAGTCCTTGCCCACTTGGTAGGCGGGGACTCATGGAGAAAACTACATGGCAGAGGAGGGAGTTGGAGTTTTGGATGCTGGAACCCCAGGAAATAAACACAGGAAACACTGGAATCCCAGGAAATAAACACAGGGGAACAGAGATGGCTCCATAGACACGGCAGAGGCCCCGGAAAGAGAGAGAGCCTGGTAGGCTACAGCTGACCTTGTGGAGAAACCAGAACAGCTGAACCCAGAGAGAAACAAGCCTTGGAGAGAGATCAGACTTCTCCCAGCCTACAGCTGATATCGGAAGAAGCTGGGACCTTGGAGCTGTAAGAGGAAGAGGAAGGCTGAAACTTTGCAGATGTCAGCAGCCATCTTGCTCCAACACATGGCAACAGACTTTGGTGAGGGAAGTAACTTACACCTTACGGCCTGGTAACTGTAAGCTCCTACCCCCAATAAATACCCTTTGTAAAAACCAGCAGATTTCTGGCATTTTGCATCAGCACCCCCTTGGCTGACTAATAAGCCTTCATTCCATGAGTTAGTAGCAGTGTAATCTCAGTCAATTCAGGGTCTCCGGGAGGAGGTCTGGTCCCTGGTGGATGCCCTCAGCCTTCTGGTCTTCTCTCTACAAAGATGGTGGTTGCATTTTCTCCGCTCCCTACACGGCCTCTCCAGGTTCTTCCTTTTCTCAACTCTTTCAGCTTTTGTCTTGAATACATGAGAATATTCAGTTGCCCCCTGTCATGCTGGGGGCAGGGAAGTTCTGCAAGGCTCTCTTGGGTCTGGTTATCTACAACCCCTACACAGCTGTCCCCATGTCTGTGTGGGACATGCTGCTTTCCTTGGCTTTCCCTGGAAACCTCTCAAACCTCCTAGAAGCCATCTGTGTCCTCTCCACCACTGCTTGTCTTGGGGGTAGTGGGGGTACCTACCATTGTTAGATACCTTCCCTTCCCCCTTGACTGCTCATATGTTATCTACACGGAATCTCCTTATCCCAGTATTTTTATTCTAACATTTCGGAATGCCAAAAACACTTCCTTATGAACTCAGCTGCGAGTTTTAAATTTGAAACTCCCAAATCAAGAAGTGACTTTTTCTTTCTCTCAGCATCTCTGCTGTAGCTCACTCTTTCCCAAGGCAGTAAGTGCTGGATGCTGAAGCGTCTGCCCGAGGAGAGGGGCTAAGTAAAGCAAACGAAGTATTGCAGAAGATGAGAATCTTGGCTAAAATCTCAGAATATTTTCTACTGCATTGCTATCGTTATACCTATTCTCCATATAGTTTTGGCCTATGGGACTGAGTTGCAGATTGATTTCCTTCAGTGATGGAACATTGAGGATGATTCTGTTTTGACCTGTTGTTGGCAATGCCAAAAAAAAAAAAAAAAAAAAAATTAGAGAAGAAGATAGTGAAGCCAAGAAGAAAGTCACAATTCCTGGTCTTTAAAGCATTGGCTTAGTGTGGAGCTAAATGCAGCTACATTCTGCTGTTCAGTCTCCCAAAGGTCATGCCATTTTCCTTGATCTGTTTTCCTAGTTCCTTGTTCCACAGTCCATCATTGGTTGCTTGGCTGCCTAGGCAACAGCATCCGGGACAGCTCTCGGCCACGTATTCCTGGAGAATGTCTCGAGCTCTGTGCACGTAGTATTTTGTGCGACCTGGGGGTCTGTCCTTAGCCTCTTATTGTTGATTTCGAGCTTTGTGTTGGCTCAGAAAAGATGTTCTGATCCATTCATGTGTGTTCTTGGGTATGAGACCTGAGAGCAGAGAGTTTCCTATTTTTCAAGGATGTCGTTGAACCACCATGAACAGACGACTACACCGATGCTGGTGGATTCCCACTGCATCCTCTCCCCTCCAAGTGTCGGATCAAGATTCTCTGGGACTCGGCTGCACAGGGAGCTGTCCCCTCAGGGCCACCTGCCTGGCCACCACGGGAAAAATGCAGGGAACCACACTGGCTCCTCTTCAGATCCACAGGCTGTGCTAAAGTAGGATTTATAGAATTGAACCGTGGAAGTCAATGCCCCAAACTACCAACATCAACCACAGTAATAATAAGAGCAGCCATTTGTTGAACAACTATTTTGTGCCTGGTACTGTGCTGCACTCTTTACACACTTTATCCTGTTTAACCTCCCCAAGAAAACCAGAACATGAGCACTTTCCTCTCACTTTATCAATGGGAAAATACAGTTCAGAGGTGAAGCAATGTGCCCCTGGTCACGTAGTGGAGCGTGACTTTGAACGCAGGCCAGCCTGACCTCAGGGCCCCGGTGGCGCCATGTTGGCAGGCATGCTGGGCATCTCGTGGGCACTGCTGAATCTCCAGCCCCTGTCCATGCCTCCCGCACACTAGGTGCTCAGTCACACTTATAAAACAGCGACTGGTAGTTTGTATTAGAAATTAGTGCTCTGTGTTCTGAAGCATTTCCTTTCACCAGAGCAGTGAAGAAAAATTACGTAATAGGTATGGCCCTTACCTTCCTGTGCCACTGTCAATTCTACCTCCTCCGTAATCTCCCAAGTCCACTCAATTTATCCACATCCTACCCTGACCTTCTGGCTCTGCTCACCATCATCGTACACCAGGATATTGAGATATTTTCCCAACTGGTCCTCCTGATGACTCTCCTATTTCCCTCTAAAGCTCTACACAACAGCCAATGTAAACCTTCTAATACAGACATCTGTTCACAGCTTCTCCGAGATTCCTTATGAGCTTCGTACAAAATTTGACTCCTTCAAATGGCCGGTGAGGCGGTGTCCGGTCTGGTGCCTTCTGCTTCTAGGGCCTCATTGCTCACACCCCCTCAGTTCCCAGCCCGGATCCCTGAGTACCCCGCGATCCTGCCCACCTCCAAGCGTCTGGGGGCGCCGATATCTCTATCGAGAACACAGTCCTGCTTTGCCATTTCCCTGGCAATCTTCTGCTCATCCTCCAGGTCTGTCTGTGTGTCGCTTCCCCTGGGCAGCCTTTCCTGAAGCCCTGCCCTGGCTCCCGGGGTACCTTATACTTCCTGTATCTGAAAACTCCTTGCTGGAAAACTATCACACTGCCCTCTTCCCAGCAGGACGCCAAGTTCCGGCATTAGCCGGTTATATGTACCCTATTTCTTGTAGCCTTTTCTTTTTTTTTTTTTTTTTAATTAGAACAGGTTCCTGGAAACTTGGGCTTGAGAACATCATTGTACTTGGGGGCAACTCTTCCAAGGCAACAAAAATAGACGTCTTCAAAAGTCTTTTAGGAACCACCGAGAGGCCTTTGTTAGATTATGGAAATCTAATCACTTCAAGTTTAAAAAGGGAAGAGATGCAAAGCGTTGATTAAAAGCAAAGGCTCAAGGACCCTAACACGTTTTTCCTCTTTTTTTTAAGTTGTCACTAACATTAGAGGCAGGAAAACTGCACTTTAACCAGATGAAGAAATCCTCCTGTATACCAGGCCTTTTACAACATTTTAAAGAATAGACGTACCTCTCCTCACTTCTCCAATTCCCTGCCATCCCACGCAGGACTTAGGGCCTTAAAAAGGTCTGCTCTGGCTCTTCCTTTTCAAATGAGCTGTTAGGGACCTGGAAAAGGCCCTGCTTTGCAAACTCTCTCCCCAACAACCAAAGGGCCAGATGGGGCTATTGACTCAACGGGGCAGTTCAGAATTCTGTCCCTCTGGCTCTCACCCGCACTCTGACACAATTCCTCGCTGGATTTTCATACAAATGAGTACTCCCGTGCCTTTTCCTCCTTGGTAACCCTCGCTCTTGCCCAGTCATCACATTTAGCAGCTCAGGGTTTCCAGGCCTCGGTGCTTTTGTGCCTTTGCCTCGCCCACACAGCAAAGGCAAAGGCTCAGGTGGGGCCACTGCCCCTTGTAAATACCTTGTTTACTCCCCTCCCCGCAGACCCGCCTGCTGTCGATGGGATCTTCCTCTCCCTCCCCTCACCCCCTGCCCGCCGGGGCTCTTTGAGCCCTGGGAACCGAGCCTTGCTGGAGCAGAGCTGAGCAAACAGACCCCGGGCTGGGGTTTAGGGACGTTTCTTTAGCGCCATCTGCCACCTCCACAGAGGTCATTGGGATAAACCGATTTGCTAGACAAAATGGTTAACAACTCATGAATAAAACTCTAAAAAAAAAAAAAATTCCGAAAGGGATTTGGGTTCAACTCTTCTGGGGCCGCAGCTCTTTTCCCACACCCACCGAACCCCCTCCTCCAAACCTGCGCTTTCTTGGGGTTCCGGTGGGGGGCGGCGGCCATCGGGGCCGAGGGGATAACTTTTGTTCTTTTAACATTTTGTGTGTGTGCAAACGCCCCTGTTGCCACCTCCCTGGGACAAGAAGATAGAACATTGCCTGAACCTTAGCGCGTGTCCTCCCTCGTCACGGGTCTCTCCTTCCCCCAGAGTCGACCCCACTCACTGCCTTGTGGAGCCGCTCCCTTGCCTTCCTCACGTGTCCCCCCACACCCGAGAGCACCCCTAAACAATACGGGGGAGTGTTGGATGATTTTGATGATTTTGAATTTTACGTAAACAGAGTCAGGCTGTGTGTATTCTTTTGTCTTCGTTTTGGGGGGCTCCACCTATGTTTATTCATTTTGTTCGTTGTAGAATAATGCTGGCGATAGTATTAATTGTCCTTACCAGGACTTACTTGTCCATTCAACCGGGGGTGGACATTTGGGTTGTTTCGAGTTTGGGTAGTTACCAACAACGCCGCCATGAACGTGTAGCTTGTGCTGCCCGCGCAGGCCCACGCGCGTTTCCCTAGGGTACAGACCTCGGGGTGGAGTGGCTGGGCCATGGGAAATGGAAATCTTCAGCTTTCCTAGGTGGTGTTGTCCAGTCTTCCAAAGCGGTTGTTAATTTATCCTCTCAGGAGAGTGTAAGAGATCGGATGTACCACAGAGTCTCCAATACTTGGTCTTGTCAGACTTTTTAATTTTTGGGGGGTCATGTCTCTCCTTCAGGACTGGACCCAGGAGTGGCAAAGCCATCCTTTTTAATGACTTCCATCTGTCCCCAAAGCGAGCAGGGGCTTCGAGTCCTTTCCCTCAGCCACAGATGGCAGAAGAAGCATATTTAGATGCTCATCTGTATTAGGCACAGGCCGTAGGTGGCTCCTCAGAGAGAAGCGGTATTTTCTCTCCTGCCCGCTTTTCTCTCCTCTTTTGGAACGCACGGAAAGTGCTAACAATGGCAATTAGAGTCTCGGTGCCATCTGGATGGCCGTGCGGCTTTGGAAGGACATCTGCTGGGCAGCTGTGCAAGGCCCAGCCAGGAGCCAGGTCTGGGCCCAGCCAGAGGGCAGCTTCCTGTGTGGACCCGCTGCCACCGCCAGCGCCACACAACACACACAGAACACTACCCATGCTTCCTCAGGCATTTTATGTTCTCAAGAGCCCTGGTAGTCACCATGGGAGCTCTTCGAGGCACGAGGCAGTAATTCTTCCTAGTTAAGGAACGAGCCCAGTCAGTCCTGATTGTCATCAGGTGTGGGTACCTCCATTTCAGAACTGTTCCTGTCTGTGTGTAAAACAGGAGCGTGTACTCTATCTCCCCAGCTGTAGGAAGGCTTATTGAGACAGGTATGGGAAAGCTCTTTGAAAACAATCAAGGCATTTATTGTTTTGTGCATGTGCCTAGAGGCAGAGATTCCAGAATGGGGGCTTTGCTATAGAGACTTTTAGGAGAATTGGAATTTTAGGTAACCTTTTTCCCTTGTATGACCAGACCTTTGAAGATGATAAGGGAGAGACGAGTCTCCACGTGCAGAGAAAGGGGATTTTGCTTTACTCTCTGCCCTCTCTCTTGGGGGCTTCTATCTGGCTACTTGGGCTGGGGGTATGGTGCTGGACGGAGGGATTTAAACGTACCTTGACTCGAGTGTAAGGAGAACAAGTGGAAATGGAAAACAAAACAACAGCCAGAAGGTCTGGCTCTCTGTAGGGTTTGCTCGTCTTTACTGAGGGCTTTTCCCTGCTCAGCTTCTCTCCCTGCACACAGTAGCAGCTGCCTCCTGAGCCCGTAGTCTGGGAGCCCCAGAGAAGCCCTCCAAGTCACCTGATTTGCTGGGGACCATCCTGGTTTACACCTGCTGTTCTTACATAATTATTAAAAGTGCCACTTTTTCTCTTCTTGAAGAGGCTTATTTGCTCAAGGATTTAAAAAAATTAACTTTATAAAAAATTTCCAAAATTTACGAACACTCTATACCCACCAAGGAACAATTCTCCCTTTCCCCCTTTCTCCATTACCTGGTAACCTCAATTTCTGTCTCTACAAATTTGCTATTTTAAAATATTTCATGTAGGGGGAGTGGATGTGGCTCAAGCAGTTGAGTGTCTGTCTCCCACATGGGAGGTCCTGGGTTTGGTTTCCAGTACTTTCTATAGAAAAAACAAAACAATGAGCAGACCACAAGCAAAACACACACACACAAACAAGCAATGAGCAAGAAATAATGAACAAACAGATGAAGGAGCCATCTGGGGTGGAGGGAAGTCTATTAAAAAATATTTCATGTAAGTGAAACCATAAAGTAAGTATGGTTTAATAAAACTGCACAGTGCTAAAAAAAAATGAGCATAATGTTTTCAAGGTTCCTGCATGTTGTAGCATGCACCAAACTTTCATTCCTTCTTTTTTTTTTTTTAAAGATTTACTTATTTATTTCTCTCCGCTCCCCCCAGTTGTCTGTTCTCTGTGTCCATTTGCTGTGTGTTCTTCTGTGACTGCTTCTATCCTTATCAGCGGCACAGGGAATCTGTGTTTCTTTTAGTTGCGTCATCTTGTGTCAGCTCTCCGTGTGTGCGGCACAATTCTTGGGCAGGCTACGCTTTCTTTTGTGCTGGGCGGCTCTCCTTATGGGGCGCACTCCTTGCGCGTGGGGCTCCCCTATGCGGGTGACACCCCTGCGTGGCAGGGCATTCCTTGTGCGCATCAGCACTGCGCATGGGCCAGCTGCACACGGGTCAAGGAGGCCCGGGGTTTGAACCGCAGACCTCCCATGTGGTAGACGGACGCCCTATCCATTGAGCCAATCCCGCTTCCCTCATTCCTTCTTATAGTCAAATAATATTCCGTTGTGTGTGTACCACACTTGGTTTATCCATTCATTTGTTGATGGATGCTTGGGTTGTTTCCACCTTTTGGCCATTGTGAATAATGCTTTGAGGAGCACTGAAGTACATGTATCTATTTCAGTTCTAGTTTTCAGTTTCTTTGGATACATACCTAGGAGAGGAACTTCCAGGTCATATGGTAATTCTATACTTACATTTTTGAGGAATGCCGTATTGCTTTCCACAGTGGCTGCGCCATTTTATGTTCCCGATACAGTGTCAATTTTTATTCCCAAATGCATCCCAGTTTGGATGGTAAATTACATGTTTACCCTATTTAAGACCACCTTACAAGTTCTGGTCTTCTAGAATCTTTTTCTATCCTGAAACTGCCACTCCCCACCCTCAGGAATGGCCTGCACTACAGGAGACAGTATTCCATAGTATAGCTACGGAGCCACACTGCCTGGGTTCAGATCCCAGCTCTGCTCTTCATTAGCATCATGATTTGGAGGCAGGTTATTTAGTCTGCCCATGCCTCAGTTTCCCTATAGATAAAATGGAGATATTGGTCACAGTACCTGGCATGTCATAAGTGCGCAGCACAATTAACCAATGCTATTGTTACTTAAGGGCAGACATCAAACCCTAGCAGCCCTGTGGGCACAGTCCAGCCTGTTAATACTTCTGTTTGGCTGGCACAAGACTGTCATAGTTTTGAAGTTGAAAGTCTTTAGAAGAGAATGTCAAAGGCATCATCACCCCTTGTCTTATGTCGGTCCTGAGAACCTGGCGCTTTCAGGCATCTGAGTTTTCAATTCTTTTTCAGACTTGGACTTGACAAACACATCAGACTGCAATAGGTCTGGACTGGGAGACATGATAGATATTATTCTACGTATATTTCTCCCACCTCCCTCTCTCCAAATTTGACCCTAGCCCAGGCTCAAATCCCATGTGAGAAGGAGGCCCACCCTTGGAACACCAGTCTCCTTGTGCCTGTGTTACTTCTTAAACATTCACACATTTATATGCATGTACATTGCTGGGAATCTTGTTAAAATGCGGACTCTGGTTCAGTAGATCTGGGTGGAGCCTGGGATTCTGCATTTCTAACAGGTTCTAGCAGGTGATGCCGAAGACAGACCCAAGAACTTGGGGAGCAGGGGCGCCCTGGGGAAAAGGGTTTGTACTTGAAGCTGAGAATGAGGCCTCTGCCCAGAGCAGACTAAAAACCATCTGTGAGCAGGAAGTCCCTGGTTCTTTCCTCCCAGTTCCTCCAATATCCAGAAATCAGTGGCCATCCCATGAAGCACCCATCTGTCTCTGCAGAGGTCTAAACCAAATTGGTGGGTACTGACTCCCCCTCTGGAGTAGGCCCAACCTCAAATGATTTCTAACTGCCCTACCTTTCATTCATTTTAGAGATTCTCTGTCTTAGGAGACAGCTAGGATCTTGATGCTACTTATTCGCAAATAAAGTGGTTCTCAAAACGGTCCTGAAATATGAGGACCCCAGCAGGGCTGGGAATTTGTTGGAATTGCAAATGTTAGGTCCCACCCCAGACCTACTGAATCAGAGACTATGGGAGTGGCACTCAGCGACCCCGTTTAACAAGCTAAAGCTTGAGAACCACTGCTCTAAGATGCCCAGTTCCTTAGGTGAATTTCCAGAAGGGAAGGCCCTCAGCCCAGGAAATCTGGAGGGTTGGCCCATGCTCCTGGAGCTTGCCGCTCGGTGGATGATTGCACCGTTGCGAGTTAGGGAAATGATTCCAAGATGGGGTTTAAAGGATTGCAACTTCAGGTAAAGAAAAGCAGGAGCAAATGATCCACGCCCCCTGGGGATAATTGTTTGGCTTTATGCAAATGTTCTAAGCAATAAAACCAGCCAGTGATGTACAGGTAATATATTCTCCCCATGCCTAGTGGTCTAAACAGAGTGTTATCAGTGATTGGGCTTCAGAGCCCCCATTACACAAAGCCTTAATGGCATGAAATACACCACACCTGCTAAATGAAATGCACGCGGGGACATTATGGGAGTTTTCAAGAGCATTTTATTTTGCATAATATAGTTTTTTCTCCACACCAGAAATGGTATATTAAAAAGTCAGCAGGCATATTGCTTGTTTTAAAATTATTATTACTTTCCTCTGGCTTTGCAGACTTTTATTTCCTTTCTCCCGCTGCTGTTCTGCAGAAACACAGACTTTTCTAACCAGAGGGGACCCTTGAGATGGGTGCATCTACTCCCTGAAGTTCCCAGCTGAGGAAATTGGGGTTTGGAGGTGGGAGGTACCTGCTAGGGAGGACTCCTGATTCTCAGGTCCCGTGATTCTCTCTGATCTTTTCTTCGGAATCCCAGACCAGGCAAGGGACCTGGGAAGGTCGCCTCACACATCCTCTGGTTTTCAGACAGCATCGGGGGAATGGGGTTGCATGTTCAGGTGTGCCCAGAACCTGATATTAGCAGCCAGAGCACCTGGCTGCCTTGCGGATCAATTCTGAGGCTGTAGTTCTGTCAGAAGCTAACTCCATCCACACTAAGGCTTAGAACTCAATATATAGGAAGCCAAAACCACCATTTTTGCAATCCAACTATCAATCATGTGCTTGGGATGGTGGAGAATACGGCTTCTCCCAGTGCCAGCTTAATGGACCTGCGACCTGGGCAGTCACGGGGCATCCTGTGCTTAGAAAGAGATTGCCCTTGGCTTTGTGCTCTGTTGTCACTGTCTCGAAATTCTTAATTTCCATTTTGCAAGGGGCCCTAAAACTACGGAGCAGGTCCCACCTTTTCCACACCTTCAACCCTCTCTCCAGCATCCTTCAAAACTCAACTTCTCCAAGCCTTCTGACTCCCCTGAGATTGTGTTGCATATTTAATGTTAATAGCGGTAATCCCTCACAGTAATTGCTTTCCTTCTGTAGCATTTTTTTTTTAATTTCTCCAAAATTTTATTTCAAGGTTATCCACCTCCTGTTAATCAGGTCCTGTCTGTGCCAGTATCACCAAGTCTGCACATTGCTGGCAACAGACTTTGAGAAAACCCATTTCCTGGTACCCAAAAGTTAAGTTATTTTTTCCCCAAACATTCTGAACTCCCAATACTTGTAAAAGTATTACATGCACCGTGTACTAGTCAGCCAAAGGGGTGCTGGTGCAGAGTACCCGAACTCTGTTGGCTTTCATAAAGAGTATTTATTTGGGGTAGAAGCTTCCAGTCACAAGGCCCTAAAGAGTCCACCTCAAGGTACCAAAAGAGGCACTTTCGTACCCAAAGTCACTTGCCATGTGTTGAAGCAAGATGGCGGGCGATGTTTGTGAAGTTTCAACCTTCCTCTTCCTCTGTGGTCCCAGTTTCTTCTGATCTCATCTGTAGGCTGGAATAAGGCTTGTCTCTCGCCCCAGGGCTCATTTCTCTCTGGGCTTCATGCTCTGTTCTCTCCACTGGGTCAGCTGTAGACTATCAGGCTCATCTCTCTTCCCAGGGCCTCTGCTGTGTCTGATGAGCTGTCTCTCTTCCTCTGTGTTCTTCCTCTCTGTTCTCCTGTGTGTCTCCTTCCATGTGAGCGTCTGTTTTATCAGCCCAAGGGGCCTGGGACTCAATGCCAAGTTGCTCTAATGACGTGGTTGAATCAAAGCCCTAATCCTAACATAATTTAATCAGCCAAATCCAATATTGTACAATCAAAGGGTACCATGCCCAGAGAAACAGGCTGGTTTATAAATATAATATCTATTTTTGGAATTCATAAATAATCCCAAACTGCCATACACTGTTTTCCCACAAATCTTTAAATCTGAA
The DNA here is from genome assembly GCF_030445035.2 of Dasypus novemcinctus. NCBI lineage: Eukaryota > Metazoa > Chordata > Mammalia > Cingulata > Dasypodidae > Dasypus > Dasypus novemcinctus. The sequence continues at coordinate 87,248,759 of NC_080687.1, read as the reverse complement.
CTTGCATTCTTCATCAGTGGATGTTAAAATGAAGCCATTTTAACAAATTATGACTTTCCAAATCAAAATACTACTAGTTAATAGTAGACAAGGGTATGTTACAAGCACTGTGTTTCATATGGAAAGCAACTATGAAGTTGGTCTAACATCATCATACCCACTCAAAGGTTGAGGAGACTGAGGCTTAGCTGGATTAACTAGCTCAGGGTTACACAGCTGGGGTTTGGGATTATAACCCAGGAGAGTTTGATCTGGAGACCAGAGATTTAACTACTTGGCTATCCTACCTCACTGTGCTGTCCACTGAGCTCTTGGCACTGTGCTGTTTTCTTGTCTCTCCTATTAGACTGTAGGGGAGATACTGTGTCTTTTGGTGCAGATGGTGTCCTCATTCAGTTCACCTGGACCTAGTGCCATGCCTTGCCCAGACACGGTGCTCAGGGAATATTTATGCAGTAAAGGACATTTACCTAAATTGAACGTGCATTTAGCCGTATCAGAACTTCCTAAAAACCAAAGAGGCTTCCAGGTTTGTGTATAAATTTCTCCTTTCAATGAAGTTGCACGGTGTGGCTGGCGTGAGCTTACAGATCCCTCCTATTTGACTTCATGAATTATTTATGGCATTAACACCGGAATCATCGTTAATTGGAGGGAGGGAAGTCGCTACCTGGCTTGTTGCCTGTGTATTTCTGGCAGGGATAAATTACATTCACAATAGCTGCTGGGTGAAGACTCGGTGTGCTGGTTTCCAGGGGAGACAAGGTACTTCAGCGGCCCTCTCCCCTTCTCCTTCTCCCAATAGAAAAACACAGAAGCACAAATGATGCAGTGAGCTAACGCTGGCTTTTCTCAACATTTAGCTCTCACACATTTGTTAAGCACCGATGGTGTGCCAAAAAGGCAGGTTTCCTGCCCTTAAGGAACTTTCAGTCTGGAAGGAGACTGACACCTCAACAGACAATTACAGTGTCAGTGACCACTGGCAAGACATGGGTGTTTTCCAGTGCTGCGGGGGCAGTGGGGTGGGAAACTCCTTCCGGGCCTCGTACCTTCACTGAGTTGTAAAGGGTCCAAAGGAATTCGTTTTGCTAGAGATGGGGGGTGGAGGGGAGAGCAGGATGGGGTGTGGAAGGCAGGGTTGGGAAGAGAAGAAAAAGAGAGGGGCAGGCTTTCCAACGGCAGTAATCTGTCCCGCCTAGGGAAGGAACTGTAAATAGTAGAAATGGTTGGAGTGGGGAGAGGGCCCCTGAGAGGTGTCCTTGTGTGCCGCCAGGGCAGGAGCTGGCAGATGGAGGCTGGTCTTGCGTGGTGCTGATGGCTCTGGTTTTGCCCCAGAAGCTGCGGGAGCTGAGGGCACTGGTGACGGTGGGAGCCAGCACTGCCGGCCAGTTGTCGCGCCTGTGCCATCGTTCAGCGGCCTCGGGTCCGGTGGCTCCCGGGGGAAGAAGATCTGGCCTTGGCAAGCTGAGCAGTGGCTTTGTGGGCTCCCAGGTCCCCGTGGCTGAGAGGCGTGGGGTAGGCATGCGCTGGGCAAAGGGGAGTAGCGTAGAGAAGCCACGGCTGAGGGGCGCCCCACCCCTGCCCCGGCAGCGTGTTTACTTTCTGAGGACTCCTGTGTAATAGCAATCTCTTTCCCATTTTCTTCAAAGCATCACAAAGACACATAACTGCATCTGGGTTCAGCCGCCCTCGCTTTTGAGCAATAAACTACAAATGATCATGGTTTACTCTGATGCTTTCGGAACTCCCTTACCTGCTCAGGTTTCTGGACACTTCTAGCTGGGGAGTCGCCTCTGCCCACTCTGCCTTGGAATGAGCCCTTGCCCCTCCCGGCTTGACTTGGGCGGTATTTATTCTGCAGTCTTATTTATTCTGCAGTCCCTCTTCGGGGCTCTGCGCTCCCAGGCTGCGGCCACCGCCCTTAGGGGCGAACCTGGCGGCCCCAACCTTTGCAGGAGAAAAGATTGTTCCCAACTCCATTTACTTACAGTGAGATGGCCCTGCCCCACCAAGGTGGAGGCGAGGCACTCGAGATAAGTGTTTTTCTCCTCTGAATTACTTATTTATTAAAGTCAGCGAGGCATAACTAAGAGAAAGGAAAGGAACCGAGGAATCCGAGAATACAATGCTCCTTCAGATTTTAATGGGAGAGATGGCTGGAAGGGATTCCTAAATTATTAAATAAATCGATTTGGTTCCGGGGCCGGCCTCCAAGGTGTGTTTGTCAGTTTCATTATCGTTGTCTTCAAGGGTAAGGCGAGATATTCATGGAGAAAGTTTTTTTTTCTCCTTCTATTTTATTTTGAAGGCTGTAATTCATGGCGCCTGTCTAATGAAACACCCCCTTCTTTGTGTGAGGGGCGCAGAGTCCTTTCATTTTTTATTTTGGCTTCCATTCTGATCCTATTTCTTTTACAGGCCCACAGATGTGTAACAAGATGGGGTGCTGTAGGGCAGACACACTTTGGAGAACCTTGATCCCCTTTGAATTAGAGGACCTCTTGGTTGCAGGTGAGTTCTGCGGTAATTTGCTCACGGCACAAAGGCCTGCCATTTAGCTACTTGCCCAACAGGACCCACGGAGTGTTAGAATGATAGGTTGTGCCCCCCCAGCGGCCGAGAGTAACACCTCAATGCACTTTAGGGAATGCTATTTTATTTTTGGGTTTTGGTGGTGACTGCAATCGTGTTTGCCCCTTTCTCTCATATTTCCTTCTCTTCCCCTAAACACTGCCTCCAGCCCAATGGTTAAAAAAAAAAAAAGCCTGCGCATCTAAAATTCTTTTTCTTAATTATCCTCCAGAGGAAAGCAGGCCAAGCACCAGGGTGCAAAAAATTTACTCCATAAATAACAAGCCGAGAGGAAATAAAAGAAATGACACCAGAATAAACCAAGCCATTAACTGAAAGCTTTATATCACCGTCATCCTCGAGCCTAAAAAATCCAAGGGAAGGTAGTTAAGTATTTATTTTCCAAAGAATGTCATTACAAGCTGCAGCAATTAAAAATGGATGAAGGAAACATTTCCCCATGATTCCTGGTGGGACTTGAGGCACCGACACAGGAAACATTTGGGGGAACCCAGTTCCCCATTCCCTACATGAGGTCAAGGGGTGCAAAAGGACAGGGGTGGGGTCTTTGGGGAGCCCCTGCTGCCTGGCCCTGGGACTTTGGGTGGGGACAGATGAGAAAAGGGAAGTTAGCAAAAAAAAAATAGTCATAAGTGAACCCTTTCCAAGATCAGTGAACTGCTCTTCCGTGGATGGCTGCACAATTGTTTCTTTCAAAGCAGAACACCTGGTGCAAAGAGCTCCATTCACACCTGCAACCTGTCAGGTTTCAGATTATGGGCTTGAGTTTCAGTTTCCTGGTTGCTCCCCCAGCCTTGGGGGCGGGGGAGAGGGTGGGTGCGTGCTGGCAACACAGACCCCGAAGGGGATGGGCGGGAGCTCTTAGGGCGCATGGGAGGGGGTGAAGGGTTCTTTCCGGGGTAGCCAGGCTGGCCCTTGGAGCATTGCCCCCCCAGCCCGTGCAGACCTGGGGCGTGTGTGGAGAGCTCCCTTCTGCTCGGCGAGGACTCCGTCCTGCCTGGGAGGCTAGACCCCGAGTGGAGCCCTGAGCGTGTGTACCGCCCCCACCGGCAGTGTGGCCCTAGTCCCTCCCCAGCCCACCAGACGGGCGGGAGGGGCAGAGCCGGGCTCAGAGCGAGGCGCAGCAAGAGGGGCTGGATTTTCCGGGCAGTTTGGGGTGCAGGAAGGTGTGTGTAATAAGACCTCACTTTAGTAAAACAAAACATGACGATCCCCTCAAACTCTGTGTGTACATGTCTATAAGAGGCTCTCCAGTATTTTATAAATACAGAGAAATCTATATAATACACATAATGTATTATATATAATACACATAATGTATTTATAATACACATAATAAATGTATTATGTATAATACACATAATAAATGTATTATATTATACACATAAATGTATTATGTATAATACACATAAATGTATTATATATAATACACATAATAAATGTATCATATAATACACATAATGAACGTATTAGGTATAATACATATAAAACTCCTTGCATAGTTAAGAAAACATGCTCTGTTCTTAAATGACTTGGAGGGGCAGGGGTGTGAGAGTGGGGCTGGGGAGCTTCTATGCATGGGGGAAGGTGTCTGTGCTGACAGCATGTCAGACGACCCCATGATACAAAACTTTTATTTGTATGTTGCCTTCGTTTCCCAGGGCTGCTGCCCCACAGTCGCACAAACTGGGTGACCTCAAGCAGCAGGAACTGGCTCGCTCACCGCTCTGGAGGCCAGGAGACCCAGGTCGCGGCGCTGCCTCGCAGGCCTGGGAAGAGCCCTTCCTGACCTGTCCCAGCTTCCGGCGGCCCCGGCGAGGCTGGCCTGCGGCAGCTCCCGCCGTCTCTGCCCCGCAGGTCTTCTCCGTGTGTCTGCCTTCACCCGGCCTCCTCTCGGTGCCCGCGCCTCCTCTCTTCCTCTAAGGACACCCATCGTGTGGGATGACGGACCCTCCTCTGCCAGGCTGGCCTCAGCTAAGTCCGCCCCGTGTCCTCGGCAGCGACCCTGTTTCCAAGCACGGGCACCTCCTGAGGTCCTGGAGGTCAGGACTTCAGCACACCTCTTGGGGGCCGTAACATCAGTGCATGAGGGTTTAACCGCGTCCCCCTACTCTGTGCATCCGTCCCCCCAAGGTGCTTCCTCTGAGAAAATCTTCCTGGGCCAGGTCCAGGCGTGCTGCTTTACGTGGGCTCTTTCTCTGCAGCCTTTTGCCCCAGGGAAAAGCCACAGCCAACTGCCCTTCTGGTCCACCCTCCCCTCCGTCCTGGTCCAGGGCACAGGGAGGAAGGAGGGTTTCTCAGAAGCCTGCCTCTTCTGCTGGGGACGTGGTGCCTGAGGGCAGAAGGAGGAACTGGTAGGAGACCTGAGCCGGCAGCAGGAGGCTTGGGGTGGAGGGAGACTGTGCGCTTCTCCCACCATCTCCCCAAGGAGGGCACGGGCCTGGGGGAAATTACCGGGCAGCGGTTTTCCGACCCACGGAAGGACGGACTCTCTAGTCATCTGAGCTGACCACTGGCTGGGCCGCCTGGTGGGACGGGGACCTCCTCCACGGCGTTTGGGACGTGGGGCTGCCCTGGTCTGCACTGCTGCGGGACAAGGGCGGGAAAGCCTCCACGTGGGCCTTGCAAAATGCAGCTGCTGCCTACCTGGAGATGTGGCTGGCATGGCTGCGGAGCTGGAGCTGAAACAAAGCACAACAGCGTTATTGAGATATATTCACATGCCATGCGTTCCATCCAAAGTGTACATCAACGGCTTTTAGTATAATAACAGTGTTGCAGTGTTGTGTATTCATTGCCCCAGAACATTATAGCCATTTCATTACTCCAAAAAGAAAAACTCTTTAGCTGTCCCATCTCAATCCCACTATCCTTCCCCAGCCCTACATAAACACTAATCTAATTCCATCTTTATAAATTGATTTATATTTACATTTTATAGAAATGGAATCACACAATATGTAGTACTTTGTGTCTGGTTTCTTTCACTTAGCATTTTTTTTGCCTATTAACATCTTGTAACATTAACATACATTTGTTCAGTTTCAAAGAAAAACAGTCTTATATATGCAGTATTACCCATATTCATATTTCAAATGAGGTTTCACTATGCTATACAGTCCCATCTTACATTTTTTAGCTTTCCTTCTGGTAATATACATGACCTTAGACTTTCCCTTTCAACTATTGTCATCTACCAGCACTACTAGTTACAAACACTACGTTGTGCTTTTACCTTTTCTATTCATTTCCAAAAGTTAACAAACAACATTTTTTTACCAATTCTGCACAGATTAACCCTCACCTTTCCATTCTCTAATGTCATTCTATTTTATGGTGATCTATATATCTAGTTGTTAACTCCTTGAGTTTATACAATATATTTAAGTTCATAATAGCACAATCATACAGTATTCATCCTTTGTGTCTGGCTTGATGCTTCACTCAACATAATGTCCTCCAGGTTCATACATGTTGTCATATGTTTCACAATTTCATTTCTTCTTACAGTTGCATAATATTCCATTGTGTGTATACTCCACAATTCGTTTATTCATTCATTGGTTGATGGACATCTGGGTTGTTTCCATCTTTTGGCAACTGTGAATAATGCTACTATGAACATCGGTGTGCAGATGTCCGTTCGTGTCACTGCTCTCAGTTCTTCTGGGTATCTACGCAGTAGTGGTATTGCAGGGTCACGTGGCAAATCTATATTCAACTTACTTAGGAACTGCCACACAGTCCTCCACAGTTGCTGTACCATTCTATATTCCCACCAACACTTCACTTCAACAGTGAATAAGCATTCCTATGTCTCCACATCCTCTCAAACGCCTGTAGTTTTCTGACTACAGAAATAGTGGCCATTCTAGTAGGTATGAAATGATATCTCATTGTAACTTTGATTTGTATTTCCCTAATCACTAGTGATGTTAAAAGTTTTTTCATGTGTGTGTGTTTTTTTAAATTTTTTGTTTTGGTTTTTTTTTGCCATTTGTATTTGTTCTTTGGACAAATGTCTATTCAAGTTTTTTGCCCTTTTTTAAAAATTTTTTGAGATACTGGGGGCCAGGGATTGAACCCAGGACCTCATGTGTGGGAAACTGGCGTATACCACTGAGCCATATGGGCTTCCCTGAGTTTTTTTTTTCCTTTAGTTTGTTGTTTGTTTTTGTTTTCATCAGAAGGCACTGGGAACCAAACCTGGGACCTCCCATGTGGGAGACAGTAGCTCAACCACTTGAGCCACATCCACTCTCTTTCACCCATTTTTAAATTGGGTCATTTGTCTCTTTTTGTTGTTGTTGAGTTGTAGCATCTCTTTATATATTATGGATATTAAACCCTTATTAGATATGTGGCTTTCAAATATTTTCTCCCTTTGAGTTAGCTGCCTTTTCAGCGTTCTGACAAAGTCCTTCGAGTTGCAAAAATGCTTACTTTTGAGGAGGTCCCATTTATCTATTTTTCCTTTTATTGCTCATGCTTTGGGTATAAGATCCAAGAAACCACCACTTACCACAAGATCTTGAAGCTATTTCCCTACATTTTCTTCTAGGAGTTTTATAGTCCTGGCTTTTATATTTATGTCTTTCATCCATTTTGAGTTGATTCTTGTGTAGGGTATGAGATAGGGGTCCTCTTTCATTCTTTTGGTCGTGAATATCCAGTTGTCCCAGCACCATTTGTTGAAGAGACTGTTTTGTCATGGTAATGTGTACTTGGTAGGTTTGTGAAAAAACCACTTGGCTGTAGAAGTGAGGGTATATTTCTGTACTCTCAATTTTATTCCACTGATCAATGCATCTGTCTTTATGCCAAAACTATGCTGTTTGAGAAGCTGGATTTTAACGTCAATTACTTAAAATTTAATTTTAAAAACTGAAGTAGGGCAAAATATTTTTGTCTATTAAGTACAGCTTATTGTTTTGGTACATTTCACTTTAAACTTTGAAAATGTAGTCACTGAATTGAGCGTAAGTGTGAAAGTACCAACTTTCACTGAAATAGTTCCTTAGTGATTTTTATATGGATCACATATAGAAATGATAATATTTTGCAGAGAGTGGTTTTAATAAAATACCTTCTTAAAATTAATTCCACCTGTTTCTTTTAGTCAATGTGACTATTAAAAAATTTAAAATTCCATGTGTGGCTCAGATTATGTTTCCCTTGGACAGAACTGCTAAGTTTCTGCCAACAATGAGCATTTGTGGTTTTATATACAGTTGTTCTTGTTCCCAATATGGATCCTATTTCTTTGTAGATAGATACTTCATAAACACGGTTTCTATGATGGCCACCCAAGACTTCAGAGAAACGTCTGGAGCAATTATGTCAGAAGCTCTGAGAGCTTTCTGGTAAAAACACAAGAATTTAGCTTGCATGTGCAAAAGCTGGCATTTAAAATAATAGGAAGAGATTTCTTTTAAGAATCAGACTATATAACCTCACTTTTTTATTCGCTGCCTTTCTCAAGCACTTAAAGTTGAAAAAAATTCTTTCATTGTTCTGTATTATTAAAACACATCCAGAAAAAGGCCTAGAAACATAGTGGTAGACTCTAAATTAAGCACTAAGATATGCACTTTTAGTTTCCCTAATTACCTACCATTGAAAGTAAGTTGGAACTAAAATAAACATGCTGCCTTGAAATGAGAATTAATATGTGCTAGTGCTGCTGGGGAAAGCCCTATTAAACAATTGAATTTTGGAATATTTTGCTTTGTCAAAAAACTCAAACGCAGTCTTCCCTTTGGAATTGAATCTTCATTTAGAGATTTTTTTTCCCCTTTAATTACTTGTTCCATGTGTTTTACAAAGTGCCTTTATCGAGCTATTATGACATTTTGTTCATTATGTATTGAACCTTGTCACATCTTATGAAGGGAATAACCGCCTTCTCTGTCGCTCCTTGAGAAGTCAAGTGTAAATAGTGCCAGGATTCCATGGGGAAGGGCTGTATTTGTTATGGAACATATTGTTCGGAGTTCTGGAAAAGACACCTCTTTGTCATTTCACTGGGGCAGGTGAGGCACGATGGGAGAGGGGAAAGAGAAAAGCAAGGGGCAGAAGGGAGCTGGGGGTGGGGTGGGTGGCACTGAGCGGTTTGAAACCAGATGCCACTCAAATTCCCAATCCAGGCTTTTGGTCTGGATCATGTGTTTTTCACATTAGGGGTGAATTTTAATCCTTCGTCCAAGAAATACTCTCTTCTTCATTTAAAATGGGCTAAAGCAAAGTCTGATCTCATTACAAATGGCGGCTGCTAGATTCACAGTATGAAATAAATTAATTTCTTAATTCCTGACCTCAAGATAATCAGGAAGAGGTCAGGGTCTGATGTCACCTCATTTACGGGCTGAACATGAATGGATTAGAACAGACAGGAATCTCAATCAGCCTTGAGCAAGTCCTCATTTCTGAGCTCAACTGGAAGAAGAGGAAAGTAACAGTGGGTTTTGAGCCCAATCCCAGAAGTCTGTTAGCAGCACGTGAGCAGGGAGATGTTGATGTCAGGGCTGAGGAGAGACAGTTTAACCAGCACCTTTTACAAGGAATGTTTAAAAGGACAAGTTAAGTATCACCGTTTAAAATGAAAATGCTAAACAGTTTAGCCTAGGCTGTTATCAGAACAGCAAGTGACAGCTCTTTTTAAAGAGGTAAAAGAAAAACACCATTGCATAGCACCTGGCCACAAAAGAGTCTTGTAGCGCAGATCATGGCCTCATTGTTCTGGACAAGTCAATTCCTAAAGAGCAAATTGAGATCTTGTCCTCTGAGTAGTCCTTGGGGCTCTATCACAATATAGACCTGTAGGGATCGAAGGGCTATAAGGAGTTAGGCTCCAAGCTAGAGCTTCTACTAAACAATGGCTGCATGATCTAACCTCAAAAATGGCAAGAGAGAGTATCTTAGTTTCTTAGGCCTGCTGTAAGAGTTACCGCAAACTTGGTGGTTAAAACAATAGGAATTGGGAGAGGGGATGTAGCTTAAGCTGTTGAATGCCTGCCTCCCACATGGGAGGTCCTGGGTTCAGTTTCTGGTGCCTCCCAAAGAAGAAAAAGAAGCAACAAGTGGACAGTGAGCAAAAACAATAAGCAAGACAATGAGCAAACAACAAGCAGACTGTGAGCAGAAACAAATGAGCAGGGAACAGATGTGTCTCAAGCAGTTGAGCACCCACCTCCCAGGTTTGGTTCTCTGTGCCTCCTAAAGAAAAAACAGACAATGAACAAAAACAAAGAGCAAACAGACAAGGGAGCCATTGGGGGTAGGGTGGGGTGGGGAAACAATAGGAATTTATTGTCTCACAGTTGTGGAGGCTGGAAGTCCAAAATCAGGATGTTGGCAGGGTCACAGTCCCTCTAAAGGTCTGGGGAAGACACTTCCCTTGTCCCCTCCAGCTTCTGCTGGCTGCAGGTGTTCCTTGGCCGGTGGCAGCATCACTCGGTTTTTGCGTCCGTCTGCACAGGGGCCTCTTTCCTGTGTCTCTGTGACTCGGATCTCCCTCTCCTTTCTCTTATAAGGACGCTTGTTGGATTTAAGACCCACGCCGAGTCCAGGTGGACCTCATCTCAAGACACTTACTTACATCTCTAAAGACCCTTTTTCCAAGTAGAGTCACCCCACGATTTCCAGGATTTAGACCTGGACATACCTTTTGGGGGACACAATTCAACCCACAACAGTGAGGGATTTCCTACATTAAGTTCTCTGATGATTTAGGACAACAAACTACCATGTGCCAAGGGCTTCGCGTGTTATGACTTTTGATTCTCACAGCCACACCTTAGTAGGTATTTTGAGGTCCATTTTGGACATGAGGACTCTGAGGCCCTGAGGGCTTCACTCACAGCCCCAAAGCTGGGATCTATTGCCAGGTTTGCCTAACTCCTAAACTGTGGTCTTTCTCACTAAAATAGGTTGTCCTTACTAAATGCTTTTCAATATCGAATTGGCATCTTTTCAGCTATAAGCTTAAGCTCATCATCTCCGTGCTCGGTGGAAATGGAGCAGTGATTCTCACTCCTCCATTCAACGCTCTTTCATATGTATGTCTGAGATGGCTGTCTCAGCCTCCCCTTACCTTTTTTTTTTCCTATCTGCTTAACAAAGAGCTATGGAAGAGTCGTGTTCATGTCCCTGAAATAGCTTTGTTTCACCTAACTGTCATGTAATGTATATTAAGGCCTAGACTTGCTTATAGGACACTGGCTGTAGGCTCTGTTTCATTCTTTCCCTCATTGAGAGGACTTACCAGGGTCCCGGGTGTGAGCCAAACACAAGAGCTGAGCTAAAGATGTAGGAGAGTGCTTACGGCTACCTGAGGATGCTGGAGGAGGGGCCACATGTCACGAGGTGGTGGCACTGAAGGATGAGGAAAAAGTCACCAGGTGAGGGGACCCCAAGGGAGGCAGGGCGGGCAAAGGGAAACTCACTTGCCAAATCTTGGAAGCTGGTCTACACCGCTTTGCAGGGGAAGAGGAAGCAATTTGTTTCCACTGGATTCTAAGAAGCACACACTGGAGAAGAGCAGGAGGAGATTCAGGATGAGCGTCAGAACAAGGAGAGTTTATATATCCTGTTAAGGGGTCCATATTTCTTTTTTTGAGAATTAAAAAAAATACAAAAGAGTATCAAGAATAATATAACAGACACTCAATATCCGTTTTCTTATCACCCAGAATTAAAACTCATTAGCATTTTTCCATATTTTTTCTAGCCTTAAAGAAAAAGAAAAGAAAAGAAATACAGGTATACTTTGAAGATATTGTGGACACAGTTCCAAAACACCAAAATAAAGCAAATGTTGCATTAGAGTGAATCACATGAATTTTTTAATTTCCCAGTGCATAAAAGTTATGTGTATTCTATACTGCCGACTATTAAGTGTGCAATAGCATTATGTCTATAAAAAAAGTAATGTACCTACCTTAATTAAAATGTGACATGGATAAAGTGAGCACATACTGTTGGAAAAATGGCATCAGTAGACTTTCTCCATGCAGGGTTGCCACAAACCTTCAATTTGTAAAAAACAATATCTGTGAAGCACAATAAAGTGAAGTGTCATAAAACAAGGTATGCCTATAAAACTCTACAAATACATTTAAGTCAGTTTTAACCAACACTGATCTGATTCCTTTCTCCACACTCCTTCCCCAAGGTAATCATTCATTTATTTACCCTTTCAGATTATTTAAAACCCATTTGCACACATAAGTATCATACTCTAATATGTTATTCTGCATCTTGCTTTTCTCCCCCCTCAACTTTGTTCATTCATTTTAGCTGTTACATCAAATCCCATTTTATTTATGTTCCCTTATTGTGGAACATATTGGTTGTTTCCAGTTTTTCTCTGTGATCACAAATGATGTCACTATATACGTATTTCTCTAAGGCAGCGTTATCGACTTTTCCTTGATGATGAAAGAATCATATTGGGGGGCCGGCTGGGCACTTATTAAGAAAACAAACAATAAAACAACAGGCAGAAACAGATTCCCAGGCCTGTCCTCTGGAGATTCTAGTTTGGAGGGTCTGGCAGGGGGACTGGGAATACTTTTTGATACTAAGTTCCCCAAGGGGTACTTTTCATCAAGGAAGTTACAAAATGATTGGGGAGTAAGTACATAGACCCACATACTCTCTCCTGAGAGACGTGCAGAACTATTGTAGAATTCTATGTCGAGAAGGGCCATGATGAAATTTGTGTTCAGAAATATTACTTTGGTGTCAATATGAACAATCTACTGAGCTCCATTTTCATGAGTAAGGCAGTCCTCTTATAGACCCAAAGCTGAGTAAGACATGTCCCTAAGCTCAAGTGGCTTAGTCTACCAGAGTAGTCTACAAGAAGGTGGGCCAATCAGATCCTGCTTATCCAAGGGCTGGAGGCTTCATGGTCACAGGTAAATTGGTTCCTGGTCCAGCGTTCCTGAAACAGCAGAGCCTGGCTGGTCAGTAACAGCCTACATGTCCCCCTCATTGTCTGCCCATTTGGAAGCTGATTCTCCATGCTTTCCATGTCTTTGTTTCCCCCCTGAGTTTCTTATCTGATGCTTTAGAAGTCCACTTTCCCAGTGAGGAGCATCAGTGGTGACATTTGTGTAGCATGGAGGGTGAGACAGGGCTCACCTGATTATGTAGCAGGAGGGAATTTCTACCTCCTGCCTGCTGGAGGACAAAGTGTGGAGGAGGTGGAGCTAAGGTGAGCAGATGCCCTATTGAATGCTTTGATAGGGCTGTTTGCGGTTCTCACCTGAGCTGGTCTGGAGCTTTGGGACCACCTCATTACCGCTTATTTCTTCTCTTTGCTCTATCCCTTTCTCTGAGATTGGCTTCCTCAGCTGAGTCACAGCTCACATACACCTTGACCTGGTGCCAGGTCTGGTGTTAATTCCACATGCCCACCACCCATGGACCACATACAGTCTCTCTGCTCCTTGGCTCTCTTCTTAGGGAGCCAGTCTGATTGATTAATAACAGATCAATGGATTGGCTCCTCCCTGGATCAAGTCTCAACGCTCGGTCCAGTTGGTAATGGCCAAGATCACATGCTATACAATGGATGCCTGACACCCTGTAGGACGCAGAATAATGGCCCTTTGAAGACGCCTGTGTCTTAATCCCAAGTAACTGTAAACAGGTTACCTTACCTGGCAAAAGGGACTTTGAGGAGGTGATGAAGTTAAGGATCTTGAGATGGGAAGAGTATCCTAGATTACCCAGGTGGCCTCAATACAATCCCAGGTTACTCATAAAGGGAGGCAAGAGAGTCAAAGTTAGAGAGTAGGAGATATAACATGGAAGCAGAGGGAGGAGTGATGTGTTTTGAAGATAGAGGAAGAGGTCATGAGCTAAGGCATGCAGGGGGCTTCTGGAAGCTGGGAAAAGCAAGGAAAGAAGGACTCCCCTAGAGACTCCAGAAAAAATATAGCTCCTCCAACATCTTGATTTGAGGACTTCTGATCTCTAGAACTGTAAGATAATAAATCTGTGTTGTGTTAAGCCACTAAGTTTATAGTAATTTGTTGCAGCAGTAATAGGAAACTAGTGTACATATCTCTTCATCAGAGGCTGCAGATGGGGAGAAATTACAAGCTATATACTGGGCAGAAATCCATAAATTTAACCACCATGGGAAGAAAGTTGTAAATATTAGCTAAATGGGGTTTGATGTACATATTTCATATTTCTCCATTTATCATTAATGTGAAAAATCACGTACTGTGACAACTCTAGAAAGTTTCCAACTCAAGGAATTGTGAAGAAGATGGCAGAGTAGGAAGCTCCAGCAATCAGTCTGTCCACCAGGACAACTATTGAACAGGAAGGAATGATCTGAATCAACTATTTTGAAGCCCTGGAGTCCTATAGAACATGGTGCAGCATCCAGGGAAGAGAGAGAGGAAGAGTCTGCTAAATCACCATAAAGACCGATAGATTGCTCTTTCCACATGGTGGTTACTGTCGCCAATCTCATGGGTGTAGCTTGCTTGTGCCAGAGAGGAACATACACACCTAGTTCTCATGATCTGGGGATGGGGGTATAAAGCACGGACATTGTTCCAGCCTGCCCCAGCCTGCCCCGGGCAAAGGTAGCAGAGGAGACTTTAAGACAGTAGGCTTCCTCGGAGCTGGAGAAGACAGTTAAAGGGCTGCATTTTCTGAGCAGGTGTTGAGTCAAGAAAATGCAGCTTTGGGGAGCTATGGAAGATGCCCTTATTATCTTTCCTGGTCCCTGCCTCATTCTCTTCCCAGGGCAGTTTGGAGCTGGCCAGTGCTCCCTTTGTGGGTCCCTGAACTTGTTCTGACTGGAAAATACTGACCTGGGAAATTCTTCTCTGGCATGGCACCCCTCCAAGAATTTGCTCTCCAGGCATAAGCTGCTTGAGACAATCAAAGCAGTGTAAGAAACAGTTGAGGCAGGCAGCCTGGGACAAAGGCTTACCTGCCTTATATCCTATAATAGAATGTCTAGGAGAGAAAGAAGAACTGTTTTCTGGGAAGTAGAGGGGGCATCCTGTAAACAGAGGAAATGCTAAGGCCTCTACCAAGCACAGGTCTAGGGCAAGACACAGGCCTGGAAAAGAGAGGGAGAACTCTGCACTTTGCATTTGCCTTGGACTGATCTTTCTGATAAGAGGGCTAGACTCTGAAGGAGAGCATCAGGCAACACAGAGCCAATTTAAAAAGACAGTGAAAGGTGTTTTTTGACTTAGGTTTGCTTGTTTTTGTTACCTCCAGACACTCAAGAAAATCTCAATAAAGAGACAAAAATTTTAAAAAGGACCCAAACAGAACTACTGGAGCTGAGGACCATAAGAACGGAAATGAAAAATACTGTGGAGGGTTTCTACAGCAGACTGGAGCTGGCAGAAGAAAGAATCAGCAAAAGTTGAAGACAAGACAACAGAAATGAGTCAGGCTGAAGAACAGAGAAAAAAGAATGATTAAAAGTGAAAACAGGGAAGCAGACTTGGCGCAATGGTTAGGGCGTCCATCTACCACATGGGAGATCCACTGTTCAAACCCCGGGCCTCCTTGACCCGTGTGGAGCCGGCCCATGCGCAGTGCTGATGCGTGCAAGGAGTGCCCTGCCACGCAGGGGTGTCCCTGCATAGGGGAGCCCCATGTGCAAGGAGTGCGCCCCATAAAGAGAGCCGCCCAGTGCGAAAGAAAGTGCAGCCTGCCCAATGGCACTGCACACCCGGAGAGCTGACAGAACAAGATGATGCAACTAAAAGAAACACAGATTCCCGTGTTGCTGACAACAGAAGTGGACAGAGAAGAACACGCAGCAAAATAGACACAGAGAACAGACAACTGGGGTGAGGGGGGAAGTGAAAATAGCCTAAAGAGACTTTTTGGGCACCATCAAGCATACCAATAAATGCATTCTGGGAACCCCAGAAGGAGAAGAAAGAGGAACTGAGACAAATAAATTCAGAAATGAAAAGGTGTGTGTGTGGGAATTATTTGGAAACCATATATCTGATGAAAAATTAATACCCAGAATATATAAAGAAGTCCTTCAACTTAACAACAGAAAGACAAACAATCCAATTAAGAAATGGGCAAAAGACTTTATAGACATCTCTTTAAAGAATGTATATAAATGACCAGAAAGCACATGAAAAGATGTTCAATATCCATTAACCATTGGGAAATGCAAATCAAAGCCACAATGAGATACAATTTCATACCCATTAGAATGGCTGCTACTAAAAAAACCAAACAAACCAGAAAATAACAAGTGTTAGAGAAGATGCAGAGAAATAGGACCACTCATTCATTGCAGGTGGCGATGTAAAATGGCGCGGCAGCTGTGGAAGAAAGTTTGACAGTTCCTCAGGAAGTTAAGTATAGAATTACATGAGCCTGCAATCCCACTTCTAAGTGTATACCCCAAAGAAATCAAAGCAGGGACTCAAAACAGACATTTGCCTACCAATGATTTTAGTGGCGTTATTCACAATTGCTAAAAGATGGAAGCAGCCCAGTGTCCATCAACCAATGAATGAACAAAAAAATGTGGTATGTACTTACAATGGAATACTATTCTGTCATAAAAAGGAATGAAGTTCTGATGCATGAGATAATGGATGAACCTTGATGACATCATGTTAAGTGAAATAAGCCAGACATAAAAGGGTAAATACGCTATGATCTCAGGGACATGAAATCATTAGATTAAGCAAACTCATGGAGTCCAGAATCTAGAACATAGGTTATCAGGGAGGGTTGGTGTAGGGAATAGGGAGTTACTACTTAAGATGTACAGAGCTTCTGTTTGGGATGATGGAAAGTTTTGGTAATGATGGTGGTGATGGCAGCACAGCATTCTGAATGTAATTAACATCACTGAATTATATATTAAATTAAAAGGGGAAACTTTAGGTTGTATATATGTTGCTAGAATAAAAATTAAAAACAAAATCCATGGAACTGTACAATATAGTGAACCCTAAGCTAAACCATGAACTACAGTCAATAGTACAATGATAAAAATATGCTTTCGTCAATTATAATAAACACCATATTAATGCAAGGTATTAAGAATAGGGCGGCATATGGGAACCCTGTATTTTGTGCTCAATTTTTCTGTAAACTCACAACTTCTCTAATAAAAAATGAAACTTTCCAACTCACTCAGAAGCAATACAAATGATTCAATTCTTAATAATTCAACAATTTATTTTGATATCCATGCCTTTTTCTGAAGCCAAAAGAAATGACATTTCTAACCTTCTACCCTAGTGCATGAGGGTAGACATTAGATACAGCAATAGAAAAGGGACCTTCGAGGACACCCAGTCCCAACTCCATTTCACCAAAAGAAAACACACGTACCAAGAGCGGAACAAGTTTGCCCAAGACCCCTCGGAGAGCGGTAGAGTTGGGGCTGGAAGGATGGATACCTGATTTCCATGCCATTGTTCTTTCCATCTATACCATTCTGTTAAACTACCAGATAGGGGCTGGTTCTACAAATATATTCTACCCCTTCTCATTTTTAGGAGATAGTGTCTGGGAAGTTGCCCCACCCCCTTCTTAGCAGCAGGCTGGCTGGGACATACAGTAACTGCGGGGTTCTTCTTCCCTCAGGAAGAGCTCTGGCGGAGGTGACCACACCGCCCAAGGCAGCGGGACATCTCTTCCACCCACACAGCTCTCCTGGGAGCCTATGCCCCCTCCAAGACCAGCATCACTGCCCATTGTGTTCCAGCCTCCCATGGCTAATGGAAGCTCAAAGTTCCCATTGAAGTGGATGGAGGAGCTCCACTCTGGGAAGCTTTCAGAGAAATGAAGCAAGGTGCTAGAGAGAAACAGATATCCTCTGCCAAGGAGAGGGGCTATTTTTAAGCCAGGAAAGGAGACTGAGTTCAAGAATCTTGGAGCTTTTATTCCTGCCCCTTAGAAGGAAATCTTTTGTGTTGAGTGTATTGTTATAAAATCAGTCTAGATCTTTAGACAGAAAAAGCCAGCCCCTTATCTTTCCACGATTAGTCATTTACCCCTGACCTTTTGGAAAAGTAAGGCTCCCTGTAGTGATAAGGATATTTTAACCCATCTGTCATCAGAAGAACAAGGTTTGAGTCCAGGCTCTGCCATTTACCAGCTGTGTGATCAATGGCAAGCCACTTTTCCTCCCCTTGTCTCAGTTTCCTAAAGTCTCAAATGGTGATGGTTGGTATCTCCTTCTCAGGGTTGTTCATTCATTCATTCATTATTCCTTATCTTTATACTGTTACCACCACCATCATTATGATCATCCTCACCATTCCCATCAGTTTCTTATGGACTGAAAAAATTTATGCACAAACATGTGAAATTGTTTTTTCAGAGTTAGATAACCAGCAACTGGTTGTCAATGTCATCACCATTCCAATCCATATATTTTAGGTCAAGGAACTGATGTACAAAAAAAAGATAAACCATTTTTCCAGGGAACTAGCCAACTGTCTGAATCCAAGCCACCTGTCCCGCCTGGCTTTGCCTATCCATGAGAAGTCACCTCTGCCATGTGCAGTGTTGGGACAAGAGTCAGGAGCATCTGTGAGGTACCAGGAAAAGAAGTAAAAGAAGTTGGCATGCCGAGAGCACAGGAAAATTGTGAGGTTGCTCTCCAGGTTTCTGCAGAGCAGCCACACACTGGAACTTCATGTGGACAGCCCTTCCCTGACGCTGAGGTTGTGCTGCCCTGTTGGGTTCTTCAGGGTTAAGGTGGCCTCTTCTAGGTAGGCATGGTCCTGTCTGTGGGCTGAGGTCAAACCTAGTGTCTACCATTTTGAAAGAGATCAGTTCTTTGACTGAAACAGACAATGAGGGTGGAGAGAACTCAGCCCTCTCTTTTGTCTAGACTCTGAAGATCAGCCGTGTCTAGGATTCTGCCCGGCATGGCATGTGCTGCGGACAACAGCTCTCATGCTGAGATGGGGAGAGCCAGGGAGAAGGCGGGTGCTTGGTGCTCCACAAACCCAAGAGGGGTGAGCAATATTTTGTAAAAGCATGACCTAGATTTTCGATACGCTCTTTGCTTTTCCATTATGTTATCTCAGCCATTAATAAAGACTCTTTTATTGTTCCAGGCCAAAGCCAGCTGTGCTTCCACATATGAAGAGCAGAAGAAGGCTGTGAACACTTGGGCCAGGTATAAAGCAGGAGCCACGGCGCCCCCATGAAACAAGCATGGGATGGGGCCAGGAGTTTCGGGGGGATGGTGCAAATCCTGGGTAGAGGTCCAATAACTCCCCATCCAGGAGACTCACCTCTAGGGCCATACCTGGAAGTTTGGAAGTTTCTGTGTCTGACTGTGGTGGCATTGTCTTCATCCTCTAGACTAACCCCTGCATCTCCAACTGCCTGGCAAGCTGTTCTTTCCAAGGAGTGAGCTGTCCTGGAACTGCAAGGGCATGACTTTCCCCCTGAATTCTACCATCATCAACAAAATCCTGTAGATGCACGCTGAACGCACAGCTCTCCACCGCCGTTGCCATCAGAGAGACTTTTTCAGGAGAGAGATTTGAAAAATGTAATTAATTTCCCATGTGATTTTATGGCAACACTAAAACATTAGAGTTGGAAAAAAAAACCCAAAAACAATCCTGCCACTTTATCAAATGAAACTGTTCTAATTTTTCCACGTTTTTAAGTCATAATCCTAAGGAAGATATAGTTTAGTGGTTTTGTGTGTGTGCTTTGTTTTGTTATTTTTTTCTCTACTGGGGGATAAGATAGGCACCAGATTTTCTAGGATAATCCTGCTTTTATTTATTTCTGATCTCTTTTTTTAAAGGAAAATCATTAAATGTATAACAAAATGTGATTTAATTGTATACCTTTGAAAGCCAATAGAAATTGAAAGCCAATAGAAATGAATTCATGGAAGTTTTTTGGCAGACTCTTCTAATCATTTATTTATTTTCCCCATATTTCCCCACAGCCTTCCTATGTATAATGTAGTGCTCTCAACCGGGGAGTGCACAGGGGACATTTGGCAATGTCTGGTGACATATCTGGTTGTCACACTAGAAGGTGGTACTACTGGCATCCAGTGAGTAGAGCCCAGGATGCTACAGAACATCATATAATGCACAGGGCAGCCCGTCCCGCCCAAGCCAAGATTATCTGACCCAAGATGCCAGTAGTGCTGAGACCCAGAATCTCGGCTATAAGGTCAAACGGCCGCCTCATAGTTCTCGGAGCAGATGCCCATTTCATTTAGGCACACCCTGGTCTCAATGCTGACTGCAGCTGTCTCGTGGTTTTTCAGTGTGGGGGCGGGCATCTGCCTGCACAGAGCTTGCCTTGCTTTTGGCTTGCAGTGGGTTGTTTGAAGGGGGCTCTCCTGGGTTTGGAAATTCCACTTTGGCCAGGTGGGAAGGCTTTCCTTGGGTGGCCGCACAGGCTGTTTGCGTTCCCGTGGCTGAAATCTAGATGGGCGGACCCCCGGGCAGCAGGGATACGATGGGAGCCGGCACGGAGCTGGGAGTACAAGCAAAAGCTGGAAGGCATAAAAGCCATAAGTGTGCGCTTCAAATGAGCGGTTTAGGTGGTGTGTGAATTACATCTCAATAAAGGGGTTAAAAAAACAAGAAAGGGCAGCTGACGTGGCTCAACCAGCTGAGCGCCTGCTTCACACATGGGACGGTCCTGGGTTGGGTCACTGGTGCCTCCTAAAAACAAAAACAAACAAACAAGCAAACAGACGACAAAACCAACTCAGGGGAGCCAATGCGGCTTTGTGGTTGAGCGCCAGCTTCCCACATACGAGGTCCCAGCTTCAAGCCCTGGCTCCGGTACCATAAAAAAAATCCAAAACGAACAAAAAACAAAACAAAACAACAACAAAAAACAACAAGGAAAATAAAAACCTCAAAGTCAAATTTTGGGACCAGCAAGACACAGGGAAGTGGAATGGATGCCTGTTTTTCTGAAAGCCTTCTCTCAGGTCCTCGGTGTGGGCTTGCGCGCTGCACCCAGCTACAATCGCAGGACCTTCCCCTCTTTCCATTCCCCTTCCTTTCTCCTCAGCCCTTATCGTTCTCTTGCATACTCTAGGTTTTACTGATCCCACTTAGTTTTGTCTCTGCCTCCATGAAGACAGGGCTTTGGGTCTGATTTGCACACTGCTGTTGCCCAGCCCCTGGAAGGGCGCCTGGCTCCGTGCAGGCGCTCAGTACCTACCAGCTGGGTAAGTCGGTGATTCACAAACCCTCTGCTTCCGGAAGAGTCTCGCCACACCCGTTGCTCGCTGATCCCGCCTCTCTTCCCACTCTCTCTTCGTTATACCTTGGCTTTCTCCCTAATCTTCAGGAGATGCGTGGTCAGGGAGGGAGAAGGGTTTCAAGAGGGAGGGAAGCTGTGAGCCCCAGGCGACGGGACCCCGTCCTCCGTGGGGGGTGAGGAGAGGGGCTTCCAGAGAGCCGTGCAGCTGGGAATTGCTGCAGGTGGTCTTGGGCTGCGTCTCCACTGCAGGGGCTGTGCCTCGCGTCCTCCGCGCTGCCTGGAGGCCCTGCAGCCCCACCCAAAGGGGCGGCCCACCCCACTGCTGCCCGGGATCCGCCCTCGGGCTTGTTCTGGGCTGGCTTTAGGGTCTCAGCGTGAGGCCCTTGTCTGAAGGTGGACAGTCACAAGCCCCCGAGCACCCATAGCCGCGACTTTATTCAACAATACCACGGCCACAAAAACAGTGGTGGTGGGAGACGGCATCCGGAACCCCTCAGGTGAGGGGTGCCCGCCCTGCCTGCGGCCCCGGCAGCCTGGCAGGTATCAGCTTTTGGAGGCTGGCGCTAGGTTTCCCTTGACTCCAAGGTGGGTGAGCCGCAGCCACGGCTCGCTGGCTGCCTCTGCAGCTGCAACTGTGATCGGGTGGTCCCGTCACCTCAGCTTGGCAGCTCTGATTCCTGAAAAGCGGGTGACAGGGGCAATCGCAGGCACTTGGCACAGCAAACCCAAACACACTCTGAGAGGCACAGCTGGGCCAGGCTCAGCAACTTTATTCATTTGGCGGTTAATCTCCAGGCTGTCAGTGCAGGCCACAAGGGCAGGTCCAGGCAGGGAAGCTGCCTTTGCAATAATTCAATCCAGTTCCACAAAGATGATTAAGCCCACGCCATGCCTGAGGCGCTCGGAGTGGCTGCGCTGGAAGCAAAAAGAAGAAAGGAGAGCTCCTGCCTCAAGGAGCTTACCCTCTAGCTTCTTTAAGAGGACAAGAAAGAGGAGACAATGGATAGCTGGGGTTCAGAGTTGGAAGAGAGAATATCCAGTTGGAAAATTAGGAAAGTATAGAAGAGGAGCCCTGAAACCAGGGTAGCATTTCTTCCTCCCTCTTGCCCTCCCTCCTTCCCTACCCCTTCTCTTTTCTTCCTTCCCCACCCCCTCCCATGTCCACATCCTTATCCCAGAACCTGTGAATATGTTACCTTATATGGTGTTTTCGTTTCCTGGCTTCTTAAAGCAAATGCCGTGTAATGGATTGGCTTAAGCAACGGGAATTTATTGATTCATGGTTTTGAGGCTCAAAGTCCAAAATCAAGGTGTCATCAAGGTGCGGCTCTCTCCCAGAATACTGTGGCGTTCTGGGGCTGGCCGCTGGCCACCGTTGTCTTTGGCTGCTCTGTCACATGGCAAATCACATGGCGGCCACTTGGCTTCTCCTTTCCCTTCCAGATTCCATTGACTTTCAGCTTCTGGTTGTTCCCTCTGGCTTTTCTCTCTGTCTGACTTCCACTCTGCTTGTAAAAGACTCCAGTCGGCAAGATGGCAGCCCAGCCTTAACTAAAGCAAGGTCTTGGAGAGACTCGTTTACAGTGGGCTCACACGCATCTGAATGGATGAAGTTCAAGAACATGTTTTTCTGGGGCACATAACCCCCAGCACACACATGGCACAGGGGACTCTGCAGAGGCGATTAGATTAAGAGCCTTGAGATGGAGACATGATCTAGGTGGGCCCAATGCCACCACCAGGGTCCTGGTAAGAGGGAGGCAGGAGGCGCAGCGTCAGAGCGAGATTTGAAGATGCTGTGCTCCTGGCTTTGAGGGTGGTGTCACAGGCTGAGGAATCCAGGTGGGGTTAGAGGCTAGCACAGGCAAGGACAGACTTTCCCCCAGAGGCCCCAAAAGAAATGCAGCCCTACCAACCCATTTTGGACTTCTGACCTCTAGAACTGGAAGAGAATAAATTTGTATTGTTTAAGCAACTGTGTTTGTGGTAATTTGCTGCAACAATAATAGGAAACCAATATACTCCCCTTCTCTTTTCTCTCTCTCCACCCTCCATTTCTCCTTCTTCTCTTTCCCTCTTCCTTCTCCTCCTTCTCTCCTTTCCCTTCCTTTCCCTTCTTCCCTGCTCTTCCTTTCCTTTCCCGTCCCTTTCCTTTCTTTCCCTTCCCTTCCCTTACTTCCCTCCTTCCCCCAACAAAAACCAATACAGATGCATTTTTAGAACAGAAATATACTTCCCCATGACAGCTCTCATCGTCTAGGTGAGAGGCAGGAGGCGGAGTGGGCAAGAGCTGACCGCCTGGGGTTCACATTCTGGCTCTGTCATTTACCACCTGTGCGATGTTAGGCAAATAATTGGCCTTTCTTTGCCTTGGTTTGCTCATCTTTAAAGTGGGGATAAGGTTAGCCACCTCATAGGCTTGTTGATCGATTGACCTGATAGCAAGCATTCGATGCATGTCAGCTCTTATGTCCTTCTAGATCTTTTTCTGTTCTATATAGATATGTATAGATCTATTTACCTAAACTGCATAGTTGGACTTCTTTTTACTAATATGGTATGATGTCATATATATTATTTTGCAGTTTGGCCAGGATTATTTTAGGCAGTGTTATGGATGGAAGAGAGCCTTTCAAGAACAATGAAGTGTATAAGGAGAGACACTGATGGGAGAGTGTGGAAAGTGTTCAGGGAAGAGTAAATAGAGCAAACACTTTGGAGACAGAGAGAGAAAGAGAAGAGAGAGAAAGCAAGTGAGTGCAGTTGGAATGAGTGTTTAGAGCCAGACTATAGAGGGTCTTGATTGACAGGGAGTGAAAGTGGATGCACCAATGATTTTAAAGGGTTAGAAGGGATGGGAGTTGTTCTTCAGGAAGGCTGCTACTTAGGCAACATAGCAGAGCGAGAATGACGTGAAGTGCAAGACTGGAGAGGATTGGTTACAGTGGTATAGGCAAGGCACGTTGACTGCTTGAGCTAAAGAATGGATGAAGAGCCAGGGGCCTTAGACCACGTGTGAGTATAATTTCTTGAACTTGACTACTGATTGGAAAGGGTCAGGGGGAGGAGAAACCAAAACGGATTTGTGATTTTGAGCATTGGGTAACTGGGAGAATGGTGGTGTCGTGTTTGATTTTTCCTGTCTGCCATTGTTCATTAATCAATACAAGGCTAGCACTAGCCTCTGCTAACATTATACCTGTATTTCCCATATCCATCCTTTCCTATTCAGTCTGTAGAACTCCATTTAGGCATCATATCCTCCAGAAACGTTTCTGGACTCCCTCCTTCCCAGTCTGGGATTGACTTCCCTCCTAATTGCTTCTCTTCAAGCATTCATAACATTTTGCATCTTTCTCTTTGCATTCCCACATTGTTTTACAATAGCCTGCTTATATGTCTGTCTCTTCAACTAGATCAGGAAGACCTTGAAGACTGGATCTTATTCATCTATTTTTCCCTTCAGCATTTATCCCACTCCTTGGCATCTGGTGTGCACATAGGTCACATTGAGGGAAAGAATAATGCCATTCTAAATGTGCTTGGCTGGGATGTCCAAGGCGAAATGTCCACAGGTAGCTAGAATTGTGGGGCTCTGGTGAGTGTTCAGAGGAGCAGAGACAGGTAGGGACTGTTCTGTGAAGAGGTGAAGCCCTAAGCCTGGCTAGAGAAGAAGCCTGAGGGTGGGCTCTAGGGGAGTGCTCCCATTTAGGGAGCCAGGAAGAGAGGCCAGTGAAAGCAACCAAGAAGGAAGAGTCAGAGGATGGCAGGACACCCAGGCTGGGTAAGCAGCAAAAACATTGGGAAACTTACGTGAGTTGGCAGGAGGGGGTCAAATGCTGCACGGATGTCAGGGAGATGAGGAGTGAGGACAAGCCTGTCCCTAGAGAAGTTCTGGGGAGATCATCCCTGAGCCTCATGAGAGGAAGAAGCAGTCAGGTGATAAGAGGTGGGGTCCTGGAAACCTCAGTGCCTCTTTCAACCTGCTTGGAAGGGAAGGAGAGGAATGAGGCAACATTTGGACCTGAGAGAGTAGCAGAGTGCCCTAGCCTTGTGGAAGGCTGCGTGGGAGAAGCTGGGAAGGACTGAGAAAAAGGAAAGTGGAAGCCAGCAAGAGGGTGGGAGCCCAGGGGAGGGGGCAAGGGGATAGCCTTTGCAAGAATGTATGTCTGCACTGGGCCAGGTGTGGAGAAAAAGAGGCAGGAAGAGAGAGATTTTTCAGCAGCAAAGAGGCAAAGGGCCACTTGGTAAAGTAGGAGGTGAGGCGTCATCCTGGGAGAAAGGGTGCTGGAGTGGTTTTGGGGGCAGGAGCAGAGGGAAGGCATTTGGCTCAGTCACTTTGGGGTTTTAAGGAAGGAATAGCAAATACAGGCCCTAGCTTGGATTTGGATGGACTCTCCTTAGAACTTGTTTTTCTGGCCATGTTCCATAGCAGGGGCACAGGAGCAAGGAAAGGACACTGCTTCGGGATTGGCTCAGAGAACTGCAGAGGGACCAGGCGGCATGTGGGGCAGGCATGAGTGTGACAAAATGGCGGAGCATGGGTTCTGGAATGGGCTGAAGGCCCAAAGTCCGAATGAGAATGAGATGGAAAACCAGGGTGGATTGATGACTGGAGCTCCTGAGAGGTTCTAGAGCATGCTCCAGGGCCTCCATCAAATCTCCCTTACTGTACCCTCACCCTACTTTTACAGAGTAGCATCCAGCTATATGCAGGCCATCTCATTCCTTGGGATTGGCTTTGAAGGAGAAAGTGCTTAACAGAAAAGTCTGTGGGCCACTTTTTTTTCCCCCTAAAGCCCTGCTGCCCAGTGGCACCTGGACACCCATAAGGGCCAATCTAGCCCATCTGCTTTGATGTGTTCTCACCCACGTTTGGGTCTGGAGGATTCTGAGAATGTGGGTTTCTCTTTGTGGCTTATCCTTCACTGTCTGCAGTTCTTTTCCCCTTTCTCTCTGTCCTGCACTGTATTAGTCAGCCAAAGGGGTGCTGATGCAAAGTACCAGAAATCTGTTGGCTTTTATAAAGGGTATTTATTTGGGGGTAGAAATTTACAAGGTCATGAAGTGTAAATTACTTCCCTTACCAAGTCTGTTGCCATGTGGTGGAGCAAGATGGCTGCCCGTCTCTGTAAGGGTTCAGACTTCCTCTTTCTTCTTAAGGCTCCATGGCCCCAACTTCTTTTGGTCTCAGCTATAGACAAGCACAAGGCTTGTCTCTCTCCCCGGGGCTCATTTCTTCCCGAGCTCAGCTGCTCTGTTCTTTCCACAAGGTCAGCTGTAGACTATGGGGCTCTCTCTTCCGGGGCCTCTGCCGTGTCTACGGAGCCATCTCTATTCCTCTGTGTTCTTCTCCTGTGTGTTTACTTCCCAGGGCTCCAGCATCAAAACTCCAACTCTCTCCTCTGCTGTGTTGCTTTCTCTTTGAGTCCCCACTGACCAAAGGAGCAGGAACTCAATGTCCTACTGACGTGGCCAAATCAAGACCCTCATCATAATTTAATCAAGTAAAAGCGAAACCTCTGAATTTAATACAATCTAACATGCCCAGAGGAACAGACCAGTTTGCAAACACAATCCAGTGTCTCTTTTAGGAATAAACAATAGCAAACTGCTACACTGACCATTTAGCAACAAAGTGAGTGTAAGCCCGGGCTATCCCACACACCCCAGACACACCAGTTTGGGAAGCATGGATGGTCTGCTAGGGTCTGAGCAGCTGAAAAGAAGAAAGAAGGAAGTGGCCTTTGTCCATCACTAACGACCATCAAGGGAAGCTGTTGGAAGGGGGGGTGCTACAAAGATCCTACAAATACCTGTTTCCAAGCTGCAAGTCTGGTTGGCTGACTGACCAGTATGGGTCAGCAAAACATATAAATTTCTGTTTCTCCCAGAGAGCAAGCCACGTTGCTGACTTGAGGCCACGGCTGCTGCCTGTGGGTCTGTCATCTGGAATGACAAACGCCCACGCAGGCCAGGAGGCCGCCTCCGCAGCACGGCCTCACCACCCCGCTGCTCCGTGGACCTGGAGCTCATTTCCACTCTGATTTTCATGCATTATTTTCCCCCTTCTCAGGCTTTTTGATTCCTTCTGGGCAGAGGCTGAGCTGTAAGCATCAAAGCCGGGGGCATATTTGCGGAGTTTTGCTTAGTTCGCCCCTTTCTGGGCGGTAGGGGGAGGAGGAGGGTCTGCTCAGCAGCCTGGCAGGCTTTTGCTCTCAGGACTGGGGCCATCTCCCTGTAGGGGGCTTTCCTTTCCTGGCTTCCCCACTGTCTGCCCCTGCTTCAATCTTGCTGTCCGTTTGGCTGATTCCTCCCCTGAAGTGCCACCACTTGTGGGATTGGAAAATTAGCTCTCATTTAAAAATATGCGTCATTCCCAGAGGGCGGATGACTCAGATAAAGCTTTGTCTTCAGTCCTGCCTATTCTCTCCTTCTTTCCCCAGTGATTTCCTTGCATTTCACCCAGGGGGTTTATTTGATCTGGAGGTAGATAGGCCATTGCCTTAGATTTGACCTGAATAACACGGTCTAGGCAAATGTGGGTTTTATCTATGAAGTCTGAATTATCCAGATGCTGCCACCCATGCTCACCTCAACTTGGAGAAGATGGGGTCCAGGAAGGTATGCAATGGGAGTCCAAGTCCGAGGGCTGACTCCCCTGCCCTGCCAGGAGCTGGGAGGATGGAGCTTGCATCGTGGAGCAGGAGCTTGTCTTTCCTTCCTCCTCAGCCTAAACCATTTGTCACTTTGGATTATTTCTCTTATACCTGCACCGGGAGGCAGCCTCGTCAATTGCAAAGATTCCCAGCGTGCTCTGTTGTGGCATGAAACACAAATACCATTTCCTTTCAGCGCCGGCTTCCACGGGGGCCTGCCGGAATACATTTGCGTCGTCTCTAAACCTGGCACTTTCCAACAAATGAAAAGGCCCCTGTATGACAAACCACAGCACACAAAGTGGGAGGGCCATTTGCAGGGAAATGGTTACAAGGAGAATCGGTACTTTATGAATATTCACTGAAGTGTAAACCTGCACATTGCTCATACCCTTTTCTGCATTCTAATTTGCCCATGAATGCAAATGAGTCCTGTTGAAAACATGGGGAGAGCCGGGTCCTTGCAGAACACCTAATTGAAAGATGTTTGTACATCATGCCTAATATTTAGTAAACAGAGAGACAAATCCAATCGTTTTCCAAATGAGACCTCAGAAACAATAAGAAATAATGATTAGAAAAACCTGGAGAGTGGGAATGTGCAGAACGACCGCTTTCCTAAAAAGCGGGGCTCAGTCCCTGTGTCTCAGGGCGTAATTAGGGTCCTAATTATACGAAGGTGTATTAATCTTCATTAAGCCCTCTGTTGAGATGCATCTCGAAGAGCCACAGGGCAGAGGGGCAGGGCCCTGCACTTGGGGTGGGCGATGGGGGTTTTGTGGGGGTGTGGGAGAGGGTCCTGATAGGTGGCACTTTGGGAAGTACCTTTATCTCTCTTTTAGACTGACAGATGGTTTCAGTCTGGGTTGGACTGCCTGCTGCGGCTTTCAATACAAGAGTGCTACCTTTTTGGATTCATGAAAGCCACTCAATCAAAGATAAAAAGGCAGGCCAGTGTGGGGAATCAATAAAATCTCTACTTTCAGCTGGAGTGTCTAATAGTAATTCTTCTCGTGTCACTGCCTGGTTAAACAGTCATACTCCTGCTAAAAGCCCTATAAGACATAATAGATTCATGTGGCTTTGCTCTATTGTGTTGCATTTGGCCTGAAAAAGGGGAAGGGGGCCCCTGTTTTTCTAAAACAAACCAGACACTGAAGCATTGTGCATCAAAATGTATCCACCCATTGCGGACCGCCTCACTTCGGCAGAGGGAGGCAGCTTTCTTGCAAACCTCCAGTGGAGCTATTTCCAGACATTTGATATATTCATTGCAGACCCCCCTTTGGAGATATTTTAGTACCAATTCCCGAGTTATTTTGCTTACATTTAAAAATATTCTTTGGTTGTTGTTGATCTGGGGAAAGCATAAAAATAAGTGCTTTTTATTGCGCACCGAGCCAGCCGTGCACACCGAGTTCGGCTCCTGAGGAATCGGGAGCAAATGTCGCCCATCTCCGAGCTGCACGCGGGAGCCTCGAAGGGCTTGGTCGTGGGGGAGAGTCTCAGGCCAGGGACTTTGGAGACAGTTTCTCAGGTAACAAGCTCATTTTGGAGTGGACCCGGGGTTCCTTACCTCCCCGAGGAGGGGGGGCGCCAGGACGCATGCGCAGGACGCCTCTCCGCCCGTGCAGGCTCACGTCCCAAGTTCACCGCCTGGAGGGTGGCGGGGTGCAGAGGCCTCGGGCGCCCGTGCGGCCCGTCTTTCCTCCTCCAGTCTTATAGAGAGGAAGAAACGAAGCGTTTGCGCTCGACTTGAGCAGCGTTAAATGGAATTGGGTGGGTGGCAACCACGGCGTCCAGGGAGTCTAAGTCAGTGGGAATCACAGAGCGCGTTATTTCGCCATCTGGGGCGAGAAAGAAGTGACGGGACAAGAGGCACTTTGTTGGCTGCGCTCATCCCCAGCAGGCCCTTTGATCGCGAGCGTCCTTTGTGAGGGGCCCTGCCGACCCCTCCTCTCCCACGATCTTCCAAATCAGGGCCGCCTCCCACCCCTCTGCTTCCCTCGGAAGGCTGGTCTGCCACCGTCAGGCCAAGCCGGAGCTTTTCCCGGATGGTCCCGGCAGACTGCAGGAGAGAAAAATACTGCGTGTCTTTCCCCTTGCACCTCTCCCCAGGAAGACGTCAGCAGGTGTGGACAAGAATTTAATAGCCACATAAAGAGCAATGCATCACGGCGTCATCAGGGAACCCTGGCGGCCTGTTGGGGGAGCTCCTGGAGGACCACGCAGCAGGGTCTGATTTGTTACGCCTCCTCGCGGCGGCGCGTTGCCCCGGCTCGTAATTGCCATTCATTGGCCTGTCTGACCTCCTTCCCAATATATGTGGCCCTCACTTGCGTCGGTCTCCCGCTGAGGCCCTCTGCGATTGCCCACTCAGCTCTGTAAGTGCGGGCAAATCAGAGCCGGGAAGCGACACTCATCAAAAAGCAGTTAGTGGGCCACCCCACCGCTGGCCCCGCCACGGCGCATTAGCCGCTCTCTTGTCTTTCCCCAGCGGTCCTCGGCGCGCTTCATCCTCAGCTCAACATCTGCACGAGGTCAAGGCACGGGGGTCCCGGGAGCTCCAGCCATCTGCCAAGGAAGAGGAAGTCGGGGCGGGGGGGGGGGGGGGGGGGGGGGGAGGAAGACTCCAAACGATACTCTGAAGACCTTCTTCAAGTTATTTATTGCAGGAAAAGAAGAGGCCCGATGAGTGGCATCTGCTCCTTGTCCTTCTCGCTGCCTCAGAGGGCGGTAGGGCATAATTAAAAGGGAAGCCAAGTTCATTATCTCCCCTTGGAGGCTGAAATGGCCTCAGTCATTTTCCAGTCCTCCCTTCCTCCTAGCGCAGGGTCCTCCCTGGCTGCCGAGAAATTCAACATTCCTATAAACTACAGTACTTTGTAAAGGTCAGGCGCCAGTTAATCTGAACCCGGAGTCTGCAGCAGTGGTTGTCCAGCCGGTGACATGGGGCCTGCCGGGGGAGGACGGAGAGGGACACGAGGCCGGCACGCAGAGCTCTTTAAATATTGCCGAGCGTTTCCTGGATCAGCGTGATATTTAAAGATTTTTGTTCCACCTGCCTGCGAAATATAGAGTCCAGCCGAGAGGCAAGAAAATGAATATGGATTTCTTGCCCTTTCAGTGTATTCACTCCAGAAAATAGCCTTTTCTTTTTTTTTTTTTTTGACGAGCCAGGGACTGCAAGCTTCAGGCAGGCACGATTACAATCATGCATCATGAATGAAATGTGCCATTTGGAGAAAATCAGCCACTCATTCCGTTTCAAAACCCCCCACAAATCAATAGTGCTAGCAGAGTTTTCGGGCTGAGTTGGATGTTGTGCTTGAACTAAAATACTTTCTCAATGAGCTTCGGGTGCTTGGAGCAGCAGTCAGGGGCAGCCTCTTGGCCCTGGGCCCCCACAAGAGGATTAGCAGCCTCCAAAAGCTCTCTCTGGTTCGACACGTGATGGAGAAGCGAGACTTAGTGCTAATGGGTTGAATGCTGGCCCGGGTCAGGACCTGCCTGAACTGCCTTTTCATTAATCCGTTCATTTAATAACAAAACAAAACACATGACAAAGGAAACAAGCAAAAAGCCCCCATGTACTGGGCACTTACTGTGGGCCACAGCCCATGGTGAGAATATAGGAATTAGATGGACACGGGTCTGCCTGCATGTGGCCTGTAGAGTTTCACAGGGAGGCAGAAAACTTACTGGGCAGTTACACTGTAGTGTGATGAGTACTAGGACTTTGGGAAAGTTTTCTTCTCTCTGGTTCTCCGGCTTCTTACAGGTAAAAAGAGGAGATTGAAGCAGATAAACCCTGAAAACCTTCTCCCATCCCAGAGTTCTCATCAATCAGCGGGGTGATTAGATAAGAGAACATTCCCTTCTCACCTCGTTCCCCTGGTTCTCTAGGGCACCACAAAGTGGTTGGAGATGCAAGACTCACACAGAGGAAATGTTCGCTCACAGTTGAGGGGCCAGATGAGGGTTACGGACTTGGAGAAATTTATGGCAGCTCAGAGAGTTCTTAGATTTCAGAGAGGGCCGAGATGGTTAACGTATCTTGTCAGCGCCAGGTACTCTTTCCTTGGCACCATGGTTCTCATTCCGTACTCAGAGAAAAGATGCCTAAATCCGTGTCCTCAGCCTAGAGAGCCCCCTGAGCTACTGCCTCTCTGTGCCCTTTCTCTGGCTAAGTCCTACTCCTTTTCCATCTTGCAGATAAATTACCATTTGCACCAAGAAGCTTCTTCATTCCCTTGGGCCAAGTTGGGTCCCCTACCACCTTCTCCTGTGGCACCCTAGTCTCTCGCTATCACAGCATTTACCAAAGTTCTGCATAATTACTTGTTTAATAGACCCTCTCCTCTGCAAGGTTGCACAATCCTCAAGGCTGGGACCATGTCTAGCCAACCCATTGCTGTTTTCCCAGGGCCTCTACAGTTGTTTGCATATGAGTGGTATTTGGTAAGTTATTTGTCAAATAAATGAATGACTATGTAATCCTTCTAGAGAATCAATTCACCTTCCTTTAAGGTGCTCATCCAGATCTTTTCACTCCTCTTGGATTGTCTATTCCAGAGTAAGAAATGAAACAAAATTACAAATTGGCAATGTGTCGATATAGAATTGTTCCCAACAGGAGTGTGGTTTCTTGGGCAGAGCTTGAGACAAGACTTAAGTGTTAATGCATTATTTGGAAGGTGCAATTCCAAGGCAATGAAAGTGAAGGAAAAGAGAAATGAATAAATCCAAGGTGATGTGTTACTGTGATAACCACTGCCTCATAATGGCATGTGCACATGCACATGTGTGCACACACATGCACACATACACCAACCACGACAACCAACAAAAATCCACACACACAAAAATCCACAACTCAGCAGGTGCACCTGCTCAGCCATGCCAGATGGGACCAGACAGAATAAACTAGACTTCAGAAGAGTCCCAGGGAGGAGGAAGTATGTATGTGTGGATTATTCTCCCACTCCTACTTCCATAGGTCAAAGTTAAGTTCCAAGGGGAGATAACTTCCCTGTGTTTATTCTTTGCTTTATCTGACCCTCTTGGCAGCCCCTTGGGAAGTTAGGGCCCATGGCCTGTGGTATGGCAATTCATCCAAGTTGTGTGTGTGCAGAAAGAATTAGCAGGCCTGAGAATCTTGTTTGTAGGGGAATCACATCCATCAGTCATGTGGGTTCTAAGCTCCCTCTCGATTTAGAGGTGGAGTGTACATCACCATCCCAGAGTCCACAAGAAGGAGGAATATAATATGGACTGGAGTGGACTTGCTGGTATTCTACTATAGAACAGTTGTGACCCTAGCAATGGAAGAAATTGTATCATTGATGTGGAGACGGTGGCCGCAGGAGTTGCTGAGGGCAGGGAGAGGGAGGAAGAGGTGTGATATAGGGCATTTTCGGGACTTGGAGTTGCCCTGAGCCATATTGCAGGGATTGATGCAGGACATTGTTTATCCTGCCATAACACACTGGATGGACTGGGGGAGAGTGTGAACTGCAGTGTAAACTATGGTCCATGCCATGTGGCAGTGCTCCAGGGTGTATCCACCAAATGCAATGAATGTGCCTCACTGATAAAAGGGAATGTTCATGTGGGAGACTAGGGGGGCGGGCAGGAGTGGGGTATATGGGAGCCTCTATTGTTTTTTAATATAATGTTTTATGTGATCTATTTATCTTTTTAAAAAAAGACAATTAAAAAAAAAAGATTATGTTAAAAAAAAAAAAAGAATCTTGCTTGCAAGTTTAGCTCCTAACTGGCATATAGGAAATTAGACTTCTGGAGGATTCCCATCATTCCCTGAAAAGAATGACTCTGTGTGTCTAAACCATGTGGTTTATGCTGAACATCTGCTTTCCTTTTGGGAACCTGGAATTCTGGTTCATGCCAGGCAGAGGGTACCTGCATGACCAGCCATCAATTAAAGCCTGGACAATGTGTCTTTAATGAACGTTCCTGGTAGACAACATTTCACATGTGTTGTCACAACTTGTTGCAATGGGAGTTAAGCACATCTGGTGAGACTTCACTGGGAGAGGAGTTTAGGAAACTTACTCCTGATTTCCTCTGGCTTAGCCAATGTACCTTTCTCTTTGCTGATTTTGCTTTGAACTCCTTCACTGTAACAAAGCAGAGCTGGGGGTGTGGCTGTATGCTGATACCCATGCGTCCTCCCTGAGAATCATCAAACTGAGGGGTGGATCTTGGGGGCAGATTGGACTCAGGTGGCAGAATCATGCAGGTTTTGGGGAACCCACTGGGCTAGGCAGTGGCTGAGGTGAAGTAAGAGAATGAGGGTGTGGGAGACAGGTGGGGCTGAGGGGCCTCAAAGATGTGTCTGATACTGTAGCAGGTAGAGTCCAGGTGGGCCTTGGCTGCTACCAGCTGTGTCAACTACAGAGTGAACTCATCACTTTTTGCCATTTCCATCATGGATAAAATACGGATAATTATATCTTCCTTGCCAGATTGTCGGGACTGGTGTAATGCAGGACTGACTTCAATCCAGCTGAATTTCAGGAAAAGCTATCTTGACCCCTTATCTTTGGGCTGTGGTATCTGGATGGAATGTGGGGGGTGAAGAAGGGAACAGGGAATGAATGGGAACTGTCATTGTGTGTGGGGAGGGAGCCCCTTGCCTCTTTATTTCTAATTTGCTGGTGTCAGAATGGAATGTTCTGGGCAGGATGGCACCTGGTTCTGAGAGATGTTGGGGCACTAGGTTTTGCTGGATGTAGAAATGTTCCCAAAAGTCTTCTTTGGGAGCCCAGCAGATTATTAGACTGCCCTCTGCCATGTTGAACTGGACTTGGGGGCAGCCTAAGACCATACAGGACATCCTCTATCAGTGAGTTCCAGAATTAAATAACAGAATTGTTTGGCTGCAAGTAACAGACTTTAACTCACTTAAGCAAATTATATATTTGGGAGGCTTCAGAGTGGTTCTCAAAGAGTGGGGGCTGAACCCACCAGGCCTCCGGTGGGATGGAAACCAAGGCAGTTCTGGGCTTCTCAGAGGTTAGACCCAACCTTTACAGCTTGACTGTTGGATGACAGTCTGGAACCCCCGTTTGTCAAAGCTCAACGTTCAGATTCCCTGAAGGAGCTGCAAATGGACTCTTTGGAACACTTGGACACCCTGGTAGTAGGGGAGGATACCTGTAACTGGCAGCTCAGTAGAAATGCATCAGGGGGTGGACGACAGCTCCCCAAAAGAAGAGAGGTATCATTAGCAGAAATAAGCGAGACATTGATGCAGTACTGCTTTTCTGATGTGGCATCTGCCTTATGGACCTCACCCCACCAGCTCACAATTCTGCATCTGGGACATCGGAGACCTGGTGTTATGGGGCTTTACCAGAATTGGTCACTCTTTTTTTTTTTGAGGTCCTAGGACCGGGAATTGAACCCCGGACCTCATATGTGGGAAGCTGGTGTTCGACCACTGAGCTACATCAGCTTCCCTGAGTTGGTTTTACCTTTTTTTTTTTTTTTTTTAAGGAGGTACTGGGGATTGAACCTGGGACCTCATACATGGAAAGAGGCACTCAACCACTTGAGATACATCCGCTCCCCAGAATTAGTCACTCTTGAACATTTGCAGTGTCTCCTTGGTTTCTTCATGCCCTGAATGTACCCATACACTTTTTGGGGAGCCCCCTAGGGATGCTGCTGATCTCTTGCTGCTACCTAAAGGTTCACCTTTGAAGAGTTTCAATGGTTTTGTCAAGGTGATCTCTTTCACCTTTCATATCTTTTCAAGGCTTTGAAGATGCTCTACTATATGCTTGGGGTGCTTTTACCTTACTACAAATGCCCACTCACCTCCAAGTTCTGGTGCCACCCCTTCTGTGGAGCCCTTTCTCCATGAAGTCATGGAATTTGGGCAGAGGCTTATGTAGAATCCAGGTCCCCTGATTTCCAGTTAGAGTCAGTATTATTCAGTGACTGCTAATTAGGGTATTGGAGTCAAGCAACCTTGGATTTGTGTACCAGTTCTGAATTCACTGGGACTGCATTTACTGCTTTAGGTAACCTTGGGTATGTTGCTTGACCATTGGGGACCTGGTTTGCTCTTCTTTAAAGTACTAACCTCATAGGTTTCTATGAAGATTAAATGGCATAAGGCATGTAAAGTGGTTTGTACAATGCCTAGCATGCAGTAAGTGCTCAATAAATGCTGGAGCCATTAGGATTGTGGTGCATTCTGGTTCCAGGAGGACTATGCAAATAGATGAAAGGGTAGAGAGCTTTAAATCCTCAGAGGCCAGTAGAGTAACTAGAAAACGCAAAAAATGTGGGAAGCCCCGGGGAAGAGTCAGTAATAAAAGTCTGCTGCTGCGAAAGTTTTAAACAAATCTTAAAATACTAATTAGGCAAGCGTATATCTCACTCTCTAAAATAATGAAAAATATGCATTTGTTCATGGTTCAAAACAATAAGTTCTAAATTAGTCACTCAGAGCATTGTTAATAACTAAACACAGTCTGAAAAGAAGCTAAAGTTGTATTTTTGACCCTCATGAATTTAGTAATAAGAGAAAAATATCAAAATCCAACTGTTTCGAGATTACCATGGGTCACTAAAATGGTTTGTTTTTGCGGAAGATGATTGGATGTGGAA
Source organism: Dasypus novemcinctus (assembly GCF_030445035.2). Classification (NCBI taxonomy): domain Eukaryota; kingdom Metazoa; phylum Chordata; class Mammalia; order Cingulata; family Dasypodidae; genus Dasypus; species Dasypus novemcinctus. Next base: position 87,212,619 of record NC_080687.1, on the reverse strand, counting down.
TTGGAAAGCCCGAGTGTGCGGTCTGGCTCTGCTAGCCGCTCAGCTGTGTGATCGCCTGGACTTTTGCACAGCTCCTCACCTCTATAGTGAAGAGATGCCCTCTCACAGGGCCGGGACTTCAGGTGATAGGACCAAGTACCTTAAATCTTGCAAAAACGCTTCTTAGATGGTTTCATTTGCCCTTGCATTCATTAAAGAACGCCTATTTTATGGCTACACGGTGCAAGCTTTACTTGGAGATTAAAAGGCAGCAGAAAATGCCATGCCCACTCTCAGGAAGTCAGTGTGCTGTCAAAAAGACAATATACACACAGCACACCAGCAAATTCATCCCGCTGAGCCGTTCTCTAGGGCAAATACAAGGTAAAGGAACAATGGGGGGGGGGGCGGGGACGGTGTGCAATTTACATGGATAGGACAGAATAAGTAAACCAGATGAGGAAAGAATAAAAGCACGTTTGGGACTGGTCAGTCAAGGGTCAATTAGTGGGCACATTTGCACTGGGGTCAGTACAAGTCCAGACTAAATGCTGTGGGGGTGGACGGATGCAGGCGAAGCTAGAGACTCCGTCTCCTTCCTTGAGCTTGAAACCTACAAAGCACTAGAGGAGGAGAGACAAATACTGTAAGCCCCTGAAGAAGAGACGGTGTGAGTTCCCTGCTACATGCTGTTTGAACCCAACGGTAGGGTCAAGCCGACCGGTAAAGTCTGACTGCTATTTTTCTCTAGAGGAAGACTGTATCTTTAAATCCCCAGCTCAAGAAAACATTTCAGTTTGCCAAGTTTCTGTTAAGCCATTCTGGAAAAAAAAAAAAAAAAAAAGGGAAATTCAACAGCTCTCACCAGCCAGCGGCCCCAATATCCAATCTCTGTCTCAAATGATAAATGACATTTGTCAGTTGACAAAGCAAACGGCTGGGACCATTTGAGGGCACGATCCTGCTGTGCAGAGCACTCCTGTCCAACCAGCCAAGAGCACCTTGAGGTGAGAAAGAGCCTGTTTGTGCACAAGCCCTCCCGAGATGGCCAGGAAACAAGCAGCCTTTGTGCCGCTCCGGAGGGCAGCTCTCCCTTAGGAGCCGAAATCCTGGCAGGAAAGCTTTGTCTGAGCGGGAGGGGATTTGCCGAGGTCTGGAGGGGGAGAGCCGAAAGGTTACGTTTTTTGTCTAAAATTCCCACCAGCGTCTTGGTTCTTTTTCTAGTACCGCCTAGCTCCTGTTGCCTTAGAGCAGGAGCCAAAGGCAAGGGGCAGCCTCGCGTTGACACGCGAAGCACAGCAGCTGGTGGTGCTGAGCAGCGGGGGTGGGGGTGGGATGGGGTGGGGGCAGGCATTTTGACATTTTGGATGGTGGAAACTTTCTCTATGGAAGGAATCTCCCTCTCAACTTGGAGGATGTTCCACCTTCTCAGCCCCACCCACCACATGATTGTAGTCACGGCCCTCAAAATCCTCTGCACATTCCCAACGTCCCTTCGGAGGGTTAGTAGATACCCCAAAAGCACTGGGGGTGCTGGAGGCCGGTGGGGCGCCCTGTCTTCCCTCACAGGTCCCGGCTCGCTCGGCTCCTCCCGAGGGGTCTGGGAGGCACAGGGTCCCTGCCTTTCCCGGAACTGGTCCCTCGGGAGGCAGCGGGCGGATTTGGCACGTCCCTCACTCTGCTTCCTGAGCTGGGTGTCTTCGTTTCCTAGGGCTCTCATTACCAAGTACCACTAACCTGGTGCCTTAAAACAACAGAAATGTCTTGCCTCCCGGTTCTGGAAGCTGAATGTCTGAAATCACGGTGCTGGCAGGGCCATGTGCTCTCTGAACCTGCAGGATTCTGGTGGTGGCTTGTCAGCAATCCTTGGCTTTCTTTGGCTCATGCCACAACCCAGTCCCTGCCTCTGTCACATGACTGTATTTCTGTCTATATCTCTGTCTCTGTGTGCCCAGATTTCCTCTTCTTTAAGGACACAGTCATATTGGACTAGGACCCACCGTAATCCACTTTGGCCTCATCTTCCAAGATCTTATTTCCAAATCAGATCACATTATCTTCTGGGAGGTCAGGAGTCAATCTATAACAGCAGGCTTTTGCTCTGTTCTCAGTCCTCTGGAAGAATCCTGCAGCTTTCCAGAAAGAGGAGCACTCAAGGCACTGGGCTCGGAGGACTTGGGAAGGCAGACAAAGGAAGTCAGTTAGTTAGCTGGGACACCCACGTGGCTTCTGCATTGCAAAAAATTCCCAAGAAAGAGGACTTTCCAGTGCCATCAAGTCAAGGTGAAGCCCGAGGCTGGAGACCATTCTAAGGTCAAGTGGTCTAATGATCTGTTCCAGTGCATTCTGTGTGGCCCATTGACGTTTTGCATTAGATGAACCCGGGGTGCTTGTTGATAATGAAGATTCAAGGTTCCCTGACACCAGAGCTACTCTGTTAGATTTTCTGCATTTTGGATTGGGAGTCTGAATTTTCAAAAAGCACTGTAGGTGGCTCTTCTTCAAGCTAAAATTTGAGAGCTAAGGATCGAGTCAATGCTCAAACTCCCTCTAGAAGTATTTTGTTTGGCAATTGTCCAGGCTTATCTCTTGTGGGCAGGGTGGGGTGGGGTCTCACTCTCTCTGGAGCCAGCCCCTGGCATCCTCCATAGCTTTATTGGTCAGTAAGCTTTTTTAATAGGTAAAGTATGATCTTATTGATAAAAACTGAAAACAGCAACAACACAACCCCAAACTCGAACATTGGAATGTGTGCACGCATGTGTGAATAAATGCATTTCACAACTTAACTATGGCTTCAAGGGGAGGGACAGTGAAATATGAGTATGTGGGCAAGCTAAAGGTGAACTTTCACTTTGGATTCTATACATAGCTGTACTGTTTGAATTTTACAGTGTGCATGTGTTATTTGCATAATTAAAAAAAAAAAACAGAAGACCTAACAACACGGACACATGTTCTTTGGATTAAGCCCGCATCTGTTTTGCTCTATTTCGCCCTCTAGTTCTCGGGGAATCACATGGTGTCCCACAGAACATTGAGTATATTTCCCACCTGTCAAAAGTTTTCAAATACTGTGAGTATGTTCCTTCCAAGGTGCCAGCCCTCTTGCCCAAATGGCCTGTGATCTGGTTTGCAAATCTTCCAGGAAATCACCCTCCTTGCCTGCCTGGTCATGCAGTGCAGCTTGTCCGTGTTCTGTGAACATGGTATTCTATGCTCTGTCCCGAGAGCAACACCCTGGGTGTGCTGTGCCCCACAGATGGAGAAGTCCTCTCTGTTTTACTAGGACCTATTTTCCCGTGGATGCCACTTAAGCCTGTTGGGCAGCCATGTCACTCCAATGACTCCTACTGAGTGGATCTTTTCACACTGGCTGCTGCCAAGACTCATCTCTTCCACCCTCTACTTCTTTCAGCTGGCTTTCTGGACCCAAGTGGGGAACCTTAAATTCATTCCTATTAAACTTCATCTTGTTAGATTTGGCTCATTGATCCAGGAGGCCGAGGAGTCTTTTCATTTTGGATCTTGATTTGGTTCTCAGCAGAAACCTCTTTCTGCAAAGTTTGATTTTATTTAACTGCAGGGGGGAAAAACCCTCTGTATTGTGAACAGGAGGCTCTCCTAGAAAAGCAGCCCGAGTTTGGCATTTTCTAACACCCTGAACAAATGCAGAACTTGCTATCAGCTCCATTGGACATGCCTCTGCTTCAGGCCTGCTGGCTGCAGGCTCTTAAGGCAGGCCCCACGACATATGCCACCGGGCTGGGAGGGAGCCCGGCAGACAGCAGGGCCCTGCCCAGACAGATGGGTGTCTCTCCCCTCCTTAAAGATCCCCTGGGAAGGCTCAATTGGGAGTATCTTCCTGAAGTGGGATGACTGTGTATTATTGCGAGTGGCTTTATTGCGCAGAGCATCTGGATGTGTTGTGATAAACAGCATGATAGATGATTTTAATGCCTCTGGAATGGGTTGCTTGGGGAGAAGGAACAGAACAGACAACATCGCCCTCCCTATTTCTTGAAACAGAGCAGGGTCGCTCACGAAGGCTCCACCTGAGCGATTCTTCCTGCTTATTCTTCTGGCAATTCCAGGACAGAGGGGGGCTTCTAGAAGGGGATTTGCTGGAGGTAGTGAGCTAGATGAAGAGAGAAGTCATATCTATGTTCAGCTGATATTCTTTGAGGGTCTATGAGGGTCATTGTGCTAGGCACTGGGGACAAATGGCAAGCAGACCCAGACATTGTCCTGTCCTCACAAAGCTTCCAGCTTAGTCAAGGAGATATAAGTTGATAAAATGACTCCTCATATACAAGTATAATTACAATAGTGGTAAATACAACTGAGAACAAGACAGGGAGTCTAATTCTAGGGTGGAAGGTCAGGGAAGGTTTCAAGTTGAGTGGATATAACTTGACAAAGAGGTGGAACGTACTGCAGGTAGGGAAACCAGGATGTGGGTGGAGAGATGGCATGGCAAGAATTGGAAAGAAGGCCAGTGTGTCTGAGTGAGGACAGCGAGGGAGGAGCATGTTGCTACATAAGCTTGGAAATGCTGATGATGATTGTGCTAATAATAATATTACTAACAATATTGATAATAACACTAACTCATGTTTTTTGAAGTCTTCTTATGTGGCAGGCACCATATTAAGAACTTCATATGTATTGATTCACTTATTCTTACTAACAAATCTAATTTACTTACTTTCATTTTACAGAAGAGGAAACTTGCCCAAGTTGCTATGGGCCAGGACTCTTTCGGGCCTTATGGTTCCTTATTTTGGTCTTTATCTTAAGAGCTATGGGATGCTATTGAAGCGTTTTAACAGGGGAGAAGTATGATAAGATTTGTATTTTGACAAGCTCACCCAGGCTGCTGGGTGGAGAATGGTTGGGGAGAAGGTAAAGGGGACTCCACAAGGACACTGTTGTCCCAGCAGACCAGGGTCAAGGTGCCAGGAGCTCAGATGAGCTTGGGGCTGTGCTGATGGAAGGAAATGGATTGGCTTGAAAGGTAAAGTGTTTTTAAAGTACATGAAGACCTGGTAAGGGATGGGATGGAGGGTGAGGGAAAGAAGACAACGTTGAGGGTAACTCTTAGGTTTCTGATAAACTCAGCTGTATGGATGCGGGAAGATTATGAGTTCTGCTTTTGACACACTGAGTTTGAAGAGCTTTGGAGAGAGCCAAATAGGCAGGTAGACATGGGCTAAAGGAGAATCATTGGAGAATGACTGAGTGAGGTGGTGATGCGATTGCTTAGGGGGAGAGTAGAGAGTAAGAAACTGATAGGATCTGAGACAGTTAATGAACTTCAGTGTGCAATGGCCAGATGGAGGTAAATGAACCTATGAAGGCCACTGATAAGTAACAAAGGATGGAAACCAGGAGCATGTGAAGTCATGATGTCTGGCAGAAAACATATTTATGGGAGGGGCCAGGGCTACCGGCGCTGCACGCTGCTGAGATGTCAGGTCACATGAGGAATGGAAATTGTCCGTGGGATTCAGCAACGTGGAGGCCACCGAGAGCTTTGAGAGTGGTTTTTGTGGTATGATGAGGGAAGAAGACTGGAGTTCATGAAGAAAAGGTTGAGAGGCAAAAATTCAGAGACAGCACAAGAAAAGGCAACTCTTTCAAGAATTTGACTGACTGTTGCACTGAGCTCTGTCCCTGCTGATGTGGCCTTGAGAAAGCCGCTTAGCCTCTCTGAGTTCCAATTTCTCATTTGGGAATGATTATGCCTACTCAGCTCATGTTTAGAGATGGCTTGAAGCTTTGGTGAGGCTCCAAGGAGATAAGGCACAGAAAGCCTTTGTAGACTTTAAAAACAATAAGAGAAAAGCAGATGTGGCTCAAGCATTTGGGCACCTGCTACTACATGGAAGGTCCTGGGTTTTTTTCTGGTGCCTCCTAGAAAAATGAGCAAGACAGCAAGCTAACCTGATGGGGTGGTGCAGCAGGCTGATGCAACAAGATGATGCGACAAGGAGACACAAAGGGGAAACACAATGAGAGACACAAAAAAACAGGGAGCAGAGGTGGCTCAAGTGATTGAGTGCCTCTCTCCCACATGGGAGGTCCTAAGTTTGGTTTCCAGTGCCTCCTAAAGAGAAGATGAGCAGACAAAGAGAGTGCACAATAAATGGACACAGAGAACAGACTGAGCACAAACAATGAGGAGGGAGATAAATAAATCTTAAAAAAATAAAGCAATAAGAGATGCAAGTGATTGTGATTGTGTGGTTCTAGGGAAGACCATTATTTGATTTTGTATATATGTATTTATGGGCCAGTGTAAGTCAGGGGCCCGGGTGGAACCTCAAGGCTTTGGAGCCTCCTTTCTTTCCTGAGCCTTCAGACCCATCCAGGATCAAGACCCACTTGTGTGGCTCAGCTTCCTCATTGACCTAAACGCTTGGCCACGAGGAACCGTGCGTGCATGAGTATGCGGCATGATGTTCCTCCATCGTTGCCCAGAGGAGGTTTCATGCCTGCCCAGTACCTTACCCACTCAATCTCGGAACATCTGGTGCCTGCAGAGAAGTGGAAACTTAGAATCCTTAGTTCTAGGGTTCCAGGCAGGGGCCTGAAGACTGCACCTGCTGAGGCAACAGATCAGGCTGTCATTCACCTGGGCAGGCTTCTGGCAGCCAAGCCCCTAAGCCTTCTGTGGATTGACATGGAGGGGGACACTTTGCCCAGGGGCTGGGGAAAGTGGCCTGGGGGCAGAAGCTGCTGCAGCCTAGCAAGCAGAGGGCAGGCAGGATTCCCGGTGCTAAGTACCACATGGACAAGGTGAAAGACAGGCAGCAGGCAGCACTCAGCAAGAGGAGTTGGGCAAGCAGGCAGTTGTGGCAGACTCTGTTAGGAAGGGCAGACCGTCCTCCCAAAGGGAGGAGCTGGTTAGCTGCAGGAGCTCAGTTCCCAGCGATGATGAATTTACACCTTGCTGGATTTGTCAGGTGGCGGGGACCTAGGCATTGGGCTGGGTGGCTGGGGAGATGCCAAAGCGGAGATGGAGGCTGGGTAGCAGGGACTCTGGGGCAGGTGCCCCCCAGAGAAGACGGAGCAGATCAAGTTCCCCTCCAGAGCAGCCCTTCTTAAACTTTAATGTGCACACGAGTTACCCGGGGATAAAATGCAAAATCTAGTACAGGAGATCTGGGGTGGGGCAAGAGATGTGGCATTTCTAAAAAGGTCTCAAGTGAGGTCAGTGCTGCTCTTCACAGGCCACCCTTTGGGTAGCAAGGTTAGGAACATGAAGGTGGATTGCTGCCATTCGGAGGACCTAGTGGCATTCCCTTGCAGAGCCTGCAGTCAAGCCTCCCAGGAATGGAGATGTGCAAGTTGTCAGAGTAGCAGTTTCCCTGGAGCCACATGGTCTGGTGTTTGCACACCTGCTCCACTCTCCTCTTGAGACCAGCTCTCTTTGAGCCTTTGGACCTTTGCTTGCCCGTGGCTATCGTGACTGTTTCAAGGACTCTGACCCCAACCTTTGCCTAACTGTGCTGGACTACGGTTTTGTTTTTGTTTTTTGTCTTTTAGGTTTTGTCTCATTTCAGACTTTTTCCCTCTAAAGATTCCGATTCTGATTCTGATTGCTCAGGGGCCAACACACATGGCTGCTCAGGACACTATTCATAGCAGATTGAGTTATGTGCCCCTGATAGCCGGAAGCTCTTATGTACCCCAGGAAAGTATGTTCTTAAAGCTAATCCATTCCTGTGGGTGCAAATCTACTGTAAGCAGGACCTTTTGGTTAGGTTACTTCAGTGAAGGCGTGGCCCGGCGTGGGTCTTAATCCCCTTACTGGAGTTCTTTATAAACAGGATAAATACAGAGAGAAGGGGCAGAGAGAAAGGCAGAGGAAGCCAGAAGCTGAAGCAACAACACACGGAGCAGAAGGGGGAGCCCAGCAGACAGCACCATGTGCCTTGCCATGCGACAGAGGAATCCAGGATCAACGGGTAGAAGGCATTGCCTCATGATGTCTTGAGCTGGACATTTTTCTCAGTAAGAGAAAAATAACTAAGACATTTTCTCGTAAGTTAATACATCCCATTGTTAATGATAGCTGCATTTCAGCAGCCTAACAGACTAGAACGTACCCCAGAAAAGAAATAGTTTCTTAATCTTCATCCACTCCTGTGCGTGTGACCCCACTGTAAAGAGGACCTGAGATGTTAGCTTTAGACAAGGTGTGGCCCGACTGAATCGGGATGTGCCTTTATCCCACACTGAATACCTTATAAAGCGACAGCCAGGGGAGGAGCTGGGAGCTGGAAGTCGAAGGAACCCGGGAGAGAAGCACCATCCTGTGACAGGAACCCTGGGGACTGCCAGCCAGCCAGAACTCTACCCACCTCGGAAGGAAGCAAGCCTTGCAGACAGCGAAAGCAGGAGCCAATACATTCCCATCGTCCAAGCCAGCCCATAGCAGCCTAGAAACAAAGACACCACCTGTTCTAAGGGAGCAGACAGACAGGCGGTATCTGTAAATAAAATGAGATTTTTAATAAGAATTACCTCATGTGACTGTGGGGATGGGCAAATCCAAATCCCTTAGGGCAGGCGCAAGCGGGAAACTCCAGTGATGGTTTTTGATGACTTCCCAGGAGAAACTGGCTGCCTGAAGTAGAGATGGAAATTCTCTCTTCTGACTGCTGAAATCATCACGACTCCATTTAAAGCCTTCAACCGACCGGAGGAGACGGCTCTCGTTGCTGAAGGCACTCTCCTAGCTGACTGTGGATGCCATCAGCTAGAGATGCCATCACCTTACTGCTTACTGATGACCTGAGTCCACGAAATGTCCTCACAGTCACAATCAGGCCAGTGCTTGCCTGACCGCACAGCTGGGCACCATCACCAGGCCAAGTCACTCCAGGCACAGAAGCACTGACAAACGGTCAGCTTGGATGACCTCTTGTCGTGACCGTGTGACCAGAAACTCTTGAAGAAGAAAGCAGACAATTCCAGAAAATGTTTTGGCTACTTGCCAAAAGGCGAAATTGTTTGGATCATTTATGGAGGAAGGTGGGCACCACCATCTTTTTCTTGCTTAAGGCCCTGGAAGGAGCGGGGACTTGGCCATGAGCCCCGGGCCTGCGTCAAACAGGAGTGACCGGGTGGGGTACAGATGTCAAAGCCTTGTGAATTGAGACGATGGAAGGAGGAGGGAGCCTGCAGGTGTCCAGGAATCAAGTCGCGGCCACCTGACCCCGGGCGCAGGAGGAAGGTATAAATTTAAATGACAGCGACGGGGTCTCGAGATGGGGGAGGCTCGGACCTCATAAACTAGGAATTTTCAGGTAAGGAAATGAGGCCCACAGAGATTTTTTTGTCTTTATTTTTTCAATATTACATTAAAAAAATATGAGGTCCCCATATACCCCCCACCCCCTCATTCCACTCCTCCCCCCCATAACAACATTCTCCTCCATCATCATGGGACATTCATTGCACTTGGTGAATACATCTCTGAGCACCGCTGCACCTCATGGCCAATGGTCCACACCAGAGCCCACACTCTCCCCCAGTCCACCCAGTGGGCCATGGGAGGACACACAATGTCCGGTAACTGTCCCTGCAGCACCACCCAGGACAACTCCAAGTCTCCCTGTTGATGGCCGAGTCGGCCAACACTGCCAGGGTCTTGACTCTCAGCCCTGAGCTTTTCTGCAGATGAAGGGACTCATAAGCATACAACACTTGTAAGCTTTTTGTTCACGCTGCGGTTAAGTTTGCAGAGCTGTCGTGGGAGACTCTCTCGGAAGAAGGGCAGACTGTCCCCAGGGGGCGGAGCTGCTTGGCTGCAGGAGCCCTGTTGCCAGCAATTATTAATTTGCTCCTGCCGATCTGTCTTGGGGGCCTCGGGCACACAGTGACACTGGGAGCGCTGGCAGCTGCCAGGGCGAAGCCTGCTCCCTCCCTGAGGGGAGGAGGGTAGACTTCTTGCAAGGTTGCTCTCTTGCCCGCTCTTGCTTGTGGGAGAAACATCACGCCTGAGGATGGCTCAAGGAGGGACACCCCATCCCCATGCCTCCGCCTCAACCCGGGGCCAGACACCTCGGAAGGGGGAGAAAGAAATCCTCCAGAGGACGATAATCTTTTATCCTCAAGGTGAAGCTTGCTCTGGAGGGAGGTGGGGAGTCAGCCCTCTTTCTCTTGAGCCCTTCCTTGCTAAAATAGCCCACAGGTCAAAATGCCTGTGGGGCAGAGAAGTGTAGCAGTAACAAAGCCTGGTGATTTGGGTTAAGGGTTGCAGGAAGCCTGGGAGCAGCGGAGCATTTCTTCTGGGGTCTAGAGAGCTCTAGGACCATTTTTTTTTTTTAAGAGCCAGACCTCTTGGGGGTTGCTGTGGATGCTGTGCAGGCTGTGCACGGCACAATTCCAGGGGCTGCTGTTCACACTGGGAAGGTGAAGTCCCGGCGGTGGACTGATATTGTATCCATTATGCAGCTAGGCAGGATGTAGGGCAAGCGAAATTTAGAGACAGCATCTCCTCCCTCCCATTTCAGTGCCCCCTTTCTCTTGTCTGGCAACTCATGTATCCGCAGCATCCCAGCTGGGACTATCTATCCCTGAGTGTAAATCGTTCCCTTCCTTGTGCCCTAGCAGCCCACCCTTTTCCCTTGGTGTTGAGTGTAACTGGCTGTGTAAAGAAATCAATCTGATAAACAATGTGCAAGGAAAATCAGAGAATACCCAGCTGTAGAGCTGGGAGGGTCCCAGGTCATCTAGGTCAGAGATGACAAGCCCTGCCCCAAAGGATTCTGGGTGGCGGTGGTTTGCCCTGTATTCGTGACAAATGTTCCACCTCCATGTATCTGCAGTCAGAAGTTCTTTGAGACAATGCCATTCAGCAGAGAATGGAAGCATCCTGCCAGAGGCCCTGCAGGTAGCATAGGCTCTCAACTGGCTGTTGAATGTACCTGTGAACTGACCGTGTTCACCTGGACAGACGTGTGGTCCTCGGCGCTTGACGCAGTTGCTGGCGGAGCATCGCCATGGCACGCAAGCACCCACGAACTCCCCGGTGTCGTTCTGCAGGTCGGGGCCCCGTCTTGTGTCACCGTGATGAGTGCGAGAAAAGCCAGAAGGACTTGGATGTATTTCTTAAACTGAGGCGTGAAGACCTGTTTCTGCCCGTTGCCTCCCCCGCTATTGCTTCATAACTGCCTCCCCAAGACTGTCATGCTACCCGCCTGCCCTGAAGACATCTGAGTGTGTGAGCCCGCAGGCAGTGCCCTCAGCTTTCAAGACTGGAAAACTGAGGCGCTGAGAGGTGGCTTGACTTCCTTGGATGTTGTAAACATTTTCTCTCTGCAAGAAATATCGACTTTTTAAACGGGTGAGAGTTGAAGAGGAAACTTTGGGACAGAAACCTCGAACGGCAGAAGAATCGCCCAAGGTCACACAGTTGGCTCGCTGGCTGGACGCTCTAAGCCACCTGTCCCCATTTCTTCAACTTTAAAATGAAGGAAGTGGACCTCAAAACCTCCTTACAGCTCCTTCACCCTCTGATTTCTTCCCTCGAGAAGCTGGGAGGAGTCCTTTGGCAAAGGTCAGTGGTTAGAAACCCTCAGGCCCTCCCTGGCGATGTGCAGTCCATGAATAACTCGATGGAAGCCCGAGCGATTTGCCCTCTTGTCTCATAGTTAATATCTGAAAAACTGATGGGATCTCCGTGTGATCCCTCTAATTTAGTTACGATTAAAAGATTGGTTTTAAAGATCGGATGAACTCTTGAGCTGTCAATTAAATCAACACAGGCTTCTCATTTTGGCTCTGCTATCAGAATACAAGCTCATGATCTGTGGAAGGGTATCTGTTATCCCAAAATCTCTGCTTTGTAGGAAAAAGAGGTGAAAAGTGAGAGGTTATGTGGAGAAGGACAGGTAGATGGAGAGGAGAAATTCCAAGAGGCCCTGGCCGGCCACTCCTTTCCCACATCCAGGCTGTGCTTTCCTGCATGTCTGTGGGAACTTCTCTCTGCTCTTGCCATCTCCCTCCTGGGCCCCAATTTTCAATTCTGGAGTAAGCCACTGGATTCTTCAGAGAGGACCCGAGAGGTCTGATCAGCAGCCTCAAGAGTGAGCAAAATGTTGACCAGTGTGTGGACTCTGAAGCTGAACTGTGTGGGTTCAAATCCTGGCATCACCATTAACCAGCTGTGTGACTCTGGCCTGACTTACACTCTGTCGTCTAATCTGTAAAATGGGTATAATAACAATCCCACCTCATTAAAGGAATAATTATACATAAAGCACTTGAGAGTTGTCCAGAACATGGAAAGGCCTCCATCCATAATTTCTTCCCCTTCCTCTCCTTCTTTTTCTTCCTCCTCCTCCTCTTCCTCCTTCTCCTCCTCCATTGAGCTCTACTGATAGAAGCAGCATCATATACTCTCAGGTGAATGGATTTTTGAGAAAGTCAGAGCCACGTTAAAGTCCTGCCTCTGCCACTGCCCAGCTGCATAATTTTTGGGCAAGCTGCTTAGCTTCTCAGAAGCCCAATTCCAACAAATGGGAACCACTGGTATTTGCAGCATTGGCCCAAGGCCTAGAACTGGTGTTCAGTGACCGGCAGCAGTGACCGCCAGCTCCGCTGGTAGGTGTGTAGCTGACCAGCTGTCTGCCAGTGTGCATGGAGTTAGAGGATAAGGGAGTCTAGTCCTGTGACAATAGAGGCTCAGTGGTGGAACTGGGGAGCAAGTTCCTGGAGTTGCTGAACTTGAAAGAAGTCAGGCTTTAGGGATACATAAAGTCGAGTAAAACTGAAGGCCATGGCATAAAGAACAGATCCTCCGTGGCTCGCTAAGGGATGTGGGGAGGGGCAGCACAGACCCTGTGCTCCTTGGAAGCAGATGCTCCCTCCCCAGAATGACTTGGAGGGCCAGCACCAGCAGCTCAGGGTTTGTCACCAGAAAGGGGGACATCCCTGGCTATTCCCCACAATGGCTTTGTTATTTATATGCCACGCTGTTTGTTTATTGATAGGTATTTGTCAGAAGACTACTCAGCAGAGCACATCAGCAGGGATGGTGTTTTAACAGAAAATAAATTAGAACCATGGAGTTGGCGAAGACATAACTAAGTGCAAGGCATAAATATGTCACTTGGGCCGTTATGAGTTCACTCATGTAGAGGGATCTTGAATGCAGCACTATTAAACCTTTACTTGGAAGGTTCTTCTTCTCTCAGGCCTGTATTTTAATTACAAGCAGCAATCCTATCAGTGCCACCCTCAAGGAGAGTTGACGCACTCTCGCAGCACACCCAGCCCAGCTCAGCTCTACAGTGGTGAGTTCAACCTTTTTCCGGGCTGGCTTCCTCAGCCTGCTTCTTTCTCCCCTTTCCAGACAGGGGGAGGTGGAGGGTTGGGAAGCCACAGGAAAGGCTGGGGTTGCAAGGCAGGAGAGTGGAGAAGGTCTTGAGGCTTGGGATGGAATGAGGTGCTGGGGTCACTCCTCGGGGGGTCGGTGGCCAACATTCCCAAAGTGCCCCTGACTGACACTCCCACTCCCCATTCCCTGCTGAGAAAGCTTTCTTTCTGAGTCTTGGGGTTGAAAGAGCAGTTGCCCCCTCCTGTTGCCTTTTGTCTGTTCCCTCTCCTCCACAAGGTAGGGGAGAAAGGAGGAAAAAGACCCTGAAAAAGCAAAGAAAGAAACTGTCACGTGCCCCATTCCTTGGCCATCGATCATTTGATCATTCGTGGGAGTGAGTTGAGTCAGAGAGAATCCAGGAGGCGTGTCAGAAGGTCCCAAGCTGCCTGTTGAAGCGCCAAGAAGCTTCTGTTTCCATTCAGATGTAATTCTCGCAATGGGATCTAGCCATTCACAAGCAATGTGCACCCTTGGTGCATCTTGGTGCACTATGGACTCTTCTCGCCAACCCTTGCTTGTGCCGCACGCATCTTTCAAATGTACCTTGTGGCTGGCAACCTTGGTAACCTAAGGTTATTATTATTATTATTATTTTATTTAAAATGATTGTGTGGGAGGTTCCTAAGATATGCCGGAAACATCAGAAATCCCTACACTCAAGGCCAAGCTCTGACATAGGTCATCTGAAAGGTTTCGGGGTAGAAGATTCCACTTTGCTGTTTTGGTTGGAAGCCCTTAGGATTCATTTCTCACCCCCCAGCCCCTGGCACCCCTTTTTACTTTCAGACAGTTTAAGAGAATTTGAAGGCTCCCAGGAAAAGAAACCAACTCCAATCCATTTCTGTTACCCATTTCTGTTCTTTTGCATGTAGGAGGCAGCAAGAAAGCCAAATGTCTTTCAGTGATTACGAGGGTTTGCCTGGAAATCCTGGGCTGGGGGAGGGCTGGGGAAAGAATCCTTGATGGGCACAGTACCAGACCTGCTCGCAGTCACAGCCTTCCACATCAGGGCCTGAGTTCTCGTATCGGGAACATTCTACCCATTTTGTCTTTGACATTGGGCATGGCAAATACAATACGTTCTTCTTTGTATCTGATACTTACATGAACATAAGATATTTACAGGATAGTTAAGAGGCCTCTTGAATCACCGAATGGGAGAGTTTTAGAACAGGATTTGACCTTAGAAATCATCTTGTTCACCTTATTCACTTTGGGGCGAGGAAACTGAATGTGGAGAGAAATGTCTAATCTAAGAGCACACACTGAGTTAGTGTCGGGAAAGGGATTAAGCTCCACACAGAGCAGACAAATGCCTAGTAGACTGCTGTCGACTCTGAGCAAGTGGTAAAGACTTACCAATTACCTCACCCTACACCATTATTTTAATTCAATTCAGCAGTCAATTTGCTGCTGTGTCCCAGGCCCTGGTGACATAGAGAGCTGCCCTTGGTGGTATGTGCTCAGAGGAAGAAGGAAGGGCGTGCTGTTTCCAGAAGAGAGGAAGATGAGGAAAACAGGTGATTTTCGTTGCCCCTGTTTTCAGATGGGCACACCAAGGGTGGACTCGCCTCTCTCAGAGGTTCTAAGGACTGGAGCGTGGGCTTCCCGTTGAGGTACAGTGACTCCAGCTTAACCTGATGTGCCAATGAAGAGGAAGGCATAAGCAAAGCCACGTGGTTTCCATGCCAGCCTCCTGCCCCTGGGCAGTCAGACTCCAGCACCCACCTGCATGGCACAGTCAGGTGGGGGTAGGGAATGGACAGTGCAGTGGGAGAGAGAAGGTCTGAGTGAGAAGAGAGGGAAGCAGTGGAGAAGAGAGGCGCCCACTGCCTGGGGTACATGTCGGACACTAACTAAAGGGGCTTGGCCTCAGCGGTGAGTGGGAGCGCAGTCCCATCTGCCAAGCCTGCTATGGTGTGGCAGCTGCCCACGCCGGGGTGGTGGTGGTGATTTTAATACTTCGCATTAAAGTCCCACGTTGGCAAGAGGCGGGCTTGGCACTGCACGGTGCCGGCCAAGGGTGGCAGGTGAGGGCGGTGGGGAGAGGTGGCGGTCCTGGGTTAGGAAGGGATTTCTGAGTGAGCCGGGGGTGAGTGGTTGGCACGCGCCCAGCTTTTTGGCCTTGGCCCCAGCTGCCCAAGCCTGTGTCACCCCTGGACTCAAAGGGCTGGGCCGAGATTCCGATACCAGGGACATCTCTACAGGGGCGGCTTGCGCGCACGCGTACGCCTGTCCCTGTGGGTTGAGGGACAGAGGTTGGCCCGAAGAGACAAAGTTGATTTTCAGTTCAAATTCCTTCCCCGGGTTATGGGGGGCTTCATTTTCCGGGGCGGTGGTCGTGCCACCAACAGCACCAACAAATCGCTGTGGATCCAATTCTGGGGGAAACCTTCGAGCTCTGGAGGGTTCTCTCTTGCCCCAGATTGATCCAGCAGCCCTAGAGAGCGCAGGCCAGGGAGAGTCAAAGCTGCCGGGGCAGGCCCTGCTGCCCGTACAGTGTGGGTGCACCTCGGGGTGTGGGCACTGAGCTGACATCCTTTACAACCCGCAGGCTCAAAACACCCTACGTCATCAGTGAAAAGTCACTGGAAAGCTGGCAGAGGAGCAGGGTGCAGGCTGCGGAAGGGACGCACACCCCTTTCTGCCCCACAATACCAGTAATGACCTGGAAGGCCCCAGGTGGAGTTGAGGAACAGATTTCCTGCGTCAGCCAAGTCCCCTTTGAACGGGTTTGCCACAGTTTTCCAATGTGCTCGCATTCACATTCACGTGCGTGTTAGCCATTCTTCAAGGCGGTGAAACGCTTTTTTATCTGTCTGACCTCAACCTTTGCCATATGGTGCTGCAAACTGTTGAGCTGGAATCAGAGCAGCGGGAGGGAGGCGGGGTGAGATGGGGCAGGCAGGAGGGACTGGAGCCCTGCGCCGGCTCGGGGAGCCCCTTCCCACTGGTTCCTTTAAAAGCCAGAAATGCCCCTCTGTGAACCCCTGTCCTGTGCAAGCGCTAGCTCCTGGGACATGACAGCTCATCATTTTCAAGTTTTCACCAGAAAAATGAAAAGGATCTGTGCGTCGTTAGCAGCAGATGTTAGACCCGCAGCTCATAGTTTCACGCACCAGATGTCTCGGCATGGGAGCGCCCCGGGGGGCAGAGACCACCACAGCCTTGGGATCCTGAGCTGTGCCCTCTACTCTCTGGGGCTGAGAACGTACGAACTTTCCAGAACGATGGGAAAAAGCATTCCAAGGCAGGAGCTGGCTTTGCTACTTTGAAGACAGAGAGGACTCAGGGAATGGAGCTCTCAGAAGTTACCGTTCTTTCTACGAGGCAAATTCAGCTATGGAAAAGGAAATATTTCTGTTAGTGTGGAATGAACTCTAGGTTTTAAATGAACTCTAGGTCGTATTGACTCATTACTACAAGGTTACAGGAGAGAAACTTTAGCTGAAGCGGTGGGAATGTCACCCCGGATGACCCTCAGTTGAGCCTTGCTGTCCCAAGTCATACTTTGTAGGCCCCTTCTCCCCCACCTAGACAGGACCTCTCTCGACACAGACGTACAGCTCCCTCACGGAACTTCTTCTCTTACTTTTCTTCTCTGATGATATTTCGTGTCTTTTTAAAAATCTGGTTGGGCCATCGTCTTTTTGGTGCGTCGCTTAGCGGCTTGCTGCTTTGCAGCATGAGGGCCAGCGGCTCACGTGCAGGCTGGGATGCCTTTATTTCCTTTTTTTTTTTTTTTTAGTACCAGGAGGTTCTAAAGATGGAAACTGGGTCTTCCATGTGGTAAAGGGAGCTCAATTGCTTAAGCCACTGCCACCTCCCAATATTTAGTGTCTTTTTTTTTGTTGTGCTGTCTTGTATCCTCTACTTTTTTTATTTTATTTTTTTTATTTCTCTCCCCTTCCCCCCGGTTGTCTGCTCTCTGTGTCTATTTGCTGCATGTTCTTCTTTGTCTGCTTCTGTTTTGTCAGCGGCATGGGAATCTGTGTTTCTTTTTGTTGCGTCATCTTGTTGTGTCAGCTCTCCGTGTGTGTGGCACCATTCCTGGGCAGGCTGCACTTTCTTTCGTGCTGGATGCCTCTCCTTACAGGGCACACTCCTTGCCCTTGGGGCTCCTCTACACGGGGACACCCCTGCGTGGCACGGCACTCCTTGCGCGCATCAGCACTGCGCGTGGGCCAGCTCCACACGGGTCAAGGAGGCTGGGGCTTGAACCGCGGACCTCCCATGTGGTAGATGGATGCCCTAACCACTGGGCCAAGTCCACTTCCCAATATTTAGTGTCTTGACTGCTTATCTGTACGGCAATGTCACCATCCAGTTTATTAGTGTGGGGGGGCAGGCTGCTTCCAGTCTCACGGCTTGACGTCTCTGTGGCTATTTATCCTTTTGGTAAGTACATAACAAGTTTACCCAACAAGTAGGTAGCCCGTGTTTACTGCGCACTTGGCACTGATGACCAGCAGCGATGAAAACCATAAGAAGCCAAAGCAGTCTACCCTGGCTTCCTATGGTTTGATCAAAGTTGGAACTCTTCTTTTTTTCTGCAACACAGAGCTTTTTTGTGGTCCGCTGAGAGAACATGTGCATCTCTTCCCTGTGTTTCAAGGCACTCTTCATCAGTCATCCAATCAGCAATTAATATATTATGCACCTACTGTGTACACAGTCTTGGGATTTCTGAAGCATCTAGCTCTGTGTCGTCCCATATGCTGAGCCCATTAAAAATAGATAAAACACGCATTATCGTCTGCCCTCTGAGGATGGGCATTTTTGGGAAGAAGCTCCCTGTGTGGACAGGCAGGCTCGCGGCTCACCATGAGCCCATTCATCAATTCATTTAGTTTGTTAAAAAACTGTTCTTGTTCCGTCTTTCTCCAACATGTCGCCTCCCTCGGCCTTTACTGCAGTGAATGCAGCTCTCGTGGCCTCCAATTTGGAGTCTAACTTCTTATGTGGAACTTTCATTAGCTCTCAGCAGGAGCATTGCCTGCAGCTTTTTTTTTTTTTCCTTCTTTTTCAGTGCTTGGCTCTGCAAACCTCCTTTTCCCTTAATTGATCAATTTTCCTGTTCAGAAATAGACATAACCAGCTAGATTGCTCGGTAGCCTCTCTGAGAAAGCATTAGCTCTGTCTGCCTAGACAGACATCGGGCTGCACAGCCCCCGGAGGGTTGCTTTTCTTTTCCAAGAAAAATTAAATGGCTAAGTAAAAGGGTGTTAAAGCAAAGTTGTATTGCTGCTTGGCATTTAATTGAGAAACTTGCTAATGTGTCCTTTGAACTCTTGGTTTTCCTTTTCCCTGAGGAATTGCTGATACTTTGCTTTAATGGAAGAATAAAAATCTCAGTTTGACTCCGGGTGGCATTATTTGGGCTTTAAGAGATGCAAATTGTTGTTTTTACTGCATTCATTGGTCTAGTGATTCTGACAGCCACCGACATCCAAGTAACTGACGGTTCAGAGTTTCTAATTTGGAAGAATTTTAGCTCTTGGGATCTCAAAGGGCTCCACTGGTGGCTGGCACTGAGGGCTGCCACCATTTCTTGAGGCTGAGCTGTAATTGAAGTCGATTTAAAAAAAAGAAAAAAAGGTGGTGGAGGGGCGAACCTGCGCTCCCTGAATAAAGAACCGAGGCGCGGTGGGAACCGCGTGGGCTTTGCAGCCAGGGATGCCTAGCGCTGAGCCTGCCCTCCTCCTGCTCAGCGTCGTGGCCAGTCTGAGCCTCGATTTTTTGCTTTGATAGAACGTAAGCAGTAGGGGTGACTCTCGGTTCTTAAGGCAGGGGTACAAAAATCGAACTTCTAACATTTTCTGACAACCGACCTTCACACCCATTGAGGCCCCCCGGCTGTGTTGGGATGGCGCTGACCCTCCCCACTTTTTCCTGGGGTTGCTTCTTGGGGCGTCTGAGCCCTGGGGAGAGCCCCTCTTGCCTTTGCTGTCATCTGCCCATCCAAACCTGACGTGGGGCCGTTCGTCCCATCCGGAGCTCAGTCATCCAGCAGCCTCAGCCGTGGGCCACGAGGGCCGAAGGGTGCGTGGTTCTCTCTTCGACTCTCACCGTCTGCGTGAGATCCCGGCAATAAGCAGAGCTGCAGCCAGGCAACATGGGGGCAGAGGATCCCAGTCGTGCTGCTGGCGAAGGCGTGGCCTTCCTTTCCCAGGGCTGCCGAGACAGAGCACAGCAGCCGGGTGACTACCGATTTCCCACAGTTCTGGAAGCTGGAAGTCTAAGATCCGGGGGTCGGCAGGGCCGCGATCCCCCGAGGTCTGTGGGGCGCTGGCAGTTGCTTGCTGGTGGCGCGGGGCGTTCTCCGGCTCATGGTACAACTCCGTCTGGGCCAAAGCCGCCTTCTCGCTGTGCATTCTCTGTCTCTGTCTGTCCAAATCGCCTCCTCTTATAAGGACCCCGGTCATCTTGGATTAAGGGCCCTCTCTCCTCCAGAATGGCCTCATTGAAACGTGCCTGCTCCCGTCTCTACTGACCTGCCTTCCGAGGTCACGTTCTCAGGTCCTGGGAGTTAGGACTTGAACATGTTTTGGGGGGTTGGGCAAAACGGAACCCCGGACAGGTCGCCTTGTCTCGACTCACTGGACATTCCTCTCTGGGGGTCTGGCTGTGTCCCTGGGGCTCTGCTGACCGCTGGCTCGGGACCCCTTCTCTGGGGCCCACAGCATCGATTGCAGAGCCCTCTCTTTAGAGGAAGAACCTTTTCTGCTCTCCAGGGGAAGTTCTGATCTTCTTAAACCTCACACCACTCAAACATCTTACCTAGGCCCAAGGTCCTTGGAGTCTTGGGAGAACGGTGGGTTTTGGGAAAGGACTGTCAGAATATTCCTTCTTTCTTTGCTGTTTCGTCTGCCCCCTGATCCCAATGAGGATTGACTGGCCTCGCTTCTTGAATTGGGAGCAGCAAGGAGAGGAAAAGAAAAAAGAGAAAATTAATGAATATTTCCAAATATCAGACTGCTGCACAGGAAAATAACACCCTCCCTGCGGCATTGTTGTCGAGGTTGGAGGTGGTTGTGAAATGTTCGGTGCTGAGAAGGTCAAAGAATGAGGGGCACCACAGCCCATACCCTTTCTAACCTCCCCTGCAGTCTGGGGAGGCATGCGGGGGTGGGGGGGGTGGGGAAGGCTAGGCTGAATGGCCCTCCCTTTGTTTATCTCATCTCAGGGTTCCTCATTCACCCATTTTTTTTTCCATGTCAGAAACGGGAATTATCCTGAACACTCCCCCAACTCGTCCTCATCTCTTCCCCAAATTTAATCAGTCCCCAGGACCTGATTATTCTGTCTTCAATACTCTGTTTCTTTCTCTCTTTCTCTTGCCCTTCTCCCCCCATTCTCTATCACCCTTCTTCCTTCCCTCCCTGTCAGTCTCCCCCCATCTCTCCTCCCTCCCTCCTCCTTTCTTCCCTTCCTCTCTCCATCCTCCTCTCTTCCCCTGCTTCTCTCCCTCTTCATCAATCTCCCTCTTTCCCTCCCTCCCTCCTTCCCCCATATCAATCGTTCCCTCTTTTCTTACCTTCTTCCTTCTTTCTCTTTCCCTCCCTCCCTCTTTCCCTCTTTCCCCCTCTTTATCAATCTCCTCCAACCCTCCCTCTTTCCTTCCCTCTTCATACATCTTCTTCCCTCCCTCCATCTTTCCTTCCTTCCCTCCCTATCAATCCCCCTCTTTCTCTCTTTCTCTCCATCTCCCTCCCCCCTTTCCCTTCCTCTCTTCTTTTCCCCCTCCCTCCCTCCCTCTCTGTATCCTTCCTTCCTTCCATCCTTCCCTTCCTTTCTCCTTCCTCCCCTCTCTCCCTCCCTCCCTCTCTTCACTGCACCCCTAGTCCAGGGATCAGCCATCTCTTCCCTGAACGATTGTCCTCCTCTTCCTACTGATTTCCTCACATCCATTCTTGCCCACTTTTAACTCATTTCCCTCACAGCAGCCAATTCTAAAAACACAAAACCTCTCCCACAACCTGGTGAGAATGACCTATGTGCTCACTAAGAGGTCCGCAGCGTCCTGAGTTACCCCGCCCTGGCACCCTTTAGCCTCCCTTTATCCCGCTCTCCAGGACAGAGGGTGATAGCTGGAGCGGGGCTGCTCACCTCAGTGCTTCTGGCAGTCCTCACCCTAGTTGGCATCTCTCCCATCCTCCACAGTTGATGCTCCAAACTGACATCTCCACGCTGACCTCCGTCTTGCCCACGTTCACCAGATGACCAGACGCCCGTCTTCGAGAAAACAGAAGGCATGATTTTAGAGCCCCCTAAACTTGCTTCATGTCTCCTTCTGAATACCTTTCTTTTTACTGGTCCTTCCCTCCTTCCACACCCTTTCCCAGGCTCACTTTGCTTTCTAGGTTCTTGGTCCTTCCATTACCTAGTGTTGCCTGAAAAAATACAGGGCGCCCAGTTACTTTGAAGTTCAGATAAATGATGAGCAATTTTGTGGTAGGAGCATGTCCCAAATATTGCATTATGCTAACAACATGTTCATTGTTTATATGAAACCTGAATTTAATTGGGGATCCTGTCGTTCTGTTTGCTCAGTCTGGCAGTCCTACCCCTACCTCCTTAGAACTGCTGCTTCCCCTTCCTTTTCTCCCCTCCCACTGCGGCCTCCCTCCGCAGCCTTCAATCTTCTCAAGCTACTGCCACTTAAAAACTCTTTGATTAAACTGAAATATTCCTTTGGTTCTATTCTCCTTTGAACTTATGCCCCAAGTCTGGTCTATCCTTTAGCTCAAATTCTCACTTGCCTTTTATTCGACATGACTTCCAGTTCCACCGCTCGATTCTCTTCTTAAATACCACAAATGATTTCCAAATGGTCTTTCCAACGATCTTCTTCTGTCCAATTAGACTTCATCTGCATGTCCCATAGACAATTCCCCTTACCCACTCTGTGGTCCCAAGTACCCAACAGTTCATTTTAATTGCCTTCCTGTAATTTATCCTTCTTGTTCTAACTATTCCCTTTATTCATCAATCCTGGTCTAATTGGTTATTGGGTTTTATGGCTTCTGTCTCTGGAATGAACCCTTCTCAGGATTTTCTTGCTTGCCCACTGTCCCTATTTTAGATTAGGTTTTGGCCATTTCTTGTTTGAATTAGTTTACCATTGCTGGACCAAAGGGGATATCATATTTTGTGTTTTTGATACACACACACACACCCCAAATTAGCCTTGGTGTTGTGCCAAATTTCATTCCTGTCAGTAAGAATAATATTGTTCATTTTCAGGACTCTTTACCAAAACAGATTCTTTTCTATAAGAAGAATTTTGGCTATCTGAGGGCTAAACATTCCCTTTCAATGCTTTAATTGTATTACTAATGAAGTTGAACTTTTTAAAATTCTCCAAATCTTTTGTAAACTCAAGGCTAGATCTAAATCTCCTGCTTTAAAAACTGTCCTTGCTTTCCATTGCCGATGGGATGGGATCTAAAATCTTTAGCACGAATTTTAATCCTTTTCATTATCTGGTCCTCAGATACTTTCTAAATTTTATTTCCCACTTTCCTCTTTCCCCTGAGTGAAAGATTGTGTAGAAGGAGAGCTAGAATTGTAATTTCCCTGAGGTCAGGAACTGTGCCCCTTCCCCATGATCCTAGCTCTAACACATAGTATTTGTTTAATGAGTAGAAGGGTGATGGGTGAGAATGAACTGAATGGAAATGAAAGTTTTGGTGGAAATAAGGGTAAGAGTCAAGAAAGAGCATTAAGCTGGTAGTTGGGTGTGCAGGAGACATCCTAGGATTTAAGGCTCCTTAATGTCTGCCCTGCTACCCTTACGTGGATGCTGCTTTATGAAAGTAGATAATCTTGGCATTTACCCAATAAGTTGAAAACTTATATCCACCAAAAAATCTGCACATGAATGCTCACAAACAGCTTTATTCATGTTTGCCAAAAATGGGAAGCTACTTACATGTCCTTCATAGGTGAATGGATAAACAAACTGTAGAACATCCATGTATTATTCAGAGATAACAAAGAAATGAGCTAAGAACCCACAAAAAGACATGGAAGACCTTAAGGGCATGTTGCCAAGGGAAAGCAGCCATTCAGAAAAGGCTACATACTCTGTGATTCAAACTGTATGACATTCTAGAAAAGGTAAAAATTCAGAAACAGTACAAAGACTGGTGGCGACCAAAGATCTAGGGGTTTCAGGAGGAAGGATGGACAAACAGGTGGAGCACAGGGCATTTTAGGGCAGTGACACTATTCTGTATGATACTATACTAGCGGATACATGACATTATGCATTTGTCAAAACCCATATGACCGTATAATAGAAAGAGTGAAAGGGAATGCAAATGACGGCCTTTAGTTAATCATAATGTATCAATATTGGTTCATCAACTGTAACAAATGTACCACACTAGTGCATAACAGGAAACCGTGT
This sequence comes from Dasypus novemcinctus, assembly GCF_030445035.2. Classification (NCBI taxonomy): domain Eukaryota; kingdom Metazoa; phylum Chordata; class Mammalia; order Cingulata; family Dasypodidae; genus Dasypus; species Dasypus novemcinctus. The sequence continues at coordinate 87,188,833 of NC_080687.1, read as the reverse complement.
GTGTGTGTGTGTGTGGGGGGGGGGGGGTAGTGTATGAGAACTCTGTGCAACCCCCAAACTGCTCTTAAAAATAGTCTATCGGGAGTGGATATGGCTCATGCGATTGAGCTCCCATCTCCCACATGGGAGGTCCCAGGTTCAGTTCCCGGTGCCTCCTGAAAAAAACAAAGACAAACAACGAGCAGAACAAACCAGAAAGTCAACTCAGGGGAGCCGATGTGGCTCAGTGGTTGAGCACCAGCTTCCCACATACAAAGTCCCAAGTTCATTGGCCAGCCCTGGTACCGCAAAAAAAGTTTTTTCCTCCGAAATACCTTGAAAAGTGAGGAAAGCATTTTCTTCAGGCCCCAACAGCAATCCTTTCACCAGCATCTAAGGGCAGGACGTTTTAGCTGACGGCACCCCCCACCTCTGCTTTCTGGGCCTCCAAACCTGGAAGTTTCCTGGCAGGGTTTGCTGACTTTTCTGCACATTTACCCAGATGTCTGGACCCGAGCACCACGGCTCTGTACAGCCTCACCAGCCCGGGTCTCCTCTCCTTGAGCGGCTGCTCTCCGTGCGGTCCGCAGGCAGCTTCCGACCCTCTCAGCACCACCGGTGGACGGCAGCTCCCGGCATCGACCCTGCTGCGCCCTCTAGTGGCCATGAGGATGTCGACCTATTGTGAAAGGATCGCTCCCAGAATAGAAATAGGAAAACAAGCTGTGTAATCCTGCAATAGCATGGAGCGTTAATTTTGCCCCATCCACTCTTCCCTGGGCAGGGCTATTATTCCCTGTATGGCTCTCACAAGGTCTCAATCTAGTGTGGAGGAGACTTGGCCATAGGCCCACGTCTCCCCCTCTTGCCCTAGGGCATAGAGACTCCTTTGCGTATGATGTCCCAGGAACATGTCACGTATCCCATAGCTCTGTAAGGGCGATTTGTGAATTCAGCTATGGTAATGACCCTGAGCTCTAGGGATGATTTATAATCTATGTGATAAGAACTCTAATGGGTGTTATGACGTTACATATTTGCATTAATTGTCATAGAAGGGGAAGAGATTCAACATGCGGGATTGCAGCTGACAGTCCAGATTTCATGAAAACAAAGAGCTGTGTGGAGATGTCATCTAGGCAATTACCTTTGCTTTCTGGAGGCTGCTCCCAGTTTTAGGCTGATTGACTCTCACGGAGCATGTCCATTTTACCCAGGGAAGGAAAAATTCTCTGAGCTACTGAGAGAGTCTCTCCTTAGCCTCCCAGCCTCCCAGAATCTCAGCCCATGCTCAAACTGTCAATCCGATGCCCAAGCTGTCATTTTCCTCTTGCTGCCTGGTTCCCCAGAGCCCGATGGAGTCTCCTTGAGGCAGCTGAAGGAGTGACAGATAGATATGTTGTGGAGTGGGGCCATTTGAGGCAGCCACGTGAGGTGTGGAAAATGTGATTTATAGGTGTTTTTTCCCCCCAGGGGAAAATGGATTTCATTATTTTCCACCTCAGGTAAGGGGTAAACCTCTGGGCTTGACCTTGGAAGGTTGTGCGGCTATAATAGTGCCGGCTGTTTTGCTGACATAGAGTAAAACCTCATTAAATCAATATTGGTTATTCAAAATCAGGCTTGATTGGAAGCAACTGCATTCCCTCGGTTGCCCGATGCCCCACTGCTCCTTGAACAAAAATATTAGGTACTCTAAAGTGGGTTAAGCTGGCAAAGTTTTTCTGGTCTTCGGTGTTTCAAAGTAATAAGGTTTTATCATTATTCAAATAGAAGACAGTTCCAAAACACCAAGCTCAATATTGATTGTAATCCACCACTGTCACATGTAAGTTTATTAACAGAAAATCGTGTCTGCTTCAGTAAAGAAGTCGTGCACATTTTCACTTCGCATTTATTCAGGTGTGTGGAGTCTGCTCATTGGAATAAATAGGCTTATGGGTCCCTAGGCAAATGGAAGTTATGTAAATAAAGAGCCAATGGCTAATTATCCATGGCAACGGGTGCTTGGGATGGCAGGCTAATGGACGCCCTCGTCAATCCACAGTCCTCCTTTTAGCCAGAGTGAGGTCGGGTGACCTTGGACAGTTTCATCCTCCCTTCTCTCCCCACCGAATCAACCAGATACCAGCAGACATTAGCACTGGCCACCTGGGTTTTCAGTAAGGGATGTCCAAGTGCCTCTGGAGGGCTGGGTGGGAAAGCAGAGACCTGGTTCACCGACGAGTTCCTAGGCAGCGGTTGCATGCTTATCTTCATCAGCTCCCCAGAAAGTTCTGCTTTGTGCCCGCAGGGTGCAGCTCACCAGCCTGGGTGCTCAGAGATGGTGTGTTTATTTTCACATTGGCCACCCATTGACTACAGAGTTTTTAGGCAGCCCATTGGTCTGAATGCCTGCTTCAGGATAACCTCCCTTCCTTCTTTCCTCTGCTCCTTCCCCTGCTTGAAACCCGGGTAGTGACTGTCATTGATGTCATTGCTGTATCTCTGTCCCCCTCCTCCAACTCCTCCAAATTCCCAGGTTTCCTTTGGGCCCAGTGGTTAGGGCGTCCGTCTACCACATGGGAGGTCCACGGTTCAAAACCGGGGCCTCCTTGACCCATGTGGAGCTGGCCCATGCGCAGTGCTGATGCGCGCAAGGAGTGCCCCGCCACGCAGGGGTGTCCCCCGTGTAGGGGAGCCCCAAGCGCAAGGAGTGCACCCCGTAAGGAGAGCCGCCCAGCGTGAAAGAAAGTGCAGCCTGCCCAGGAATGGCGCCGCACACATGGAGAGCTGACACAACAACAAGATGACGCAACAAAAAGAAACACAGATTCCCGTGCCGCTGACAACAGAAGCGGACAAATAAGAACACGCAGCAAATGGACATAGAGAACAGACAACTGGGGCGGGGGGTGGGGGTGGTGGCTGGGGAAGGGGAGAGAAATAAATAAAAAATAAATAAAATAAATAAATTTACAACTGTCTTGGTGATTATGTCACATCATTCATGAGTGTGGATTAAAAATAGTCTTTTTAATGCTCTGATTACCCATTGCTGCTGGGTTGCTTCTAGACATCTTCAGTGGACAAAACTAATAAATACATTTTTTTGGGGGGAAAGAGAAAAATACAAAGGAAACCTGGGAATTTGGAGGAATTGGAGGAGGGGGGCAGAGATACAGCCAAGTCCGCTTCCCCCTGGGAAGCTTTTACCACCCCGAGGCGAGGCACGGGGGCCAGGGAAGGACAGGCTGTCGCTGGTGGGGGAGAGGCTCCAGATGCTCCTCTTAGCTCAGGGGCAGTTTTGGAATGGTAGCCAGGGTGTAGGGACAAAACTAGGCACCTCTGTCTTGAAATGCAAATGCTTGGTGACTTCCCAGTGCAGGCCTCCTCTGACCACGGAGCATGGTGAGATCTCTGGTCCCTGGCTCGTGACAGGTCCCGGCTCCTGACCCGTCACGCTGCTGGATCCCTGAGCCAAGGAGTTCCTCTCGTCTGCTTTGGCAAGGCTGCTGTCACCTGGTGGGTGCGATCTCAGAGGCAACCAGTGCATGGAAACTGACACGTGGAGAACCAGGAAACGAGGGCATGGTCCCTCCTTCAACAAAAGCCTTTAGGAGTTCTGTAAACAGCGAACTGTCCTAAGAGTATTTCCGTATTCCACAGTTTACTCACTGCATTTTCTGTGTGTCTCTCTATGGAGTGCACAGGGGAGCCATCAGGAATGACAAGGGGATGCCTGGACAGACAGTTTGGGGGACCTTAACATGACCCAGGGGCCTGTCATCCAAGGTGGCAGAGTGGGAAGAGCCGTTGAGGACACTGAGCAAATTAAAGACATTTCTCTTTCATCCCTGCTTTGCCCTGGTTAATTTTCCCCGATGCATCGTTTCCCCAGGACTGCGATGAAATGAACCTTGCTCAAGATTTGTCTCCTCATAATTAGAGTCTTCCTTGCTCTTGTTCGACAGTCATGCCAATAATTGTTGGCAAAGAGCCAAAATCATTATATCTGTGTGTTGATGTCAGGTTTGTAATGCGGAGACGCAAGCTTCACACACGCCGTATGCGAGCCCAATTTTCATGACGCCTTTGGAAGGTTTACACTGTGCGTTACGAAGAGATCTGTTGTTTCCTGATGAATTTCTCCCCCTATTTATTTGTACTGCAAAGCCAGAGCTTTCTGTGTACCAGGACGCGGAAGGGGGGATTGGGAGAGCGCTGGAGGCGCTGTCAGGGCACCGAGCAGGGAGCGGAGGCGAGGAGCCAGGACGCGGGGCGCGGGGCGCGGCGTGGGAGCGTGGCCGCGCGTGTGCGCAGGGGATAGAGAGAATGCTTAGACAGCAGCCGGCAAAACAGGGAAAAGTTGACTGACGGGCTCTGGGCCTTTCTACTCACCTGGATTCACACTCCCAAAGCGAGAATGGATAGTTCAGAAATAGACTGAGTTTGTCCCACGTGGCGCAGGCTGCTCCCCAGGGCGTGTTCTCCTGGGCAGCGGGTAGGATCCCAGCCATTCCGCACTGCGGAGAGGTAATTTACCTCCCTCAAGTGAGCACTTGGCTCCCCGGAAGAGAGTTTCTGCCCTTTCGGTTTGCGACAGAATAGGGTCCAATATGCCCTGCCTTGCTGGTGGGAATTAGCTATCCATAAACCAAGGATCAGAGAAAGGCAGGGACTTTTCTGGGGACTTCTGCCTTGGGCTCCCTAGGGAGCCAACCTGTACTGACAACTCAAGGCTGCTCTAGAAAATTGTGCCTACAAGCTAGAGATGGGGTACAAGGTCCTTTTTTCAGCATTGGTGATGATGGTGATTTAAGTGTTAATCTCCCACTGTTCACCCCAAAGTGCACATTTCTCAAATCACTCCCTAGACTCTGGGAAAATAGGTTTGGAGTCTGATGAAGTGCCTGCTGCTGGCTCCTCTGTTTCTTGGCATTGATGTTTCTCAACAGTGGACTCAACAGCTGCATTTTTCACTAGAAAAGAACTGCTATCAGAAAACCAGACAGTGGATAATTGTATTTTGTGAATTGACAGAAAAGTGAGTTTGCTTTCAGCCAAGGTCCAGAGGCTGATAATGTTCAACCAGGAGAAATGGTTTGTGTGAGAGAATTCATTTTTGGGTGCTCATCTTTCCTGGAGGGTAGAGTCTTGCTTTGGATATATATTTTTTTCTTCTCTAATGTTCAGTCAGAAGGTGCTGAATCCTTCGCAACTTTGGCGACCCCTGTGAAGCAAAATTTCCAGTAAGATTGCAGGCACTGGTTTGTGGATTCCCAACCGTCATTCATCTCAAATCTATTAGAGAAGGAAAAACAACAATAACAAAAAAACATGCCCACAAATCTCGTCCTGGATGGGCAGCAAATTTGCCTGTCCTTGCCGTCTGGCTGTATCGGCCAAGAAAACACAACGCTGCTGTCACCCTCCAAGCACGCTGAAGGCTGATCCTGCCCTCAAGATGATTTTCCAGACGTGCATCTGCCAACCCTTCAAAGTTGCTGAGAAGCAGCTTGGTCTCCTCTCCCTCTTGGCCCACAAGCATGACTCTGCAGTTCTCTGGGATTTCTGTTTTGACCGTTTTCCATTAGAATTTGAGAAAGTAGAAGAAGAGACCTATATTTCACTCCTTGCCCAAGAAAGATTGCAGCAAGGGAGAGTGAGAATGAAGACAAAACCTGATCTGTTCCTTACAAACTGTTGACTCATTTCCACCTCTGTGCATGCTGTTTAACCCACTTGGAGCTCCCTTCTGTCTCCCATCAACACCCACTTATCTAACTTTTATTCATTCTTCAAGACTCATTAAATCCCATCTGCTTCAGGAAAATTTTTCTATCTAGGAGCTCTCCCCCGCCCTTAGTCTCCTGCTATACCTACAATCACTCGTTATGTTTACTCCTCCCTGCTTCCCTCCCGTTCCCTGCACAGCGCTGGTCCATAATCAGCTCTAATGAATGTTTGTTGATTGACACATTGAGGAGATGAGTTGGACCTCATTCCCCTTTCTGCAGGAAGGAACAGGAGCTGAGGAAGTCAGGGTGTGTGTCTCTGATGTAAGATTACCCCAGTAGACTTGGGATGGAGGTCTGAACTCTCCTTACAGTATAATCCTGAGGACAGGAGACTCGTCTGCCAACCCCACATGTCTTTTACCCTCTTCACTATGAATTCTCTATAGACCAGGACTGTGACATGTGAAGGGCAGACCCCCAGGCAGTGTTACAGAATGTGAAGCTTGAGATAAACATGTAGGGTTCTGGTGGTTTTCCTCCTGATGGTGGGGAGTGTGTGCATGCTTCCTGGGCTCAGGCTTTTCAGAAGTCACTCTTCATTCTCTCCTAAACAAATAGGGTGATTACAATGAGAGCATGAATCAAGTGCCAGGAGTAAGCCACTGCTGCCGTTAGACTTGCTGGTGGCGGGGCTGGTCATGGAGGGTTTCAGAAGGGCAGGAGACCTTGGAATGAGGTCTTGAGACTGACCAGAGTCATGCACCTTGCATCTGGCCACACAGGGAAGGGTCCCCGAAAGTCCCACCAGAGGGATGGCCCAGGGACTAGTGCCCCCAGGAAGTGGCACAGGTGGCAAATGCTTCCTTGGGCTGTCACAGAGCCAGCAGCTCTGGGCGAGGCATTGGAGTCTTATGAAGAGTCTGTCATCTCATGTCCCAGACACACATGTCCCATGTCCCAGACCTGCTTCAAGAAAAGCCTCCCAGGTACTGAGCAGCTGGGAACCAGGGACAAGGATGGCCAAGTAATGACACAGGCTGGCTGGCAGCCTCCCAAGATTCTCTAGGGAAGAGAGGGAGGAGGAAATCTGCTCTTGTAAGCCCAACCTGTGAGCAGTAGGGAAGGACAGCTCAATCCCACAGCATCCCATTGTCAGGAATGTCTGTCAGAATGAAGCTCCAAGTAGGTTGTTCCTTTCTGGGAGTCATCAACTCGTTGCACATCAAGCCCACAAGTGGGGACAGCTTGGTGGCGAGCAGCAGCAGCAGTGGCAGCTTGATAAGTACTGTGCGCATCACCATTAATTAAAAAAAACCAGAAAGTGGCTCCCCATTCGGATGCTTGTCAGTTCTGGTGGTTTTTGAATGCTACCTCTGGGATTTGCTGAGAACCTGTTTGATTTGGCAGCCCCAAGTAGTATTTTGTCCCCAGAAAGCTTTGTTTAAAATAAAGTGTTCTGAAGTGGAATGAAAGGAGATTGATTTGTTGTGGTGTGATTGTAGGTTGCCTTCTATCTTTGGACACTGGTTAACAAAGATGGAGGAGAAGAAGAGGCATAAGCCATAGAATGACAGTGTGTTATCCATGAGCACCTGCAAGGCATGGGATGAGCACCATGTGATGTGCTTGAGCAGAATGGTTGTGTGGAATGTTGTTCTGACCAGTTAGGAGGTTGGTTATTATTTATCTATCCATACATTCATTTGAAAATATTTACTGAAAAATTCCTATTTGCAGGCACATGTTAGGTAGTAGGCATACAGAGTGTGTGGTTGTAAAAACTTGACCACTGAGCTCTGGATTGGGTGATGAGTGTTGGAGTGATTTGGTCCAATGAATGAGAAAAACAGTGAGTCTAACCATCTGGTCATTCATTCAGCCTTTCTTTCCTTTATTTTATTTTACTTTTTAGGAGGTACTGGGGACTGAAGCCAGGATCTCATACATGGGAAGCAGGTGCTCAACCACCAAACTATATCTGCCAGTGAGAGTTGGTTTTGTTTGTTTGTTGACTTTTTAGGAGGTACTGGGGATTGAGACTGAGAAAAATGTCCAAATCAAAACAGCAGCAGGTGATGCTTTCTCCCTGAAGACTGGCTGTCAGTGATCCTGGACTCTTCTTTCATACTGCATGGCACACGGGGGTGTCTACTGTTCTCTCCTTTCTCCTCTGGGTTTTGTTCCTTCAGCTTCCAGTTTCCTCTGGCTTTCTCTCTGCTCCTGTGGTTTTCTCTCAAATCCTGTGGATTTTCTCTCTCCATTTTCATCCCATTTATAAAAGACTCCAGCAAGGGGATTAAGACTCACTCTGGGTCCTACCTTACTGAACTAACCTAATCAAAAGGTCCCGCCTACAATAGGATCACATCCACAGAAGTGGGTTAGCTCTATGAACATGATTTTTTGGGGGTCCATAAAAGCCTCAAACTACCGTAATAAGTGATTTCTAGTTGCTCTGGACTGTGCTAACTTTTTTTCTTTTTTTACCACAATCACATTGAAAACATGGGGTGAATGCCCCCAGAAGGGCCCAGACTAACTCACTCTGCTCTGGGGTTGGTGGAGATGGTGGTGGGGGACTAGGTTAAGAAGGTGTGTTAGTTTGCTAAGGTTGCTGTAACAGAGGACCACAAACTGGGTGACTTAAAAAAGGAGCTCATTGTCTCACAGTTCCGGAAGCTGGAAGGCTGAAATCAAGAAATCGAAAGGGCTGTGCTCTCTCTGGAAGTTGGGGGAGGATCTGTTCCATGCCTCTTCCTGGCTTCTGGCAGTGGCCAGCCATCCCTGGAGTTCCTTGGCTTGCAGCAGCCTAAGTCAACGCCTGCCTCCATGTCATATGGACATCTTCTCTCTCTGTGCCTCCTCTCCCCATCTTATAAGGATATCCATTGTTCTGAGTTTAACAAGTAGCTGTATAAAACAACAGCTTCCCGCTGAACTGAGAGGGATACATCAGACCAAAGACCCACTGGGGCAAGTCGAGCTTGGCAAGTAAATGGTCGTTTATTAGTGGACTTATGTGGGGTCCTCATCCTCGGCGGTGGGAAAAGAGGCAACAGTTCCAAGCTTGATCGTCCAAGCCTACTGAGAAGTTGGTGGGTCTTTTTCTGGTGGTTGCTGTGTGCAAATGAGGCATAAGCATAACTCTAAGAGAATGCAGCACTTTGCTCAGAATTAAAAGTACATGCATTTAAAGCTGTTTAGCAAGGCATGCAGGGGAACGCGAGACTTCTACAGATTGCTTTGATTACGATCAAAGAATCAGATGTTCATGTTGTTTATGCAAGGAGGGAAAGGTCAGATAGTTACAGTCTTAACGACTTCAGGAACTACGCATTCTCACGCAACGGCTTCCTGAGGCATGTCTTGTGACTAACTGACTCTAGCTGACAGTTTAATTTCAGGAAAGGGCAGTGAGAGTTGGGGTGCTAGGTTACCTATGCCACACCATGTCGTCCTGGATTAAATGACCGCCTACACTTGCTTAATTCCTCTTAACAACCCTTTCTCCAAATAAAGTCACATTCTGAGATACAGAGAGCTAGGATTTAAACACAGCTTTATGGAGGACAAATTCAACCTACAACAGAAGGTTTCCCAAGGGCAGGAAACATTTGAGTTGGATCTTGGGAGAGGAGAGTTGCAGGGAAAAGAAGAGGAAGGGGAATGGGACGTGGCGGGCAGGTGCTTTAGGCAGAGGCACCTGTGCGTGTGTGGTGGGTTGAATGATGACCTCCAACATAGATGTTCTTTGTGTTAATCTGCTTCATCGTGAGCGAGCACCCGGCAGCAAACAAGACCTCTTGAAGATGTTTTTAGTTTGGGTGTGGCCCAACTGAATGAGGGTAGTCTTAATCTGGATTACTAGAGACCTTTTAAAGAGAAAGCCACAGGAAGGAGCCAGAAGCCAGTGAGAATCTGGAAGAGAATGGAAAGGACATCACCATGCGATGGGAAGCAGAGATACAAGCCAAGGGACTCTGAAGGAGGATCTCCTGCAGCGGCCCTAGAATGCTGCAGACTTCGATGAGAAATTATCACTTTGATAACACCTTGATTTTGGGCTTCTCTTTGCTTCAAAAGCCGTGAGGCAATAAATTCCTGTTGTTTAAGCCAATCCACTATGTGGTAGTTGTCATAGCAGCCTGGCAACATAAGACAAAATGCCAAGGCGCAGAGGTGCGCCGAGGGCGAATGGAGGGACAGAGTCGCGTCTCTGCTTCTGGGGGCGCTGTTTGTAAATGCTGAATTAGCACGTGCTGGTCTGAAATCTTACATCGGCATTCTACCACTGGCTGTGAATCGGAGCAGTGAAAATGTGGAAGGGACTCCAACTGCAAAACACAAATCCTCCTGCACACAGCAAAACCAGAGGCCCAAATTAATTTTTATGTTAGTTTTTCTAAATCCCCTACTTGTTATTGAGAAAAGTCTCCAAATTTCCAAGATAGTTGGCCATCGTAAGAATACCACAATATTAAACTTTCTGTTCCACTTAGCTCTGATGCAGAAAGCACTTTGCCTGTGGGCCAGGATTCATGGACAAAGGCACTGGCTGGGTCACTAGGGCCATTAATTGCCACCCTGGGAAGAAGAGTTTTTAATGAAAGCTATTGTTACTCTGTTTTTTTAGAAAACAAAATTTCAGGGACAATCTATATGTTTCAAAAGATTATGTTATTATGGACAAAGCTGGGATCATTTCTAATCATTTCACAAAGGACATTTTAAAGCTTACAGACAATTTTGCTCTTTTGTCAGTGTGGGATGGACGCATTTAAACTTTCTGGCTATATTAATTTTTAATTTAGATTTAATGAAATTAATTCAAATTAAGAAGGTGACCATTATCAATTTCCTTTCCTATTAGTTTCTTAATGCTTTGGTAAATTGCATTCTAAACTTCTCCTTCAAGGAGCTGGATACATATTCATGGGTTTCCTAAGAAAAGAAGAATTTGCTCTTGATATGCTAATCCACGGCCATGGCAGCAATCAAGGAGCAGCTAGGGAGAGAAATGCATTCTGGTATTAATTATGAATCAGGCATTAAGAACTGGTAAATAATTAAAGCTTCATGTGTCACAACACAAGTTAAGGATCAGTGTGTTTTCCATTATCAAATACATTTTTAGGGCTATTTCTAGTCCTATTTTGATGCTACCTGAACATAAACTGGGATGCAGAGAGGTAATGCTGCTGGACTAGGAATACATTTAATTTTAGAAGCCGAGACCCTGGATTTCTAGGAGCTTCTGTTCTGGGTCACTGGCCTCCCCATTCCACTGAAATTCCCAATTCTCTCACTCCTTGGGAGTGTGTGTAGAAGAATCACGCACAGAGCAAAAAGTTAAACTGGATGCCCTCAGGGCTCCTGTTACTCAGAGTGGGGTCCACGGACCACCAGCATCTGCATCCCTCACCTGGACCTGATTGCATCAGAATCTGCATTCTCTCAGGGTCCCAGGTGACTCACCTACTGTGGAGCTGGAGACACATCCCTACAGTACCTTTCAGCGTGGGGCATTCTGTGATTCTCCACCGTCCTTTGCTTTGGAAGGGAGGCTGGGTCCCGCTTTGGCCCTCCCAGAATTCTAAAATGGTGACCTCTCCCCACCATCACACCCTTCTCCCCATCAGATTCTGGATAATTAGTGACCTCTGAATGCCTTCTGGCTGCTAGAAGCAGTGTCCTGGGTTGAAATGGTGGCTCTGCTCCTCGTTAGCTGCGTGATCTTAGAAAGTGAGGAGTCAATGAAACAATACCTGTAGGAAATGGACCTGTTAGCACAGCACTCGGCAAATGGTGATGACGGTGGTGACGATGAGGGCAGTCAGGATAAAGTAACTCTCAGAGGAATGAGTCCACAGCCAGGAAGGAGCGGCTAGCCCGGTGGACGGTGGAAGGATGCTTAGCAGTTCTTTAAAAATAATCACAGGCTACGTGTCATGAGGGTCTCTTATTGGCAGCCTAGAATGGAAGTAGAAAGAGGAGATTTTCTTGGCACAGGTTTTGGGAGAACAGGAGTAGTGTGTTCTGAGGGGGGGGATATGCCCAAGAAAAGAGAAGAGAGTGTTTAAAGCAAATTCCATGCTCTTTTGGCTTTAACCTCTTCACACGCTGGCTTTCCACATCAAAATTCTACCAAGTGAGTATTTGTCCTTTCATGAAGATACTGCCCTTTTCTCTAGAGGTGAAAATAAGTATCCTTGTCTTTGCTGAAATTCAAATTAGCGAGGGAAAAAAGCAAATGCTTAAAGTGCTGAAGTCTAAAAACCTCAATTATAAATTTTCTACTTTGTAATGGCGTCTCAAAGTGATTGTGTTTTCACAGACTTCTATTGTGTACCCTAAAAGCAGGGATTGCCCGTAGCGGAATTCAGCCTCTCTCTTATTTTCCATCCTACAGAATCCCCTTTCTCCAGTTTTCCTCACTCATGCCCCCAAGAAGTAGGAAAATGATATTTATTACAATAATAAATCTTGACCTCTTCAAAGATGTGAGTGAGTTCTTCAGAGGCCAGGGTTAAGGAGACAAGCTGCCCAGGACTGTTTTTATTGTCCTTTCAAATGCTGGAGGAGCCTCTGAATGAGAAAGGCTTGGCTTTTTCCATTAGTAACCATAGGTCACAAAGTCACTGGCTCTGGTGCCCGAATGAACTTATGAATACACAATATGAAGGGCTCCTTCTTCCTTATTCTCTAGAAGGCAGAGGTTGGAATTACCCATTATGGCCGTGAATTGCCGCTTTATTTTCAAAGCAATGAAAGACAAGGAAAGCATTCAAACATTAAAAAAACAAAAGAACTTCATCGTAAACCCTTTCCATTTTAAGCCCATAAATATAGCAGTCAGGACAAGGGACTTTTCAGAAGTGTTTTATGTCAGAGTGTGCTATATATAATATTTAGCTGGGTTATTTTCTGTCATCTGGGAGGGAAAGGATTTTCACCAGTTCCACTCACAAAGCAATTTACGGCCAAATGCTAAAAAATATGAGAATCAGGACCTCAGCTTTCCATTTACATTTTGGGCCCTGAGTTTGATTGGGTGTCATTTGGTTCTGAAGCTTTGACCTTGGTTCCAAAGTTGATTGCTTGCAAAATCTGTGGAGCATGTATATGAGGAGGAGGGTGAGGAGATGTCTTCTGCTGGAGTTGATTTCTCTCTTCTGCTGCCATCACGCCGTGGACCTTATTCGAAGTCCACAGTGGACCTTATGCTGTGCATTGTCCTTATTGGATGACCTGACAGAGATCATGGCAAAATGTGAAGTGGTTAAGGGCTTGGACATTGGAGCCAATTGCCTGAGTTTGTATACTACCTCCACCACCTACCAGCTGTGGGAGCTTAGGCAAGATGCTCCGTGCCTCTGTTTCCTTTTCTGTAAAATGTGGATCAGAGTAGTACCTACCTTGTAAGGTCATAGTGAGAAGTAGATGAGCTAATAGATGCAATTCAATTAAAACAGTGCCTGGCTTATACAGTGTGTGGTATGTGGCTGCCATCTTGGAAAGGAATATTGTCCCTTCTGGAGGAGAAACACCATTCCCTTCTGGAGGCGCTGAGCCTGTGGCCCCCTGTCTTCCTGGCTGTGTCTCCACAAGACAAAGCCAACTTTGTCCTGGAAAACAGTGGGGTTAAGGTAAAAGGAAATGATAAATTGATTTGTTGGTCATTTAACAGCTACCGAGAGCAAGAGGTAAAAATTTCTGAACTCTTAGTAGAGCCCCTCATCAGGCAGAGGTGAGCCAGTCACCGCCTTCCTTTCTTTGAGAAGAATGGCAATCGCTCTGGTCAATATGCAGCACCTTTCTCTGAAGAGAAATCCTTGATAGAGCTGGAAGCCTGGCTGCTTTTCTAGCCCCTTTTAGCAGGGTCCCCTCGACTCTCAGTGACCTTTTCAGCATTTCATTCAATGTGATCAATAGCTTTCTACTAATGCTTCTGGGACTGGAGGAAGCCAAATAGATGGGAGAAGGCGAGTGGGGCAATAGATACTTCAGAATCACCCAAAGGTAAATGGCTATTTCATATATAGAAGCCAGGAGAGAGATTCACTCCAAGTGTGCACACTTCCCGAAGACAAGTGAGTGACTGCATTGCTCTCTGGAGGGGGTTAGAGTTGGCTGTAAGCATTTTGAGGATTCGTCTATCTTTGCCTTCCTTTTCATAAAGAAGACAATGTCCTTAGAACAAATCTCTCCCCAAAGAATCTTCTAGAAAAATGGAACAAGTGCAGTGGCTTTCCTGAAAAAGCTAACACTTCTCTTGTTACTGTGAGTTTATCGTTCTGTGAGATTTGGTAGCGAGAACAGGAATACGTAGTGATTCCTCATGAGAAGATGAGCAGCAAGATCAAATAAGTGGTAGATATTACATGTCCATCCTCTCTACCATGTCTCCTCGTGTGCTCCACCTTTGGAAAAATGTCCTCAGAGTTATTTCAGTAATGTTCAGAGCAGGCACACAATTATGGCAGTGCAGCACAACAGCTGTGTCTGTGACAATCCCACGGGTCAGAAAAGAAATGGGATGGTGGAATAACCTGGCTCTTAGTGAAAATGGAAACAATTGCCTTGCATTTCTCCAGCTAATGACCCACTTTGGTTGGGCTCAAGATCAGAGTTCTCAAACTTGGTTTTATGGACTCAAACTTCCACTCTTCAAGTCCTTAAGGTATCTCCTTAACAAAACCACCGCCACCTTGCATTGTTTGTTTATTTATTTGTATGTTGATATACATAATATAAGATTATACAGACTTTGAATTGTAATGGTCTCAAAAATAGCATTCATTTAAAAACTATCAAAGCAGATGTGACTCAAGTGATAAGACTTTCACCTACAATTCATTTAAAAACTACCAAAGCAGATGTGACTCAAGTGATAAGACTTTCACCTAGACATTCAGAAGGTCCTGGGTTTGATCCCTGGGGCCTCCTGGTTTTGAAAAAGAAGAGAAGGCGTGCCTGTGTCACAAGCCAGCACCCGTGTGGCGAGCCCAGTGCCCGTGCGATGAGCCAAGTTCCCATGCACAAGTCAAGTGCCCAGGTGGTGAGCTGAGCATGCACGTGAATGCCCACGCAGTGAGCCAAGAGCCAGTGCGAGTGCCCGCATGACGAGCCAAATGCCAGTGTGAGTGCCTGTGTGGTGAGTAGCATGGTGAGCCAGTGCCCACGCATGTGAGTCACACGGCAAGATGATGATGCTACATAAGAGAGACTTAGGGACGAGTCAAGGTGAAGTGCAGCAGAGACCAGGAAATGAGTGGCGCAATTGACAGGGAACCTCTCTCCACATCAGAGGTCCCCAGGATCAAATCCTGGTGAATCCTACAGGAGAAAGATGAGAAGGAAAGACAAAAAGAGAAATAGATACAGAAGATCACACAGCGAATGGACACAGACAGCCAAAAAAAAAATCAACCAAACAAAAACAGCAGGGTGGGAGAGGGGGAGGGGGAGAAAAAATTATCAACGTAATATATGGAAATGCTTAAAAATAGCAAAGACTGTAAAGGGCTTAAAATGAGAGGCTGTAGAACCTACCCCACTCGCAACTTTCAGTCCCACTTCACAGAGGCCACCACTTGTAACTTTTCTAGCTGTTCTTTTCTAAAGTTATTATTTACTGCTTTGATAATTTTAGACATTAGTTATTCTCATTCTACTATGATCACTTACCTCTTGTATACCTCCCTTCCCACACGTTCTCCCTCCTTCCTTCAAATAGAGTTAGCTTTTGGTTCTAGCAGTGAAGTGATTACATTATCATGAGTGTCTAAATATTGTATGCTTCCACTAAGTAGAGTGTCATAATTACATTTTCTTGAACAGCTGTTGGTATTCCTACATTTCCAACTGGGTTTCTTTCTTCTGTATATCGTTTGCTCTTAATATATCTTTAACTATTCGAAATCTTTAAGGATATGTAACAACTCAACAAGCCCCCAATTACTTCTCCCTTCCTTGCTTTCCCACAGGACTCTCTTTTTATTGACTAATTCAACATGGAACAGCAAGTTCCTTGAGAAGAACGCTGTATCTTTTCATCTGTGTATACCTAATACCTGCCATGTTGTCTGGCAATACTGGGTGTTTGTTGCGTATCTGACGAATGAAGGAAGGACTCCATTTCCATGGAGTGTCGAACAAGTGAAGTTAGGCTTCATGTGTTTGAGTAAAATTACTTTCAGATATTAAGCGTGATAATATTATTTCTTGAATCCATCAGTTTCCTTTCTCCATCTTCTTTACATTTTACTCCTGATTTCGCCATGTAAATACTCATGTTTCCAACTACAACCTGAATTAAAACCAGAAAGTGGGCAGTGTATATATTGTCAATCGTAAAAAAAAAATAGGTTTTGATGTACTGAAGTCTAGAGAAGAAAATATCTGAGTGTGGTTACAGTGTGAGCACTGTTTACTCACCTGAGCAAACTCCTATTTCTTTACTTATTATTATCACCTTACACCTCCCCTTAGTATGATTATTAGCTATAAAAATCCTATGCAAACTCTGCTATGGTACTTTGCATTATTTGGTCCTTTCTCCTGGCATTTTTGTCCCATCATCTCAGACTCTGTCCCGCACTCCCACTCGGTCACCATTGACCAGGCCATTTTACATTCTCTAACGTCTTGTAGCAGTTGTTTTCCTTATACTTGAACTTTGATCCAGGTGATCTTTTGGCTAATGATGGTCTCCCCACCTGACTGTGGGTTTCCAAAGTGCAGGACCAAGCCTGTCTTTGTCTTCTATTTCATCCCAGGGCTCTGCAGGGAGCTTGGCATGGGGCAGGTGCTCAGTGATACATTAAGTATATTAAGCCTTCCTCTGGGATTTATTTATTTATTTGTTCGTTTGTTCGTTTTTGTTTTTTAGTTAGGGTTCCGTGACTTTAAACTTTTGGAAATTTCCTTTCTAAAAGTAATTGAAAAAAGTTGACTTCTGGGTTGGCTCATGGACTGGGAGGAGAGAGTAGGATTGAGAAGTCTGGATTTGTGGGTTATCAAGAGATTCAGGTCTTTTCCTCTCATTTTTTTCTTTTCTTTTCTTTTTTAGTGGTCTTTAAAATGAGAGTGCTTCCCACTGGATAAGAGAGGAGGAGAAGATGTATTCATCATTATTTTATTTTAAATATGGTATACTGTTACAATTCATTTATCTGCCATTATGTGTATAAAAACCTTGAGTGTTCATAAATCTCACATATTCAAATAAGTGAATTTTCTAGGTAACACTTTTCCTGTTTAGCACCAAAAGATTTTTGGTAAGTGCTGTTTTAACCCAATATTTCTGCCTTTTTGAGAGAGTACAAAAGAGTAACCTTTTTTTACTGGTAATCCAGTCACTTATGTTTGATTTTCACCAAGCTGGTACAATATATTATTAGGAAAACTAGTTAGATGTGAAGACCTTTATTATTTTTTTAAATAAAGAAATTAAATATTGAGCAAACACAAAAGACTATTCATAAGATACTGAATACTTTACCTCTGAAACATAATACAATCCATCCTTCAGCCACAACACTGAATTTTGTGTTTATTATTATTTTGCTTTTTTTGTGGTTTCAACATGTGAATGTGCAGCCTGAAAGTGTGTTTGATTTTGCATGTCTTTGAACTGTTTATAAATGGAGTCATGTTATAATTATTCTTCAACTTGCCTTTTTTTTTTTCCTCTCAGTATTATGCTCATGAGCTTATTCCTTGTTAGGGTGTATAGTTGCAACTCATTCATTTTCACTGATATAAAATGTTCCATTGTGAGACTATGTCATAATTTATCAATCCATTCCAGTGCGTTCTCTTTAGTCTTTACTGTTACAAGTAATGCTGTTATGAACATGCATTATGCAACTTGCCTGCTGCAATGTGTGCAATAGTTTTTCTTGACTGTGAATCTAGAATGGAATTGCTGAGTCATAGGGTATGTGCATCTTCAACTAGATAAAGCCAAAATATTTTCCAAAGTGATTGTACACCTTTACACCTCCAGTGGCAGAGTTTAAGCATTTTAATTTCGCCACATTCTCTTTAGCACTTGATATTGTCAAACCTTTAATTTGTTCCAAGCTGGTAACTGTGAAGTGTTATCGTGTGGTTTTAATTTGCATTTCTCTGATTACTAATGAGGCTGAGCATTGTTTTCCAGATATTTATAGGCTATGCAAGTTTTCTTTTCTGTGAAGTGCCTGTTCAAATATTCTGCCCATTTTTAATTGAATTTCTTTGGCTCTCTAGGTCAATTTGGAATTTTGTGAGTTAACCTGTAGTTTTTTATAGTATATTTCACTGATTCTAATACACCATTGATAGTGAGAGATGTTATTATTTTATTTATCACTAAGAAAGAAAAAAGACTAACAATTAAATCGTGACACACCATTAATTATAAGATGCATTCTGATTTCAGAGGTGTTAAAAGGTGAAAGAAATGTATGTTTTAGGATGATGAAATCCTGTATTTACTGCATGCTAATCCTTTGCCAATCAAATGTGTTTTTATATATACTCTAAATTTGCATTTGGTCTCTCTATCTTCTTTACGTGGCTTTGATACAAACAAGTTCTTCATTTAATGTAGTTCAATTTTTAAATAGTTTTCTTTAAAGTTTGTATATTTCGTGTCTTGTTCAGAGATCCTTCCCTACCCTGAGATCATAACGATATTTTTGAAAATATTATTCCTAAAAGTTTTTTAAGTTTCTAATTCACTTGGAATTGATTTTGGATTATGGTATGAAGAAGGATCTGAAATAAGATTAATCAATTATTCCAACATTAAAAAGTCCATTCTTTATTAACCGATCTACAGTGCTTTCTCTCTTAAATCAAGAGTTCTGTTTCCGTGCTCTCTATACTGTCACTGGAATGTTCGTTTACTCCAATACCAGTACCATGCAGTTGGAGGTGGACTCACCGTAAAGCTAAAGAACCTTAAACATCAGTAATCCTTCCTTCAGCATCCCTCACTGATATGGATTTCTAATCTTGTATTAATAGTTCTGTGTTATCTTCTTTAAAAGGATGTCCAAACTGCATACACTTTGGGTCTGATTAACCTGTATCTTCCATTGCATGCAACTTTTTTTTTTTGCTTATTTATTTATTTAATTTGAGAAGTTGTAATCTGTAAATTTACAGAATTGTAATCTGTAAATTATCATTCTTCAGCCCCTTCCTCTCTCTGGGAGCCATGTTCTGTTATTTTCTCCATGTCCCTTCCCTCCCTACATTAATTAGTTCCTGGCCTAATCAAGGTGGATTGCTCTTGCAATTCATTTCTTGAAGTTTAGTTAAGAACCTAGACAAAATCCAGTAACACTATCAGATACGTGATTTCCAAGTATTTCCTCCCATTTATGTTCGCTTTTCACTTTCTTGATGGTGTTCTTTGAAGCATAAAAGTTTTATCTGTTTTCATAGATTGCTGGATTTGGTTTGATAATATTTTATTTAGGATTTTTGCATCTGTGTTCATGAATGACATTGAGCTTGCATTTTTTTCTTCTCAAACTGTCCTTGCCAGGTTTAAGGTTGAAGTTATGTTGCCAACCTCATAAAATGAGTTAGGAAGTACTCTTTCTTTTGCACTTCTCTGGAGTTGATTTTTGTAAGACTGAAATGATTTGTTCCTTGAATGTTTGGAAGAACTTGCTATCAAACCATTCTGTGCTTTTTGTATTGGACAATTTTTAACTGCTGATTCTTTTTTTTTTTTAAAGGTTGTAAAATTATTCAAGTTTTCTAATTTTAGGATTTTTTTCCTAGGAGTGTGTCTATCTCATGTAAGTTTTCAAATTTACTGGTCTTAGAGTCGCTTGTAATATTATTTGTTTTAAAACTATCTTCTGCATATAGTTGCATCTTTTTTCAGCCCTAAGAATATGCTTGTGCTTTCTTCTTTTTTTATTGATTGATATTGCTAGCAGTTGTCAATATAATAAATTGTTCTTCTCAAAATACTCAATTTTTTGCTATGTTAATCATCTTTATTATATCAACTTTCCCAGGGAAAAACTCCCAGGTTGCCTCCAATTGCCTAGTTTCTCAAGCAATGCTACATATATAAATCCTACAACATGTTACCTCACGGACCTGTCAAGGAAGTTGCCTGGAATGTATATTCAGGAGTGGAATTTCTGGACCATTGGGGATTAATGTATCCAGTTTGAGTAAGTGGGTGCTAATTTCTCTCCACTGGTCTACAACTCCACCAGCAGTGGATAGAGGCTCCTATGTTCCCACTTCCTTACCTTACACTTAACTTCTTCCCCTTTCTAATTTTTATCAGTCTATGGCTGTAAAGTGATATACATTTTTGTTTTATTTTGTGTGCTCATGTTTTGGTACAGCTTAGCATGTGCTTGTTGTCCTTTTGTGATCCTCTTTCGCATATTGCCTTTTAATATGATTTGGCTGTATTTTTTTTGTTGTTCTTTTTTTTCCTATAGTGGTTTTGTTTTTTTCTCACTGATTGGCAGGAATTTCCTAGATATTTTACTTATTAATCTTCCATTAACTTTAGACATTGAAAATATATTCTCCTTTTTTTGTCAGTCTTTATTAATTTTTGTCCATGGTAAGCTTTGCTGAACAGAAATCCTTAAGTTTGATGTAATCATTACATAAACTTTTTGCCTAATGGCTTACACTTTTAAAGTTTTAAGAAGTCTTTCCCAACAATAGATTACAAAGATATGCTTATTGTTTTCTTTCCTAACTTTAACCTTTTACCTGTTAGAATTATATATTTAATCCATCTTGTAAGAAAAGGATTAGTTTTATTTTCCTACCAGTATCTACTAGACAATCTTTTCTCCCATTGCTTTGTGATGCCACATTTATTGCATAATAAACTCCTGAATGTACAAATAATATACATGAATCTGTCTTTGAACTTCTTGAACCAAAACTTTATTATTAATGGTACTGTAGCTTTGAAGAGTGTTCTAAATTTGGTTGGTCAACTTTCTACCCCTTCTTCAAGGTCAACAAACTATGTGTAGACATTTATTTCTCCACATAAATTTTAGATTGAGTGTCATTCTAGTTTTTGAGTTTCTCAAAAATTCCAAATAGATTTTTGATAGGAATTGTATTGAATTTATAGGTTATTTGTAGAAAATTGACACCTGTATTATATTATTTCATCTGAAAACCTGGAACTGCTCTATCTTTTATTTATTTTACTAGATCTTCCAATATTTCACCGTGAAGCTCTGTATATTTCAGATTAAATTACTTAATAGAACTTCACATTTTGAAGCTTTTGTGAATGGATCTTTCTGTGTATTGCTTTTCATAGATTGATCTTGTATCCTGCAACCTAAGCATATTCTCTAATTCCTTTTTTTTTTTGTCTGTTGATCCTATCATCCACAAATAAAAGAGGTTTTATCTTTTCTCTTCCAATTGTTAACCATCCCCTCCCCTTTATCCCTACTGTATAAAGCAAAATTGTAGTTACGGTAGAACTAGTGGAGATCCTGGGAATCATAATGTTTTTTAACTCATGGGGAATGCATCTAAACTTTCTTCATTAAAAGGATGTTAGCTGCAGCTTTTGGTACATAACCTATCCTAATAAAATAAGTTTCTATTGTTTTAAGTGTTGAATTAAAAAAAAATTGTGAATGGATGTTGTATTTCTATCAAAAGCTTTTTCTGCATTAATTGAGATAATTTAAAAACCATTTACTGTGTTAAATTACATTGACAGATCTTTCCTCCCCAATGTTGGATGTTCTTGCATTCTTGGGATAAATCCTACTTGAAAGTGATGTATTATTATTTGTAATGCACTTTGGGAGTAGGTTAACATAATTTTTACATTTATGTTCATAAGTGTAATGCTATATGCTTTTCTTCTCTTATTATTTTCATCTGCTCTGGGAATTGAGATTTCACCAGTTGTGTACAATGAACTGGATAATTTCTGTTCTTTTCCTTTTTGTTGAAACAACTGTATAAATTAGAAATTAGTGCTTCCTTGAAAGTTTGCTAAAACTCATCTATAAAACCATTGGAGCTTGTTTTGTTTTGTCTTGAGAGGGTATGTCTTTGAACATTTCTATATATATAATGCTGTCCATTCAGTTATCTAATTTTTGTACAACATACTGCATTTCATATTTTTTAGGGATTTTCCATTTCTTTAAATTATTGAACTTATTAACAGTAAGTTACAATATTATCATTTAAAAAATCTCTCTAGTTACTTCTCCTTTTCTCTCCATATATTGTTTATTTGAATTTTTTCTCCTTCTCTAGAGTATCCCAATCAGAGATTTGCATGTTTTATTATTCTTTTTTTTTAGTTTGACTAACACTTTATCTTCATTTGCCCAAGTTACCATCCCTCAGTGAGTTTCTTTTTTTTAGATGAAATAGACTTTATTTTTTTAAAGATACATAGATCACACAAAACATCACATTAAAAAATTAAGAGTTTCTCATATACCCCACTCCCCTCACACCCCCATTCCTCCCACATCAACAACTTCTTTCATTAGTGTATTAGTTAGCCAAAGGGGTGTTGATGCAAAATACCAGAAACTGGTTAGTTTTTATAAAGGGTATTTATTTGGGGTAGGAGCTTACAGATACCAGGCCATAAAGCATAAGTTACTTCCCTCACCAAAGTCTATTTGGAGCAAGATGGCTGCTGAGGTATGTGAGGGTTCAGGCTTCCTGGGTTCCTACGTTCCCGGGCCTTGGTTTTCTCTGGGTTCAAGGTTCCTTCCTTCCTGGTGCTGGCTTCTCTTTCCTCTGGGTGTTGACTTCCCAGGTCTTCAGCATCAAACTCTAACATCAGAAATCCCCAACTCTGTTCTTCACCATGGCTTTTATCTCTGAGTCCCACCCACAGGGTGGGACTCAATGCCCTGATCATAATTCAATCATGCCCAGGTACAGATCAGATTAAAGCATAATCCAATATTTCTTTTTGGAATTCATCAGTTATATAAAACTGCTACAATTAACAGGGAATTCATCAGTTATATAAAACTGCTACAATTAGTGAGGCACATTCATAGCATTTGATGAGTACATTTTGGAGCATTGCCCCACAGCATGGATTATAGTTTATGTGGTAGTTTATACTCTCTCCCAGTCCATTCAGTGGGTTATGGCAGGATATATAATGTCCTGCATCTGTCCCTGCAATGTCATTCAGGACAACTCCAAGTCCCAGAAATGCACCCTTATCACATCTCTTTCTCCCTCTTCCTGCCTTCAGCAACTCCCAAGGCCACTGTCTCCACATCAATGATATAATTTCTTCCATTGCTAGAGTCACAATAATTCTATAGTAGAATACCAGTAAATCCACTCTAATCCATATTTTATTCCTCCATCCTGAAGATCCTGGGATGGCAATGCCCACTCCACCTCTAAATTGAGAGGGGGCTTAGATCCCACATGGCTGAGAGATGGAATTTTCGAACTTGTAATTGTAGACACTCTCGGTTCCTTGGTGCGGTGATTCACCATCCTCACTTCCTTGTTGGCTGACCTGGGTGAGTCCAACAAATGGGAGAATGGGTGCTGCAACTCTGCTGGGGCTCAGGGCCCAGCTGGCACATGGACAGTCCAGAGACTCAAGTCTCCTGGGCATACACCAAACCCAGCACCAACCACAGGTTCGGTAAAAGCGACAGAAGAGGCATGTGTAGAGAGGTCACGTTTGAGTCCAAATTCCAGGAGCACAAATTCCAAAGTAGGGACCACTGGCATGACACTGAACTCCAGAGCCATCTGCCATGACCATAGGACCTGATGTCTCCGTAGCCCGCACCACTATTATTCTTTTATGTAAGCCTGCTTTACTCATCTCTATCACTTTCCCCTCTATTTCATTGATTTTCGTATTTCTTATTTTCCTTCTTCTTGATTCTTTAGGTGTGCTAAATTGCTATTTTCCCATCTCCTTGAGTTGAATGCTTATTTTTAGCTTTTTAAATTTTCTGATAAATTCATTAAAGCTGTAACTTAAAAACTTCTTTAAGTACATTCCACATTTTTGACATGCAGGGTTTTCATTATCATCATCATTATCATTTAAAAATTTTTCCTTATTTCCTTTTTTTTTCAACTCAAGAATTATTTGACAATAAATTATTTAGTCTCCAAACCAATGAGACTTTAAAAAAGCCATCCTTTATTATTAATTTCTAATTTTATTATTTTACATATTCATTATGATATTGATCATTTAAGGTTTTGAGTTATCCTTTATGGCCTAATAGATAGTCTATTTTGCAAATGTTCCACATGTAAAAATGCGTATTCTCTGAGCTCAAACTTATTAATAATACTGTTCACATCTTTGGTGCCCCTTGATGGCTTGAGTTACTGGTTTCTGAGAGGGTAAGTTAAATATCCAACTACAAATGTTGATTTACTCATTTCTATTTGCAGTTCTATTAATTGTCACCTCACTATATTCTGAGATGGAATTATTAGGTGCAAATATGTTATGTACCCTTCAGAGTCTGTGAATACAAGCTTAAATTCACCACAAGAAATACCCTCAGGTGGAAAATGTCTCCGTGCTCTATTTACCTTTCTGGGTTCTAACTTTCAGTTAGCTTTTGGCCTCACAGTTCTAAGTAATGAGGATAAAATGAAATTATTTAAATACACCTGAATTTAATAAACAGATATAGGAATATCCATTGCTAACCCTGGAATTGAGGAGTAATGCTAACTTACATGCAGACTCTCCTGGCAGTGAGGATGCTATTGAGGATGTAATTCACAAGCATGGTTATAGCCAAGGTAATTAGTTTGACTAGACTAAAGTGCTTAACTGAAGCTTTGAGGCCAAAATGGAATACATTGCGCCAATTTCTGAACTGAAATCAAAACTAAATGCTGATATTTACAAATAGGCACTGTGTTCCTTGTTAAATGGCTACTAAAGTAGGTTGGCTTGAAACCAAGCCTATGTGTGTTTTTTTTGTTGTTGTTTGGATTTTTGTTTTTAGAAAGTACTGATGATTTAACCCAAGACCTCGTACATGGGAAGCAGGTGCTCAACTACTTGAGCTGCCTTTGCCCCTGCTCGTGTTCTTTTTTATATTTTTTAAGATTTATTTTATTTATTTCTCCCCTCCTCCTTATTTGTGCTTGCTGTCTGTTCTCTGTGTCCATTAGTTGTGTGTTCTCTGTGTCTGTTCGTTTTCTCTTTAGGAGGTACTGGGAACCCAAACTGTGGATCTCCCCGAGGGAGAGAGGTGCTCAGTCACTTGAGCCACCTCCGCTCCCCTCGTACGTGTTCTTAAAGTAACTGAAGCGAGCTGTCAAAATTTCAGAATGAACTGGAACCAGAATTCCATATGTTCGTGATTATAGATAATATGGGTTCCTCCTTTAAATTCTGACTTGGACTTTTTGAGAGCAAATGGCAGGGATGCTATCAGACAACAAAACGATGCACTCCCTCGATTAGCCTTCTGAGAGAAGATGCAAACTCTCTAAAATGGCAACATGCTCCCTCCTCTCCCGTGGCGATGGTGAGCTGTCAGCTCTTCTTTAGCACAGCACATGTGTGTCCATCTAATCATGCTACAAGATGTCTTTGGCTGAGTTTATGGTTGGTCACTGCAGATTGGCTGGGACTGACCACATGGGGTACCAAATCAATTGGACTGACTGTGTCCCAGGCCACTGATTTGGGGGCACCGAGCCATCTCCTGCTAGTTATGCTTTTCATGAATGGCTGAGGAAACATTTGCAAGCGACACGGTTCCAGAACCCCCACCAGCTGTGCTGTCTTTCCTGGGTGAGCCTGATTGCTTTTGGCTATACCCGGTGCAGTGTTTTCCATCAAATCAGTCTTCCTTCCACGGGGGTATTTATTATGTGCCATTTTGAAAATAAAAGGGACGCGGAGCAATCATCCAGCAAAACCATAAAACATTTTATTATCCGAGACGGTAAGGGGACAGGTTTGACATACAACACTGGGAGCGGCGCTGGCCGAACAATGTGGTACTAAAGCGTGATTTAATGAGGCTTGGAGGATTTAGTTTGGTCAGGAAAGTTCCACTCTATCTTAGATATAGAAGTGGAGCTGGCTTGGGCACTGACCACGCGGCATCTCACCAGGTCGGCCTCGGCCAGCAGCCCCCGTTTGTCCTGCTGTCCCAAGCAGCCATTGTCAGGGAGACTTCAGCGCTGGAAACTTCTGACTGATTTTATGGGCCCCAAACTTGGCACTGCCTCCCAATGGCTTCCGTTTTGCAGGGTCAGCAGTTAATCCAACAAAAGCCTGAATTCATTCCCCTTTATACCCATTGATCGCCAACTGAGAACTGGATGCTGTCAACTTTCTTTAAAAAAAAAAAAATTCCATTTCATTGGAATTAAGGACCTTTGCCTTCAGAGAAATGGCAGTGGGCCATCTCAGGGAACTTTTTTCCCCCTTCTGTTTATCCAGAAGAAGAACTCATTAGCAGGTGGTAACTGCACATCAAGTCAATTGCTGTCTTTGGTTTTAATAATCTACATATTTCTGGTCCAGCTGGACTAAACTCCCTGTTATACTTCATTATTGTGCTGCAGATCTCAGCCTTTGAGTTATGAACGTAACACTCACGGCCAATTTCAGGAGTCATGCCATCATCTTTCTCATTGAAGTAGATGCATTTCTCCAATATTTATTGAGCAACTATGTTACGCCAGCATTGTGGGGATGGGGTATGAGTGTGGGAGAGTAAAGAGTCCCAGTTCCTGTCATGGAAGGGCCAATAAATCTAGAAGGTGCAATGGAGCATGCACACAAGGAGATAAGTCTTGTTCTTGCATATGCCAGGGGCTTCAACGGAGATGAAACTGGCCTAGTCTGGCAGGGTTGTTCGCCACTGATAATTGGGCACTGAACTATCTGAGGAGGTTTAGAAAAAGATGCATGTTCGGGTCCTCTACCAGAGATCCTGCTTCCATCCCTCTGTGGAAGGCACTGGTATTTGGAAGACCTTGCCGGGTGATTCTGATGTGCCCTCAGGGCTGAGAAAGGCCGGGCTGGCAGAGAGTCTGCGAGGGTTTGGGCTTTTTAATTAATTAATTTTAAAAATAAATTGGGGTTCTGCCCTGGATTTTGTCCCTCTCCAGGTAGATAGGAACTTTCTTCTTTCCACTTCCACAGCAACTTGTACACATCCCAGGGATAACCTCAGCACCTCCTTGTAATGATCTTTTTACAGATCTGTTCACCCCTCTTAGACGGGGAGCCCCTCTGAGGACCGGGACGGCATTCTAAGCATCCTCTTATCCCCAGGCTGGGCACAGAGAAGGGGGGGTCCACAAATATTTGTTGAGAGGAAGGACTCTGTACTAGGGGCATGCGTTTTCTGTAGACCTACAACTGCTCTAAAAAAAAAAGTTTGTTGATTGGAGGAGCAAATGAATGCCTTGGCGGATCCTGAGCAATTTGGGTAAACTCTCTCCTTAAGGGCCTTGTCTCCAGGTTTCTAAATGTAGTGGAGGGAGGATCTATGTGATCTCTGTAAGAGTTCTGCTAGGCTGGATTGGAGGGTAGGAGCCTTCCCCTGATGAGTTTTAAAATCTTTTAGAATAAAGGTGCAAATGGAAATTCTAGGCACTTGCATGGACAATGGACCCTGGAGTAATACTTTTGTCCTCCTTATATGTGGCGACACATGTGAATTTCCATGTACAGCAGAGATGATGCTGGCACAATGTATCTACTAATGTCATCTAAATGAGAGCACCGACTTTTAAAAACAGTACAGAGTACAGTTAGGGTCCAGACTCTGAGAGGTGAAAAGAAGTCCAAGAGGGCAGCTCCCTTGGTTTTGGTCACGGGGTGGGGGCTTGGGTCACTGGTCTCCCCAGAACCCTTCCATCCCACTCTCATTGCCAACCTTTGTGTTACTCCTAGTTCATCAAAATCTTCTTTTCGACTTGCAAAGGCATTAATTTATTTGGGGAGGGGGTTGCCTATGAGGAGGCTCGTATCTCCAAGAGGCTGGTGGTTAGGATCCATTCGGAGTGACAAAGTAACCATCGCCGTCTTTTTCTTTTCTCTGAAATCAGTTTAACTGCTTTTACAGGTCACAACCTCATTTTCCCCTTCACCACAACCTCCAGTGTGGTGAAAATTAGCACTCAAATCTCAAAGCCGCATATTCTAGACCATGGGAAGGCTTCTGCTTCTCGGAAAACAGTTTGGTCATTTAGGCGCTGTACGTTTTGTGCTTTGACTTCGGAAATCCAGGCTCAAGTATTCATTTGGGGTTTGGAGCCCAGGTTGCCTTTGTGGATGTCTTTGTCTCACCTCTGTTTTCTGAAAGCTGAGGCTGAGGCGGACTTCCCTTGATAATTGCTGGATGGGAGCCGTTCTTCTGCCTTATATTTAAATAGAAGATTTGTTTCTTTGAGACCAAAACCCTTTTTCCTTTCAGCTGGGGAAACTAAGTCCCAAGGACACCAAAGGTCACCCTTGAAGTCATTTTGTCTCTGTAGAGTGGACCTTTCCCCATGGTGCCTCTTGCCTATTTATTTTGGGGAAAACATGAGCTCTGTCATTAGGACAATTCGTATCTTTAAAAGGTGAATTAAATACTCTGTTCTTATAAACTGCTCTGGGGAGGGAACAAAAGCAGTGCCGCAGGATGGCAGTTAACACAAAGGTGGGTTTTTGGCTGGTCTAAGTGGTAACTGTGTAACGAAGAAGGCAGTTTTGTTGAGACAGCAGGGCATAACCAACG
The DNA here is from genome assembly GCF_030445035.2 of Dasypus novemcinctus. Taxonomy (NCBI): domain Eukaryota; kingdom Metazoa; phylum Chordata; class Mammalia; order Cingulata; family Dasypodidae; genus Dasypus; species Dasypus novemcinctus. Next base: position 87,160,380 of record NC_080687.1, on the reverse strand, counting down.
AGAGTAATTTCAAGGACATGAGTGGTTAGACGCGAGTTGGTCCCCAAAGCATCAGGCCGGAGCCAGCACCTAACATCACTGCGCTTCAGCTTCCACCATTAAAGCAGAGTGATTCTGCATGTCAAATCCTGAATTTAAATGAATGTGAAGCTCTGCTGGAGAAACCTCACTCCACTTTGCAGCCACAGCTGGGCAGCCACCAGAGAGTTTTCAGGCTAGACATGTTTTTCCCAACATCTGTCAGCTTAGCTAAATCAGAGCTCCAAATGAACAGTGTAATACCCAAGATCATTATCTGGATTTGTGACACTCCCTCCCTCTTCTCCCTGGAGGATTTAGGATGCAAAATGAAAAACAACATTTGTAAGGGATAAGGAAAAGGAGGATTTTCATCTTTATTATTCTCACCACTAATCATACATTTTCATTAACATGGTTTTAATATAAAACAAGAGAAATGAAACATGCCCTCTCCACGTCAACACGGTCCCCCGTGCCTTTTGCATAAGGTACTGTATCTGCGACTCATTCAATCCAGGGTAAGCCTATTAATTAAGCTTGAGTCTACAGGTGCGGTCTACACAGCTGTAATTTTCCTCTCTGAGCTCACCCAACACTTGCAGATGGCCTCTGGGTTTAGCACGTTTTTATGTGATGGAAAAAGATGTAATCCACGCTCTGGGTGGAACGAGCGAGTGAGTCCACTAATCAAGTCAACAAGTATTTATTGAGTGCCTACTTGATGCTCAGCTAGGTGCTGGTGTCCCAGGGGAGGCATGATGCGTCGCCGACGCCTTTAATGAGGAAGGATGACTCACATTCAGGAACCATGCGGTGTTGGACACAGGGCTTAGCATCTGGAGTCAGGCAGACCCGGTTTAGAAACCCAGTTCCACAGCTTAAAAGCGGTATGTGCTCGGAAATTTTATTTCACATTTCAGACACACAGTTTCTTTATATTAAAACCCAGTTACTAATACCTTCCAGGATTGTTGCAAGCATTAGCATTTGTAGCGCACCTACCACATTGGAGACACTCTGAAAATATTATTAGATGGCATATTTGATATATTATAATTTAACCCTTCAGGATGGCAACGCACATGCTCAGAGATGGGAAATGTTAGTGCCAGTCGGAGTAAGTGAGCATAACTAAGGTAGAACTTAGAAATGACAGAATCCAATTCCTGGAAGAGATCTTAGAGGCTAACTGGTCCAACTGACTCATCCTACCAAGGCAGAAGCAGAGGCTCAGAGAAATTGGCCTGCCCAGACCATACATTAAATTGAGAGCTGGTGCCAGGTGGGACTATAAATGTGATGGTGCTATGGGGTGGGTGGCTCCCCAACTTGGTGAAGTGTGGTGAAGCCTTAGAACATCAATAGACCCTCAAGGGGGTGGGATGTGGGAGTCTTGGGGTGGGGCCCAGAAATCTGTTTTTCAGACAAATTCCTCACCTGAAGATCAGCCAATTGGTGGAGGCTAAAGAGCACTGGTTGGGAGTCTCAGTCGCTGCCCTCCCCTGCCCTGCTGGGTGGCTTGGGCACAGCAGCCGTCCTGAGTCTTAGATGTCGGGTTGCATAATGAAGGGCTTGCGCTGGTTGAGAACCCGGTCACCTCCACCTCTTGTCATCACTGCCTTCCCCCACACTTCAGCTCAGGCTGGAACTGAAGCTTGGGTAGGATTCTGGCTGGGAATCCAGGCAAGGGTTACTGTGACGGGGGAGCAAAGAAGGGACCATGAGATGAGCTGGCTTGGGGGAGGTTTCCCGTAACGAAGGGATGATTGGTCCAACGGAGAGAGGAAGATTGCAGGATGAAGAGCTCTGTGGGGTGGGACAGGGATTTGACATCATTTTATAGAAGAGTCCATGATCTTCTGAAAAACTGCTCTGTGGACAATGAAGCCCTTGGGATGCTCTCAGAAAGAGTCATTTGTCCATAAGTTTGGAAGATGCTACATACTCTGTGATGATCTAGGAGCTTCCAAATGATAACGAGGGCTCTGAGGCATCTGATTAGCCTTTGCTTAGTCTGGATGATCTCAAATGTATGTGGTCACAGAACACTTACATTTTTTTTTTTTTTTTTGTATTAACAAGAGTCCTGCAAAACATACTTTGAGCAACACTGTTACAGAAAACAGGGAGTCATTGTAATCTGTGCTCAGCGTTAGAGAATTTATAGAAGAACTTGGGAAAGGGATCATTAGAAAGAATGTGCAAAGGGTAGTAATTGAGCTGGAATTTTTCAGCTCAGGTCAGAGAAGCCTTACACAGTGCATTTTTAGACAGATGAACTGGTATAATGAAGGATGAAGGCTATGATTGATTATTCTTCATATTCACTGAGCATAAAGCCAGAAGGAACGGGCTTAAGAGCTGGGCCCAGAGATTTAGGGGGAAGAAAACAGAAATCTTCTGGATAAGGCATGTATCTAGAATAGTTTATCTAGGGAAATAATGCAATTTCAAGGGTCTCATCTATTTTATGTGATTAAACAGGGAGACAGATTCAAATCCCCTGTTTTCTTGTCTATCTCTTGATGCCCCAGGGACGCTTGCACTTATGAGGGGTACAGAAAACCCAGGATCCTAAGGGAAGACCCTCTGGTTAGAGAACCTTGGATTTGGAAAGAACCCCATGACTGGCCCAGCTTCCACCAAGGCAGGAATATTTTCTCAAGGACTCCTGCCCCGTGGCCTTCGGGTAAATGCTGGAAACGCCTCCAGTGCTGGGAAATCATCGCTTTTCAAGGCAGGCCATTTCGTTTATGGATGGCTTCGATTGTTAGGAAACTCTGCCTTATTATGAACCAAACTTGTTTCCTTGCATCTTCCACATTGAAATCCTAGTTATTGGTATTGGAGCTCCATGAAATATGGTTGATACTTTCTCTATGTGACAACTGTTGAGATGTTTGACAATTGTACTAACTCTTCTTCAAGTCCACCGACAGTTTCTCCTTGGTTTTTCAGAACCATCACCATCTTCTATAAACATTCCAGTTTGATGAAGTGCTTACAGCACTGCGTCCAGAGAGTACGCTGCTCACCACGGAGCATGCTGGGCTGTGACCTCTCTTTGATCTGGTCAGAATCTTAATGCTGAGAAGCCACGTGTGCAGGTTTAGACAAGTCCAGGATGCCTGGAGGGCTGGGCTATTCTCACGTGGAATCAGAAGGCCACAAGAAGGAGTCCGCTCAAATGTCAGAGCATATCAACTGGCACCTGTTTAGCAGGATCATTGACTCTCAGGAAAGGGCATCACTGGATACCGTCAGAGCTGTGGGGAGAAGGACTTAGAATGGGCTAGACCTATCATTTCTCTGAGTCACTGAGTGCCGCCACCAGAATGGCTTTGGTAATCACATTAAGGGGTGGAAGGCAGGGGAAGCAGGAGATGTCGCAGGGGCTGCCTGTGACACAGATCCTGGGAGTTATACAACCATCACTGGGAATGGGAGAGGTGGCACCCAGGGTGCTGCATGGGGGAGGGGGACAATTCCAAGAAATACTGGGACCACTCCCCAACCCCCAGGACCTCACCAGCCTGGAATTTTATTCCTTTACTCATTATTTTATTAGCTTATGTTTTCCTACTTCCAATAAACAATTTGAGGTCACAAAAATGGCATAATCATTTTTTCTGTTGTTTAGCAATCAAGTCATGCAGTTTTCTAAACTATATATATATATTTTCCCATACAAACTACTACAAAAATAAGTTGTTTTTCAGCCCTATTGCAATAAATTCTTTGACTCTAAATTCAGGATTTTACATTTCCCTATTACATTTAATTTTATTTCAATGAATTTATTGATATTTTAAAAGTATTTTTCCCTAAAGCACTAAGTCTTCTTCTTACAAGAGAGTCAGATTTACTTTTTTTTTTTTTTAATTAATTTTTATTTACCAAAACACTCTTTGCCCACCAAGCAAAAACTCCCTTTGTCCCTTCCACCCTCCTCTGGAAACTTGTAATCTATTGTAATCTATTTTCTGTCTTTGAGGATGTGCTATGCCTGGATATCCCTTGTAAGTGTCATCATACAGTATTTGTCCTTTTGTGTCTGGCTTATTTTCTTTTTTAAGATTTATTTATTTATTCCCCACTTCCTCCTCCCCATTGTTTTTGTGCTTGCTTTCTGCTCTCTGGGTCCATTTGCTGTGTGTTCTTCTGTGTCTGCTTGTCTTTCTTTAGGCAGCACCAGGAACCTATCTGGGGACCTTCTGGAGTGGGAGAGAGGCACTCAATCTCTTGTCAGCTCCCTGGTCTGCTGACCCTGTCAGGCCCATCTCCCTCTCTCTCCTCTGTGTCTCTTTTTGTTGCATCATCTTGCTGTGTCAGCTCTCTGCATGGGCCAGCACTCTGCATGGGCCAGCTCTCTACTCGGGTGAGCTTGCCTTCATCAGGAGGCCCCAGGAATCGAACCCTGGACCTCCTATATGGTAGACGGGAACCCAATCACTTGAGCCACATTCACTTCCCTATCTGGTTTATTTTGATGAGCATAATGGTTTCAAGTTTCATCCATGTTGCAGCATGTCTCAAAACTTCATTCCTTCTTTTGACCAAACAGTATTCTATCATGTATATGCAGCACAGATTGTTTGTCCACTCATCTGTCAGTGGACACTTAGGCTGTTTCCACATTTTGTGTGTGTGTGTGAATACTACTGTAAACATTGGCAATACAAGTATATGTTTGGGGCTCTGTTTTTACTTTCTTTGGATATATACCTGTGTGTGAGTAGAATTGTAGGGTTATATGGTAATTCTATATTTAACTTTTTGAGGAACTGCTTTCCACGGTGGCTGCACCTTTTACATTCCCAACAACACCAGAGTTCCAAGTTCTCTGTATCTGTGCTAACACTTGCTATTTTCATTTTAAAATAATACTCTTCCTTATGGGTGGGAAATGGTATCTCATCTTAGTTGTGATGTGCATTTCCCTAGTGGCTAATGATGAGCACCTTTTCATATGCTTATTGGCTATTTGTATATCTTCTTTGGAAAAATTCCTGTTTAAGTCCTTTGCACATTTTTAATGGGGTTGTAATTTTGTTGTCATGTTATAAACATTCTTTATACATTCTGGGGATTAAGCCTTTATCAGCTATATGGTTTGCAAATATTTTCTCCCATTTTGTAGGTTGTCTTTTCACCTTCTTGATAATGTTTTTTTGATGCACAAAAGTTTTTAATTTTGTTGAAGTAGAATTTACCTATTGTTTTGTTAGTTGCTTGTACCTTTGATATTTTACCTAAGACTCCACTGCCAAATCCCAGGTCTTGAAGATTTACCCCTATGTTATCACCTGAGAGTTTTAAGGATTTAGTTCTTATATTTAGTTAGCTCGATCCATTTTGAGTAAATTTTTGGATATGGTGTGAGGTAGGGGACCAGCTACATCCTTTTGCATGTGGATATGCAGTCTTCCCAGCACCATTTGTTGAAGAGACTATTCTTTCCCCATCACATGCACTTGGCACCCTTATTGAAAGTCAATTGGCTATACATTTAGGGGTTTATTTCCAGACTTTCAATTCTATTCCATTGGTCTATTTGTCTACACTTATGCCAGTGTCACACTAGCTCTGTAGTACATTTTGAAATTGGTACATGTGAGTCCTCCAAATTTGTTCTTTTTCAAAATACTGTTTTGGCTATTCTGACTTCTTACAGTTTCTAAGAATTAGAAGATTGGCTTTTCCATTTCTGCCAGAAAGAGTGCTGGAGTTCTGATAGAGATTGCAACAACTCTGTAGACTGCTTTGGGTAGAAATGACATCTTAAAAATAAGTCTTCCAATCCATGAACGTGAGCTCTCTTGCCATTTATTTAGGTCTTCCTTAGTTAACTTTCAGCTATGTTTTGTAGTTTTCAAGGTTCAGGTCTTTCATATCCTTGGTTAAATTAATCCTAGATAGTTTATTTGTTTAAGATGCTATTGTACAGGGAATTTTCCTTAATTTCCTCCTTGGATTGTTCATCACTAGTATATAAAAACACAATTGATTTTTGTGTGTTGACCTCGTGCCCTGCCACTTTGCTGGATTCATTTATTAGCTCGAGTAGTCACCCTTATTTTTGATAAACAAGCTTTCAATTGCTTCCTCCAAGCCTTTGAACCGGCCCACCAGAAAGCGATCAGGGAGAAGGAGAACTGTGGCATACCACCAGAGGCTTTTCTTGAGCATGACACCAGCCCTTTAATCAGCTCTTTGAATTAAAATGTCCAACCAGCTGTTATTTCACAGAGTAGCACTATTTTCCAGGCTGTGTCGGTCTATTTTGTTCACAAGGAAATCAAGAGGCACCATCCAAATGGTTTACTAAAAGCAAGATACAGTAGGCAATAAGCTTGATTACTTCTTTCTATTTAATATTCACGGGAACTTGGGCTTGAGGCGAAATGAAAAGAGTAACTATCGGAGGAAGACACTGTTGTCTCCGGTGATAGAGGTCTCCTTCTTCTAACTTTGCAGGCACTTAACCAAAGGTCCATTTTACAGAAGGTCACACTGTAAATGGCAGGAGTGGCTTCGCAGGCTGATTCTAGAGCCAGGGCCCGGCGCATTTCTCTCCGCTGCTCGGGGCTTGGCTGGAAGACTCCCCCCACTTCTTCGGGTCTAAATCTGGTTCTAGGACTTCCTCAAGCCCCAGGAAAGGAGCTGGTGCAGGCAGGCGGCGGGGCCGGGCGGGGGCCTCCTGGCACCCTGGGCGCGGCGGCTGGAGGCCCTGCTCACACGCTGCGGGGAGCGGGCGCGCGGCGCCGAGCGGCCGGGGGCGCGCACGGCTTGTGAAACGCCCCAGGAGCGCTGTCCTGGGACTGCAGTCATTTATCCGCACATTTTCCTTGTAAAATGTTACTGACTGTTTTACAGCAAGGGCAATTTATCCTGAATGGGATGCACAGCCATTCAGCGCACCTCTGCTTTTTGCCAACTCGGCCTTTTCGCCCTTGCATTTGAAGTTACAGATGGTTCTGAGAGAGGAAGCCATTTGCTATCCGAGGGGGCAAAAATAAAAGAGCTGACGGCTTTACAGAGGCACTTTCTGTCACAAGAAGGAACATTTGGTTGGCGAGATAACGCCTTTGTTTTTAAAAACGGGATCCTGCTTCCGTGGCATTACCTTCTTCTGAAACTGGCCCCGTTGCCGGTCAGATGCCGGGACCCTTACAAAGGTGATCCGTATCAGTGGACCTGGGGACGCTAAAATGGAAGGCTGATAGGATCAGCCCCAGTTTTCAAAGGGGAAACCGGAAGCGCAGCGAGGTGAGAGCCCTGGCTGAGGACTCAGCGGAAGGCAGCCCGGGGAGCAGGACGGCTGGAGGGAGAGCGCGCGGCGGGCCCGCGCCCTCCCCGCCCGGAGCCAGCTCACGGGGGCCCCCCGAAGGCGGGTACCGTGGGTCCAGCGGCAGATGAGAAACTGAGTTTCAGTGACTTTAAGCAATGGGCTGAGAGCCTCACGCTTCGGGGTTGCAGAGCAGGACTCAGAGCCAGCTCTTCCGGGCACAAGCCCGCTCCCCTCCCAGGCCTTCCCGCGCCTTCATTGGAACCGCCACTCGGGGCCCGCTTCTGCGGAGAATCTGAATATAATGGATTGCTGCCGCCGAAGGCTGGGAGGTTTTAATTCATAGAAGAGAATAATGGGGTTCAGGTGAATGCCCTCTTCTGTATATTCTCTTTGGAATGAGGCTTAGCTTTATTGTCCTTTCACTTCCCGTTAGTTCTAGCTAAAGTGATTGCATAATGACATATAAACCCAAACATGAGTAATTGATGGCAGCCTCAGGAGCTTGAGCAGGATAAAACCAGCCTGACTAGAATCTCCAGGGTGAAGAATTAACATTTATTGGTTTAGTGAAATGAATTTATGTCCCAATAAAGCCAGTTACAGACTAGACAGTGATTTAATGAGGTGCCTTTTGTAAAAAAGAGCAAATATGAACTCCTGGGCCTGGGTTAGATTATAACTGAGATGTGACCTACTAAACCAGTGGTGTTTTATTTTTTTAGGGTACACTTTTTTTTAATCATGCAAGAAGTACAGAGTTCCCATATACTCCAACTCCCCAGATTATTAACATCTTGCATTCGCATGGTACCTTGGATACAACTGAAAGAATATTATTATAATTACAGTGTTAACTATAGTCCATAGTTTACATTAGGGTTCACTGTGTAGTACAGTCATATAGGTTTTTTTTTAGTTTGTGTTTATTGTTTATTATTATTGGAATAATTATTATTGGAATAATGAGAATGCTCTTATAATGATTGAAGTGACAAATGCACAACTATGTGACTATACCAAATACCATTGATACCATTGATTGTACACTTTGGATGGATTTATGTGTTATTAAACCAGTTTTTCCGATATATTCAGAAGAATCTGTAAAATTTGCTTAATCCATGAAATTTATGTTTAATCCATTCTGTCTCTAAAGTTGGAAGTTGGAGAGGAATAGAATCAGCATCTCTAGAACCATGAACAAGTACATTTGTTCACCTCTCCCACAATGTCAGGATTCCAGAGTACTCCTGAAGCTTGGATAATAAGCTTAGAGCAAATACCTCCTGAAAGAAAAGAAAAGAAGAAAAAAGAAACAATGAGCCTGGATGTGCCTGACAATCTGTAAATCAAGGGGTTTCCCACAGAAGGGAGAAGAGAAAGCAGGGCAGAGAGAAGACTCACGGCGCTGCCTCTGGGAGTGGAAGGTGGAGAAAGACTTCCTCGGCCACTGCTCCTTGGTTGTGGACAGCCCTTATCAGCCATGACAAGCCTAGCCCTTCCCTGTCTCCAGCTGCTCTCTTTGCTTCTTCATCAAGAGAACCAAGGAATTGACCGACTTTGAGAAAAACAAACAAATAAATAAAATGCCCAGACCAAGAAACTCAGAGACTCTTCTCCTTCCTTCATATCCCATATCTAATCCACCAGGAAGTCCCCAGAATCTGGCCCCTTCTCATCATCTCCAGTGCTCCCTCCTTGTTCAGCCACTGCCCTTTCTGCCTCCTAATTGGTCTCCCTGCTTCTATTCCCCATCCCCAACCCCAAGGACAATCTGTGGTCTCAGCGCAGCAGCCGGAGAGGGCATCCTTTTAGAAGTAAAGCTGATCATGCCTCCTCTCTGCACAAATCTGCCAGTAGCCTCCCAAGTCACACAGAGTAAACCCCAAAGCAAAGCCCCACGTGACCCTCCCTCACCCCTCCGTTCCTGACATCACCCCTACCACCTGGCCCTTGGTCCATTCTCTTGCAGCCATGTGGCCTCCGGGCTGTTTCTTGAAGACACCTACATACTTCTGCCTTAGCATTTTTTTTTTGCCTTTCCTTCTGCTTGCATCACTCGTCTTCCAGTTATCTGCGTGGCTCACTCCCTCACCTCCTTCAAGGTTTTGCTCACAAATTGAGAACAAGGAAGTCTATTCTGACTAGGCTATTTAATACCGTAATCCTCTTCCAACATCTCCTGATCCCCTTAGCCTGCTCTCCTTCTTCCAGAGCACTCATTACCTATTAAGGTACAATCTGATTCACTTATGTATTAGGTTTTTTGCTTATTTTATGACACCCTTATTAGAATGTAAATTCTGCAAAAGCTGGAATCCGCCTATTTTTTTTTTTAAGATTTATTTCTCTCCTTTTCTCCCCCCCACTCCAGTTGTCTGTTCTCTGTGTCTATTTGCTGTGTGTTCTTTGTCCGCTTCTGTTGTTGTCAGCGGCACGGGAATCTGTGTTTCTTTTTGTTGCGTCATCTTGTTGTGTCAACTCTCCGCGTGGGCGGCACCATTCCTGGGCAGGCTGCACTTTCTTTCGTGCTGGGTGGTTCTCCTTATGGCGAGCACTCCTTGTGCATGGGGCTCCCCTACACGGGGGACACCCCTGCGTGGCACGGCACTCCTTACGTGCATCAGCACTGTGCGTGGGCCAGCTGCACACAGGTCAAGGAGGCCCAGGGTTTGAACCTCAGGCCTCCCATGTGGTAGGTGGATGCCCTAACCACTGGACCAAGTCCCTTTCCCCACCTATTTTGTTTCTGATGCAGCCCAAAAGTCTACGACAGTGCCTGGAACATGGGAAGTGCTCAATAAATGTTCCTTGAATGAATGAATGAATGAATGAATGAATGAATGAATGAATAAGAAATCTGTTGCAAGGTATCCTGAAATAGATTTAATACTGAGATGAGAAGCAGGATTCATTCAATGTATTTTGTTCTTATGGTCTGATCTTTCTGCAGCTTGATTTTTCTTAAATGTTTTGTTTTTCACTCTGGAAAATAAGTGATACTGATTGGAAGTATCACCGTACATACCATACCATATAGTAACACCATAGAAGTGGTGTTTTCTGTGTCCTATGTGGTTTTGAGACCTTGTGCAAAAGAGTTGAATCAGATGAAGTAGGATTTTTATTTGAGTAATTCTATCTCATTAGATCATATTAGACATTTTGAAATACGAAACTAAGGGATATAGCATTGGGAGAAATGTACTCTCCTGTTGTGTCACCATTGACACTGACATAATATTTGAACATCCATTGGCTCTAGAGCACCAGAAAAGGAAAAAAGAAACATTAAGGATGTGGCACACACATCTGGGATGCTATAAGAACAGATGTTCTAGTTGTGGGAGCTTTATGTTTCCAGTACTTCTGAACAGGGGTGTCAGATTTTGTGCATTTTAATTAACTGTGAGGAGTGGCTGGGAAGTGTAAAATATGGCTAATAGCAAAGAAAGCAGCAAGCAGATTGGTTCAAGCAGAAATATCCTGCAGCCCTTGGGATGATATTTTTTTATTATACTTTATCAGGCAAAATGTAGACCATAGCTGTCATCCTAATTCACATTTGGATAGCACTGTGCAGCTTACAAAGCACTTGGTTATAATAGATCATCTCGAGTGTATAGTTTCTGGGAAAAGATTTGCCCAAACCGTTGTCTCTTCTGCGCAGTCAGGATCCAGAGCTGGGCTGGCAGCAGGAGGTGAGCGGCTGAGTGCTGTGTGGGTGAGGAGAAGCCCAGTGTTGGAGCAGGCAGCCGGGTGGCCTCGCTCAGGGGCTGTGACGGAGAGAACAGACACATAGCCACATGCCTGCCTTCACATCCAGGCTTGCCTCTTACTTGCTGGATGACTCCTGATGCCTCAGTTTCCTCATCCCTAAATGAGGTTCATAGTGGATACAGCATCCTTGTGGAAGTTCACGAGTTAGTTTATGTAGACTTCTTAGAACAATTCCTAGCACCTGGGAGAGCTTCCACGCATGTTAGCTGTTCCCGTTAGCTTATTAACTGTTCGTTTATTAAACTTGTTGGTTACCAAGGACCTGCTGCCCCTTGTGTTTTGTTGTTGGAAAAGTTCTCCTGCAGTCACGCCTTTGTGACTCAACATTTTTGAGGGTTAGAACCTTAGAAAGAACCAGATGAAAACTGTAAACTCTTCCTCCTGAACAACGTACGTATTCAAGTGTATATACACTTGGCCCAGTGGTTAGGGCGTCCGTCTACCACATGGGAGGTCCGCGGTTCAAACCCCGGGCCTCCTTGACCCGTGCGGAGCTGGCCCATGAGCAGTGCTGATGCGCACAAGGAGTGCCGTGCCATGCAGGGGTGTCACCCGCATAGGGGAGCCCCACGTGCAAGGAGTGTACCCTGTAAGGGGAGCCACCCAGTGCGAAAGAAAGTTCAGCCTGCCCAAAAATGGTGCTGCACACATGGAGAGCTGACACAGCAAAATGATGCAACAAAAAGAGACACAGATTCCCATGCCGCTGACAACAACAGAAGCAGACAAAGAAGAACACGCAGCAAACAGACACAGAGAACAGACAACTGGGGCGGGGGAAGGGGAGAGAAATAAATTAAAAAAGAAAAATAAAGACAGTCATGGTTAAAAAAGAAAAACAACTTGCATATGACTGCAGGGAGTTTATAAATTCCTTAAGTCCAGATCATGAATCTCCAGTTAGGATATTGCATTTCCAGGAGGACCTTCAAGTTAACCCACTGATTCCTGTGAACTCATTGGCATGAATTATTTGCTGTAGACCTTGATGGCAGGAGATGGGTGATGAGAAAATTTTGCTGGGGAAAGCATGAACAAAATATCTGGAACATGGGCATGGGAAGGGCAGACTCAGGGGGCCTGCTGTAACCAGGTGGGCAAGTGGGTCAGGGTTTTCCCTGAGGGATATGGGAGAGAGCAGCCACAGACAGTGGAACAGGTGTCTCTAGAGACCAGCTTTCCTGTGATTATTTCCTGGGATAATTAATCATTCTGGGAAACTCTGCTTACCATCTTTTAGCTGCTTAACTCTTCTTCCTACACTGGAGGTTCTTCTCCCTAGGGGCAGCAAGGTGCTGAAAAGAGGGAGGGAGAGAGGGAGAGAGGGAAGGAGAGGAAGAGGGAAGAGAGAAGAAGAGAGAGGAGAAAGAGGGAGAGAGAGAAAAGGAGAGAGAGAAGGAGAGAGAAAGAGAGAAAGAGGGAGAGAGAGAAAAGGAGAGAGAGAAGGAGAGAGAAGGAGAGAAAGGGGGAGAGAGGGAGAGAGAGAGAGGGAGATGGAGGAGAGAGAGGGAAAGATGGAGAAAGGGGGAGAGAGAGAGAGGGAGGGAGGGAGAGAGGGAGAGAGGGAGGGAGGGAGGGAGGGAGAGAGAGAGGAAGGGAGGGAGGGAGGGAGAGAGAGAGAAGGGAGGGAGGGAGGGAGGGAGAGAGAGAGAAGGGAGGGAGAGAGAGAGATCCCAGAGAAAATGAAGTGGGGATGAGCAGGTCATAACAGGACCTGGGGGATAATCTGACAAAAGAAGTAGCACCAAGGAAGTAGAGCTATCTAATTGGATGTCAGTATATGTATGTGTCCAAACTTCCCAGGGAGATAAAAAAGAATCTTTCAATATGAAACCTTGTTATATCTCAAAGAAAGCACACTGGTGCTTCCCAAAGACAGAGCAAGAAGGTAGACTTGCAAGAACTGTATGATATGGGATCTCTGCTACCTTCTTCCATCACAGGTGGAAGTCTTTAGCTTTCTGGCTTTTGTCCTTTCCTCTTCTGCAGCTTCCTGGGGTAGGGAAGGGCTGTCTGATGCTCAGGGTTTGGCTCATGGGCTAGCTGCCCTGTAGTTTGATCCCAGGCCCACTCTGTGGATGAAAATGCTGATTCTCCATGTTTTCCCTGCTGCTAAAAGAGGATAATAAAAGCCCTTTTCTCCTCTTGGGGACTTGGTGAAGATTAATTAGATGCTGTGTGTGAAAAGTCCTGGCAGAGGAAGGTGCTAAGCATTACTACTGAAGTGAGCTTCTTTAACCCATTCCATGAGTTAGGGGGTCTGGCACAACCATGCTTTCTTGTCCAAAGTAAAATGGCTAGGGATGGGGGCTGATGGTGGGAGCAGCAACTGGTTGAATTGGCTTATCTCAGACAATGAACTTGGGGAGCTGATTGCACAGTGGTCTCAGCAGCAGACGTGGCCTGGGGTGGGGCGGGCAGGGCCCTCTGGTGCCTCTTTCCTCAGGGGATGGGGAGGATGGTGGAGGGAGTAGCACAGCAGTAACCCTGAGGTGGGAGACTCTGCCTGACTTCCTGGAAGGCAATGGGACTGGGACACCTTCGTGCCCAAGAGTCAACCCCCTTCGTGGCCCGGCCAATTATCCAAGCTCAGAAGTGGGCCTGGGGTGGGGGTGGGACAGCTGGGCCCCAGAACATCCAGAGTGTGGGGAGGCCAGCTGGGAGAAGAACCCTTTTGCAGTTTCCTTCTCAGAGACGCTCTTCATTTCAGAGTAAAGCCTCATTGGAGTGGCAGGCAGCAGCCTCCGTCAACCCCAAACCCTGCCTCTTTTGTTCATTCCATAAATGTTGATTGGGGATCTACCATTTGTCATGGTTCTACCTACTGGGGATACAGTTGCCATCATGGTTGTCAGGTTGTCATGTCCCTCTTCCCAAGGACCTAACTTTCTGGCAGGGGAGACAGTCAGTAAACAAATGAAGGAATACCTAGGTGTGTCTCCAACCACCAGAATGTAAACTCTACAAGGGCTAATTGTTTTTTGTTTGTTTTGTTTTGTTTTTTGTCTGTTTTGCTCACTGCTGTATCACCTGGAATAGGTCCAGCCAGATAGCTAGTAGGTGTTCAGGAGGTATTTTCTGAATACATGGATAAAATAGGTCATTTCAGATTGTGATAAGTGAAAATGAAGGAAAGAAAGCACAGCAATGTGGAAAGAAATGAGTCAGAGTATGGGTCAGAGATGAAGATGGAGATGTAGCAGAGGTCAGACGACAATGTAAGGCTTTGGTAAGAATGGTGTCATTCTAAGCCTTGGGCTTTAAGTACAAGAAGAATGTGATTTAGATTACCTCTTTGAAAGACCACTCTTCTGGAGGAGAACGTACTGGAAAGGGGAAAGAGGAGAAGCAGGGAAATCAATTAGGAAGCTGTTTCAGTTGTCCAGAGCAGATGCTTGCACCAGCAGGCATGGAGGTGGGGGGAAGTGATCAGGGTCCACATGTGTTTTGGAGGATTTGTTGATGGACCGATTGTGGGAATCAGGGGAAGAGAAGGGTTAAAAATGACTCTCAGGGTTTGGGGCAGTATTGCCATTAGCTGAGGGGTGAATGCTGAACCCAGATTGGGGTTGGGCAGTGTGGGAGTAGGAAACTCCTAAAGTTAGTTTCTTGAAATTTTGTCCAGCCATTTTGGAAGAAGGAGGGGAGATTTTGCATATGACAGGGGCTGGTGAGAGCCAAACTTTGGAATTATAGAAGTGTTGATACGTAGACCCTAGGGGTCTTAGAACTAACTAAGCCGATGGTTTTAACCACCTCATCCCCCAAACACACTTTTTTTTTTGCATCAGAAGTCATAAATTTTATTCCCAATTTCCATCAGCTATGAAATGACCTCAAACAAGCACTCTTAACTCTGATTCTATATCTCTAGAAAATTAGTAATGTTTACTTTGTTTTAAATTTTTTTAAATTTTAATAAATTTTAACTTTAAGTGATATATAGCAGTTAAGAATAATTAGATTTATTCATTTCTCTTTTAGGGAAGTTTTAGACTTACAGAAAAAATTACACCAAAAGGATGGTGAATTCCCATATAAACCCTTCCCCCCACACTCACACACATAGTGTCCCCTAATATTAACATATTACATTGGTGCAGTACATTTCTTACAACTGATGAACCAAGATTGAAGCATTGTTATTAGCTGAAGTCTGGAATTTATATATGGTTTACACTTTGTGCTGTGCAGTTGTATAGGCTTTGACAAACGTATAATATCATGTGTCCGTCATTACAGTATCAAACAGAACAATTTCACTGCCCTACAAATGCCCCTCCCTTCCAGACCCCAGGCAACTATAATCTTTATATCAATGGTACAAATTCTTCCATTATCACAAGAAAGTAACTACAATAACAATAAATCTGCCTTGGTCCACCCCTAAACACACTTTTTTAAAAGACAAGGGAAAGGGGGAAGCCAAGATGGGGGCAGAGTAAGGAGCTCCTAGAATCAGCTCGTGCTACAGGGCAGTTAGTAATCACTCAGAGCTACCTAAAGCTACCCAAATCACCTGTCTGGGGCCTCCAGGAGACCAGAAGAGCATCCTGCAACATTCTTGAAAGTGTGGAAGGAGAAGACTGCCGATCTGCAGAGAGGATTCATGAGTAGAGCCTTCACACCGCGGAGGTGGATGCTTGTGGTATAAGCCGCCTCGGGAGCTATTCTGTGGCTAGAGTTGGAAGCTCCATTTCCCCCAAAATGAAGGAGGTGTGGCACTGTCTGCAGCTACTGATTAGTAAATTCGGTGCACTAAAGTATAATCCTAGGAACAACTAAACTTTGAGCCTGTCTACCTCAGGAGGCCAGGAGCCACCATTTTGACTCCGCCCCTGACATGAGGGGAAGTGCGGCTCGTTGAGAATCACAGTGCTGGAAGTGTCACTGCAATTTGTCTAGATTCTTGACTATGCTGCAGAAATGAATTTCAAGAGCCTGTCGGGTGAGTTAGACCAGTAACTTAGTCAGGTAGGGAGGAAAGGGAATGGAAGAAAATTACAGATCATGGATCCCAGGCGAAGAGGAAAGGGCTGAAAATTATAAAGAGGGCTGATTTACAGACTACAATTTCCCATTATAGCTTATAAATGCCCAGGTTTTACTTGATCCATGTTGAGGGAGAAGGAGGACAGAATCGGGGTCCAAAGGAGAAAGAGCGTTCAGGCCTTGTGTCTGCTTTTTGAACTGTCAATTGTTCCACCCCTTTGCTAATGGCAGGGGAGAAGTTCCAGCTGTTTGCTGTTTTGATTGATCCCCACCCACAAATCCCCTAGGAGGACCCAATGATATTCTTGGGGAATATCCAGGGTTTCTCCTGGCTTCCGGAGGAAATCGTATTCTGAATGACAGAATCTTGGGGTGGGGGTCTTCCAGCAGCCATCTTGGGGTTTTTGATGTCCACGTGGACTTCTTGCAAGGTTCCAGATCCATCTATTGATTCTCTATCTTACTAACTGGCTTCATTCCCCACTCAGAGAGTTTACACCTTTATTCTTAAAGGGATGCTTAAGGGAGATGGTCATTCTTCTGTAGCTACTTCCTCCTGGTTAGGGGCAGTAGGCACTACCTGTCAAGGTGTAAAACCCTCCTGCTATTCTATCTTGATTGGAGGAAGATGGATCTGGCATCCTGGGTGAGGCAGGATAAAGTTCCCATATGGCTAACAAGATGTTGATTCTGGAAGAAATAAAGTTAATTAGAATTTTGAATATATATGGTTCTAAGAGGATACTGGACCACAAAAGTAGAAAAGGGCAGGTTCCTGCAAAGGTTATATTTTCCCAGAATTGATGGGAAACAATATTCTTTCCTCAGTTATTTTATGCTATTGTTTAACTCTAAGGAGAGATTGCAATAGATAATGGGGCTTGGTATAAATTGCTAATCCTAGTTCCTATGGTAGAGATGAATGAGAAGAGGCATTGCCCTTTTAGTTACAATATAGGGAGAAATTACAGGAAGTGAAAAGGGACAAGGTTTTTTTTAAAGGGGTGTCTGGTTTGCCCTCCCTCTAGCAAAAGGCATTTGGGCTAGTGTTAGAGGGAATAGCTAACTTTGACACTGACACTACTTAGCTTTGTCTTGAAGAGATATTTCAGGCCGCCCAATGACTGGCACTTGTACATCCCATCAGTGCTTCTGGTGAACTGGTCCTTTCTTGGGTCGCTGGCTTCACTAAGGGTTAGTGCACCCATGTGGAAATTCCTTTAACTTTAATAGCTGTGGGAGTGATCAGAACTACAGAGTAAGGTTCCTTCCATTTTGGCTCTAAATGGGAGTGAGGCTTGTTTCCTTGCCAAGTTTTGATGAGAACATGGTTTCCAGGCCCTGGGTGAGGAAAGGTTTTTCATGGACCATCGCAAAGGAGCTAAGCTAAAATGGGTCTTAGCCACTTCATTTGCTGTTTTCCTTTTGGTTGGAAATGCTTAGCCCTGGCAGGATGACATGTGTATCTGCAAGTCCTCCCCAGAATATGAGTGGGAGAGGTTCTAGAGTAAGGGCTGGGAGGGAGACATGGGCTAAGCATATCTTCCACCTGGTACAGGGTGAAGATGGAGAGGTCACCCCCAAGCTAATTTAAATTAAAAGGGCTGTTGCCCCCACTGCTCTCAGGCAAGGTGCCCACTCCTTTCTCTTATAGGTACATTCATTAACTACTTAGAAAATGAAATTTACCAGGACTTTTAACTTGTTCAGTGTTTCTCTGCCTATGGTCTAGAATAGAAAAGATATCACCATAATCATCAGGCATATACCTAGATGTTGAAAACTGAGGCATAGTGGTCTCTCAAAGAGAGACATCCTGTTTCCATGACTACACTTATAACCTAAGGAATGTGGTAATTAAGAGTTCCCAGCAAACAGGATGAAGCTGTTAAAGGCTGAAAAGAAAAGATGAGCAGATACACTTTGTAGTTAGATAGAACACTTAGACTTTGTACCTTGAGATAAGATTTTTTGAGTTCCTTAGATCATGAGTAATGCTAATAGTTAACTGCATGATTGTTCTCATTTAGACTGGGGTATAAAGAGAGCCCCTTGTAAACAATAAAGTTCTCTGATGAGTCTCTACTTGCAGACCCCCTGATCCCAGCTCTATCTCTTTCTTTCTCTTTGTTTCATTCTCCTTTTTCTCTTTCTTTCTTTCCCAATACGCTTAGGGCCCAAATCTCCAACACCTAGAGTAGGAAATAGGTACAGTACTTAATACTAATTAATATACTACCCAATGTATAAGCTTCTCTTTGGGCTATAATTAATAGGTTTAAGTCCCAGGTTTGAAATAGCTTACAAGTTATCTCTCCATGGGAGCAGGTCATACCAACCTAGCCAATAACTCAAATGGAGAGGCAATCTACAGTATATTGAAGGCCTGGTTTGAATGCACAAGAGAGTTTGATGATGCTGAAGTCTATCCCTTGATTTTATACACTTTTAAAACAGTTTCAATGCAATGTGTAACAAATCAGATGAACTTTTTAGTACTTCGCTTCTTATTTCTACACTTTTACCATGAAGATATTAATTAGCAGGTATTTTACCTTAGCAGTAGAGGAAAAATTATTTTTTCCATTTTTTGAAAATGTAAACTGAAGATTCCCAATGGAATCAAGGTAACTTTTCATCACTACCACTTGAATATGCACCTTGAGGTGGCTTCCAGACAGGTTTCACTGCTGTGAAGTTACTTTTTGCCATTAATATCAATTTAGGCTTCTAGTTAATAATGGCTTCTTAGAACTAGCCACTGAAATGTGTCAGCTTAGAAGATGCTTTTACCAACTATTTATACTTGACTACAACCATATAGACTGGTTAATTTACCTTAGGTTACAATTAGCAACCAATGGAATTTATTTTATGCATTTAAAAGAGGGCAGATCTACATTTCTTTAACTTAATTTCATTAGATATGAACTAAACTTTCATCACCTTAAAGATTTAACAAATTTATATGCTTGGTATTTCATAAACGTAGGGAGATAACACCCAAGTTAAAATCGAAATTGTTATAGTTTATCAAGGAATGCACACTGACTACTAGGTTCTGGAAAACTGTTTATTTTTTAAAGTTCTTTCCAAAGCTTTCAAGGACTTTTTCTTTACTAGTTGATATTTGGTAATAGGATTATTAATCGCCCTTATTTGAAGGCTGTTAAAGGTTTAAATTGAGGAATTACAGGACAAACTATGATTTTTAACTCCCCAGCTTAGAAGATAGTTTCAATGTATCACACTTCGCCTTTCCCCCACAGCTCATGCAAAGAGAAGGCCTTGAGGGTAGGGTAGATGAAAAAGCTTAGGAAAAACTTTTTCCTTTCCTAAGTTTCTATATTATGTTTCTATAAACCTTTCCATCCTGCTCAGCCTAATTTGGGCTCCAGGAATATTTATTCACATGTACAACCACACATGTGATTTTTCAACTTTCAACTTGAATAGAGCTCATCTAAGAATTTTTATTTTTTAATTTAATTTTATCATCCCAATGTATGAAGTTATATACTGAGCAAATAGGCAGACACAAATAGAGTTTGACACAGAAACACAGGACTCACTGTTATAATTTTCATTCTGTTACAAAATAAGTTTAACTGTAAGATAACATTTAAAAGATTTCTTTGAAGTCTCTTTTCAGTTACTCTAATTTGCCCTGTGACCATGCATTTTGCACAAGAATTTTGTTCCTTAGTTAATGGCTTATAACCAAAATGTCCCGAATGCTTTAATACAATTTTCCTTTGCTTCAGAACTTTATGTTTCACTTTGACTTTTATACTAATAGAAGTTTGAGGTATTTTTCCTCATTTCTTTAAGGAGACATGACATGAGGTTTCTGGGTCTCAGATCTGTTTGTCCTCTTTTCTTACACTGATTTAACTGGAATTCAGGGTTTCATACAGAGGCTGCTCTCAGTTATACTGTGGCTAGGTAGGCCAGCAGTAGGCAGAATTTCCTGATTCTTGAGAAGACAGTCCTACAGGGAGTTTATTGGTATGCCAGAGACCATGACCATTATTCTAGGAAGAATGAAGAAGCACTTTTTAGTTAACTGATCCGGCATCCCAGAGTCCTAGTCTGACTAAAATGTTCGTCACCCCACCTAATTTGGAGCTGATGCTCTATTCTCAGCATCCTGAGAATTTTAAATTTCAGAACCTAACCCACAGGGATCCCCTAGCCTGGGGGATGTCTGATAATTCTGGAGATCAGACCAATGTGCCCAAGCTGAGTTGGTGGGAGATGTTCTGAGCAATTACCCCAAATCAAAGTGCCTGAGATAAGTCTCAGGGGATGTTTGGCTGCTTTCTGAATGGAAGGGTCCCAGAAATGGGGGCCATCCAGAGTTTACTGCTCTGCTCCTCAGCACCCCTGACATTCCAGGGTCCAAGACTGACTGCACTGTTACCCCAACAGAAGCTCCTGAGGTAAATCTCAGGAACATTTGGCTACTCTCTGAATCGAGGTGCCCAAGACTTTAAGATCCAGGGGACATTCAGAGTTACTTCTCTGGTTCCTGCCACCCCAGGAATCACAGAGACCCTGCCGTTGGGCATTTCCGGGGCTGGACTTGGAAGACAGGCTGAATAGAATGGATGCCTTTCAGGCCAAATATTGCTTCTTCCTCCTATTCTTCCAGAGGTCTTAGATGCAGTCCTAGTTTTATGACTTTACCGTCTAGGAGTTTCCGGGTTAGACCGGCCATCAAATGGTCACTAAGTGATTAGAGATCAATTGTTCTTGCTAACAGGCCTTGGAGCCCTGCTGCAATCACTTCCTTGCTAGAAAGGCATTTTCAGTTTTACAGTTTTTAAGACATTCTAAAGCATTTTAACACAAACCTGTAAAGGAAAATTCAATAGCAAGAAGTAGCAAGGTAAAAAGTGGGTAAAGGTTAATTATGCAAAGGTTTTCTGGTCTGTGACCCCCCTGGGAAAGGGAACCCCCACGGCATCCATTTTGGCTCTGCCGCCTTCCCAATGCACCCCAGACTAGGTAGCCAGGTGTGGTTGATAGGAAGGCAGCCTGCAGAGGCGTGGACCTGCAAAGCCCCCCAGCTCTCAGGCTCCCCCTCCGTCATCACCATGCTGCTGCCAGACCTGAGGGCAAAGCTGCTGGCTGCTAAAAGGGCTTGAAAAAGAAGCTTCCCAGTGCCAGGTGCTCTGCCGGGGAAACTGTCTTGACAGGGCCATGATTTGAGCCACTGCCCTATGCCTCAGCCTAGGGGTCAGATCTCACTGGCTGGAGTCAGATTCACAAGCCTGGGCACATGGCATGGACACAGAGAGTTCCCACACCCTGGCCTCTTCCCTCTTGGGATTACCTCTTGTTGGGGCTCATAGGCAAACCCGTTTAAAATGGATAAGGCACTAAACAGGCTGTAGGTCATTGTTTCACTCACCAATAAGCTCCTGGCTGGCTTGCCAAATATGTTACCAGATTTTGTCTAGGTTCTTGACTATGCTGCAGAAATGAATTTCAAGAGCACTTCAGGTGAGTTAGACCAGTAGTTTATTCAGGTAGGGAGGGAAGAGAAATGGGAGAAAATACAGATCATGGATCCCAGTTGAAGAGGAAGGGGCTGAAAAGTGATAAAGAGGGCTGATTTACAGACTACAATTTCCCATTATAGATTATAAATGCCCAGGTTTTACTTGAGTGTGGATCCATGTGGAGGGAGAAGGCAGCCAGAACATGGGTCCAAAGGAGAAAGAGTGTTCAGGCCTTGCATCTGCTTTTTGAACTGTTAATTATTCCACCCCTTTGCTAATGGCAGGGGAGAAGTTCCAGCTGTTTGCTGTTTTGATTGATTACCCCGCCCACAAATCCCCTAGGAGGACCCAATGCAGAATATCTGGGGCTTTTTCTGGCTTCTGGAAGAAATCTTGTTCTGAACAGCAGAATCTTGTGAGGGGGAGGGGTGTCTTCAGCAACCATCTCAGGGTTTTTGATGTCCACGTGAACTTCTTGCCAGGTTCCAGATCCATCTATTGAGTTTCTATCTTACTAGCCAACTTTAATAGGGATGAGCTTCTTTCCACCCAGGTCAGTTTGCAGCTCTAGCCTAAACCCCAGAGCCACCTCTGGCAGGGAGGAAGCTGGGGAGACTTGCACCACCTCTTTGGGAAACGGCAAGTCACACTGACGAGGCCAGTGCCCATCCTACTCTAGCAGTGCAAGCTGCCTCAGGTGGTATTCCATGGCTGGAGTTAGAAGATCCATTTCCCATAAATGGTGGAGGAAGAGACAGTTGTCCACCAACCTCAGGCACTTATTAGTGGACTCAGCTGGCTAAAGAATAATCATAGAAACAGGAGAGTTTGAGCCTGTCCAAGTTGGAAAGAGTCTGGTAGCTGCCATTTTGACTCTCTTCCCTGCATGAGGCGAAGCCTGACTTACTAAAAATCCAGTGAAGTTAGGGACTGGCTTCTTTCCATCAAGATTGGCCAGCAGCCCTAGCCTAGGCTCCAGCTCCATCTCCAGCAGAGAGGAAGCTGGTGGGACCTGCACCAGGCTCTCTAGACTTCTGCAAATAATCTCCGCTGTCACAGACTGAATCACCAGTAATCTGGGGCTGCATGCTGCACTCCAATAGGGTAGGAGAGGTGCTGGGTACCCTTGGCCTCTCTGGTCAATGGCAGGAGTTTTCAGCCCACATGAACTGGTTTGTTGATTGCCTTCAAGTCCATCTCCACCTCTGATCCTCTGTAGGATAGGAGGGGGCTGGAGTTCCCTCAGCCTCTCAGGGCAACTTCAGGTGCTTTTGGCCTGCACAAACCTGACCATTGGGTGGCCCCCACCCCCATCCTCAATAGGACAAGAGGTGGATTGTGTTTTCCCAGCCTATCTGGATAACTGCAGGTGCTTTTGGCCCACACAGACTGAACTAGTGGGTACTTGCAGATCAACACTCACCTCCCAGTAGGAAAGTAGGGGACTGGGGTTTCCACACCCTTTCCAGGTAATGGCAGGCCTTTGGCTTGCATGAACTGGATTGTTGGATACCTATGGATCCACCCCCACACCCAATAGGATAGGAGGGGTCTGGTGTCTCCACATCCTCTCTGGACAATGGCAGGTACTGTCAGCTTACAGGGACTGAACAGTTGGGTGCCTGTGGATCCATAGGATAGGAGGGACTTGTGTTTCCTCAGCCTTTCCAGGCAATGCAGGTATTCTTGGCCCAAAGGGACTGAACTGTTGGGTGTCCATAGAACCACCCCCACCACCCAATAGGATAGGAGGGAGCTGGTCCTTCCTCAGCCACTCTGGGCAACAGTGGGTACTTTCAGCCTACAGGGACTGAACTGTTGGGCATTGGTGGTTCTATTTCCACCCCTAAAGGGCAGAAGGGACAGTACTCCCTCAACCTCTCAGGGCAACTGCAGGCATATTCAGCCCATATGGATTAGATTGTTGGGCACTCCAAGGGGTCCATTTCCACCCCTGGCAGGGAGGGAGTCTGGTGTTAAGTCAGTTTACCTGAGCAACTGTGGTCATTTTGGATCCACATGGCATAGATTACTGCCCACAACTATTGCTCCATCTGCATCCAAGTTAAGGGGAGGAAGGGGTGTGAAGCTTCATCAATCTTTCCAGGCAACCACATACAGTCTTGTCCTACCCAACTTTGATTATTATATACAGCTGCTTCTCTGTCCAGAGGAGAAATGTGGGAGAAGCTTTATCAATTCCTGGGGCAATGTGGGCAGCTTCAGCCTCCATAGCTTAGAGTATTAACTACATCCTTTATTTCTGCTACACAATGAGCAAGGGAGAAAAGACAAGAAAGCCCTAAACTAAAGGGAGAAACTGCACCCAGAATAAATATATCCAGCAAGCCAGATGTGAAAACACCAAAAAAAAATTACAATCCATACTGTGAAACAGGAAGATATGACCCAGTTAAAGGAACAAGATAAGTCTACGGCTGACATAAAAGAGTTGAGACAACTAATCATAGATGTTCAAACAAATATCTTTAATAAATTCAATGAGATGGCTAAGGAGATTAAGGATATTAAGAATACACTGGGGGAATAGAAAGACGAATTTGAAAGCATACATAGAAAAACAGCAGACCTCATGGGAATGAGAGGTGCAATAAATGAAGTTAAAAATACACTGGAGGCATATAACAGCAGATTTGAGAAGCAGAAGAAAGGATCAGTGAGCTTGAAGATATGGCCTCTGAAAGCAAACAATCAAAAGAACAGATGAAGAAAAGAATGGAAAATTGAACAGGGTGTATTAGTCAGTCAAAGGGGTGCTGATGCAAAATACCAGAAATTGGTTGATTTTCATAAAGGGTATTTTTTTTTGATAGAAATTTATAGTTACCAGGCCATAACGTGTAAGTTACCTCCCTCACCAAAGTCTATTGCCACATGTTAGAGCAAGATGGCTGCCAAGGTCTGTAATGGTTCAGGCTTCCTGGGTTCCTCTCTCCTTGGGGCTGGCTTCTTTTTCCTCACAGCCAAGCTCCTCTGTGTGCCTATTTCCTGGGGCTGTAGCTCAAGACTCCAGCACTGAAACTCCAACATCAAAACTCCAGTCTCTTCTTTTGCAATGTCTTTTATCTGTGATTTTCCACCCACCAATGGGTGGGGACTAAACACCCTACTAAAAGCCCTAATCATAATTTAATTAAGTAAATGTGAAACTTCAGACATACCAGTTAATAAATAAATCCAATATTTATTTTTGGAATTCGTAGCTATATCAAACTGCTACACAGGGCCTCAGGGAACTAAATGACAGCAAGAGATGTGCAAACATACATGTCATGGGTGTCCCAGAAGGAGAAGAGAAGAGAAGGGAAAAGGGACAGAAGGAATATGTGAAGAAATAATGGTAGAAAATTTCCCAACCCTATTGAAGGACATAGATATCTGTGTCCAAGAAGCACAGCATACTCCCATTTGAATAAATCTGAACAGACCAACTCTGATACACATGATAATCAGAATGCCAAATACCAAAGACAAAGAGAATTCTGAGAACAACAAGAGAAAAGCAATGCATAATATATAAGGGATATCCAATAAGAGTAAGTGCTGGTTTCTCATCAGAACTGTGGAGGAAAGAAGGTAGTGGCATGATATATTTAAGATACTGCAAGAGAAAAAATGCCAACCAAGAATTTTATATCTAGCAAGATTATCTCTCAAAAATAAGGGTGAGATTAGAATAGCAACAGATAAACAGAAACTGAGAGAGTTTATAACAAAAATACCAGCTTTGCAGAAATACTAAAGGGCATGTTACAATTTGAAAAGAAAATACTGGGGAGAGAGGCTTGGAAGAGAGTCTAGAAATGATGACTGTACCAGTAATAGTAACTAAAAGTGTCAAAAATAAATTGACAGATAAAATACAAAGATCAAAATGGATGAAATAAGAACTTCATTTGCAATAATAACATTGAATGTTAATGGATTAAACTCCCCAATCAAAAGACACACACTGGTGGAATGGATAAGAAAATATGTGCCATCTATATGCTATCTGCAAGAGACTCACCTTAGACCCAAAGATACCAATAGACTGAAGGCAAAAGGTTGGAAAAAGGCATTCCATATGTGCAGTAGCCAAAAAAAGCTGGGTAGCTATACTTATATCAGATGATATAGACCTTAAAAGGAAAACTGTTATTAGAGACAAGGAAGGACATTACATATTAATAAAAGGGATGATTCATCAGGAAGAAATAACAATCACAAATGTATGTGTACCTAATCAGGATGCCCCAAGATACATGAGGCAAACACTGGCAAAACTGAAGGGAGAAATACATATCTCTACTATAATAATATAATTATTATAGTATAATATAATAATAGTATAGTATAATATAATATATATATAGTATATATTAGACTATATATATATAGTATCATATAATAATAGTATAGTATAATATAATAATAGTTGGAGACTTCAATACATCACTCCCAGCATTGGACAGAACATCTGGGCAGAAGATCAATAAAGAAACAGAAACCTTGAATACTATGATAAATGGACTAAACTTCATAGACATACACAGAAATTTCACCCCAAAACAGCAGGATGTACATTCTTTTCAAGTGCTCATGGATCTTTTCCCAGGACAGAACATATGTTGGGTCACAAAGCAGATCTCAATATATTCAACAAAATCAAAATTATACAAAGCACTTTCTCTGGTCATAAAGGAATAAAGTTGGAACTCAAGTGACAGAAAAAGGGAAACTTCTTATGAATGTGGAGACTAAACAACACACTCTTAAACAATCAGTGGGTCAAAGAAGAAATTTCAAGAGAAATCAATAAATGTCTTGAGATGAATGACATGAGAATACAACATATGAGAACTTACAGGATGCAACAAAGACAGTGTTGAGAGGAAAATTTGTAGCCCTCAATGCTCATATTAAAAAAGAAGAAAGAATTAAAATTAATGACCTAACTATACATCTGGAGGAACTAGAAAAAGAACAGCAAACTATTCCCAAAGCAAGTAGAAGGAATGAAATAACAAAGATCAGAACAGAAATAAATGAAATTGAGAACAAAAAACGAGAGAATTAACAAAACCAAAAGTTGGTTCTTCGAGATTAACAAAATCAATAAACCCTTAGCTAAACTGACAGAGAAAAAAAAGAGAGAAGATGCAAATAAATGAAATTAAAAATGAAAATGGGAACATTACTACTGTTCTCCACAGAAATAAGAGAGATCATAAGAGGATACTATGAACTATATACCAAAAAACTAGACAATGTAGACAAAATGGAAAAATTCCTAGGAATTTACAAACACTGTACATTGACCCTAGAAGAAAGAGAAGACCTTAACAAACCAATCACAAGTAAAGAGATTGAAACAGTCATCAAACAGCTCTTCAAAAGGAAAAGCCCAGGACCAGACATTTTCACAGATGAGTTCTACCAAGCATCCAAAGAAGATTTAATACCAATCTTACTCAAACTCTTCCAAAAATTGAACAAGAAGGAAAGCTATCAAACGCATTTCATGAAGCCAATGCCATCCTAAAACTGAAGCCAGATAAAGATTACAAAAAAGAAAATTACGTAACCATTTCTCTAATGAATACAGGTGCAAAAATCCTCACCAAAATACTTGCTAATCAAATCCAACAACACATTAAAAGAATTATTCATCATGATCAAGTGGGTTTTATACCAGGCAGGCAAGGCTGTTCAACACAAGAAGATCAATCAGCATAATACACCACATTAATAAATCAAAGAAGAAAAATCACATGATCTTATCGATTGATTCAGAAAAGGCATTTGACAAAATGCAGTATCCTTTCTTGATAAAACTACAAAAATTAGGAATTGAAGGAAATTTTCTCAACATGATAAAGACCACATATGAAAAACCCACAGCTAACATTGTACTCAATGGAGAAAGACAGAAAGCTTTCTGCTTGAGATCAGGGATAAGACAAGGATGCCCATTGTCACCACTGTTGTTCAATATAGTGCTAAAGGTTCTAGCTGGAGCAATCAGGCAAGAAAAAGAAATAAAAGGCATCCAAATTGGAAAGGAAGAATTAAACTTTTGCTATTCACAGATGACATGGTCCTATATCTAGAAAGTCTGAAAAATCTACAACAAAGATGCTAGAGCTAGTAAATTATTTCAGTAGAGTATTGGGATACAAGATCAATACACAAAAATCAATGTGGTGTTTCTATACACTAGTAATGTGTAATCTGAGGAGGATGTCAGGTAAAAATTCCAACTGCAATAATCAAATATTTAGGAATAAGCTTAACCAAAGATGTAAAACACTTGTATTCAGAGAACTATAATGCTTTTCTAAAAGAAATAAAAAAGGACCTAAATAATTGGAAGAACATTCCATGCTCATGGATTGGAAGACTAAATATCATTATGATGTCGATTCTATTCTAATTGATATGAAGATTCAATGCAGTCCCAATAAAAATTTCACCGGCATTTTTTAAACAATTGGAAAACACAATTATCAAACTTATCTGAAAGGGTAAGAGACCCTGAATAGTCAGAAACATCTTAAAAAGAAAAATGAAGTTGGAGGATTTCCAGACTTTAAATCATATTATCTAGCTACAGTGGTAAAAACAGCATGGTATTGTCTTAAAGGTGGACACATAGACCAATGGAACCAAATAGATGGTTCAGAAACAGACACTCACATCTATGGCCTAGTGATTTTTGACAAGCCTGTCAAACCCGCCCAGTTGGGACAGAACAGTCTATACAACAAATGGTGCTGGGAGAACTGAATATCCATAGCCAAAGTTTATAAAAAAATTAACTCAGAATGGATCAAAGACCTAAATATAAAATCAAGTACAATAAGTCTCCTAGAATAAAATGTTGGGAAACATCTTCAAGACCTGGTGGTAAGTAGGTGGTGGATTCTTAAATCTTACACCAAAAGCACGAGCAGTGAAAGAAAACATGGATAAATGGGACTTCTCAATTCTGTGATTCAAAGGACTTCATCAAGAAGATGAAAAGGCAGCCCAGTTAATGGCAGAAAATATTTAGGAACCACATATCTGGTAAAGGTTTTGTTTCCATTCTATATAGAGATCATACAACTCAACAATAAAAGAACAAGCAATCCAATTTAAAAATAGGCAAAAGATTTAAATAGACAGTTCTCCAAAGAGGAAATACAAATGGCCAAAACACACATGAAAAAAATGTTCCATATCACTAACTATTAGGGAAATGCAAATCAAAACAATGAGATTTCACCTAACACCACATAGAATGGCCATTATTTAAAAAACAGACAACAACAAGTGCTGGAGAGTATGTGGAAAAATAGGAGGACTCCTTCACTGTTGGTGGGAGTGTAAAATGGTGCAGCCTCTGTGGAAGACAGTTTGGCAGTTCCTCAGGAAGCTAAATATAGAACTGCCATATGATCCAGAAATTCCTCTACTAAGAATATATCCAGAAGAACTAAAAACTATGACACGAACTGGACATCTGCACATCTGCACATCAATGTTCATAGTGGTGTTATTCACAATTGCCAAAAGATGGAAACAACCCAACCCAAGTGTCCATCAACCAATGAATGGATAAACAAAATGTGGTTTATATATAAGATGGAATACTATGCTGCAGTAAGAAGAAATGAAATTGGGACACATATGATAACGTGGATGAATCTTGAAGACATTATACTAAGCGAAGTAAGCCAGACACAAGAGACAAATATTGCATGGTCTCATTAATATGAACTAAATACGAAGAATGAATTTACAGAGTTAAAATCTAGAGTATAGGTTATTATGAGATAAGAAGAGGGTTGAGAAGTACTACTGATGCTTAATATATGTAGAAGTTTTAATTAACTTGACTATAAAAGTGTGGAAATGTTTAGAGTTGATGGTAACACATTATAGTGGGTAGCAACTGGTTTATAAATGGGATTGTGGCTGAAAAGCGTAGTCTGGGGAAGTAAATGTCTATTGAAAGAAAGCTAAAAAATAATCTGGGGACTGAATAACACGGTTAACCCAGAGATGGAAGGGAATTGTGGTTGAGGGTACAAACGCAAGAGCTTCTGTGAGCTAGAACAGAGGTACATCACTATTGCCGTGTGGTGGGAATGTGGGGAAGCATGGGAAAACTACAATTGGTGTAACCTATAGACTGTGGCTAACAGCAATACTATAATATTTTTGCATCAATGCCAAAGATGTACTGTGTGATAATGGAGGTTTATGGAAAAAGTGTGTCAAATGTATGCTATGGACCATGGTTGATGGTGATAGTCTGATGATATTATATCATAATCTGTAACAAATTTTCCACCATGGTGTGGCGTGTTGGTAAAAGGGTATTGCATGGGAATTCTACACATGTGTACGATTGTTTTGCAAGTTCCCAACCTCTGTAATAAAAACACATTTTTAAAAATAGGGTGGGTGGGGGGAAAAATATACCAAATGTAAAATAGGGACTATAGTTAGTAGTAATATTTTGATGATGCTCTTGCATAGTTTGTAACAAATGTTTCACAAGAACGCAAAGTGTTGGAGGTGTGATGTAATGGACCCCTGTATGATGTTATATATGTTTATTTTGTAAGTCCACCATCTTTACTATACATTTATTGTTTATGCATGCACATGAACGAGTGATATATTTCAATAAAAATATCTTTTAAAAATTAAATTTAAAAAAAGACAAAGGACTTTTTCTTTGAATGGAAGTTTATAAGAAACCTGATACATAAAATAACTTTTTCCTTGTCTCCAAGTCTGGGTCTTCTATCGTTGGCTGCCCTTTTTCATGTCTGTCCAGATGTATTTTCAAAAGCAACACAAATGTCTCATTCCCACCCACTGTGTAGAGTCATTCCTTCGACTTAACATTTCCTCGACCATAAAACACAAAGCCCACAGGGAGAAATACAGTAGGGCATTATTACTCCTCACCTTCCTTTAACACTCTGGTGGAATTTGGTTTGCATTCTTTCTTCAAAGTTGTTTTGATGGAATGAGGGAAGGTGCCCAAAACATGAAGATTCTGAGTGTGAGGACCAAGGCAAGGAGGAGAGTGAAATTCCCGGGAGTCTGGGGTCCCTCTCCGGTCATCTCCTGGGGCCTATAGAATTTGTATGGTATTGCCATTTCTCCTGCTAGATTTGCTCCTTCACATCACTTTCTGTAAACTTCCAGTGCTATAACATCCTCTTGGTTTGATGGATTTTGTTGAGACACTGAATCCTCCTTCTTCTGTTCCTGGAAAATATTTTATGTCATTATGACATAGTGACAGAGATTTCAAAAAGGCCTGTCGACTGGCTGGAGCTTCCTCCCAACCTTGCTCCCCTGACAGCTGCAGCGATAATCCAGGAGACCCATGGTGAGGACAGATCATGGCTCCTTTACCTGGTGGACTGTCACCCCCCGGGGACCTCCAGGCCTGCCAGGTGGCTTTGCACATCGTGGGCAGGAGAAAGATCGTCTCCAGGAAATGACTGCCAAGCAGGTGGTCGCCTCACACTGCTTATATATCCGTCAGAAGCTGGTGAAATGGGAGCCATTTCCCCAGCATGAGCACAGTTAAACAAAATTCTGTGCTCTTTCAAGGGGTCCATGGAACCCTTGGTGCCCCTTCTCTAGAACCTCTTGGGGTCCACGGAGGCCAGTTAGGAACCTGTGAGGGAAGCTGGACCCTGGAGCCCGTTGTTGCCTTGGTGACAGCTATTGGTAATTGTCACTGACTTAAGTGATCCAAAACCTACAAGCCAGGCTGACACAGACCCCAAAAACAACTCTGAAAAATGGGCAAGTCACTCATCTCTTCCCTGAGTTTCCATTTCTTCACCCACAAAATGGAGATACTCATACTTGCCGGCTGATCTCACAGGATTAGTTTGAGCATCTAATTATTTTTAACTACTATGTATTTCACAAAGTTAAAAAACTCAAATGCCTCTGGGGGTCAGGGATCAGTAAAGTAACCTAAATATGTTGATTAGGACCAGATGTAAGCAATAGAGAATGGTGAGGCCTGTGGCAAACTGGGACAAGCATTTTGCAAAATTCAAATTTCATGATACAATGTGGGACCTTACAAAACATCCATGGGATGTATTTGGCTTTGAACCGCAAGTCTTGAAAACAGCAGAGTAGGGCACTCTCTTAGCTCTTGAGAGCCCATATAGGACAACAGGGTCCACCTTTTATGTGGCTAGAGTAGGTGGCTGCTAATGCAGTGTGGTTTGGAGGGGCTTCTCCTTAAAATATCTCCCTTCTTGGCCTTCAGTTAGGATGTGAAATACTAACTTTTAGAGTTTTGGGGGGATTGAGAATGGGGTAAGGACTAGGGGATTAATGATTTTCACTAAAATGTAAATATGTTATCTACAATGGAGAAATTCTTGCTTCTCTGCTAGCCATTAACACCTAAGAATTCTAAGACAGTAATCAAACACCTCTGCAGACTCTAATATACTCATTAGCGGTAATATTGCTATTTGCCTGCCTAGGATGTATAAAACACCTTATGAAGGGTTGGGGTTACAAAGATGGATACAAGGTGGACGCTGCTCTCAAAGTGTCGGAACCTCCGAGGTATACTCTCAGAGGAGTGAAACAGTGCCCTCTTGTCCACTACTGTATACCTGGCACTCCACAGTGCCCAGAACACAGTGGGAGCTTAATAAATGGGAAATAGCCCCAGCCATGATCCTTTGCAATGTGAGGCAGTTAACAGGGACTGTGGGTGAGTTTATCAAGTTAGCTCTGGAAGGGAGAGAAGGCTGGGGTGATGGACACAGGTCCTCTGTGGGGGGTGGTTGAAGAGGAAAAAGGGAATACCCAGAGGCATTTAGGCTCTACATACTAAATGTAACAGTATGGAATAAAACGTAGTGTAATTTGATGCTCAGAATAGTTGTGTGAGCTAACCAGGCAGGTATTAGTATCCCCATTTTGTAGATGAGGAAACTCAGGGAAGAGGTGAGTAACTCTCCCATTTTTCAGAGTTGTTTCTAGGGTCTGTGTCATCTTGGCTTCTTGGTTTTTGAGAGTTAAGGTCAGTGACAATCACTGATTGCCAAGAAGGCAGTGACTGGACTCCAGAGTCCAGCTCCCCTCACAGGTTCCTAAATGGCGTCTGTGGACTGGTTCTAGAGATGGGGCACCAAGGGTTCCATGGACCCCTTGAGAGAGCACACAGTTTTGTTTAACTGTGCTCATGCTGGGGAAATGGCTCCCATTTCACCAGCTTCTGACGGATATATAAGCAGTGTGAGGCGACCACCTGCTTGGCAATCATTTCCTGGAGACGATCTTTCTCCTGCCCACGATGTGCAAAGCCACCTGGCAGGCCTGGAGGTCCCCGGGGGGTGACAGTCCACCAGGTAAAGGAACCATGATCTGTCCTCACCAAGGGTCTCCTGGATTATCGCTGCAGCTGGAAGGTGGGGCAGGCAGGAGGGTTAGGGGGCCTCAGGAATATGGAAGGGGTTATCTGCCGCTAACAGCAACATAAAGCATTGCCCAGGAACAGCAGAAGGAGGGTAGAGCAGTGAGCTGGGATCCAGCTGGTGTTGCCTAATTTTCTCTAGGTTCTTGGCTATGTTACAAAAAAAGAATTTTAAGTACACACCAGTTCAGTTAGGCCAGCAGTTTATTTTCTTATTAAGAAAATGAGAGAAAATAACTGATTATGGGTAAAGTAACGGATTATGGGTCCCAGGTAGAGAGAGGAAAAGGGATAATAATGGGTAAAAAGGGCTGATTTACAGACTATAAATCCCCGTTACAGATTACAAGTGCCTAGGTCTGCTTTCGTGCTAATGCAAGCAGGGAGAGAAAGGGGAAAACCGACAATTTAGGTTCCAGCTTATATTTAACCATTCATTATTCCGCTCCTTTCCTAATGTTGGGGGGTGGGGAAAATCCAGCTGTTCAATATTTTGATTGGCTATCCCACTCGTCCATTTCCCAAGTGGCCCAATGGCAAGGGCCCTTGAGAACATCCGGGGCTTTTCCTTGATCCGGGTCGAAATCCTCTTCTGGATAGAAATCTCGCGAGGTTCTCCCGCAGCCGTATTAAACAATCTTTCCTTCCGGGAGGGTTCCCAGGCTGTGCATTTTATGGCTGTGGTTTTCTGTCAAGTCCCGGATTGGTCTATTTATTCACTAAGTGGGACCCTTGAGCTGGTGGTGGCCTGGGGAGGAGGCTCTGCCAGGAGGACCCTGCAGCCCAGCAGCTAGCAGGCTCCTGGCAAGGGAGGGTTGGCCCTGGGTCCTCCCAGGCGGGCCGAGAAGCCTTAGGCCCTTACCTGGGTTACGTGATGCCCAGAGCCTCGGCACATGCAAACTTTTGGGTAGATTACAGGCCTTTTCCTAAACCCCAAGTTCTCTTTGTTCCCTGGACCTGGTGCCACGGTTTATATCACTGTCCTCTCCCAGGCTTACCTGATAATTTTAACAAGAGCAGGACTTTATTTTGGTAATTCACCCCTGATAACAGAGCAGTAAATTGCAGCTCTTATCAACAGTCTTTTGAGCAGCTGGTTTGAAGCAAAAACAAGGCTTTTAGGTGTAACTTGGACTCTCTTCCAGGTTTGGTAATTGGTCTTAGTTCAAGGTCAGAACGTTCTGTTAGCTGCTGGATGTGAAGATTTGCGCTTGGGTTCATAATATTTGCAGGCAGCATAAGCGGGTTTTCCTGGTTCCCATAAATGCACCTGCAGCTCCAGCCTCGCCTCCTTATCAGTACCAGGGGCAGAAGTATTTGCAGATCCTCAACATGCCTGATGCTTTCGGAAGAAATGATGCTGCCTCTTCCTTCACCTCTGAGAGCCTTGGATTCCTCATCTGAAAAAGGGAGACAATCGTATCGAACTCCTAGGGTTGCCGTGAGAAGTGTAGAGTGGGTGGAAGAATTAAACAGACAAAGGTTTTAATTCCTTCTCTCCCCCTTGCCCGCTGTATGGTCTTGGGCTATTCGTAATTTTTAGAGTCTTGTTTGCTCAACAGGTAAAATGCATACAGTCATATCAACATTCCTTTGGCACACAGAAGGTATAATCTTACCTGACAGCTACCCTTTCCTTCCTTCCCAGTTCACATGGCTCTTCCTTAAAGTCTTCGCTCCCTTATAATATGTAACAGAGTTTCATGATGGAGTCGTCTTCTCCCACATTACCTGGGCTCTCAGAAATCTCAGACATGGCACCAGGTGCTGGGGGCTCCACTTTCTCAGCCTGCTATTACTCTCTGCTGCAAAATGACCGCCCTTCTGTCCCTCATCATACTATCTCAAAGAAGTTGGCCTCGATTAGCTGTTGGGGGAAAGGAAGCTGATTAAACTGATTCATACCAATATGTAAACGAATGATCAAACCTTCCTGGTTTCACCCTTCCAGGAGTACTTGCATTTCTAACAGGAATCAATGGTAGAATCAACCTTGTAGAATTTCTGGCTGGAGGACAAAGGAAAGTATAGAATTTCAGGCATTATGGAGGAGGCAGTTGTGTCAAGGTTGGAGAAGCAGATGATATCAAGTTTGGCCAATTATGTCTAGCTCTGTAGCAACTCCTTGCCTGTAGCGAGCGTCTACAGCTACCTGTGGGACCTGCTTGAACAAAGAACACAACTGTAGGAGATCTAAATCTAGAGGGAGATGCTGTCTATTGGAACTCAAATGCTATTCCTTCAAAGATATGAAGGATTAAGATCTGGCCCATTGTTAAAATGAGTGTTTAGCACCTGCCTGGCCCATTTTATTTTCAGAGTTCTTTTTATTCATACATTAGTTATTTGTTTATTTAATGCAGTTTTTAATTGTGTGCTTATTCCATCTTGCAAAAATGGAATTATTCAGAAGGACATTTAAAAGAATTTAACAATATGGGGGTGGGGCTTATAATTGTGCTTTAATCTTAAAATTAATATGCCTCCCATTTTCACGTTACCAGGACAATTATCCTGAATGGTACCAGAAGCAGGAAATTATGTATTGCCCTATATATGGCATCCCCTCGCGGAGAGCACACCATTCATCACGGCTTTTTAATCTCTTCTGTGTGCAATGGAAGATAAAACATCTCAGCAATATTTCAGTGTTTGCAGAAGATGGAAGCATCACAAATATTCGTGTTTGTTTTACTCGGCCGCTCTGCTGTATCTATTATAACTGGGTCAGGGTGGTAGGTGTGTTTCGATACAGCTTTCGGACTGTGGGTATTTATTGGGAGTTTTTTTGGACTCTGAAAAGTCATGTAAATGGTGGGAAAAACTGGAAATATCCCGGTTTCTCCAATACTACCCTCTCCCTGCACTTCCTCTTGTTTCACACCAGTGCTAGCTAGAAGGTACCCGATGATATTAGCTGCATTGAGAATAAAGAGGGCAAAGTTACGGTCTGGATCCCTGGACTGGTGGGAACAGCCCCAGACTTTAGGCTGCAAATCCGAAGTGTAGTGCAGCCCCAACCTTGTCTGCTTTCAGGGGAGGCCTGAGAAAGATGCTTTGGGTTCCTGGAACAACAATCAATTGGACTGATTGTGGGCTCCATTGTGCCTTCTTCACAAGACGAGTGCTGAACCCCGAGGCACATCCCACACCACGCTCAGTGTGCGTGGCAGGTTGGCAGTTTGCTCGGTCAACTAGAGTCCCTCCTTTCGAGAAAAGCTAAGTGTGGCTCGTGCAGGATGATCGGGGTTTCTTTAAGTCCTCCTCTCATTTGGCAGCACCATCTCTCCTCCTTCCCTAGCTCTCCTGACCTCCCCCGCAGGCCCTCTCCCACCACAGCATGTTTAAAAAGTGAACTTTTTAATAGAATGCATAAATCATGAGAGTACCGCTTGATAACTTTTCGCCAAGGGAGCCTCCTCACGTAAGCAGCCCCAGACCAAGAAACAGCACATCCCTCCCCCCAGAAGCCTCCCTCGGTTGCCACCCCCAGTTACAACTCCCCACATCCAAGGGCAGCCCCTGTCCTGACTTCTAGCAGCACACATTAGGCGTGCCTTTGATCTTTTTTTAAAATTTTAACCCTGGGATAATACAGACTGTTTTCTTGCACCATAATGGTCTGTGGAGCAGCATCACGATGGAAAGTACACAGAGCAGCTCTGCCCCGTCCTTCCACCCTGTCCTTGCAAACAGCAAGCATGCTGGTCATCAACACAAGGCCTTGTGCCAGACCCTGTGGCCCCACGACGTCGCCCAAGAGACATTTCAGAAGAGCAGCCTGAAGGCTACGAGCAGGCTCAGCCTCCGGGGTCTGCACTAGGAGAAGACCCCTCCAAGCGAGGGCCTGGCGGGATACTCCTGTAGGGCCGGCCGGGTGGAGAAAGGGCGCTGGGGATGCTCCCTTCTGGTGGGACCCCACGCCAGAGCCTGCTGCCACCCCTGACCCACCTGCTGGCAGTTCTGGCCTCTTAGGGCCCGCCTTGTGCTTTGTGAGCTATTGAGATTTCCTAAGGCTGTTGCTGTGAAGTCCGTGGCTGATCACAGTTTACTGCCTCCCCCTTCCGGATTAGACGCTTGTGTCTCAACGCTGGAACCTAAGAGCAGCTCTGCTCCGGTGGGGCTACCGGCGGGCTCATTCTCCTCGTCTCCTCCAGAACTCTACAGAAGTCTTTCCTCAATGCCCCATCTCCTTTTAAAAATTATTCTTGATGAGCGATATCAGTTCTTCCACAGCTCCAACCACCTACCACCCATCCCCAGGTTCAAGTCAGACCATTTCCTCTTGGGGATCTTGTGATGGCCTCAGAATCCCCCTGCTAAAATGGCCACTTGCCCTAAGCCCTTTAACAGTACCCTCTCCTGGCCCAACTGTCTGCACCTGCCTGTCACCAACCTAGACCCCTTCATCCTGCCTTCGAGATGCCCACAAGCTGCACCCTTCTTCTGGTCCTCTTACCACCATCCCGGTTCTCACGTGCTTTTTTTTTAATTTTTTACCTCTTCCCTTACCACCCCGTTAAATGGTCAACCTCTTTCTTTTTCTCTCCTCCCATCTCTATTTTTTCTCCACTGCGTTAACACCATCTAACATACTAGATAATTTACTTGTTTATATTGTTTATTGTCTGTCTCATATTAAATTCTAAGCTACAGGAGGGTAAGGATTTTTATTTTCATTGTTGTATCTCCAGCATGTAGAACAGTGCCCGAAACATAGAACATGCTTGTGAAATATTTATGAATAAATGAACAGTTCTACTCAATATGCATTATGATTATTCTTTTTTCCATGCTATGAAGGAAGGAATTGGGAATGCAATAAGATCCCAAACAAAAGCAAACACATACACACACATATAGACAAATCCATGTATAAAGCAAAACTTTAAGCACAGGTATAGCATAACTGAGGTGTTCGGCCTGGTCGGGTGGGCCAGGTCAAGACAGGTTATCAGCTGTTTTATGTGCTGATCACCAGAAGGTTGTAACTAAACAATAAACTTAAAAAAAAATTCAGTTAAATATTTTATGAATGTTACTTATTTTTTAAATAATCCAGGAAACTTTTCATTA
Source organism: Dasypus novemcinctus (assembly GCF_030445035.2). Taxonomy (NCBI): domain Eukaryota; kingdom Metazoa; phylum Chordata; class Mammalia; order Cingulata; family Dasypodidae; genus Dasypus; species Dasypus novemcinctus. Next base: position 87,122,246 of record NC_080687.1, on the reverse strand, counting down.
AATATTAACTTTCATAATGTCATCAAAGGAATATTTCCTAACATTCTAAGTACAGTAGCAAGCTTTACCTACCACGAGGAAACTTGAATCTATAAAACCTCATTACACAGCAATCAAAGTGCAAAATTTTTAAAGCAGATGTATTAGCATCCTTCAGGTTCTGACATCTAGCTGCTGATTTCTGCTCCACAGGCATTGGTGATAGCCTAAAGGGTACTTCTTCCATCCTGATACTGCAAAAGGCAATTTTTAGATGACACAGATTAGAAAATAAACCCCCAAATCTCTTCAGAATTCGCAGTTGACCCTTGTTGTGGTCTGGGCTGGCTTTGGGGATGCAACTTGTTTGAAACACAGGGTGCCCACACAGAAGGGCCTTATACTTGATTTAATGCTCTGCTGTCACCACCTTAAAATTCTTAATAATTTTCACAAAAGAGACCCATGTTTTCATCTTGCACTGGGTTGTACAAATTATGTAGTTGGTTCTGGCTGCAGTGCATGTCCTAGCCATCCTGATACATCATGGCTGGACGAAGTACAGGGGTAAAGTGAGGTTCGCAGTGAACAAGCCCATAGCCAACTCCATTTATGTTTATATGATGAGGCTGAATTATTTGGTAGTGTCATGCTCATATTTGCATACATTTCTAGCCCATGTTTGGCGGTTGCTCCATTTAAAGATTCATTAAATTTGTTCCAGGTGAATAGCAGTTTCAAAGTTGATTTCCTTGTGTCCTGACTGTTTTCTAAAACTCGCCAATCTAAATTTAGTGAAAAGCTATGTAATCCTTTCACATTTTCACATTATGTAGTTCTTCTGATGAAATAGGGCGAATAGGCAACATCCAAAGTGCCACCTTCTTTTCTTTAAAAAATTTTTTCATTGCCTCTGAAGGTAGATTTTTCAAAGCTGAAATCTTTAGTGGAGGAATCACATACCTAAGACCTGTAAGGGCTGGTTGGGTCATGTCCATAAAGGAAAGAGTCAGGCAGGGTGATGGGAGTATGGCCAATGGAAGGTGTGTGTGCCATTTAAAGGGGGCAACTGCTCCCCAGCTCCACCTCATTCTTATTTCTTTTTCCTCTAAATCCAGAAATTTATGGGAAATTTCCCTGTTTTTAAATGTAGGCTCCAATGAAACACCATGTGACTGCCCTTTTAGAGACAATTCTCAACATGATTCCTCCACTTTGTTCCAAATCTCTCTAAAATATTTTTCAGTTCTTTCATAAAAATAAGCTTTTAAAGATAGAAAAATTAGCTGTGATTTCATTTTGAACCTCTTTAGAAAGAATTTCTGTAACGTTTAGCACGTTCGAAAAATGTTACATTTGAAATCCAATGACAGCAACCCACCTGATTAGCTAACCACCTGTGAGTGGGAAGAACCATTTGGTACAATTTCATATGTTTCTGTAACCTCCAGAAGCTTCTCCATCATAACTAATATTACCAGAGGCCCTAGTGCAGCAATATACAATAGAAACACATACCACATTCAGCTAAGATGGAGTTGAAGAAGGACAACCATCACACCATGGAGCCTAGAGTGATTACAACTGAAAGTGGGAAGATTGCATCCAGCATCCATGTGGAATCTGAGCCTCCTCTTGATATAGAGGTGCAATGGACACAACCAATCCAATGTCCACATAGAAGAGGTGGCATTGGAATGGGAAAAGTGGACATGGTGGCTGATGGGTATGGGGAAATACAGGAAGAGATGAGAGGTGGAGGCGTCTTTGGGACATGGAGCTGCCCTGGATGGTGCTTCAGGGGTAATCACCGGACATTGTAAATCCTCACAGGGCCCACTGGATGGAATGGGGGAGAGTATGGGCCATGATGTGGACCATTGACCATGAGGTGCAGAGGTGCCCAAAGATGTACTTACCAAATGCAATGGATGTGTCATGATGATGGGAACGAGTGTTGCTGGGGAGCGGAGAGGTGGGGTGGGGGGGTGGGGTTGAGTGGGACCTCATATATATATTTTTAATGTAATATTATTACAAAGTCAATTAAAAAAAAAAGAAACACATATGTAATCAACTTTTTTTTCAAATAACCACATTAAAAAATAAATGGGCAAAATTTATTTTAATGATATATTTTATTTAACTCAATAAATCTGAAATATTATCATTGAACTTGATCAACATGAAATTATTAATGAGATATCTTACATTCTTGTCTTTCATACTAAGTCTTTGATATTCAGCATTTCATACCTACCAAACATCCCATTTCCGCTTAGTCAATTTCAAGTGCTCAAAAGCTCATGTGGCTGGTGGCTACCATATTGGAAAGCTCAGGTCTAACGTGGTGGTACTTGAGTGGCCAAAGTCACCCAACTGGTAAGTTGGTAGAACCGAAAGTTTTTCAGACTCTGCCTTTCTTACTGCTCTGACGTACCCATAAGTATTAAGTGCAGAATCATGGTATCTAGATTGGGTTTGGCCTTCGCTGAATATGATAATATTTGTACTGGGAACTAACAGAAACAGAAAAATGAAAGACTAAAGTAGAAAATGTTGCAGTAGTTACAGTGGTCACATTAGAATTTCCAGATGACAGCTTCTCATAGATGCAGAATGAGTTTGCCTCTTACAGTGAGAGGTATATGGGGCTAGATATGTGTACCCGTGGAGGAGACAGGGGTAGCTGAGAACCATCGCATTATAACTCAGGTAGTTTGGATGTGAGGCAAGCAGAGCCTTCTGCAACAGGGCAGGTAAGCAAGAAGAGCAAGCATCTTCACCTCTGGTTGGAGCAACCAGCTCATCTATCCTTTGAGGGACAGCTGGGTGATTTATAGTATCCAAGATGCATGGAAAATTCAGGTGTCAGGGTGGGGGTGAAGACAAGGTGTGCCTTAATGAAGTGATCAGAGATGGTAAGAGGAACCTGGGGCGGGGCAGAGACTCCATCTGGTGGGGTCCAGATATAATCCTGGGGTTTGGCATCTCTTGGGTCACTCCACCCCTGCTGCTGGTGGTGGGGTATTCCCTGACTTTCCACTCATCCCTGAGGGGAGCACTTCTGAATGTGGTTGTGGTTCATTGGTCTAAACAGTTGAACATTCATGTCTTCATGGAGGAAGTAGTTTCTCTTTTTCCAAAAAAAATTACTATGTTACCTTAACATTTTTTTGTTGTTGTTGTCATTGCTTTCAGCATTTTCATAGAGATTTGCAACGGTTTCCAGTAGTTGAGCTTTTGCCTAAGTTGCTTCTGCATTTTGCCAACATTAATGGTTTTGCTGCAGACTGAAAATGTAAGTATTGGCTTGAGAATACCATCATTTGGGGTTTGAATCTTCTAAATCATGATGGGATGCCTAAATCCAGGTCATCTCTAATGTAGGATTTGCTTAGGGACTTAGATGTTGGCTGGGGGGTTCCCGGATGAGGAACAGCCTGAGGACCTCTGCTCCAGGGGTGAGCTGCTAGAGCTGGCCACGTGAGATTGCAGGGGAACGGGCAGTAGCATGACCTCCGAGAGAATTCGGGTTTCCTGGGTGCTTTTGCTCATGCAATTTCTATTGCTCGGAAGCCTCCCTTTTCTCTAATATTTATTTAAGAAATGAGCATTTTCTCCCAGAGTAACTTAAGAATTGCCTTCACAGTTCTTATTAAATCAACCCATTCATTCATTCATTCATTCATTCATTCATCCATTCATCCATTCATTCACATATTCATGAAATAAGTTGTTTAGTCTGTAGAGCACTGGGTTGGGAGCTGTAAAGTTGAAGCTGACAAGATTCTGGTCTCCATCTTCAAGGCCTCCCTCCCCGCCCCCCATGAGATCTTCCTACATTAACCCACCGTGCTCAGTCCAGTCCTTCCTCAGTATTCGCGTAGTTGGTTTTGTGTTCAATTTGTTCTTTTCACTCCTACCATATTCCCGAGTGGCCTGCCTCCTCTAACTGACTAGACATGTTCCTTAACAAAAATTAAGCTTTCTTCCTTCTTTATAACTCTTCATAGGATCTGATACAATCCTGTGCACAGAGTGGCTTCTAACAAACATGCTAACTGAGGGGCTGTTTTCCAGGGTGAATGAATGGTGCCAAATGACTCTTTTTACACATGGCTACTGATATCGGTGACGGAGATCTAAAGGGTTGTTGGGGGAGTAGAGGCAATTGGCATGAAAAGTGTCACCCCAAGATAGCCTCCACTGTCAGCCTGTAGACTAAACACAAGCCTCTGTTATCCCGGACATGCTAAAGTCATTCTCTTCTGAAAGTACATACCACCATATGGTTGGTACTGGTTTTTAATGACGGGGGATTAAATTAAGGCTCTAGCTATATGGGTACCTTCCCCAGGTGTGACGACTGTTCAAAAAATACTGCTTTAGGGAGTTCCCCTAATGAAGTGCATCAACAATAACTTTCCTTCAAGCTGTCAATGAGGAATGCTGTATAACTCAAGTGAATTTCCATGACCCCTTACTCCAGAGGAAGTCCAGTGTCTGAACAATGTTATAAATAATACACTGTTTGCTTTGCAGCATTGATAATTTTCTTCTGTCTCTGAGGCTTGTTATTTCTTAGGACAAAGGTATTTGCAGAGGAACTGATCAGACTATTATTATTAATAATCTCATTACTGAGGCATCACCAATGCTTTTGTGCATTTGAGGCCACCAAATTGCTTAAAGTTTTATTCTGAAAACCAGGGAGGCCTACAGGAATAAAGCAACTTGCAAACCCAAGGGGGTGGGGAATCTTTCCTGGTGAAGGGACATTTGTGTTTGGGAGACCTGCTGCCCCTTTCCTGCAGGAAGGCAACCCCTCTGGTGAGAGGTCTTCCAAACGATTGACGGTAAAAACCCCTAAAGGTAGTCATGACTATTGACTACCACTGTAAATGGCAAAGGCACTAAGGTGCTCCTTGAGAAAAAATGGGCAGGAAAGGCTCATTCAAGCCACAGCCAGAGGCTACCAGCAAACGAAGAGAGATTTCAGCCTTTGTTTTTGGTGGGGATCAGGAAGAACAAGGAGTCATAATGGGATGCATAGAAAAGTTCTCCTCCCCATTTCCATAATTGTAGCATCCGTATATACACACACAGGGCAATGGAGTCAGCATACACAAATCCAATTCTCACGCGAGAGTGACAGTTTATAAAGACATAGGCTTAGTACCTCCTTGGCTAGAAGAGGCCAGTCGTGCCCCGTGTTTTCCCGGTTCTGGACTGGTGTCTAATTGGTAACAACACGGGGAGAAGAGGCCAAGGCTGAATGGCCTCCCTTAGGGGACTGTGAACTTCAGATGAGTTCCACGGCCCATGTTCTGCTCCCGGAGGCTCTGCCCAGGGGGAGCAAGCAGCCTTCCATAGACTTCCAGGACACCCCGTCCAATTTGAATTTCAGATAAATAAACATTTAAAAAAATACAAGTTTGTTCCAAATACTGCACGGGACAAAATTACACTAAAAGAATTACTTGTTATTTATCTGAAGTTCAAATCAAATGGGGTGTCTTGTTTCTTAATGTGCTAAATCTTGTACTCCTACAAAGGGAGGGAAGGATATGAGAGGCGGGGTCTTTCAATGCATGCCCCACCCTCTAGCAGTTGATCGTGGACCACCTGTCCTTGACCTCAGTCTTGGTGAGAGGTGGCTTTTGGAGTGGATGATGTAGGCAGGCTCTCGTCTCCAGTAGGCTTCTGGGAAAGTGCTCTTGTGTTGCTGGGCTTCCTCTAATGACCTGTAATCACCACATCCACTTGAAGATGGGGTAGGATTGTCTGAGAAGGCACCTGCCATTTGTCCAAGGCCTGGCCTGGACAGGCATGTTTCAATGTGGAGGGTGGCTGGAGGCAGCCACGACGGGCTGGGCGGCTGGGGCAGCAAGGACCCTAACGTTGTGGAGGCTCATCCAGGTGGGGTGTTGACTCAGCTCGCTGAGTCTGGGGGCTGTGGGGCGCACTGGACCAGGGATGAGGCCCCAGAATGCCTTGGGTGCCCCAAAAAGAGACAGACCTCTTTCCCCTCCCCCCTTATCTCTTTTCCATCCCTCACCCCCTGTTCATCCATTCATGTTTTTCCCCCTTTGCCTTTTTCTTAAAAGTGTAACGAGTATCTGCATAGTGGACCCCAGGGTTCAGGACTCGGTTTCTCCTGTGAGCTCAGTGTTCATTCTGAGAGTTTGTGGAGCCCGTGGAATGGGGTTGGATGGAGTGGGACAGAGTGGGCCATGGGCCATCTTTCTACCGCTGGAGCCTTAACTCCCTTACATAATAAGCCTGGCTTTAGGATATTAAAAAAATATAACTGGACATTTGTATAGCACTTCAAAGCTTATAAACAGACCCCCATATAATCTTTTTTTCAATAACTTTATTTCAAATTCAAAAAAATAAAATACCAGAAAAATGTAGGTCAAAAAACATCACTCCTAAAATGTTCTTTCCAGGCATTTTTATCTCATCTAATTGGACCTACAAACTCAGTTGTTCCTCTAGTGTTCAGAAAGATACACAGATGAACACAGATTAGTTGAGTTCTCCTTATTAATGAAAAAAAAAAAAAGAGGAAAAAATGCTTAATCATATTCATGTGTTATAATGCAATCTTTCATTCAGTTCCACCAAATTAGAAATTATTACTACTCCAGAGGGAGGGTTAAGTGACTTGCCTGAGGCCAACAGCTCATGAGTGACAGCTGGTTTTAAATATTCAGGTGATACTTTTATCACTTTCCAGGGAGGAAGGCAGGGGTGGCAAAGGTGTGTGAAATCCTATCCCTAGTTCTGTTTCAAGAAGTATAAGCCTGGAGCTCTTGAATGCCTGGCCAGCTCTCAAGACAGCCTGGGGCAATGGAGGTCACGCAGGGTCTTCTAGAGAGAGACCTGCTATGTGCCGGCCTCACCGACTGGGTCTGGAGCAACCTTCTGGCAGCATGTCATCTGGAGACTCGACGACTGTTTGGGTTCTTTCTCTGCCCTGGTTCAGCCTATACTGGGCGCAGAGCGTCCTGCCTGGATTTCCAGGGGAACAGAACTCGGGGATCTCTGCCTTCAGAGCTGGATTGTTGAGGGAATTTTTTCTAGAAGTAGACACTGCAGGGGAGAGCAGACACAACCAGGGCGGTAGGAACTGAAGAGAGAGGCCTCAGACCCTCCAGGAGTGATTCAGTTTCTAAAGTGAGTTCTCTGCGTTCCTCTGGAAAGCAGCCTGCAGGAAAATAGCGGGAGGAATAGCGGGAGAAGGACTCGGAGGGGCTTCAGGCCTCCAGGCTCTCTTATTCACAGACTTCTTTGATCTTGTCTCTTTCAAGGGAGGGCCAGGTTGGAAACCAGATATTGGGCCTTGGAAAAGCACCTTGCAGTGACTCTTTGGCTGGAGCTATCCAGAATGGGGCTCAGGTTCCTGGGTGCTCCGGCTGCTTTCTCTTTCCTCATAAAAGGGGTTTAGGGAAATCCCCACTGGGCACGGTAAGAAGCTCCTGGGCACTGTGCAGAAGCCGGCGGCTCCAGACAGAGGGACAAGATGAGGCCAGGCCTCGCCTGCCTGCTGGCCCTTCTGTTCTCCTTAACCCAGCTGAGGATTCGCAGCTCATGACACCCGACCCCGGCTCTTTCCTGGGTCTGGCTTAAACTCCCTTTCCGGCTCCCAGGTCAGACTTTCTGGGGTAATTCCCTTACTCTCAGCATTTTGGGACTATGGATATAATTTCACGGATGACCAGATCTGGGCACTCTAAAGATTTATGCCTTTTGATTTATGACTTCTGTTGTTAACTGTAGGTGCCGTGGAAATGAATTAACACCTGGGTGAAATAATTACATTGTTAGGAAGAAAGACCACTGTGGGTTCTCCAGCAGGGGTCCTCCAGGAGAGAATCTGCCCTTTAAAGAGCTTCCCTGCCTTGGCTGCCCGTTAGAATAGGTGGCGGAACTTGTCAGAGCACAGATGCCTGACTGCCACCCCCACAGAGTGAAAAATCAGCCTTCTGCAAAGCTCTCCCTAGGTGGTTCTAATATGCAGGGAAAGTCCTTTCAGTGTAGCTGTAGAAGGGTCCGTCAGATTAATTGATCTGCTGCCCAGCAGGGACCCTGCCAGTGACCCAGAGGCCTCCAGAAAGGGAGAGTGGATGCGCCAGCCGGAGCCCTGGCAGTTCCTCTGTGCTTTGTCTATCAGTGGAGGTGGGTGACTGCGAAGGAAAGAGCTATTGGTCTTTAGAAAAGTGCTATTGTGGACTTTTCCCGGGTGCTTACTCCTGTCAGTCTTCCTTAAAGGGAATCTTTGAGACCATTTCCAGCTCAAAATGATAAAAAACAAATGAAACAAACCAAACGTTCCTTAAAAGGACTGGTCCAGCTAAGTTTCATAACTAGGGCCTTGCGAGGTGAGTCCCTCTTTTGGTCTTCTTTAAGAAAAGGGGGATAGGCATGGAGAGGGGGAAAGGTGGGGGGCAAGAAGCAGTCACTCACCTGGCCTCTGCCTCCGTCGACATCAGCTGTTGGGCCTTTCTGCAAGAGCCTGCAGCTCTGCGAGGTCCCCCAGGGTTTCTGACTAATGGACTGGAAGTGGGGGCTTGAGTCCGTGCTCATTGGCTGCGGATGGAGGAGGCTCAGCTTCCACGAAGCTCCTTCCTCTATGCCTCTGTGCTTGTAACTCATGGGGCAGGTAGCTGCTTACCTGATGACGTCTGACTAGAAGGGGAAAGGGTGGAAAAGGCTTTTTTTTTTTCCTTCCCATTTTTATCATAAGGAATATATAAACAGATATTAGGAATATATAGAAAATTGGGTGTTGATTAAACAACAGCTGCAACACCCACTGAGTGCCTGGTAAAGGCCAGGATGGAAGATAAGAGATGTTATCTTAAGAGGCAGGTAAAATTAATGGTTCCATTTTGGAGTTGTGGAAATTGAGACTTTGAGAGGTATGCCTTTGGCTTAAAGTCACTAAAGCTAGCAAGTTACAGAGCTAAGCTTCGTCTGCTCATGCTTGTTACCATCTCAATATTTCTTTCTATAATTCTGGCAAGTACAGATGGAAATGGGTTATTTCAAAGAATAAAAATTTGGATATCATAAATATACACAAAGATTCTTTGTAGTGAGAGATGAGATGCATCGTTTTACTTCATGATACTACATGACTTGCAGGCATGATTAGAATTGCTTAGTTTTTTTTTTTAATAAGTGGAACTCAAGCATAATAATCTATTATAAAGAAACTTAACCTTTACCACCAATCAGAAACCACCATTGGGTAGACTATCAGCTAAAATAATAGAAAATAAAATATAGGTCAAGAAATAGAGAGATCCAAAACGCCTCTTGGCCTGAGAGGAGACAATATTTAAAACAAGATAAGAACGATAACATCCACAACAAAAGAGTAGATAAGAAATGGTAGTTCAGTTGTGCTTAGAGGTTTTCTTCTTATTTATTACTCCCTCCCCCCTTGCTGTTTGTGTTCACTGTCTGCTCTGTGTCCATTCGCTGTGTGCTCTCTGCATCTGCTCGTCTTCTCTTTAGGAGGCACCAGGAACTGAACCCAGGACCTTGCTAAGAGTTTTTAAATTCCTTCCTAGTTCACTTCTATCCCTCTGGTGAGGCGGTATCACCATTCCACCTCCCTTTTGATAGCAGACTAGGTGTCACTTCCACTGTAAACCTAATTTTCTGGGACTGGCTGTCAGCTTGATGAACCCTTTGGAGAGTTGTTGGAAAACCCTTTTTAGAGTGTCATTGTGCAAGTTCCAAATGTATCATTTTCTGTACTATGAAAATGTTGAGTACCATCATTTTACGCCCTGAATCTTTGCAGGCGCACTTAGGCTTGGCTGTTAATTAGAGCCGATTGCAACCTTAAATCACAAATGTGAGTCGCACCTTCTGCTGTGGCTAGCGGAGCATTCCATATGCGTCAGGAGGCACTCTGCAGAGAAGAGGCCCTCATTGCTTTCCTCATTTCATAGAGGAGGCAACTGGCATACTTGGAACCACAAGACAGATTCTGAGCCATGTTCTTTTGTCATCAGGCTAAGGGGTTTGTTAAAAATAAAAAATAAAAAATAAAAAATTAGGGCTCTCCTAATGACAGTGGACCTGATTGGTGAGGCAGCAGATCTTCTGCATCTCCCTAAGGTCACAGCCTACCATGTGGCAGACACCAGTCAATGTTACCTGACAGCATGCTGAGTGAGAGACTCCCGGGGTGGGGCATCTCGCTGGGTCCACAGGGCGCTGTTTGCCCTCCGCAAGGGGAGATCTCCCACCCTTCCAGAGGCCAGCAGGATGAGCACTTGCCTTCATCTCCCATTCTTTCCCCTTGGTGGCACTCACAGGGTTTAAGCATTCACGGCAGAAAGAGACTCATCACCATTAGCTTCATTGTCTTTGAATGTGAGGAGCAGAAATATCTCTAACGGGAGACACTGATCAAACTTATGGACCATTTTGATGTCAGCTGAGCACGCCGGGCTGATGATAAGCGGGATGGAAGCCGGGGAGTCCACGGCATTGAGACAGAGACGTGCAATAGAAGTCAGAGGAACGCCTGACAGCAGGGCTCATAATTATTTGCCTGCCTTTCAGGTGAACTTCAGGACGAAAAGTTGTTAACTAGTGGTTCCTTGTTGCTTGTCTAGGGTCTGCTTGATGATAGCCACTGTTTATCTTTTTGAGTTGACAGAGCTTTTCAGAGAATTCAAAGAACAGTCCAACCCTGTCTTGCTCAGCTAATTAACCTCCCCTTGTTAAAATGCACTGGCAGATTTTTTTTTCCTGAATAGTTATTCTAATGAGCAATTTTTCCAAAAGTCCATGATATGTTGGTCCTTCCTGTAAAAGTCCTGGCATCCTTCAGAGGGTAGGATAAAGCTAGTTCCAAGGGCAACCAACCTCTGACAGGCTCCCAGCATACCTTGTCCAGTCTTTATTCATCGCTGGCAGAGACCCTTCCCATGCCCTCCCTGCCCTGGAACGTCCTACCCCCGTCCCCCGTGTTCAGTGTAGACCCACATGTCCCTCCTTCTTCCTCCTCAATTTCTGCAGGTGTAGGGGTATGATGGGAAAAGAAAATTGAGACAAATGTCAAGAATTTATCTGGAACAGAGCATTTGGGTGTAAATATATACATTTTTTTCTTTCTGCTCATCTTAAAGAGGCTCAGGTTAAATTAAAAAGCAACTTAATTGCCAAATACCTGAACTGGTCCATAGGCCTTGATGACAGAAACATCTGGTTCCAGCTTGTTCTAGCAGCATGGAGGCTGGCAGGCATTAAATATGAAACACACAGCCTCAGTTACAGCCAACTGACCTCCTGAAATTGGAGATGTGTGGCTGGAGTCTCTTCAAACTCTGCAAACCACTGCTCTCTCCTTGGTAGTCCCACAAAGAGACCCTTCAGGCTGATATCCCACAGGGCGAGCTTTGGGCGGGCTCTCAGATGAGATCATCAAAAGGCAGAGCCAGTGTGCTGCTAGGAGTTACTCGGGAAAGCAGTAGTAATAATAGTTTAAAAAAGCTAATTGTGCTGGGATCCCCTTGAGGAAGTTCAAAGGGCACAAGAAAATAACAGGGTCTTTCAAACCTGTCACTTAAAAACATGCGGCAGCACTGAAGTGTGAGTCTGAATATCTTAAAAAAAAAAAATCAAATATTTGAAAATAACTTCTCTGCAAGTGGTATTTATAATTTTTGCACCAAATCTTCAGACTCATATATTGTTCTGGGGTCTAGCAAAGGGCTGGTTTGTCTCTTCCCTTTCCAATTTAAAAGATGTTAATTATACAATCCTTCAGGTGAAATGGGAATACGAATTTACAATGTGTTGCAACATTTTCCCCATTTCATTTGAGAGGAATTGGGGTAAAGGTGAGGGAAAGAAAATGAATAACTAGAAGGAGAGGGAAAGTAACATTAATTAAGTACCTACTATGTGCCAGGAACTTGGCTCAAGCCTGTAGAGTAGGTTATCTCTATTTTACAGGTGAGGAAGCTGAGCCTTCAAGGAGCTTTCATGTCTAGCAAATGGGAGAGTTGGAATTCAAACTTAGGACTCTCACTGCGTCTTTGTTTTCCTTTCCTTACTCAGAGACAGTAAGTTTCCTTTAAGACTCCTCAAGAATAGAGAACTTTCCTTTAGGTCAAGGCAGCTTACACAGTTGCCTAGTACAATAACAGGTGCACATATGGCTAAATGCCATGTGCAGTTGCCACCTAAATGTCACATGTAGTCGCTACCTGTGAAAATGTGGCTTTCACTCATTTCTATAAATCTATTCATTTATGCGTTGAGCCCTGCTTCCTTGCCTCTAAGCATTCTTTCGACAAGCCAGCTTCAGTCACTCTGGTTGCCAAAATGATCGTTTTCTAGATTATTACTGATGTTGAATTTATTTCTATTTGCAGTCTTTTTCCAATTTCACCGGCTCCGTGGATGACCGTGGGACTTGCCAGGGCTTGATTTCCCTGCCCAACAGCGCCTTTCCCGTGGTGAGAGTGGAACAGTCGGAACACACAGCTCACGCGCTCCCAGAGGTTCAAGAAAGATCTCTAAAGTACGAATTTTCCTCTTTTCTCCTCAATGTCATCATAAAAACAAACTATGAACAATTAAGACACTTTGCTTTAAGGACTTCAGAAGCAGCCGTTCTTCAAGTGTATCCCAGGCATAACTCTGGGATCCTGTAGAGGCTTCAGGATTTTTTTTAAAAGGACACCCACTGAGTCTGCACAACAGTGAAAATGAGAACAGGAAGAAAATGCGATTGAAATTATTCATACCACGGAGAATACTTCAATAACCCTAGGCCCACGCAGTGTAAAAGAAGCTTCAGGCTCTGCCCCCAAACCCCAACCCTGCAGTTTTAATTTTGTTTTGTTGTTTTTCCATCCTTTTTCTCCTCTTGGTCTTTCCTCTAGTTTTGCTATTTTTCCTTTCCTTTCCCCCATCCTCTTTAAATTCTGTTCTCTCCACCTTCTTTTTTTCACCTTTTCTTCCCCTTTCCTTCAATCTATTAATTCTCCCCTGGCCTCAATCCTTTTCCTGGTTCATCCCTTCTAATAATATTTCCCCCCTTTCCTTCTTCTTTTCTTTTTTTTTCTTTTCTCTCTCTTTTTGGTCTTCTCTTACTTTCGAATGCCCCCTTCTTCTCCTCCTCTCCCATCACCCTTCTCCAAATCTTCTCCCTCTTTTCCTTTCTCTCTCTCCTTTGTTCTTTCCAATTTACTCTCTTGCTTCTCTCCCTGTCTCTTTTTCTCTGTTTTGATTGTCTCAGGAACATCGCATTAATGGTGTTCGGGTGTGACACCGACTTGACGGCTGCCCTGGGAATTGGAATCAAGACTTACCTTTCTCTGCCACTCATGCTTGGTAAAACCCTGACTTCAGCCCTCTAATTATTGCTCTCCTCCAGCCAGAGGCAGCTAACTTGGTAGTGAGAGGAGGAGTATGACTTGGCCTTCCAGTTTTGACCCCTTCCATCTTAGCCAAGTTAAAAATCAATTAGGAAAGCTCCCATTTTTCTGCCCAGGTGAAATCCAAGCAAGACTATAATCACATTATGCATTATTTAATACAGCTCCATTAATTTACAAGAAGCTCTGGCTTTACTGTAAGATTCAAAATAAGTGCTCCCGAGAAATTTCAGCTTAGTCACCTCAACATCCAACGTAGTTATCCTTTAAGACAAAAATTATTGTGAGGCTGAGACCCTGCTTTCGACTTGAATCAGTTGATAAATATTCTAAGTTTAAATGAGGGTCCAGGAGAATGTTTTTGACTACTCCAGGACCCAAGCTGCTTAAGAAATAAAATGTCCTTGAATTAATCAGAAGAAAAGGCACAGCACTAAATTATAAATTCCACCCATTAATATTCATAGCCTTATTCCAGCATAATCAAGTACAGATAAGAAGTTATGCATAAAAACATAACAAGTGGAGGAAAAATCCTAGGTAAAGATCTTTTCAGCGAGAGTCATTTGCTTTGAAATAAGGGAAGCAACTGATTTGCATGTCTTCCTTGCTGGCAGGGGTGTGAAGGGCAGTTGAAACCCCACACTGCTCTGGGCAGGGCACGTAGCTTGACAGCTTTGTGAATATAGGACATTCAGCTTCAATCGTGTAAGGGGCGGGGAGGTGGCATCTGCCTTGGTAATTACTGGCAGGAAAAAGTATAAGAGTAGGTGGGAAAACTTTTAGTTTTGAAAGTGTCAGTAGCTGGTCCTTGAAAAATCTGTGATTGAGGCCCAAGGAAGGAATTGACTTGCCAGCTGGTATTTGCATAATAGGTTTGCTGTGACAGTTGATAAAAACAATAATAGTAACATTTGCGGTTTTCCAAATACTGCCAGTTCTATTCTCAAGCAACCCTTTAAGGTAGATGGGTCAGGTGTTCTCCTTCCTATTTTAGAGATGGAAAAACTGAGGCTCATAAAGATAAGGGGACTTGCCAAAGTTGTACCTCTCCTAATGGTTAAGCCAGATCAAGAATTCGAGTCTTTGGAATCATCCCAGTTCTCTTCTTTCTGCCATGCTGTTATCATCCAGTGCAGTCCTATCAAGAGATGCAGTAGATCAGCAATGCCTTTAACTCCAAAATCAGCTGAGGGCTTTGGGATTCGCAGGTGAATTATAGCTGTCCCCAGGTTGCCTTGGAAATCAGCCTTTATCTGCAGGCTTTGGAGAAATGCCATTTTGGGCAGGCAGGTAGGACAGGCTTTTGACTGCTTTTCACTGATTCACTATCAGTACACAGAAGACAGGGAGCTGCTTTGCATATGATGCTGAGAGCCCTTCACACTTTTCTGTTGTTTATGTTGTGTCATCTCCCGACTGTGCCTAGGAAAGGGGCAACACAAAAGGCAGCTCAGGGTGTTCTCTTTCCTTGGAGGCTCATTGTCTCTGGGACAAGTTGTTTAATATGACATGTTTGCTACTAGATCTGCATGCATGAGAAGGTTGAGGCAGCCTAGGAGACCTTTAGGCAAACCATAAACAATCACCGTTGATTGTGCAACTGTTTTGTGCAGTGAAATATAATTAATGAAAAGGTCAGATGGAAAAACGGGGATCACGGGTTCTCTGCTTAACTGTTGCAATTCATGGAGCATCCATTATTCTGGGCGCTTAATTTGCATCATCTCTACAATACTCTGCCAATACTCTTGCAAGCTCCAGACCATGACTCCCAGTTTACAGAAGGGAACTAAAGCTTAAAGAAATTAAGTATTTCATGCACTGAGCACTGAAGTCAGATTTGAGCCCGGGTGAGTCTAGCGCCAAAGTGCTTTTACTGTGCATGCTGCTTCCCCATTGTGGTTTGCTTGTTTGTTTATTATTTTTATTATAGTAACATTTATTTGCCATAAAGTTTCTTCCTTTCACCACTTACAAGTATGCAGTTCAGTGGGATTAGTGATATCCAGAATGTTGTGCTACCAACACCACCATCCTTTCCCAAAATGTTCAACACCCGAAACAGAAAATTCTGTGACCATTGAGCAATAACTTCCCATTTACTTTTAAAGAGAGTTCAAAAGTAGCAGTAGATTGTGCAGTACGTTTATTTATTTCAAGTAAGCTGATCACAGATTTTTGAGGGATTGGCAGAAACATGCTCTAATTGCCAGCGACGCTATACTCTTATTTATTCCATGACCACATTTATTGTAAGGAACTTAACTACCTCCCCACAAGGAGATGCCCCCAAATAGACTTTGATTCTTAGAATCCATCAATGACATGGCAAGTGCATAACAAACAAAAGAAAACGGAAGCCCCGGAAGTTAGGCTGGTGATCTTCTAGATGAATCCTGTGGCTGGGTCTTGTAGATGGGTCTTCTAATGCTCAGACTTGTAGTGAGGAGGAACTTCCAGGTGACGATGTTGCTACAGGGATGTGTCCTCTCAGGCTTAGCCACGTATTCTTACTTCACCTCCCGGGCAAGCTGGGCTCCCTCTGCTGAGACCGCACTACCAGGAGAGCTGGAGCCTTCTCAGAATTGTCCACTCTGTCTCAACACTCCACATCCTTACTTGTGAAACATTTATACTAAGAATCTGCTGAAATAAAGTTCATCCTGGGGTGTCTTTCTGGCCCACTCTCCAATCCTCTCCTGCCTTCCACAACTCCTTGGTTGAATCTGGTCTTCTGGAACATCACTGAGTTTTCCTTTAAATGAAAGAACCTCAAGTTTTTTCCCAAACAGCTCCTCGGCTACCCTTCACTTCGTGGCTCCTGTAGGACTGGCACACCCCAAGTTGTAAGTAGCAAACTACAACTTACGCCTTGGTGGTCTGGGAGAATGTGGGAGAGCCACATTTTATTTAGCAGAGATGACGGTGGAATCCCTCATTTTTGTAGAGCAGCCGCTGTGATGTATCACTATAATGTTCCAGAAAACTGAAGGTGTTTCATTTGTTCCAAGAGCTGGTAAAGCCAAAGGCCAACAAGCGTATTCATTTCTGAAACTTTCATTTCTGCCGTGTACTGGCATTTTTTTTTTTTTTAATAGCAGGCAAGGTTTTGTGCCTGATTATTGTAGAAATTGAAATCAGGCCCCCTTAAATCTCTGTTTGCGCTCCAGAGGAGGACTTATTAGGGATATATATGCATGATACATAAACATAAATATTTTTAAAATATCTTCTTTAGCCAGAAGCCCTAGTTCTTTAGATCTGTAGCCTCTCTGTCTGCTCTGATTTGTACATTGGGGTTAGGTGGAAGGGCTAGAATGATACAAGTTAGGGCTGCCTTCCATACTCGATGGGTTAGACACCAACATCTGGCTCTGAATTCACCCAGGCGCTGGACATCAGCTACTTGACATTAGTGCAGTTTGGGGAAAATGTGTCGCTTATGCTCAGATTTTTAATCAGATTGGAAACTCTGCAAATTTGTAGTCCCTTAAAAAAAAAAAAAGCCATAGCATTTCTTTTCAAGATCAGATACAGAAAGCACCACTAACTGTGTTTATTGAAATATCCGTTTGGAGTTATACTCTAAACTACCAAGGGGGGTTTTGGAAATGTTTTAAAGTAATGATCAGACATTCAAATATATGCAACAAATGTGTAATTTAAAGGTCTGATTGCAATAATCAGTTCTTGGAATAAATGCAGGCACACTTAATGAAATGTGCACTTTATAGCCGCCTGTGCACTCACATATCCTGTGTAAGTTAGGTCTTTATGCCACTTTGTAAAAGGCGGAGGGACTGAAAATGCATTGTATGTGGCGTCAAAGAAAGAATTCCACTTAGTGCATTTCTCTCTCTTCTAGAAAATACTTAGATTCCAAGCAGTGGTTCTAACCCCCCAGGGTCACTGAATAATGTCTGGAGATGTCTTTTAGCTGTCACAACTTGTGTGGGGGTGGGGACGGGTGCTGCTGGCATCTAGAGGTCAAGGATGCCACCAGCACCCTATAATGCACAGGGCAGCCCCCCAAAGAAAGAATGATCTAGCCCAAATGTCAATAGTACCAAGGCTGAGGTACCCTGATTTAGAGTATGTGTCTTGAGGGGAGCACAAGAGGAGACTCTGATTTAAGTCAGTTTAATTTGGGGCACTAATGTTCCCCAACATTGCTGGGGATTAAAGTGCACTCATGAACAATGAATATGAAGCACAATTATTTCCAGCCTAGGCAAGTGGCAATTATCCCCTCCTCCACCCCAATTGTAGTGATGAGTTCTGTTTTCTTTTTTAATGGTACTGGAACTGGGGAATGAGTTTGGTGGGACCTTGTATGTGAGAAGCTGGTGCTCAACCACTGAGCCACATTGGTTCCCCTGAGTTAGTTTTTTCATTTGTTTGCTTGTTTTTTGTTTTTAGAAGGCACCAGGGACCAAACCCAGGACTTCCCATGCGAGAAGCAGGTGCTCAACCTCTTGAGCCATATCCACTCCCCAATAAGTTCTTTCTAATTCATATTTGGCATAGATTTTTAAAATCTAGTTAAATGTGTTTTTGATCCCTTTCTTTACAATAGAAATGACTGACAGGGTTCAATTAGTCCTCGAGGGTCCAGGTGAGTTATTAGTCTGGGGCTGACTTGGACTTTCTGATTTCCCTGCAGGTGAAGGGGTCTGGCCATCTAATCATGATGTATGAAAAGAGACTCTTAATCCTCACCTTGCGAGAGGAGGTCATGGAGAAAGATACATTTCTTTCACTGAACTAGACTTGAAGCTGATCAAGGCAGAAGTGAGGGAGATGGAGAAACTGATTGTAGAGCTGAAGGAGGAGTTTTGGTGGAAGCTCAGTAATTGTTGGTCAGCTGGAAGTAGAGGTAAGGTGTGAATCCACTTCTCGGTAGGAGAATCGTAAATTCTCTTCAGTGGTTGTGAGCAAGTGCTGGAGCTGGGATACGAATCTCTCTCTTCCCCTTTCTAAATCTGTTCTCAGTCATGACTAGATGGCATTCTGCTTCGGGTGCCTCTCTTTGCCTGGTAAGTTACACATGTCGGGAATGTACTGACTGAGGAGCAGGCACTGCCTAGTGGTCAGAATCCTGCCCCAGAAGCAAATGGCCTTTTATCTTCACTAGAAACAGTTGACAACTACCATGGCCACTTTCTCCACCTTTCTTCCATTACTAGTCACAATAGTTCTATAGTAGAATACCAGTAAGTCCACTCTAACCTATATTTTATTCCTCCATCCTGTGGACTCTGGGATGGCAATGTCCACTCCACCTCTATATCGACAGGGGGCTTAGATCCCACATAGCTAATGGATGGGATTCTCCTGCTTGGACTTGAGGGCAGGAAGAGGGACGAAGAGATGAGATGGTGGGGCATTTTGGGTACTTGGAGTTGTCCTAAATGATATTGTAGGAACAGATGCTGGACATTATATATCCTGCCATAACCCACGGAATGAACTGAGGAAGAGTGTAAACTACAACATGAACTACAATCCGCGCGGTGCAGCAGTGCTGCAAAATGTACTCACCAAACGCAATGGATGAGCCACAGTGATGAAGGAGGTTGTTGATGTGGGAGGAGTGGGGGTGGGGTGGGGGGTGGGGTATGTGGGAACTGCTTATATTTTCTAATGTAACATGTCTTGTGATCTATGTATCATCAAAAAATACAATAAAAAGATAAATGCTCATAATAAAAAAAAAAGAAAAAAAAAGAGGTGACAAATCTGCACTTCCATCCATGGTTAAGCAAAGATCAGGTAACTTTTCTGCTCTGTCTTTATCCTCATGGAACTAGAAAGCCACAATGCACCTGTTTGTGGACTTGGTAGGTCTGTGTCCTGCTTTTGAATTGTCATCTCATCCTCCATTCCTCTTGGAATCATTCTCCAGAAACTTGCAAGCCTTTTAAAGGTTTTTTTTTTTTTTTTTTTTTTGACAAGTATGTTTTGGTGAAGCCTTTTGAGACCTATGTGTGAAGACCATCACTTTGACATTATGGGCGTGGAATTTACATCAACGAGAATTTACTAGCACAGTCATGACATGGGCTGTAATTGAGAATTCTAGTTACATAGTTGAGCATTTAAGCTTTCTCTTTCTCTGGCCCTCAACGTTCATTAGAAACTTAATTATAATACAACATGAGTAAACACAAGTTTATAGGGGAAGCTTATTAGAAATGAATTTCATGGACATTGGTGGATTCT
Source organism: Dasypus novemcinctus (assembly GCF_030445035.2). NCBI lineage: Eukaryota > Metazoa > Chordata > Mammalia > Cingulata > Dasypodidae > Dasypus > Dasypus novemcinctus. The sequence continues at coordinate 87,102,621 of NC_080687.1, read as the reverse complement.
TAGCAGGGGCTGTGCACTGTTATTAAAGCTGTTAAAGTCTTGGCCGTTTCCTTCTTATCACACACATCTGCCTGAGACCTGGCAGGCGTTCACGCTAAACCATAAAATGTATTCTTCCAAATGAAACTGCTCAGAACAACCTCTGGTGTATTCTCTAGCGATGTTTCACTAAATGACAAATCCAGCTCTGGAATGTTTATGAAAGAAATTGCACAATAATATCAAGTCACTCTGAATTTTTATTTCCTTCGATAAGGAATATGACTCTCCTGGTAGAGAAGCTTGAGATACTAGACAAAGCAATGTCCTTGCTATTGCTCGAGAAATCCTGGGGCTAAAGGACAGACTAAAGAAACGTGAGGCTTCTAAATCTAAAAGCCGTCCTCCTGGCCCTCTCCTCGCTCTCTGGGTAAGCGTGTCATATTTTGCTCCCTTGAGCCAGGCCCTGTAAGGGGTGTGGTAGGGAAGGGATGTGCGAATTTCGCAGTTCTGAGTTTACTCTTAGATGTTTTAAATCTCCTCACCTGTCCGTTCTACATATCATCACATTCTGGGGCTCATGGAGGAAAAGCACAAATGATGAGTTGATTTAACACAAAGCCCTCAAATTACACATATTCCCTTTGCATCTAACAACAGGAAAAACATCTCTATGGTGATACGGGAGCGATCAGGCGGCCGGGGTGAAAGCTTGTGTAGTATTTGCGTGATGTTTGTGTGATATCTGCTCTCCTGCAGATTGTAAGGGCTGATTGGCTTATTTATCTGCCGAGCTGAGTTTATTCCTTGAACCTTCCTCCCTTCCGTCTCACTTTTGCCCCCACCCTCTCGCCCCTGCCTCTTTAATTTTTTTATTCTTTCCTTAAATGTATATTGCACAAAGCTGGGTTTTGTGTCCTGGGGTTCAGCGAGGATGAGAGGAATGTCCCCATGAATCAGGGCGCTCGTGGATGTGTCTTACCGTGCCCCCTGCCCTGGGCGGCTGGACGGTGTGTCTTTGTCTCTGATGACTTGTCCTCGGATGAAGGGCGAGGCTTTGCTGCACGCTCTGTAACTGTACCCTTGAGTGGAAGTGGTGGAGTGGAGGGGTCAAGCGTGACCTTGGAACTGGGAAGCCCTGAGCCTCCTAGCTGCGTGCCCACGGACAGGGCCCTTAGTTTCCTCGCTTGTAAAGTGGAAGACAGTAGTTCCTGCCTCGCAGAGTTCTTGTGAGGAGTCAAGAGACAAACGCTTGCAAAGCTGCGCGCCTCTGTGCGTGGCACTTACACATGGGCAGTTGTCATGAACGATGAGTAAGGAAGCGAACACCTTGCAGTAAACAAGAGCCGTGCTAGCTCCCTGTGAGAGGGGCAGCTCTCCAGGAGGGCCCGGCGGCCGCCGCCACAGCCCTGGGCGCCTGCTTTAGAGCTGAGAAGCTCTTCCTGCACCGCGGGCCGCTGAACCTGAACGGGACTGCAGCTCTCCATCGCACCGCCCTGGTTATTTTTATTAATCCCTATTGCTCACAACCTGTTTCCTTTTAGACCGTGCGTTTCTGGATCCTTGTCAAATGTAGCTGGTTTCTTTGAGGCTTTAATTAGATGCTGCCACTTAATTAAATTATAAGCCTTTTGGCGTCGTTTCGGGGACTCTCTCCCTTCCCTCTGCTGAGGAGAAGCTGCCACCATATGACATACGAGGAGGTTTAGGACAAAGGCCGTGTTCTCTCCTCTAACAAACGTAGACTACATTTGGTCTGGGGTCAGGAGTGTAAACACAGGCAGGATCTAAGAGTTGGCTCCACCGGGCCACAGAGGGTTCCTTGGGGACACAGCAAGGAGAAAGTCAAGCTGAAACGACAGCCCAGATAATACCTGAGCAAGTGCTTCTTTTCTTACCTCTGCAAATCTTCCTTACGGAATAGATTTTTCTGGCACTGATTTCTGCGCGTCCAGGGAGGAGCTTTCGGAGCCCTCTGGCTCAGCCCCGTCTAGCCACAGCGGAGGTGCTGAGCGGGCAAGGACACCGCCTTTCCAAGGTCGCCGGCGCGGCTGGTGGCGGAGCCGAGGCTGAAGCCCAGGCCCTTCCTGGCCCTCAGGATGCTGGCAGGCGAGCAGGCACCTTGCTTGGTACCTGGGGAGAAAAGCGAGTGAGTCTCCTGGGTGGTTTTTGTTAGGTGTTTTTTGTTTTTTTTTTCCCTTTCCCCTAGGTCCTCACTCTCACACTTTGGGAACCAGCCCAGCCCAGCTGTGTTGTTTAAGCAAATTGGACCCAGATTTCCTTTCCCTTTCCCACAACCTTGGCTGGACCTGAATTCCTGCCAAGCCACTTGGCCCTCCTCCAACTTTGTTCATATAATATTTATGATGTTTATATTAAACGGACTTTTCGTCATGTTTTTAAATCAATTTCTTTCACTTGTTCCCTTTTTTGTTTGGATTGGTTGATAATGCAGAATTGGAAAATCCCTAGGCACCAGAAAGTTGTGAGCCTGTAGAGACTTTAATTAAAGTTACTCACTACAATGGGACTTTAAAATCTGGCCTGTCTGCTTTTTTTCACCGCAGAGTTGCACAGAGCAAAAGTCTGGACGCAATTCTCAGCTGTAAAACAATGCTGTGCTCTTGCCCCTCCCTCGCAGCGGCAGTTTGCTAACCCTGTGGTCAGCTTGAATTTAGGACCAGGGCTTGTATGTAGGGCTCAACAAAACGTATTTTCATTTTGTTTTTGCTCCCAATGACATCCTTTTCTGCTTCCTTGCATAGAACTTTCTAATCGACAATAGTTGACCTGCTATTCCTTAACTTTTCCCCCATTAAAACAACTGACTTCAGTCTCTGTTTTGCCCCTGAATCTGAATGACTGTGTGGGGGCTAAGTTTGATCGGCGTGCTCAGCGGTGGATGGCCCTTTTGCTTGGAGATTTGAAGCCTCAGTGCTAGTGCACAGTAGGTGCTCAGGAAATGGTTGGTGACTGAATGAGAGATGAAAGCTACAGGGTGACCCATCAGATCCCAAGGATATGACTTCATATATCCAATAATTCAGATTCAATTTAGTCTTAGTCATTTTATGGTTATGATCATTTTAATTGTCCAGTTCTCACAAGTCAATAGTATTCTCCTCTTGGCTCAAACAAATTTCAGTGACCTATCCAGGTGAGAGTGTATAATGGCATATCCAAGATCAAGTGTCCTCTTTAGATATGTGATTTTTGCCTTTTTAGAAGAAATGCCACTCACCATGCTATTTTAAAGGAAGCCAAGTTAATGTATTTTAAAGTCCCATGATTGTGGCTTGCCAGGATAGTTTCAGAATTCTGTGGCACTATCTAATGAATTGCATGATGAAGAGATTCTCAAGCAAACATCCACTGATGTAGAAGGTTCCTTGCATTACGTTCTGTGGCATGAACACCAGGTAGTCTAAAAAATCCAGATACATAGGGGGCGGGAGGAGACTGGGGTTTATAAATAAGGGTAAGCTGGGTTTAAGAGATTTTAATCTTTCATTCTTTTAGTCCACAAACGTTATCTGGTGCCACTGTTTGGCACCAAACACTGCTCTGGGCACTGAAATTACCAGGGTGGGAAAAAAAACTTCGAGAAGCCACTTTCTAGCAGGGGAGTAGCCCCATGAACGTCCAAATGTAACAGGAGGTGATTATGGTGGTGACAGTGGCCACTTACTAGATTATGTTTATATGTTTTTTCTCTATTTTTTGTAAGAGTGCTGCAAAGTAAGTATTATTTTTCTTTTAGCATGGAGAAACAGAGGTTCAGAGAGGTTAGGTAACTTGCTCATGGACACACAGCTAGTAAGTAAAGGAGACAGGATTTGAATCAGAATCTCTCTGCCTCTGTAGCTGGTGACATTTCCACTGTACTTAACTGCCTTCCATACATCCTCTGATTGAGGGATGCACTTGTGATTTCTGGAGTGACAAGAAATTTCTAAGGACCCACCAACCTGGTTAGCACCAGATTATATTTGCTTCCTTGCTTCTAAAGCAGTTAAAAGCGTATTTTTGCTCCTGATAGTTCTGTGTCAGGCTTTCTTTCAACAGAGAATGCAAAATGATTCATGGATCTTTCCCAATTCTTGGATCATGGCTGGGCCATGGGATGTTGTCCAAGTGTTAGGGAAAAGTTGGGATGGGAACTGGATAAGGAAGGGAATGGAGCATCTCTGAGACCTTGAAATGAAGGAAGGGGCTAGGAAGAGGTGTGTGATAAGGTGTGAGATGGGGTGGGTGGATGGGTTGCTGGCTGGGCTAGCAGGCCAGTGGGCATGGGGCTGGCTGTCAGTTTCAGAATTGTTTCCAAGAAGGTTTTCTGCCAAGAGCTAGGGCCTTTTTGCTGGTCTGTCACTGCTGTGGCCACAGCTGTAGCATTGGCAACAGTGCTTGGTTTTCTTCCCTATTCCTACTTCCTTTTGAACATAGCTAGGACCCTAAAAATATCCCAAAGGTGATATAAAGGGGAAATAACTTAAAGGACCAGAGAGTGTTTAGGAGTGGTTGGGAGATGAGGAGAAGAGATTTAAATTTCATGCAATTTTAACATTTATACAAGGTACAACTTAAAAAAAAATTTTTTTTTTGGTCAGGTACAATTTTAATTCCCTGGTCAACTTGCCAGATGATGAGCTATTCTTTTTATTAATAACTCTTAATAGTAATTTTTAAGAGAAGTTTATTCTGATTCTTTCATGTTGAAGGATTTTCACATCTAGGAACAGAATAATTTATCACCTATAATCCCATGATAATGCCTGAATAAGTTATATACATCTTAAGTTTTCTTTAAGTATATAGTTACTGTTGGTTTGGAATATTTCCTTTCTAGGAAGGCAAGATTCAATTAAGCAAACAGTTCCTAAGTCTTCCAACCTGAAAGAAAACCAGTTACTTTCTTTCATTTCCTCAGAGTGAGATGTAGTTGAATACATAAATTCTCGGCAAGATATTTTTACTAGAAAATCCAGTTTGTAGCATATGGAAACTCAAACCGTTTTTGTTATTATTAAACTGAACACACTGCTAACTTTCTTTTAATAATTCATGCATTGTTTCATAAACAAAGGCAAACAAGCATTCATCTGAGCGATCACTTTTAGGAGAAGAAATAATAATTTCTAATTTTATTTATTTCTTTAGTGGAGAGCAGTCTCTTGGCTGAGCGCATATTGCTTTTTTTCAAATGAAATGGTGCATGCATTATTAAAATAAGCCTGTGACTGTGTTCTGTTTAATGATATGCAAAATTATTTGAGTTTGGGTACAGAGCAGTTTCATTTCTCTACCTGTTGTATGGTTGGCTGGCTTTCTGACCAAGTGCAGATTTATGAGAGCATTTAAGGAGCACATATTGAATTCAGGGACCAAAACACCTCAGTAGATTGGAGAAATAAAAGCAAGATTTCTAGTAGTGTTTTCACCTCCGAGCAGTCCTTGAGTGAGGCGAGAGAGGAGGTATTTAGGAGAAGAATGGGTCTTGAATCTTTCCGTAGCAGTCCAAGGCAGAGACTTAGACGAAAGCTTTGCTGCTCCTTATCCCTGACGTTGCTAATCGCAGGCAGTTGTTTGGAGCTTTCCCTTTGGTTTCAGCTCACCTCATGAGCTCTCCATGGCTCCCTGATTTCCTCCAAGTTTTCAAAAGCCAGATCCATTGATGCATGTTCTGCTTCTTCTTTCCCTTACCTGTTCTGTTTCAAGCAGAAGGAAGAGAGAAGCTTGACCTCAAATATATTTGAAATTGGATTTTCTTTATTATCCAATAAGCTATTGCACCAGTTTTATTTTTTATTTTTTATTTTTTTTGAGACTGTTTATTAGGATCTCAAAAATGTATATTTAACCATTTGGGTGGTTACTATAAAAATACTGGAGGAATGTTATTTTATTTTTTGTAGCTCATAAATAATTTGAGTTGGCAGGGATTTTGAAGGGAAGGCCGTACGCCCAGCCTGAATCATTTATCCAAGAGTTACAGGAAAGGTAGATTCAATGGACAAGTGAATCTGGACTCATTTGACTGTATGCATTGTGGCAATGAGCTGATACAATGAGAAAAATGAAATACTTGCTTGCCATTCTATGGCACAGTCAGATATGGGTTATCAACAGTAAGACCACCTTATCCTTGCAGCAGTGAACGCAACAATCGCCCATGCATTGGGCATAGAGCAGACAATATTGCTCTAAAGTAACTTTCATGGCCTCTCAAGGCTGAAACCCCACTACTCTAGGACCGTCTTTTGGGACTTGGAAGACATTCACATCCTTAAAATATTACATGTAAGGCTTCCTCTTGTGAGAGTAGCCTGGAGCAAGACTAATGAATATGTCCAGGCAAAGGCAGAAGGTGGGGTGGGGGTAGGGGTCTGGAGATTTGCCCTTAAATATCTCCTTTATCACGATTTTCCTCCTGGGGCTGGCCCTGGGAAGTAGTACCTCCTGGCTTTATAGAAATAGGGTAAGCTTCTGAGATGATCTTACTGTCTTGATTTCTCTAGAAGAGATGAGATCATTATTGCAAAATGCTTTCTGATAGAAAAAAAATTAAATTCACTAAGTCTCCCTTTCCTTATCCTGAGCTCTCAAACCTTCTGAGTGTGGTTCTTGGCAGCTTCATTGATCCCATCTTCCAGACTGGAAGTCCATCCATGAAAACAATGGAATTCTCCCTGGAACCCACGGCAGATCCGCACTGAGTCTGAAACTGAGAAGGGGTTTTGGTTCTTTTCCATCAGGACCACGTTGTCATAGAACCTACACAGGAAACATTTTTATGGATTCCTTTGGCTCTTTGAAGCTTCAAGTATGTGTATCTTGTCCTTCCTTTTCTTTATTTTTTTCTTTTTCTATTTTTTTAAAAAAAGAAACTTAGATTATACAAATGTCACATAGAAAATGTAGGGGATTTTCATATGCCCCACTCCACACACCTCTCATATTTTCCCACATTAACAACACCCTTTTTTTGCAATTGATGAACACATTTTGGAGCATTGCCACTAAGCATGGATTAAAGTTTACATTGTAGTCTACATTCTCTCCCACCCAATTCTGTAGATAATGGCAAGATACATAACGGCCTGCATCTTTCATTGCAATGTCATTCAGGATAATGCCCAAGTCCTGAAAATGCCCCAGTATTACACCTCTTTTTCCCTCTCCCTGCCCTCAGAACCTCTAGTGTCCACTGCCTCCACACCAATGATATAATTTCTTCCATTGCTAGAATCACAATAAGTCTATAGTAGAATACCAGTAAGTCTGCTTTAGTCCATAGTTCATTCCCCAGTCCTGAAGACTCTGGGGTGGTGATGTCCACTTCACCTCTAATTGAGAGGGGGTTGCAATCCCATGGGGCCAATGGATGGGACTCTCTTGCTTGCAGATGTAGACTCTCTCAGTTCCTTGGTATGGTGGTAGTCCATCGTCACCTCCTTGTTAGTTAGGAGGGTAGGTGTTGCAACTCCACTGAGATTCAGAGCCCAGCTGACACATAGACAGTCCAAAGATACGTCTCTTGGATATACATCTACCAACCCTAGTACTAATTACAGGTTCAAATAGAAGGACAGAAGAGCCATGTGTAAGGGAACCACAATGGAGTCTGACTCTGTCACACGTGGGAGCATAAATTCCAAAGTAGGGCCCACTGGCAAGGCACCAAACTCCTGAGCTGTCTGCCCTACATATAGTGTCTGGATGTCTCCACAGCCCTCAGGAGCCCTGCTATTTGGAGGTAGTGAAATCCATCTCCTTTTCTTTAAAAATGCCTTTCATTTTTTCTTTCCTATAGGAATCTGTAGTCATGGTGGCATGGTGAGCATCAGCAACCCAATTGTGGTACAGCTCAACTGGAGAGGGTTTGACTATAATTCCGGTGCCTGGGGTCAGGACTACTCTCCCTGGAAACCAGATAAAAGGACTGTACTGGGTGGCCCCTTTGAAGACAGATAAGTGTATGGAATATTACAGACTCCACAATACATTGGACGATTTGGTATTGTACACCAATTACCAGCAGCAGCGCTTCACATTTGGCCAAGGCAGTGGCAGAGCAGTTTATAACAGCAACAAGTACGTCAACTTGCACAACTCCCAGTTCATGGCCAGAGTCGACCTGACCGCCAGCATAGTGATACAGAGTTGCAGGCTCCTGAATGCTGCCTATAAGAACCGTTTTTCATATGCTAATGTTGACTGGCAAGATATGGACTTTGCTGTGGATGAGCTTGGGCTTTGGGTGGTTTATTCAACTGAAGCCAACACTGGCTACATGATGATTAGCAAACTCAACGACACCACCCTTGAGGTGCTAAACACTTGGCAGACCAGGCAGTATAAACCATCTGTTTCTAATTCCTTCATGGTATGTGGAGTTCTGTATGCCACCCATACACTGAACACCAGAATAAAAGAGATTTTCTATTACTATGACACAAGCACAGGGAAAGAGGGTCACCTAGACATTACAATGTGTAAGATGCAGGAGAAAGTGCAGAGCATTAAATATCACCCTTTTGAGCAGAAACTTTTTGTCTGTTAACAATGGTTACCTTCTGTCTTATGGTCTTGTCTTCCTGAAGAAGCTGCAGTAAACTTAGGGTGAGAGATAAATAAAATGTTTGTTGACAAATGGTCTTCTCCACTTACTTACGTGTAGGGGAATCCAGAAGGGTGTTTGTTTAGTTATCATATTGGGGAGCATGGCTGTACCACATTAGAGTTTTAGGATATTTGCCCTGAGTTGATGAATTCTCTTGGAAGTCAGATGCTTCCTGAGGTGTATTTTTCCAAATGAAATAAGGTCCTTTCAGGGTGGGATTGTAAGGGGTCTAGTGGCATTACAGGTCTAATAAAGCCTACAGTGAGGTGACAGTTGGAAATTAAGGAATTGGGGAGAGCTCAGTATGGCTTCATGGGATTCTTTGTTCCAGAGAAAGGGCTCAACAATGGTTCTCCCACAAGTAGCCCTGCAGGAATACTTCCATACCCAAAAGGAACCTGGGGCTTAATTAGGCAGATTACTTTCTGAAGCTCCTTAAGTGACCAGATATTCAACTTCATTTTTCTCACTAGTACCTGAGCCACATTTTGTACATAGTGTATGCATAGGTTTGGTATGCTTTTATCTGTAATATGCTGAGTTTTCCAGAGACAAGTCCTTTTTCACATTAGATTGTACATTGCAAATCCATCCCAGGTGGCTCTGCAGATGAGGCACTTCTTTTTTCCCCCCATTGTCCATCTACATAAGACTTAGTAGGAAATTGTGGGAACATGGCCGTAGGGTTAGACAGATAAGGCTCAGCTCTCAATAAAACAATGGAGAAAGAGCCAAAGGCTTTTGCCTTGGGGACTTGTTTCGGAGGTGAGCAGACCAGGACACTGCTTCACAACTCCCAGGAGAGTGAGGGACAGAAAGATGAAGCCAAAACAACAAACTATGAGTTACTAAACCTCCTGGCCACTGGGAAGGGCTTCCTTCCCAACCCTGAGATATTAAGTTGTGCATTGCAGCTAACCAAGGAAAGAGCAGAGTCTTCCTTCCTGCCAGCTGCTTTGGATATAATAAAATGGGAAGGTGCTCAGAACCATATAGGAGGGTACTGGAAAGATAAAGAAGCCAAAGGAAAAACCATGAGTTGCTCACCCCTGTGGCTGGAAGTAACACATATACCCTGCCCTCAGGGCAAATAGCCTAGGTGGAGCTGCTGGCTCCCTGCTCCAGATGGAGTGTGAGGGGTCTGGGAGGTGGAGAGGGGATTCTTTGCAGTGATTTGGCTAGCTGAGTCCCCTTTAAATCTTGGAAGGGACCCTGACTGACAGGGAGAGGGAGAGGGATCTCCTCAGGCAAACTGTCATGCCCAGTTGCCCAAGTAAAGAGGAATTAGATTAGAGAGGGGGCAGGGACAGACAATCTTTTTGTATGAGGTTTTCTTGGATCTCTAATTTATTTTTTTAAAAAAGGTTCCTTTTTAAAATTTTCCTTATTTTACTCACTAAATGTTGGAAATGGAGGCACACTGGCCTCACAAGGAGAGACGTGCTGTCTCCATGCTAGTGCTGTCTCCATGGCTATGCTTGCAACCTAAGGAATGTGGTAATTAAGAGTTCCTGCAAATGGGATGAAGCTGTTAAAGGCTGAAAGAAAAGATGAGCACATACCTTTTGTAATGAATAGGACACTTAGTCTTTGTACCTTGAGATAAGATTTTTTAAAATTCCTTAGACTATGGGTAATGCTGATAGTTAATATGTGTTGCTGCTTGATAACAAGTAGGCTATGTGTTCCTGCTTATTGGCATGTAGGCTACCTATTCCTGCTTGTTCTCACGTACACTGGGGTATATAGAGAGCCCCTTGTAAACAATAAAGTTGTCTGAGGAGTTATTACTTGCAGACCCCCTGATCCCAGCTCTCTCGTTCTTTCTTTCTTTTTCTTTCTCTCTTTCACTCTCCCTCTTCTTTTTCTTTCATTCCCAATACCCTTTGGGTCCAAATCTGTAACAACTAAAACCCGGTTCAAAACCTGCGGAAGGCAGGTTGCAGAGTGATTGATTGATGAACACCAGTAGCCTGAGAAGCTCCTTAGGGGTCTAAGAGGGAAGGCTGTTTCTTGTTTATTTTTTTTTTGTTCTTTTTCTTTCTTTCTTCTTTTTAAAAATTAGTTGATGCTTTCTTGTTTCTTGTTTGTTGTGGTTCCCCTTTCTTTGTTTCCCTGCTTTTTTTTTTCTTTTACCAATTTTTTTCTGTCTATGCTGTTTCTTTTCTCTCCTTCATCTTTCTATTTTGTTTTCTGTTATTGTTCTTTCCTTCCACCTCTTTTTGTTTAGTTTTCAATTTTTCTTCTGTTTATTTCTTTCTCATTTTTTTCTGTTTTCTTTTTATCTTTTCTTTTCCCTTTTCTCATCATTCCAACCTTTTAGTTCATTCTATATATTTTCCTCTATTATGTTTCTCATTTCATTGTTTCTATTCCATTTTTTTATTCTTATTCCTCTGCACTTCTTACTCATGTTAATTATTCATTTTACTAGGTCTTGTATGGCTCCTCTTCTATCTTTTACTGTTATTATTACTATTACTCTTTTTTTCTTATCTCTTTCCTTTTCTCAGGTCCTAGTTTTTTTCCCAAGGGAACATAGACAACAGTAAGGAAATAGAATAAGAGGAATGAAGTGGCAAAGTTAAACCTTACAACACACACAAAAACAGCAACAAAATAAAACCATAGAATAGTGAAGCTAATCAACTGAATAAATACATCAAGATAAACAAATGCCTAGACAACAACAAAAAATTACAAGCCATACCAAGAAAAAGCAAGACATGGCCCAGTCAAATGAACAAACTAAAAAATCAGGAAGAGATACAGAACATGGAACACATAATCAGAGATGTCCAAACAAATATCATGAATCAAGCTAATGAAGTGAAGAAAGAGATTAAGGATATTAAGAAGACACAGAGACCATACTGAAGAAATTGTAAACATACATAAAAAGATAACAGATATGATAGCGATGAATGACACAACGTAAGAAACCAAAAATATATTGGTAACACAGAACAGCAGATTTGAACAGACAGAGAAAAGAATCAATGATGTGCAAGACAGTACAGCGGAAATCGAATAGTAGAACAGATAGATAAAAAGATAGGAAAAACCCAGCAGGGACTTAGGGATCTGAATGACAACATGAAATGTACAAACTTATGCATTATAGGCATCCCAGAGGGAGAAGAGAAGGGAACGAGGACAAAAGTTGTGTTGGAGGAAATAATGGCTGAAAATTTCCTGAGCCTACTGAAGGACATGTTTGTACATGTCCAAGAAGCACAGTACACCACAAACTGTATAAATCCTAACAGGCCTACTCCAAGACGTATACTTGTCAAAATGTCCATTGCTCAAGACAAAGAGAAAATACTGGAAGCAGCAAGAGAAAGAGATTCGTCACATAAAAGGAAAACTCTATGAGATTAAGTGCTGATTTCAAATCTGGAAACCATGGAAGCACGAAGGCAGTGGTATGACACAGTTAGGGTGCTAAAAGAAAGAAACTTCTAGCCACGAATTCTCTATCCAGCAAAGCTGGCATTCAAAAATGAAGGAGAGTTCAAAATAGTCACAGATAAATAGAAATTAAGAGAGTTTGTCAATAAGAGACCTGCCCTTCAAGATATACTAACGGGAGTTCTGCAGGTTGAAAGGAAAAAACAGGAGAGAGTTGGAAAAGAGTATAAGAACAACTGAAAAGATAGATATAAAAATAACATATGGCATACATAAATCTAAAGAAAATATTGCTAATATAAGTAATTCCTTGACAGTAATAACACTGAATGTTAATGGATCGAATTCTCCAGTCAAGAGACACAGATTGGCAGAATGGATAAGGAAATGTGACCCATCTACACGCTATGCAAAAAATTCACCTTAGACCCAGAGATGCAAGGAGGCTGAAAGTGAATGGTTGGAAAACAATTTTACATGCAAACAATAACCAAAAAAGAGCAGGAGTAGTTATACTAGTATTGGACAAAACAGACTTCAAATGCAAAACTATTGTAAGAGCAAAGAATTCCACTATATATTAATAAAAGAGGGTAATCTATTAAGAAGAAAGAAGAATCATAAACATTTATGCACCTAACCAGGATGCCTTAAAATATATGAGGCAAACACTGGAAAAACAAAGTGGAGAAATAGATGTCTCTAAAATTATAGTGAGGGATTTCAATACACCATTATCACCATTAGACAGAACCTCTCAACAGAGAATCAATAAAGACACAAAGACCTTGAGTAATACATTAGAGGATCTGGACCTAATAGACATATACAGATCATTACATCCAAATTCAGTGGGATATACATTCTTCTCAAAAGCACATGGGTCATTCTCCAGGATATACCACATGCTGGGCCACAGAACAACTTTCAATGAATTCAGAAAGGAATGATAAAAACACTTCAAAAGCTAGGAATAGAAGGAAACTTCCTCAACATGATAAAGGATATATATGAAAAACCAACAGTTAACATCATATTCAATGGTGAAATCCTAAAAGCTTTCCCTGTAAGATCTGGAACAAGACAAGGATACCCACTTTCACTGCTCATATTTAACATTGTGTTAGAAGTACTTGCTTGAGCACTTAGGCAAGAAAAAGATATAAAAGGATTTCAAATTGGAAAGGAAAAGTAAAAATTTTACTGTTTGCAGATAACATGATCCTACACATAGGAAGTTCTGAGAAACATATAACAAAACTTCTGGAGCTCATAAATGAGTTCAGTAAAGTGACAGGTTATAAGATCAATGTGCAAAAATCAGTAGCATTTCTGTACATTGATAAATAACAATCTGAGGAGGAAATCAAGAAAAAAATCCCATTTACAAATAGCAACTAAAAGAATCAAATATCTAGGAATAAATTTAACTAAAGATGTAAATGACTTGTATGCAGAAAAGTACACAACACTGTTACAGGAAATCAAAGAAGACCTAAATAAGTGGAAAAATATTTCCTGTTCATGGATATGAAGCCTAAACGTCATTAAGATGTTTATCCTACCCAAACTGATTTACAGATTTAACACAATTCTGATAAAAATGACCAGACCATTTTTTACTAAATAGGAAAGGCTAAAAGTCAAATAAATGAAATTTATTTGAAAGGGCAAGAGGTCCCAAATAGTCAAAGGCACATGCTGCCACAGAGAACTGATGGCCTACAATGCTGCAGAGAGCTGACGGCAGACAGTGCAAACAACAAGGGAGGGGGGGTATAAATAAAATGAAGTAAAATAAATAAATCTTCAAAGAAAAAACATACTACAAAACCTATTCAACTGGAAGAGAGTGGCCTCTTCAACACATGGTGCTTGGAGAACTAGATATCCATATCCAAAAGAATGAGAGAGGAACACCATCTCACACCTTACACAACAATTTACTCTAGATGGATCAAAAACCTAAATACCAGGGCCAAAACCATAAAGATCTTGGAAGATAATGTAGGGAAGCATCTACAGGATCTTGTATTAGGAAATGGTTTCATGAACGTTACACCCAAAGCATGAGCAACAAAAGAAATAATAGATAAGTGGGACCTCCTCAAAATTAAAAACTTTTGCACCTCAAAGGAGTTTGTCAAGAAAGTGAATAAGCAGCCTATTCAATGGGAGAAAATATTTGGGACATATATATCTGATAGTGGCCTAATATCCAGCATATATAAAGAAATCCTACACCTCAAAAATAAAAAGACAAACAACCCTTTTAAAAAATGGGCATGTGATTTGAACAGACACTTATCCAAAGAAGAAATACAAATGGCCATAAAGAACATGAAAAGATGCTCAGTATCACTAGCTATTAGGGAAATGCAAATCAAAACTACATGAGCTGTCATCTTACACCCATTAGACTGGTGGCCACTAAAAAAACAGAGACTGCAAGTGTTGGAGAGGATGTGGAGGAATGGGAACCCTCATCCACTGCTGGTGGGAATATAGAATGGTACACCATTGTGGAGAATATTTGGCGGTTCCTCAGGAAGTTAACTATAGAACTGCCTTTTGATTCAGCAATGCCAGTGCTGGGTATATACCCAAAGATTTGAAAGCACCACTGCCACCTCCTCCTTATACCCTGCTTCCCCCCCCCACCCCCCCATTAGCCACTTTTCTATGGAGCAGGTATAAGGTAAACTAAATTAATTTTCTTTTGTTTCATCATGAATTTTTATTTCCATGACCCAAGGCTATAAGAAAATCAGATCGCCGTGATATAATAAAGCTATTGGAATGTATGAGAGACTTGTATTAAGTCATATCAGTTATTTCATGGGCATTTTTTAAAGGTGTAATTGTTTTCTTCTTTAAGCCTGGAACTTCTAAGAAAATGAAAATGTACATTTTTTCCCCCTTCTGGGAAGAGATGTAGCAAAGCTGTTGAGAGAATCAGTCCAGTAGGGGAAGACCTTGCAGGTGTACGGGCTTCTGTGATTTTGGATAGCTTTGCCATCTGACTCTGTGTGCCTTTGACTTTCACGAGTCCTCATCTGTAGAGTGGGTTCCTTAGATGTTGTATCCCCTCTCCTTTTAATAAAATGATTCAAATGTGCTTTGAATAAAATGCCATCTTTTGTTTTACTTACTTAAAAAAAGAAGAAAAAAACTCCAAAACACTCTTAACAGGATAGATTACAGTCTCCTGTGAAGTAGAGACAATGGTGACTCCCAGAAACCAAGGTCCTGGGATCATACCCTAAACGGCGGATGAAATCTGTCACTTAATGGAGTCAAAGTCAGGGCAGACTCTTTCATTTTATTTCCCTTTAACATCCATTCTTTCCGGCAGCTTTGTTGAACAAGATTGCCCTATTTTCTTGTGGGATACGACCTTGTGTATTTATTAATTTGCATGACTGATCTGATTATTTCCAATGTTAGACTCTATTTGTGTGACTTACGTTCCTTTCCTAATTGAGCTGTTTGCATGGGTCAGAAGCCTCTGGATCTTCCCCCAACAGGAGGTTTTGGAGACTAACTGATCTTATCACAGAAAATACCTATACCAAAGAGGATGTGTAGGAGGATGGGTGACCTATAGCTGGATGGACAGATAGACTCGACTAATGTAGTTAGGCTTAGAGAAATGCTCATTTTTAATCCAGGCCAAGCTTTCTGTTAGTGACAATACTTAGAATTTTTAGCAAATTTTTTTTCTATCTTTTCAGGGCTGAGCCTCAAGACAGGTTTAGCTTTCAAAGTACAATGAGATATGAAGATAAAGATACGTATGTCGAATGAGATATAGGTTAAAAAAACAATGATGTTATATTTAATCTGGCTCTAGGCAATTTTCCAGATGAATGTCTCTACAATAGCACAGTGTGACCCCCGAAGATTCAGGAAAGAAGGCAGGGAGCCAAGGTAACCCGGCAATCAGCTTCTTATTTGAACTGCTACAGAAGCTTTTTGCCTGAAAATTCAAGTTCAGAACCTCCTTCCCTCTGGACGCGGTATATCCGTAGGCAGCGGTGCCTGCAGGAGCTCTCCCAGCTGGGGAGGTTGAGCCACTGAGGGATTCAAGTGGCGGGCTTACTGCAGTGCAGTTACACAGCGCAAATTTTAGTTTGAGAGTCATTATCTCTCTTCTAAAAATTAATCTATATGTACAAATATTAATATACATACTCATAGCTACATACATAGCTAAAGCAGCCAAATTGAGGTGTATTTTACATACAACAGAATTTTCTAATTTCAAATTTGTACAGTTCAATGAATTTTGACCAGTACAAATGGTTGTGTAGCCACTGCCACAAGTAGGATATAGGACATTTCCATTGCCCTCCAAAAGTTTCCTGGTGTCCCTTTGTAGCCAACCCCTACCTCTGCCCCCTGCCCAGTCCAGGCAACCACTGATCTGTTTTCTATTCCTACAGTTTTGTCTTTTCCAGAATGTCATATAAAGGGGATCATATGTAGCTTTTTTTTTTTTTTTAAAAAGGCTGTACTGACGATAGAACCCAGGGAAGCAGGCACTCAACCACTGAGCTACATCCACTCCCCAGTATGTAGCTTTTTAATCTGGCTTCTTTAGCTTTCCTGTTGAAAAAGAGGGTGAGTGGCTCAAAGTATTCCAGAAGGTAACTGGGCATTTTAAATTATTTTTCTCAGGGGTTGGATAGGGGATTGTGGAGAGCTATGGTTACTTACCATCCTTAGCAATGTTTTCTAGTGGCCTGGAATTGCCATGGGCAGGGTCAAATTCTGGGCAACAACCAAGCCTACCAAGAAGAGCTCCCAAAACATAAACATTCTCTTGTCACCAGTACCAGCCTTAGTCAATGTGTGCTCTGTAATATTTATGCCTGCTCCGCCAGCATTTCTATGCAGTGTGACCCTGAAACTAATGAGTGATGTATAGAGATTAAAAGTGCAGGATTTAGAGTCAATCTGTCAGACCAAACTAGGTTGGACTCTTGGTGCTGCTGCTTATAAGTGGTGCAGCTTTGGGTAGTTTTCTTGACTTTCCTGAGACTATCTTTTTCTATAAAATGGGTTGAAATAAAAATTGGTTGAATGAAATGATATTAAGAATATGAAGTGCCTAGGACAGTCTTTGGCACATGATCTGCCCTCAACAAAGAGTTATTATCCCTGAGTCTCATTTTGCCTATAAGGTTCAGAGCAGTCATTGGGTTGACATGATACAAAGCTAATTAGAATTGGAGTTTATATTTTGTCTCCTATAATACTTGTTAGAACTAATGATTCTTTCAAGCAGGTGCCATTTTGGCATGAAAGAGTTCCAAGAGCTGGATCATCCTCTCTTTGTCTTGAACTCCAGGATTGATCATCAGATCTGATGTTTTCTGTGTAAAGACTCTAAAAGATAGGCCAACATGAGCAGCAGAAACTGAGGCTGTTTTCCTTTTCCTTCGAGCTACTGAAAACCTAAATGAAGGCTGACTTTCATTAAGTCTATAGACAGGGCCTAAACAGATGACTATGTTTTTCTACTTGCTTCGCTGTAGTCAACAAAGGCACTAGTCTTCTGAGAAGAAGGATGGGTAATTATTTCATACGCCACTTTTGCTAAAATATCGCATTAGTCTGCCAAAGGGTGCTGAGGCAAAGTACCAGAAAGCTGTTGGCTTTTATAAAGGGTATTTATTTGGGGTAAAATCTTACAGTTACAAGGCCCTAAAGAGTCTGACTCAAGGTTCTTTCTCATCGAAAGCATGGGTTAAAGCAAGATGGCGGCTGATCTCTGCGAGGGTTCAGGAGTCCCGTCTGGGCTTCTTCTCTCTCAGCTGCAGGCTGGCATTGGCTTGTCTCTCAGGGCTTCCTCTTTCTCCTGCCCCGGGGCTCATTTCTTTCTGGGCCTTCTCATCTGTTCTGTTCTCTTCCCAAGGTCAGCGGCAAACTATCTGGTGAATGGCTCATCTTTCCCCAGGGCCCCAGGATCAAAAATGACAGAGCTCTCTCTCCTCCAGTGTGTCCTCTTGAGTGAGTGTCTGTTTATATCTGCCCACCAAGGGGGTGGGGACTCAACCTGAGTCACACCTTATGATGTGGTTGAATCAAAGCCCTAATCTTAACAGGTAATTTAATCAAGGGTCGCTCAACGGAATCCAATATAATCAAAAGGTATCACACCCAGAAGAATAGATTTGTTTACAGACATAATCTTTATCTTTTGGGATTCACAAAAATAATCTCAAACTGTCGCAAATCTATTTCTCTTTTTGGGTTTGTTTACATCACTAGCCTAAAGAGTGTGTTTTTCTTCTCTTCTGAACTATGGAAAGAGAAAACCTGACAATGGAGGGACTGAAGGTGACTGGCTTCTGAACTGCCTTCAGGATGACCTGGGAAGTTTCCAGATGTGAGCTCTTGGACAGATGTCATGCCATGTAGCTTCCAGAATGGGCCCCAGAATGTCCTGGTACAAAAGCGTGAATTCGAACACATTAGAAAATAGAAGGCAGGTACGTTTTAAAGGCATGCTCCCATCCAGTGGGACAGATCAGCTGGCCTGGCTCATTAGTGAGAGATGCTATTTGAGCTGGCAGCTGAGCTGCCTAACCCACAGCTGTAGCTCAGGTTTTGCCCACTTTTCCCTGAGATCTGCACCTGTTCCTTGAATTCATTCAGTGGGTTCAGCCCCAGGAATCAAGATCCATTGTGGAGAAAGATGGCCTTCGATCTGTCCAGAGGGAGTGTCTCTTCTTGGGTGCCACCCCTGCACATCTCAGAGCCACAGTGAAGATGGTCTCCTTGAGCTCAGCCTCTTCAAGGATGATGAAAGGAAAGACCTATATTGCATTTGGGTAATTCTGAGTGGTTTGGCTGGGGCTCAGTGTATGTGGAGAGCTTCAGAAGATGAGGCTGGAATGATGGGTTTATATGCCATTGAAGGAATTTTATTCCAGAGCCTCTACTTAGGAAATTCAAAATGATGCCAAGTCTTTTAAATTGGATTCTGCCAGCTCATGTGTTCTTTTGGATGTGGCCAATGGTGTTTTTGCATCAGAATTATGGGTGACTTATACTGTCTTTATCTTGGTGGCTATTATTAGTCATCGTTCATTGCAAGAAACAGAAACAACTTCTTTTAACAAGGGTGCAATGAGCTGCTATGTTACATAAATCTCACAATTTCAGTGCCTTAGCACAATAGCAGGCTTCTCTCTCCCCCGCTTCAGTGACCACTGCTTTCCCAATTTTGTCCTTGGTAGGTGCTTCTTTTAATATCTCCCTTATCCTCAACACTTCTTTCTCCCTCTCCAGTTGTGGTTTTGCTCGGTGCCTGGTGATGGGAGAGGGCTTCCCTTCCAAGTATACTGTCCTCCAAGAGGCGATTCAGGAGCCTAGAATCTTTTGACTTAGAAGTGTTATGATTTTCCATACATGCCTTCCAGAGCCAGAGTACTTGTCTGTATCAGGTGGCAAGGAGGGAGAAGAGCATGAGGATCTTCTGTGGGAGGTTTGATTAGGTCAGATCTGAAAGTGGAGCCTGGGGCTTCTGCACACAACTCATTAGTGTACCACATCTAATGGCAAAGGAAGGCAGGGAAGTACCAGCTAGCTGGGTGAAGGCGAGTAAAGAAAATGGCTTGATGAGTGGCCAGTCAGCGTGCCTCAACACTCTAGGTATTGCAAAGAGAAAGGATATAATACAGAGAATTAGGTGCTTATAATATTGGAGAGGCTGAAGTTCAGAAACTAGAGGCTGCCATTTAACATTTGGCTTTGAGATCACACCACTGCCTACAATCCAGAAATCAATCTGCATCTGCTACTACCACTGGTGTGATCCCCATATCCAGCAAACTGGTACCAGACAATGGAATACAGAGTCCATTTGCTCCCAACACTCACCTCTGCTGGTGTCCTCTTACCCACCTGCACCCCCAGAAAGACAGCAAGACTTCTACCTTCCAAATCCAGCATACATGGATTTCACTGACCCAGTTTAAAGTACATCCAACATTGCATCTTCAAAGGAGACTAGGAGATGTAGCTTCAAACTTCCATCTCAAGGATGATGATAGAAGAGGTTGGAAATCAATGCCAGGCCAACAGAAAAAAATCTGGCCCAGAAACCTTCTTCTGTGACCACTGCTTTCCCCATCCATGCTGCTCCCATTTTGTCTTTGGAGGCTGCTTCTTTTAACATCTCCCTCATCCTCATCCCCAATCATTCATAATGATTAAAATTTTATTTTTTTGCTCACACCCCAGTGGTAGCTTTGCTAATGCAAATTTCTCCCCTAACAGTGACCACTCTGAATGAGTTTCCAAAGAGAAGCTGTTTGTCTAAGTTTGCCAAAGGGCTGCCAATGCAAAGTACCAGAAATGGGTTGGCTTTATAGTGGGAAGTTTATTTGGATAAAAGCTTACAGTTCTGAGGCCACGAAAGGTCCAAGTCAAGGCACCATCAGAGATACTTTCTCGCCAAACTCAGCTCCTGGTGGTCCTGGCATCCTGCCACATGGCAGTCAGGCATCTGGCAGGGCTCACTCCTCAACCTTGAGCTGCTCCCTGGGTCCAGGCCACAGGAGTTTCTTTCTGTGCCTCTGTGCTCTGCTAGTCCCAGACTCCAGGGTCTCTGTCAGTCTCTCAGCTTCTATGCTTTTCCACATCTGTAGGCAAACCTGAACCCCTTCTCTCTCTACTTTCTCCTTTCTCTCAAATGGCAGGATCGAAATGGCAGCTTCTTTTTTCTGTGTGTCTCTTCCTCTCTGTTTCCATTTATATCAGACCCAGCAAGAGAGAGGAGACCCAACCTATGTCAGACCTCACTGAGGTGGTCCAATCAAAAGCTGTAAAGCAGGAGTTCTTAACCAGGGGTCCACAAATGATTTCAGGGGATCCATAAGCTTGAATTAAAAATTTTTTAAAAAACCAAAACATTATTCTTGTGAGGACATGTTGGTGCAGGTGTGATATATATTAAGTACCCACAGCATAGTGTGGACTTAGTAAGGGGTCTGTGGTTTTCACCTGACTGGCAAAGGGGTCCATGGAACAAAAAAGGAAGAGGTGTGATACGGGGGTGTTGTCAGGACTTGGAGTTGTCCTGAATGATAGTGCAGGGACAGACGCAGGACATTATATATCCTCCCATAACCACTGAATGTACTGGGGGAGAGGGGAGAGGGTAAAGTACAATGTAACCTATAATCCATGCAGTGTAGCAGTGCTCCAAAATGTATTCATCAAATGCAATGAATGTGCCACACTGATGAAAGAGGTTGTTGATGTGGGAGGAGTGGGGTGGGGTGGGGATGGGGTATATGGGAACCTCATATTTTTTAATGTAACATTTTGTGTGATTCGTATATCTTTAAAAAAAGACAATAAAAATATTTTTAAAAAAAGAACGCTGCTCTAAAGTGATCTAATCAAGTGATCCAGTTCAAGGTCCCTTACCTGAATGTAATGTAATCAAAGGGCCCCACACCCACCAGAATTGGTTTAGTTCAGAAACATAATCTCTTTTTGGGATTCACCGAATTCAAACTGTCATGATGCTTTTATGACTTGTCAGGGTCCACCTGAGGACATCTGAATGACACCACTTGGTGCATCAATCTCAGAGGACCCACTGGGTCATAGCAGAGTTTCAGGTTCCTCAAGTCCTTTGTGCCCCTGAGTAAGAGTCTCTTCTTGCGCAATCACACAGAAACTGCCAGAATTTGGGGAATGCTCTGTCCCATATTTTTTCCCCTGTCCATCATCCCTGAAACGCTGGCTGACATTTTTCCCCAGCAGACCTATGGGGTCATTTGGTCAACAGGCTGCTCTTGGGATATGGTGATTTGCCTGGAATGCCTGAGGTGAGAGTGCTGACTGGGATACCCCGATGCCTTCAACAGGCTAAGCTCTGCACCTGACGAGAGTATGGGAGAGTCACGGTGGCATTGTGCTCCTTTCAAATGATGCCACACGGCTTATGGGTTTTCTCAGAACCAAGCTGCGCAGGGCTGTATCACGAGTTCCCCAGCCCTCCTGAGACATCTGCTTCTCGCTGGAGCTGCAGTAGCAGATTTCCTAGCAGGATCTCAGAAGCCAATGAGGGAACTGCACGACTGCCCTGGAGAGGAGAAATTCTGGCAGAATAAACTCAGGGAATTAGTTGGGGAAAGAAAGTTTGTAATAATAGTGTTCTAGTTCCTGCTGAATAAAACATTCAGAGAGCTTTTCTTCTCCCAGCAGAAAGATAAAATAGTCTGGTGGCAATAAGATGGTGGTTCTTTTCAAACGTTTTTTAATTAAATTCAGACGGTTGCAGTCACATTGACCCCAACAGTGCTCTCCCTCCTGCTCCTGGACATCCAGTGGGTATGTGTGAGAGCACCACGTTCATTTCACCAGGTGGGAAACAGCTTCTGAGCAAGTAGGGCACGAGCCCCGCAAAGGCACAGCCAGCGACAAACAGACCACTTAACTGGGTTGTTACACACCTGGTGGGTAATTCTACAGCACAGTGGCTAATGGTGCTGGGATTTAAGTGACCATTAATAGACTCTGGATTCCGTGTACCCGATCAAGACGTATCCTGGACACTCTTTCTGGGAGCTGCTCATCTGCCTTTGGCTGGTGAGCGGGCCAGCAGCAGAGCTCTGGTTTACAGGACTGCCATCCGTGCTTTCAGGGAGGACACTTCACTTTCATCAGTAGGAGAAAGGGGATTTTGGAGCAAACCCCAGCATCTATGGGGCCTCCCAGAGGTGATGCTTTCCTTGATCTTTTCCTACGTGGCCGAGGACTCCAGTCTGACATCATTAACCCCATGTGGACAAAACCTAGAACCAGTTAATTCCAGGGATTCAGTGTGCATTGAATGTGCCAGACTATGGCACGTTCAATGTGCCAGGTTTTTCTGTTTCAACCCTCTGGTCTAGCTAAGAAGGAGGGTGTTTTCCGTTAGGAATGGAGCTCACGGGAGGAGAGGTCCAAGTGGGCTGCTGCCTGCCCAGTGTGATTCCAGAGCCTCAGCCTGCGAGTTCCACTCCCTTGCCTTAGGCATTTGTTCAGAGTTAAAATGCACATACCTTTGGTAAAGACAGTTTATTCGGAGTGATCTGTTTTTTACACCTTGCCTGAAATATTTCAGTAATGGGAATGAGTAAGTTGGGGGTAGGTGGAGATGAGGGGCCTCCCTGACAGTTTAAGGGATGTGGAAAGGAGAGGAAGAGGTGTGAAGGACACAGTTTACTTTCCCTGAGACTGTGCTCCAGCCCCCAGTCCCCCAGCCACCTGCATTCCTAGGGAAGAAACTCTTGCTTTTTTCCTTCTGGTTTCTCATAGGTATTAACAACAGCAACACACGCCTTCTAATACGCTACTTGCTGCACAGAAAAGAGCAAAACTGTACCCTGCTTGCTGAGATCTGCCATATTGCCTCGGAAGGGCAACTATAATTTTGGTTTGCCAGGGCTTTTGCTGGTTGCAATGGTGCAATGATTGCTAATAGTCCCCTTTCATTCTCATTATGGCCCCGGTTTGAACAATAAATCTGGCAGTCACTTTCCACAGAGGTACCTACAGGGAAAATATCATTTGTTTTATCTCTTTTATCTCTTATTTTTTATTTTTTCTTGTTTTGGAGAAGCAGCAAGGAGACACATGCTTCTACTTTCATATAGCAGTTTAATGATAAGCAGAAAGTGTGTTGATTGGGGTAAGAGAGAGAGAAAAAGACAAGCCTAAAAGAAATCAAGCTGCCCCCAGAAATGCAGATGAAAATGGAAGCCGTGGTTCCTGATTCCTCCTAGGGAGGCGCTGATGCTCCCGGGCTTCACCGCTCAGTGTGAAAGGCAGTGGGGGGAGAAGGCTTGGGAAGCTGGCATGGTGGGTTAGGCTGTTGATGGTCCAGGGGCCTGAATGGAACTTTTGGTCCAATATGCTAATGAAGCTGCTTTGCGGTAAGGGTATCCTGGGACAGAGCCCAGAGAGGAGTGGGTAGGACACAGTCACACCTGTTCCCAGCTGGGGAAGGTGGACCCTGGGAAGTAGGTGTCTTAGTTTGCCAGAGCCGCTAGGACAAATACACACGATGGGTAGGATGAACGACTGCAGTTTATTGGCTCATGGTTGGGAAGGCTAGAAGTCCAAAATCAAGATGTCAGCAGGGCCATGCTCTCTCCGTGTTCTGGTGCTGGTTTGCTGCAATCCTTGGGATTCCTTGGACATGGCGATGTCCTTGGTCTCCTCCTGACTTCTGGCTTCTACTTTCAAGGTCTCAGTAATCTGGGTTAAAGCCCACCCTGAATTGGTTGGGTGCACCTGAATAGGCTCTTAGAAGATCCTAGTCAGGAATGAGTCCCCACCCTAACTGATAATAAAGGGCTTTATTCACAAGTGGGTTCATACTCACAGATACAGGAATTAAGATTAAGAACATATCTTCTGTTGGGGTGCACAGACTTGGGCAGTTTCCTCTGCTGACCTGACCTGTGTTCAAATCCCTCTCTGCCACTTAATTGCTGTGGGAATGTGGATCAGGTATCAGCTTCTCTCTGTGCCTTGGTTTCCTCACTTGTGAAATAGAGAAATATCTACCGTGTAAGGGTAGTTGTACACATGTGTGTGAAAAGATATATATTTTCTTGCACAGTACCTACTACATAGCAGATATTCGACATTTGGATGGGAGGGATTGGTGTGGGATAATGAAAATTGGTTGGTTTTGGGGGCGGGTTTAAAGATTCTCCGCTCCATGATTTACAAGTTGTATTCCTTGGTCAGGTTTCTTCAACTCTCTGAGACTCAGTGTCCTTAAGTACAAAGTGTGGTTATCAATAAAATAGATTAAAATTTGTTTGCATCCTTTGTACTCTGTCTGATCCATGGATTCTGTCAATAAATTAGTCACCTGTTTTTCCCAATCCTTTCTCCTAGATCTAGTGTTTGAGAACCTTTAAGCTGAGCAGGGTGTTTTAGTCTACTGGGCTGCCAAAAGCAATACACCAGAAACGGATTGTCTTTTATGATGGGGATTTATTTGCTTACAAGCTTACAGTTTTGAGACTGAGAAAAATGTCCAAACTCGAGCATGATCAGCAGATGCTTTCTCCCTGAAGACTGGCTGCCAGCGATCCTGAACTCCTCTGTCACATGGCAAGACACATTGTGGTATGGCCCTTCCCTTCTGGGTTTCCTTGCTTTCAGCTTCTAGCTTCCCTTTTTCTCTCTGAATTATGGTCTCTTGTAAAGGATTCCGGTAAGAGGATTAAGACCCACCCTGGACCATGCCTTAACTGAAGTAACCTAGTCAAAGGGCCCTATTTACACTAGGTTTACCTCCGCAGGAATGGATTAGCTTCAAGAAGATGATTTTCTGGGGTCATACAGCTTCAAACCATTACACAGAGGGAGGCCTATAGAAGAGGAAAATGTAGGAGCATGCCCACAGCCAATTGTTTTTTTTTAAGATTTATTTTTTTTTAATTTATTTATTTCTCTTCCCTCCCCCCCCTAGTTGTCTGCTCTCTGTGTCCATTCGCTGTGCGTTCTTCTGTGACCGCTTCTGTTCTTATCAGCGGCACGAGGAATCTGTGTTTCTTTTTGTTGCTTCATCTTGTTGCGTCAGCTCTCCGTGTGTATGTGGCGCCATTCCTGGGCAGGCTGCACTTTTCTTTCGCGCTGGGCGGCTCTCCTTATGGGGTGCGCTCCTTGCGTGTGTTTGGCTCCCCAACGTGGGGCACACCCCTGCGTGGCACTGCACTCCTTGCACACATCAGCACTGCACATGGGCCAGCTCCACACGGGTCTAGGAGGCCCTAGGTTTGAACCATGGGACCTCTCATGTGGTAGACAGACGCCCTATCCATTGGGCCAAGTCTGCTCTCCCAATTTTTTTTTATTACAGTTTCAGTTTTCATATTCCCCCAGGCAGCATCCAATTTCATATATGCCGTAGTATCCAGCATGTGGCTCACAAAATTGTTTTATTCTTGAACAAAGGAGCGGAGTTGTGTAAGGAGCAGGGAGAGGGCTAGAATGAGCAGCAGTCACGCGGTTCACTGCTAACTTTTGGTTTCGCGGTGGTGGTGGGGGGTGTCTGCCGGTGGGGCCTGTGGCAAGTTCACTGGGGTGTTTGTCTCTCAAAGACACGGTGGAAGGCGTGCTCATCTTTCTATTTCCTGCTATCCCAATATGACAGGAGGGTAATGGCAAACAGCCTACTCCGGGCCTGTTTCTATCGTGCGTCATCCGTGTTTGGCCTTGACTCTCCTGTGTGCTGCTCTGTGGACAGAATATCAATTGGAGCGGAGGGGAAGCAAGCCAGGCGCTGCCAGCCCAGAGCGTGCCGTGTCAGGGGGCACATCATGCTACACACACAGAACCAGCTTCCTTTTCTCATTTGATTAATTAGCTCAGGGATCCCTCTGTTGATAAACCCTTTTTCCATAGATAGCACTTAAAAACGGGGGGGCGGCGGGGGAGTCAAAATTGCCATGTCTGCTCCACTTCCAAAACAGCAGCACAGGTAGGACTTTGATGTGGCAGCCCTTAGAGCACCCTAAAGTTATCCACCCACTCTCTTGTTCTCCTCCGATCACCCCTACTTTAGCTGCTTTATCACAGACGCTATGGTTTAGGCTGGGGAAAGGGGAGGGTCCTGCTTTCTAGAGGAGAAATGCAAAATTCCTAGAGGAATCCATGCAAAATGTTAGATTCGTGTGCCTGGAGTTTACCAGCCTTTTCAGATACAGATTTATCCTTCGTACTGATTTTGTCGTAGAAGCATGGATGGACCCAAACATCCTCGAGTCCAACTCCTTTGTTCCGTGGATAAGGAAATTGAGATGCAGAGAGGGTGAGCAGCTCGTCAGGGTCACACAGCTGGCTGGGCTGGGCTGGCGCCCAGGTGAGCCTTTTGTGCTGCCCTTTCATTGTTTCACTGTCAAAGAGACAGGGTGAGTTAGGGTCCCAGAGTGCGTGGGCAGATCTTTCCCATTTCATTTTATTCCTAAGTAAAACACACACATACACACACACATACACACAGCACACATTCCTGTTTGCTCTTAATCTACTTGGAAATGCTAATCACTAGTACATTGTTAACTACTTAACATAGCTTCATTTACTTAATTAGCTAATCACTAATAATAGAAGGTAGTTTTCTTTGACCTTTTATAATCTATATTCATCCGACAGCGAAGGAGGTCCTATCATCAGTGTTGTGGTTATATTGGTATAAAAGGTGAATTACTCTGCAGAAAGTCAGAGACCCATTCCCCAAAGACACATTTCCCCCTACTTAGCACCCTATACTTTCTTTTAAGTAAAATGTCGGGGGAAAAGAAGGCCATTTATGAATTAAAAGCTTTACGTGCATCTATTTTTATGCTGATCATAGAAGAGTTATTGTAGTGACTGAGACCAGAAGGACGTGAGTTCAAGTCTCAGATCCATCCTTTCCCAGCCAGGTAGGTGGACTTTGAGCAAATAACCGCTCTAAGCCTTTTTCCTCAGCTGTAAAATGGGTATGATAACAGTGCCTAGTTTGGAGCTGTTTTGAGTATTAAGTGGGATGACATAGGTTTAAAGTTCTTAATAATGTTTTGCCTGGCGCACAGTAAGTCTTCAACAAATGCTAGTTGTTGTTGGGATTATTATTATTATCAATATATACTTATGGAAAAATACAAATTTGAATTTTGAATTCCATAAAAGAGTGAAAATGAAATAAGATCTGCCTCAGTTCCACCCCTCAGAGATCGCTAGCTCTTCCCACTGTGGCTAGACTGACAGAAGATACGATGACTAAACACGTCTTATTCTAT
This sequence comes from Dasypus novemcinctus, assembly GCF_030445035.2. Taxonomy (NCBI): domain Eukaryota; kingdom Metazoa; phylum Chordata; class Mammalia; order Cingulata; family Dasypodidae; genus Dasypus; species Dasypus novemcinctus. Next base: position 87,074,796 of record NC_080687.1, on the reverse strand, counting down.
CGTGCTATCATAATGTAGTTTTCATTTAACTTTGTTTTTTTTTTTCATCACTTCATTTATCATTTAGCTGCTTTTCTGCACTCAACATTCTTTCTTGAACATCTTCCCTTTTTTTCAAAAACATGATTTTTAATGTTTCCAAAGTAGTGCATAAATAGACATACCATAATTTATTTAGCCATTTCGACATTGTTTCAATTTAGTTTGCTTTTCACTTTTTTTTTGCCTGGCGTAGAAATCCATGTCTGCGCTTCTGACTATTTTGTTAGGATAGTTTCCTAGTAGTAAAATTATTGGGTCAAAAGACAAACATTTGTCAGACTCTTGCTCCATACTGCCAGACGGCTTTGCACGAAAAAAAAAAAAAAGGATTTTACAAAGTAAAGTTCATTCTCCAAAGCAGCTGCGCGTGTCAAGGTTTCCCACTGGGCTGCGTCCAGAGCTCAAGGTATTCGTGAATAGGGTAGTCCAGTACTTAAGTAACATCCTCCTTCAATCAAGAGTCAGTTTTCTCTTCCCTCCCTGGGACCTTTGGAAAAGTTCCTGACTTGAAGGTCCTTTGGAATCTCCCCCCCAAAAGCCCCATGCTGGTTTTGAGAGTTCTAGGCCCCGGCTAGTCACAGTCAATGTCTTCTGACCAGTGGAGTTACATCCTTGATCAAGTTCATCTTGAAATCTTGCTAAATGGCTCAAAGATTGTTTAGCTTCTCCTTGAGCTTCTTTTCCTTGAATCCGGAATCTTTTCCTTTCCTGGAGTCCCGCTTTGTGGTCTCACTGTCGTTCTCCTGAGTCCAGGGGCTTCCACTCCTTGCTCCTCAAGTGCAGCGCCCTTGCCTAATTGGTCTCTCTGCTGCCAACCTTTTCCTCCTCCAACCCACCCTACACGCAGCTGCCAGGTTAATTTCCTTCCACAGAATTCCAAATCCGCCCATCCTCAGCAACAAGCAGGTCAAGCTCACTCTCAAGCCGGCCCTCGTGTAGACACTTTTCTGTTGCCCCATAACACATTCTAGCCAAACCTCATTACGTGCTGTACCAAGTACACTCAATCCTCTCCAGGTTCATTACTTCCCCTTTGCTTCAGTTGCCCTTCTTTCCCCTCATCTCTCTATTGAAATTGTACGTAGTGGACAGTCATGGCATGGCCTGAAACAGAAGTCCTCCTTCCCAGCCCTCCCCTCGTGCTGCCAAAGAGCGGGGGAGGCACCACTGCCTGGGTGCATTGCTTTTCCCAGGAGAGACAATTACAGCACTCTGGCCACCCCTTTTGGTTTTTAGGCAGTCACTCTGAAACTAGTCTTTAATTTTCTTTGGGTTTAAAGGGACGCTCTGTCCACCCAGTGAAAACCAAATGATGATGGTAGTAATGATAATTGCTACTGTTTATTGAAAGTCTGCTATGTGCTAGACACTGTGCTTTACAGGAGGAATCCCATTTGTTAATCCTCACAGAATATCTCATAAATTGGGTATCCTTATCCTACTTTGTGGATGGGAAAATTGAAGCTCAGAGAGGTTAAAGCAACTACACTAAAATCAATGAAGTGGGAGATTAAAGCTAGAGTCAAGATTTGAACCCAGATCTGTAGGTCTCAGTCCTTTCCAGTATGTCACACTAGAAAAAGCAAACTTAATGGTGGGGATGGATGTGAGGCTGTGGCTTTTACAATGTGAGAAGGGGTGTACCTCCATTGCAACTAGACCCCTAGATCCCCTTCATCTTGTTGCAGTGACTAGGAGAGGACAGGAAATAGTTAAGCCCCTGCTTGGGTCCGAGTGCCCTTGATGAGCAGAAAGTAATTTATAGCACCCCAAAGGCCTGTAACTATCCATATACTCTGTGCTTCCTCCAATGATCTCCAAAGCTCCCTGCATCAGTGGGTCAAATGTATTTTGGAAGTTAAATTGTGGGGAACCTGACTCCTTGCTATACAATCCAAGGCCTTCTGCTTGTTGGGGGAAGTCAGTCAAAAATGGGCATAGCATATGCCAAGATCAAAGCAATCTCAGATGTGTTCCTTTGCAATCACAGAGTCAATAGCTAAATGCTTCTTGACTTGAACTGGTCCCCGCACCTGACTAGAAACCAGTGGGTGCCAATAGAATGAAATGGATATTGATCTTTGAAGGCTTTATGCTTTAGAGTTGGAAAATGTCATACAGTTCATTAAATCATTTCCTCCATAAACACTCATGGAGATCACCCTATCTCCCAGGAACTTGTTAAGGATCTGGGTATGGAGTCAGAAGCAACCTGGCATAGCTCCTAACTCCATAGAACGTACAGTCTAGGGGAGAAAATTGAACAACGAAAGCTTACCCTTATGTTGCTTGCTAGGGGTTGGGTGCAGGGCCATGCAATATGTTTGTATTTCATCAGAAATTCAACAGTCTTATGGTGGTTTATGAATCCCAATATCACAGTGGAGGTGGTGGAAACCACAGTTTTGGTCTCGTGTCGGCAAGGCTGAGAGAAGTTATTTCATATATTTTGGGTATGCCAGGGGAGCTAGGACAGGACCTCAGGTGTCACTAGCTAGATTGTAGATGCAGCCACACCTGGCATTTTCACCTGCCTCATGAGAACCAGCCCTAGCCAAAGGCTGTGGACCCCATATCTCCAAGTTGCACCTACTCTTGGTTAATATTCTCCATCAATGAATGAATTATTCAAAGAAATTATTCCACACCTGTTAGGTTCCAGGCACTGTGCACAGTGCCAACTATAGACCCAGCTTTCACATATATTATATCCCTTCGATTATCTGTATGAGGAGGAATGACTATTGTCACTTTGCAGATGAAGACATTGAGGCTCAGAGAGGGTAAGAGACTGGCCTGTTATCCCAGGGCTTAAAGTGGGTAGAGGGAGCCAGGAGTCAATCCAGACATGTGTGAGCCAGAATTCATCCCTGGGGCCCGAAGCTGCCCCTGCTAGCTGCTGGCAAATGCAGCCAGTGGGCTTTCCCAGACTAGCATCCCCAAGTCCCCCTGCAATAACACTGGGTTATGAAACCCAGGCAGTTCTAGCGGAGACAGACTCATTTTGGGAACACCTGCCCCTGCTTGCTGCAGCCATACAACCTGTGGCTTTATTCACCTAGGCTGATTAATTCACTAGACCGAACAACTTCCATGTGGCCGGCCCTGGAGTCTACCAGGATGGGTCCAACACAGACCCTGATCTCCAAGGGCTGGAAATCAAGAGTGGAAGAGAAACTCAGATGCCACAACAACTATACTGCAAGTAGATCTGAATCAGGGCTAGAGTAAATAAAGTGCAATGGGAGAGCAGGGTGGGAGAGAGAGACAATCTTGCCGGGGCATCTCAGAGGGCTTTGGGAGGAAATGTGATTTGTAAGACCCTTGAGAGATGGTTAAGACTCAGTGTTTGTGATGGGGCTGAGAGGGCCATGGAGGGAGAGGGGTGGGTGCGAAGGAGCCATGTCAGACAGGCGGAGGAAGGGGCTGTCCCCTCCAGAAACTTGCAACTTGGAGAAGTTATTTTTCCAGAACTCTCAAAATCTGACCCATTTTCACAGAGCCTCTGGCAAGGAGCCACTTGCCTCAAAGGTGAGCCGAAGAAGAAAGGATGCCGTGGACACTTAGCAACGCTTTTCTGAAAGGAGCCATCTGGTGCTTAGTACCAAGAAAACATCTTTCCATTTTTTTCCAGGCTTCTGGGCTCCGGGCATCTGATGTGCTGGCCCCCAGGGCTTTGTGAGAGTGGAAGGACCGGGGAGGCTCCCAGCGCCAAGAAGGGCTGCAGCTCCCGCCTGACGCCCGCCTGGTTCAGCCTCCACACCTCTGCAGAGAGGGGGTCCCCATGCTGAGCTGATGAGCTGACAGCTGTCTCTTCCGGAGCCCCCTGGGTCTCGTGAGCATGTCCCCTTCGCGGGGGGCGCACAGTAGGCTTTTAATCCTGGCCAGTTACATCTGGGAAAAACAACCCAAATGTTAATCCATCTGGAAAGAGAACTAATCCATATCTTCTGCTGCCTGTATCTTTTGTTTTTCATCTCTGGATCTTTAAATCTAATTATAAAACCGGAGCGAACCCCCTGCAAGCCCGGCTCCTGCCCTTCAGGCAGCCTTTTAAACATTTCTTTGTACTTGGTCTCCTTATGCTCCTCACTAACAGAGCTCCTTTCATCTAGATGTGGCCCAGCTCTTTAAACAGCTAAACAAAGCCTCACCACAGCCCTGTGAGGGAAGAAGCCATCATAACTTGCTTTCCTGACGCCAGAGTGGAGACAAAGGCACCGATAAGGAGTCAAGGAGTCCCCGCTCCTCGAGCCACCCTAAAGCAAGAGCACCGGCCCCTGTCTACTTCCACGGGGTGAGCTCACGTGTTCAAAGTGAACTCCGTACCTTTCTTCCTAAACCAGCTCCTCCACCTGTGTGTCCTGTTTGGATAAATGACACTGAGCAATTACCCGAGCCTGGAACTCTTTACTCTCCCAGGCTTCAGAGACTTCAACCATCTCTAAATGATCTTCCGCATTCTAGCTCTTCTCTCTCTCTCCCACCAGTTCTCTAGGGCACCCTGCTTGCCTGGATTATCCCTCTGCCTGCTCTCTGCAGGCCCCGTCACTGCTCTCTTTTCCTTCGCATCCACCCCTCCAGGGTATGGGGATCATTTTCTTTTTCTTTTTTTTTAAAGATTTATTTATTTATTCATTTCTCTCCCCTTTCCCCCCACCCCGGCTGTCTGTTCTTTGTGTCCATTTGCTGAGTCTTCTTTATCTGCTTCTGTTGTTGTCAGCCGCACAGGAATCTGTGTTTCTTTTTGTTGTGTCATCCTGTTGTGTCAATTCTCCGTGTGTGTGGCACCACTCCTGGGCAGGCTGCACCTTCTTTTGCGCTGGGTGGCTCTCCTTACGGGGTTCACTCCTTGCGCGTGGGGCTCCCTTATGCGGGGGACACCCCTGCGTGGCAGGGCACTCCTTGCGCACATCAGCACTGCGCATGGGCCAGCACCACACGGGTCAAGGAGGCCCGGGGCTTGAACCGCGGACCTCCCATGTGGTAGACAGATGCCCTAACTACTGGGCCAAGTCCGCCGTTGGGGGATCATTTTCTATGAATGCAAACTCAGTGAGGGGCGCCTCTGCCTGAAGTTCTTCTCCTGCAGCATAAGATTTAAACTCCGCAGCCTGGCCTCCAAGCTCCATGCTTGAGACCACGTGTCTGGCGTCATTTGTGCCCCTTCTGGAACCCACCATTGTGAGCCCCCGAGCGTTCCCTGGGTGTGAGGTTTCACGCCTCTGTGCCTGCCCCATGTGCCACCTCGACCCAGCTCCATCACAGCCAGCTGGAGTGGTCTCCACGCCAACATCGGAAGGAACTCACCACTTGCTCCTTTGTGTCCTGGTAGTATCGTCACTGGTTTTTTGTTAGATCACACGTCAGAAGTTCTTATTTTTTTCTCTGCTTTCTTCCCCCCACTATGGTTTGTGGATGTCCTCTAGGCAGGTGGTGTATCTTATTCATCCTGGCCTTGCTGGTACTCAGGACGGTGCCTTGTGGATAGTAATCACTCAGCCATGTTTGCTGAGTGAGTGGGACCATAAGAACTGTCTGTGGCAAAGGCAAGACGAACAGAAACGGAGACAAAGGAAGGTTAAGAGATTTTCCCCGGTGGGGGACTTGGTCCAGTGGTTAGGGTGTCCGTCTACCACATGGGAGGTCCGCGGTTCAAACCCCGGGCCTCCTTGACCCGTGTGCAGCTGGCCCATGGGCAGTGCTGATGCGCGCAGGAGTGCCCTGCCACTCAGGGGTGTCCCCCGCATAAGGGAGCCCCATACGCAAGGAGTGAGCCCCGTAAGGAGAGCCACCCAGTGCGAAAGAAGGTGCAGCCTGCCCAGGAGTGGTGCCACATACACGGAGAGCTGACACAACAAGATGATGCAACAAAAAGAAACACAGATTCCCGTGCCACTGACAACAACAGAAGCGGACAAAGAAGAACATGCAGCAAATAAACACAGAGAACAGACTGGGTTGGCGGGGGGGGGGAGGAAGGGGAGAGAAATAAATAAATAAATAAATCTTTAAAAAAAAAAAAGAGATTTTCCCAGGCTCACACCAGGGGTAAAACGCAAGTCATCTGGTTATTAGGCCTTGACACTTGTTTCATCCTTTGAACCAAGAAGTCTGGGAAGCTGCCCTAGGAGCACAGAGTGTGCATTCACTTGTTACATAAAACATTCATTTATGTATGCAACTAATTGTTTGAGCATTTAGTATAAGGCAGGTAGTATGTTAGATATGGGGGTTACATAAGTAGACAAGACAGAAGATATTCCTTCCTGCAAGAAACTTTCTATTTGGGGAATCAGAAACAACAGCAGATAAAGAAGTAAATAAATAAGGCACGAAGCAAGGGCCTGATCAGGTAGAAACTTGTAGACCATCATCAGGAGCCTGAATTTTATTCTAGGAACAGCAAGAAGCAACTGACAGCTTTCAAGCAGGGAGAAGAGATTGGCATAAGTGGATGCAAGGTGATGAGTTAAGAGCTCTGCAGCATTCCTGGAGAGAGATGGTGGCTTAGACCAGTGCGGTGGCAATGGAAAGCAGACTGGCTAGAGATTTGTTTCTGAGGTAGCCTGCCAATGCTTGCTGATGGATTGGATGTGGTTTAGAATCCTTGGTTTGACAGGGTATTTTAGGGCAGTGAAGTTGTCTTGTATGATACTACAATGATGGGCACGTGACATTACACATTTGTCAAAGCCTATAAAACTGTACAGCACACAGTGTAAACCACAGTGTAAACTGTTCACTTTTGTTAGTAGCAATATTGGTTGATCAATTGTAACAAATATACCACACTAATGTAAGATGTTAATAATAGGGGAAACTGTGTGTGTTTCGGGGGGTTATATGGGAATTCCCTATACTATCAGTGAAGTTTTTCTGTAAGTCTAAAACCTCTCTAAAAATAAAGCTCATGTTATTTAAAGAAAAAGAGTCTTTGGTTTGGAAGACGGGTTGTAAGCCGTTGCTTTCATTTGCCTGCCTCTCAGAGTCAAGCTAATGTAAGCAGAGACCTGATGTTAGGATTCTTGAGTCACCAAGGGACTCCAGTATTTGGCGATCACCAGCTTCTTCGGCAAACCACCCGCAGAGCACTCTATTTTGTGAATGATATTATCGAAGTCCTCCTGTGGGGGTCAGGCTTTTTCCTGTACCTCCTAAGGCCAAGGATGAAGGCCGTAGGACGTGTTCCTGGGCCAGTTTTGAGCTGGTCCTTGATGGGTTTTGCAGGTTGGACAGGAGCATGGGGGAAGCGGATGTGGCTCAAGTGACAGAGCTCCTGCCTACCATATGGGAGGACCTGGGTTCAATCCCTGGGGCCTCCTGGTGAAAGAGAAGAAGAGAAAGCATGCCTGCACGGCGAGCCAGTGCCCGAGCCAGTGCCTGCGTGGTGAGCCAGTGCCTGCGCAAGTGAGTCATACAGAAAGATGATAATGCATCAAAAGAGAGGTAAGGGGGGAGTCAAGGTGAAGCACAGCAGAAATCAGGAAATGAGGTGGCACAATTGACAGGGAACCTCTCTCCCCATCAGAGGTCTCCAGGATTGAATCCTGGTGAATCCTAGAAAAGAGAAAATGAGAAGAGAAACAGAAGAGATAGCAAAACCAGCAGGGTGGGAGGATGGGAAGGGGGGAAATAAATAAATAAATCTTTAAAAAAAAAAAGAAAGTGCATGGGCTTCCTACAGACCTGACTTCAGGTCCTTGCTCAACTTTTTACTAGCTGCTCGGCCTTGGGAATCATTTTTTAACCTCTCCGAGTCCATCTGTAAAATGGGCATCAAGAGCACGTATCACTCAGAGTTGGTGTGAAAATTTAAAGAGGTGAGTAAAGCACTTAGGAGGCACTCAGGAATTCTCGCCTCTTCTCCCCACCAGAACCTTCTTCGGGGGGCAAGCAGGGGCTCGGGCAAGAAAGGGGGCATCTGCTTGGACCCTGGTGCAACTACACCCCCAGGTCCAGTCTCTTCTCCCAGGGCTGCCCTGGTCCCCGAGAAGAAAATCGCTCCTCCTGGCTGTGGAATCTCGAGGGCGTACAGTACAGAGCACAGAGCCAGTGCTTTGCCCAGCTCGTGGCCTGCGCTTGCCTCTGTCCCCAGCGAGGATGATGGGGGGGACTAGGACCACACAGGACGATGCCCATCGTCAGCCAACTCTGTGGCGTGCTCCAGACCGGGGGGCGAGGCGAGACGAGGCCACGGGGGTGGGGAACCCTGCGCTTTCCGACTCTCACAGGACACGTGGCCTTGAGCAGGCAAGTCGAGAAGGCCGCCTCTCATGGGCAGGTGCAGCTGCTCTAAGTCCTTCCTGGCAGGCCCTTCCCGTGGGGACCAGCCGGCTTTCAGGCAGGAAACCGGCACTCAGACGGGAGCCTTGGGCAGCCAGGCAGGGGAATCTCCTGGCCCTCTCCAAGCTCTGACCTTTCTGGTAAGGGCTTTGAAGAGGGTAAAGGAGGGATCACAAGCTGGTAGCTTTGACCGAGCGGGAGTTGATAGCTGGGATACCGAGACTTTCCTCAAAGAAAAAGGGTGTTCGGCAGCAGACTTGGCCCAGTGGTTAGGGCATCTGCCTGCCACATGGGAGGTCCGCGGTTCAAACCCCGGGCCTCCTTGACCCGTGTGGAGCTGGCCCATGTGCAGCGCTGATGCGCGCAAGGAGTGCCCTGCCACGCAGGGGTGTCCCCCGCGTAGGGGAGCCCCACGCACAAGGAGTGTGCCCCGTAAGGAGAGCCGCCCAGCGCGAAAGAAAGTGCAGCCTGCCCAGGAATGGCGCCGCACACACGGAGAGCTGACACAATAAGATGACGCAAAAAGGAACACAGATTCCTGTGCCGCTAACAACAACAGAAGCGGACAAAGAAAAACACGCAGCAAATAGACACAGAGAACAGACAACCGCGGGGAGGGGGGGGGGGGGAAGGGAGAGAAATAAATAAATAAATCTTTAAAAAAAAAAAGAGGGTGCTGAGGTTGGGTGGTGAGTTTGCCTCAAGCCGCTCAGCTCTGGCAGCACAGAGGCCGTGCACTGGCCATCTGGGGCACAGAGATTCTCGAGATACCTCTAGAACAGCAGGGGCCAAACACGCGCTCCCCGCTGGGCCCTCGGCGCTGGGGCCACACGCTCAAGGTACGCCAGCCACAACCTGTACACCAGCTGATCTGGTCGCTTGTTACTTTTTGTTTCTCTTTGTCCATCCCTTAGCTATTACTGAGTGTCTAAAAATGTTGCAGCCGGGTCTCTGCTTTGTTGCAGGGCACCAAAGAGGGGGCATGCCCTGGCCAAAATATGAAGGGGAGCACTGTGCTGGCAGAGGAGGTCACCCCAAGACCCCAAAGAGAAGGCATACCTCAGGGCCCTGGCACCCGCTCCTCACAGATGGATTTTTTCCTCTGTTGCCATCTATAGGCGAGCTGAATTCTAGTTTTTTGTAGGTAGCATTTCATTTTTCTTTTTCAGAATTTTGCCTAAGACTATTGCCAATACAGTTAATAACCCATTTCAGTTCTTAATTCCATTAGGGAAAGAAGGGAAAATTCCATAGAAGGAGAAGAAAACAAAGGGGACTTGAATTCAGTGAGTACCTACCATGTTATTTGTATTTTTTATCTCACGATTCCCCTCTGAGTTACGTAAGGACTAGTGTCAGCATCTAATAGATGATGACACTGAGGTTCCAAGAGGCCCAAGAACAGACCGAAAGTCTCAAACCTGGCAAGAGGCAGAGCCACCCCCTGGGTGGAGTGCCAGGTCCCAGAGGGCATGCTCGGTCCCCACCACGCAGCCTCTCACAGAGGGGCTCCTGAGGGCCAGGGGCCGCGGGAAGCCGAACATGGAATCCCTGAGAGCTGAGCACCGGCAGGTACTGCGGTCCAAGGATGAGCCAGAAAACTCCCCTGCGGGCATCCACGGAACCAGGAGATGGCCCGCTTGTCCTTGTGCTCTTTGAAGTGGGAAGGGGGCAGCCTCTTTGCTGAGTAGGGGGTGTCACGAACAGAGGCACCCAGGCGCAGGCCCGAAGGGAGGATTAACCTGCGGGACTTTGGAGCCCAAGGGCCCTGAATGACATTGTGTTAAAGGGATCCCCTTTTCCCCCAGGGTCCCCTGTCCTGTCCTCTGTGCTAAAACTGCTTTTTACCACAAGATTTGCTCTATGAATTTTTTATTAATAAAAATTTCAAAGCACTGCATGGGGTTTAGCTATGTGACTTTCACTGAGTTTGAATAGGAATGGTGGAGTGAAATCACCAAGCACAACGTCCTTTCATTCTTCCTGCGCCCGTGTGTGTGTGTGCGGGTGTGCACGGTTTGACTTGGTGTCACTTTGAATATTTTTAGAGACCTTTTGAATACTCTGTAATTACACTATCTGTGCTTTGGGCCTAGCGCTATTGTTCAGTTGACAAATACTTGCTGCTAATTATAATAAACAAAGCATTTCATTTCTCCAAAAGAAAGGATTCTAAAGCCTCTCTTTGTTTGAAGAGGCCCAAAATATCCAACCCAGATGGAAAAGAAAAGTGCCTGAGACTGGCACACCCAGGACGATTTTTATCCCGATTACATCTCTATAGCTTGAGAACAAGGAAGATGCTCTATACACCTGTCTTTCGTCAGAATGTGGTGGCAGAGAGATTAGAGGATTTTTGTGTGCAAAGTTTAAACCTGAGCCTGGATTTTATATGTCTAAATAGCAGTACTTCCTCCAGCGTTGTTTCCTTCTGGTTTCAGTGAGCTGTGCGGACAGAAGCTTGGGGAGGATTTTTCCTAGTTAGGGAGAGAGGAGGTGGGGTTTGCAGCTTCCCATTTCACTGAAAGGGGCAAGAAAGCACAAGTTAGCCTGCTGGTCTGTGTGGGGCTGGGGGCTGAGTTGTCTGGACATGAGACACATCGCAGTGTAGTTAAAACCTTGGGCTCTGGAGCCACGTGGACCTGCTGCTATTTTAGCTCTGCCCTATACTGTGTGGCCTGAGGCAAGTTAACTGACCTCTCTGAGCCTCACAGGCTAACTGGAAAGACTAACACCACCTCCCTTTCAGCGTTGTTGACAATGGCTGGAAAGCACCCAGCACAGGGCTTGTACAGTGAGTGCTCATACAGCGCCAGCTATTATTTTTAAGATATGCTCAATAAATACGTGGCGAATGAATGAAGAATATTTGCTTGGAACACAAGATGCTTCAGGCAGCCTTTTCAATTTTAAGTTACAGCAGGAAGAAAGCCTAATGAAGTGCGGGTCTCCCCAGGAACCGTGGCACTTCTGATTGTCTCCAACAAGGAAGATCCTGTTGAACTGTGAGCCTCTGCACAGCCACGGAGGCAGAACAGAACTAGAACTGGGGCCGGGAGAGGAGTCCCGAGGGGCTGGTGGGCGTCCGTGGCTGTAAACAGCCAGCGCTTGGTGACCTTTTGCCATGTGCCAGATGCTCTGTTCTAAGCGCTTTACGCTTTGAGCACCAGCCCTACCAAGAAGCACGATTACTATCTTCCCACTTTCCAGGTGATAAGCTGGGGACAGGGAAGTTGGGCTGGAGGTCTCCTGAAGTCACACAGCTCGTAAAGGACAGAACGGGGCTATGCCCCAGCAGTGTGGCTGCAGAGCTTCCCCCTTCACCGCTGTGCTCTGTGGCCTGTGTCCCTGAGGGAACCCTGAAAGTGACTCAGGTAATGAGTCAGAAGACAGCTGGGAACAGGACAAAGGCTCTCTCATCTGCAGAAAAGTCACTGAGTAACGCAGGCACAGTAGACAACCCAAGCGGGTGCCGGGGGCGCGTCTGGCTTAAACCTCTGCCTTTCTCTCTCTCCAGCCTTCTGCGTCTCTCGCACCTGCTCTCTGACACACGCATGTTCCTGGGTCTCCTGCCCCTTCACTGGACTAAGGCCGGGTACAGAGAGCGCTGTGACCGCAGGGGAAACCCTCCATAACTAAATTAAGGGATTTGGAAGACAAGGGAAGAAACCGATGTCCCAATACTTTGTGCTTGCTAGAGGCTTGGCGCAGATCCACCTGAGCTCCTTTACACTCAGCCATCTTGTATTTGAGCTGCTGATAGCATCTCAGGTGCCGGTTAGGTGTGCGCAGATGCTCTCCCTGCTCTGGGTGGGGACAGCTGACCGTCACGGCCGAGATGGGAAAGGGCGGGCGGACTCCAGCCTGGTCCCGGGGTCTACACCCGCCACCTGCCTTCCTTCTCCACGGGGAGCACGGCTGTGTAAATCAGCAGTGAGGAGGGCTTAGCAATTAGGGAACCTGACACCAAGGTGATGGCTGCATCCCCAGTGGCTCCCAAACTTTTTAGAGCCATGCATCTCTGTGTTCAAACAAAATCCTACCCAGGCACCCAGTGTGTGAGTCAATTACAAGCCAATCGACTTTCGGGAAAGCTAGGAGCTCCTGGAGTCTGCCCTTTCCCTGGAGTGAAACCCGCCGGGGGCCTTGAAAGGCAAAGGGCCGTTTGAAAGCCACAATGGGCAGCTCTCACGGTTTCCCTGGATAACTCAAGGGACCAGCTTTTCCAGGTCTGTCCTCCATTCTTCTCATCTCCTGAGATCTCTGATCCCTCCGTCATAAACAAGCACAGCTGGAGTGCAGGAGCATCAGAGGGTGCTTCTAAGGGGCCGGACTTAACTCTCATCCTGCTCCAGTCTCCCCTAAAAAACTGGAGTCAAGGTTGGTGGTGGTGAAACGTTTTTGAAAGATAGGGTAGGTTAGTGGTTGGGAGCATGGCTTGTGGCGTCAGACTACCGGGGTTCAAAGCCCAGCTTTTGTCTCTTTCTGGCAGTGGGATCCTTGCAAGTTTTCTAGCCTCTCTGTGCTTCAGTTGCTTCATTTCTGAAATGGAGATGAATAAATAGCAAAGTATCTTATTGGGTGGTTGTGAAGTTGACATGAATTAAATATATAGTGCACCTAGAACAGTTCCTGGCATGTGATAAATGTTCAATAAAGAGTTGGCTATAATTATTGAAATAAACTTTCCTCTCTTTGCACCCACGGATTTCAGGGCACCTGAGCTGTCAATTATAGACTTTCTGACAGGTGGCTTTTATTTCTTTATTTATTGTTTTTGAGGGGAGAAAGAGGAAGAGAGCAAACAGTACTGGACGGAGGAGCAAGGGGTTTCCTGGAAGGCAGAAAGGTCACAGAAAGGGGAGCCAAGAGTCTGTGGGAGACACGGTCGCCCCCCCACCTCCTCATCCGCCGCTTGCTCGTGGGTGGTGAGCAATTTAAGAAATGAGGCTGTACCGCAGACGTACCTAAGGAAACAAAGAAACTCGCTGGAATTTTATAGAACAGTTTTGCTTTACGAACCAGCACTCTCACCCAACCATTTTATAGGAAATCGTTTTCTTCTCTCTTTTCCTGTTGGAGTTGGTTGCCCCTTTTCTTTTTTCGTTTTTTATCTTTTTGTTGTTGTTGTTGTTATTTATTTTTTTAATGTTACATTAAAAAAAATATGAGGTCCCCATATATCCCCCACCCCCCTCACCCCACTCCTCCCCCCATAACCACAACCTCCTCCATCATCATGGGACATTCATTGCATTTGGTAAATACATCTCTGAGCACCGCTGCACCTCATGGTCAATGGTCCACACCAGAGCCCACACTCTCCCGCAGTCCACCCAGTGGGTCGCCCCTTTCCTATGTGAGCTTGGAGAGCTTTCGTTCGAGATGCTCTGGGCTCCCCTCCCGGCTCCAGGTACTGGGCCAGGGGAGCGACAGGCGCTCTGGCTGAGAGATTTCCTGCGGGGATGCAGGAGGCTGCAGGGCAGACCTGCCAGGCTCCTCTGGAAATCACTAGCCTGCTAAATATAGCTGGTGATTATGCAGTTCTTCAGTTGATTTTTTCCTAATCATAGCTTATTGGAGGCCTTAACCTTTAGAATGCTAACAGCCGAGGGCTGGAAAAGCTGTTCTGGTGTCCTCTCACAATAAACATAAGGCGGCATCTTGTTACCTTGGTTTCACCACCGTCCCTTGGGTGTGAGTGCTGCGTGTGCGGACCCGGGAGGTTGGGACAGAAACAGACCTCGGTGAGCTGGAGGGGGCGTGGCAGGCCAGGGGGCCTGGAGTGAGGCTGGGGCAGACCATTCCACCCAGTCATCCTCCAGTTTCTAAGAACCTGAGAGCAGATGGTCAGACCACACCAGCCACAAGCTAGGAGCAAAGCCCAGCTTCTCCGTATCAGGATCTAATGTTGTAGTCAAAGGCTACACATCATCATGCATGGGGCAATTACAGGACGTACAGAACTATAGGCCATTGCACAAATGATCAGATTGAGGGATATTTGAAATTGTGAAGAAGGTACTAAGGCCCAAAGACATAGTTCCATCTTATTCCTCACAATTTTGACTTTTGACAGCAATTTGATTCCATATCAGAGTCTGGTGGCCAAATATTTTAGTTTGGTGCAGTTGTTTGAGAGGGTTGCTGCCGCTAGGTAGACAGCTTTGTGGACCTTGGACTTGGGCTTGCAGAAGGAGAGGCCTGGGGTCAAGGTCTCCCAGAGTGATCGATGGACCCCCTGAGGAACAAAAGGATAGAGTAGACACCGGGCCTCTAGAAAAAGCAGAAAGGTTGTAGGGAGGAAATACGAAACATCAAAAAAACTTCTGGGTTCAACTGCAGAGAAGGATAGTTTCACAGGAGCCCAAAGCTGCTCTGAAGTACCTCTGAAAAGTTTTATAATTTTAATTTTTTTATTTAATCGGTATTTGTTTATGCTCCAGGCACAACTTTGAGTATTGAAGGATGGGGAATGGGCCAAGGAAAATACATAGGTCCATCCCCTGACCTGAGAGAGTTTAAATCTATTGAGGAATATGGAAAGCGTGTTCACCAACAACAAGGCAGCAACGGGGCGAGTGGCTTATTTAGAAATCATCTAGTTTTGGGTTCTAAACTGGGACCCAGGGATGGGACCCCACTTTTAAGTCCCACATGGCCCATATTAGAATGCCTGCCCATGTCTCAAGTTGGGGACAGCTCGGTAGAAGGTCTGCTGTTGAGCCTCATCTCACTGTTTAGTGCTAGAAGTTCCAGGCGGTCCTGGGAGACTTTTGTCTCGGTAATAATTCACTGTATTTTTGGCCACAGTGTCTAAAAAAAATTGAACACGTCAGCACCTTTATTCTTGTCCCTTTGGGGGAAGCGCAGAGGGGCGGTCAGAAGCTCGCCTGCCCGTTTAGCCCCTCTCAGCATTTGTTCTTCAGAAAAGGCAGCCGGCTCAGGTAATTAGAGTCAGAATCCTGACGGAGGTACTTTGTTCAAAGTTCAGTCACAGTCTGGGACGGAGAACCCTGCATGCCCACTTTCCTTGTTAATAGCTTTACTGACCTTCTCCAAAGAAAAAGTCATTAGAACGTTGAGTTATGATCTGTTTCTTGTAAAATTGCACCAGTCCCTCATTTATAGCCCTGTATTTCAACCAATTCTAATTACCTCTTAGAATATACTTCTCCCAACTCTCGGAAGATATTTCAAATCCTGACCCAAGCAGTCAAGCATACTTCTTTGTTAGAAGCAGATTGTGACCAGATACACAGAAGTTTCAAATAATACATCCCCCCCTTCCCATTACCAACAGCCGTCCAATCCTTACCTCCAGCTGCTATGTTGGGTTAGTTCACCCTGGAAGATTACTCATGGAGGAGGTTGAGCAACAGGAAGCTAAAGAGCGCAGAACTGTCGCATCTGTTATAATCGTTTTCTCTGTCTCCCCAGGGAGGCCTTTCCTTCCCTCCTAATACTATGGACTTGTGCCCTCCAGAAAGATCTGTTACGCTCAGAAGGCGGACTTATTTGGAAACAAGGTCATTGTAGACAGACTGAGTTGAGATAAAATGAGGTCATGCTAGAGTGGGGTGATCCCTTTATCCAGTCTGTCTGGTGTCTTTATGAGAAGGAGAGAAGAGGCTCAGGCAGAGACAGAGTTGAGACCGCGTTGTGACAACAGAAGCAGAAAGTGAAGTGCTGCAGCTGCAAGCCCAGGGCTGCCAAGAACTGCCGCCAAACTATCAGAAGCTAGGAAGGGGCAAGGAGGGATCCTCCCCTCCAGGTTTCAGTTGGAGCATGAGCCTGCTATCTCCTTCCTGTCACACTTTCAGACTCTGGAGCTGTGAGACCATACCTGTCTATTGCTCTGAGCCACCCAGTTTGATACCTTGTTATAACAGCTGTAGGAAACTAATACACCTCCCATTACTGAACATCATTAGAAGTCGGCTGCTATCTTCTTCCTTCCCTTCCGGAGACTAGATTGACTCAGTTCAGAGTTGATTGGGGTCCTGGATAATGAAGTTTTTGCATTGGCTGCTGCTTTATGCCTACAAAGTACTCACTGAGTACAATAAGCCATCCTGGTTGGCTTACAAAGCCGAGAGCTCCCTGGCACTTCTTGAACTTGGCCATTTCCAGTGGATTACCCCCACCCCCCAACACACACGCCTGCTTGGGCATATTAGCCTCTAGCATTTCAGAAAACTTGTGACTCTCAAAGATTTTTGGAGGTCTCTGCTTCTTTTATACTTTGAATGGGCCTAAAATCTCCAGCACTGCTGAGAGGAAACATTTTTATAGACTTTCTAAATTTCCCCACTGCCGAGAAGAATTAAAAAAAAAAAAAAGAAGCATTTCTCTTGTCTCTTTATTTCTAATCACTTTTTTCTTCTAACGGGACTGAAGCACCATGAGAAATGGTGCTCTTTTATGGTAAGGACTCATTTGCCCATAACGAACACAGAGTACAAAAGCAAATTAAAAAAACCCAACCCTATGCTTAGAGAGACCATTAGGAACGATTTGACATTTATTGAACAACAGATGGCGATTAAAAGCATAAAAGCTAGATTGCCTTTCTAGAAACAAAGGGTAGTTCTACCGAGGAAGTCTAACGTTTCAATTAAAATACCTCTCAATGTCAATTAAATCATATGAAGATAAGACTGAAAATGGTTTCTAGCTGCACTCTAATCAATAGTGCGGTTAAAATCCTCATCAAGAAGCACCCAAGTTTTTAGTTTGACAGTTTGCTAAAAGATTAGCCAGAGCTTCAGGAAACCATTTACTTTAGTATAGGGTTCAAAAGGTAAACATTTAACCAGGAGTGCTGCATATGTGTTAAACAGATTTGTTTCAAAGATAAGCAGGAAGCCTGACTATATTTGCTTTGTTTCAGTTCTCATCCACTATTCAGCATGGAGTAGGCATTAGTTAGGGGTGGAAAAATTACCCCTTTATTTCCATAGCCAGGATCTCACTCCAATGATGTCCCTGCTCTTGGGGGAAGCAGCAGGTGGGAGTGGAAAGAGAGAGGGGTGGTTTGGTGATGAGATGGACCTTGGTTTGAATCACAATTCAGTTACTTTGGACAAGTGCCTTAAACGATCAGAATCTCTTTTCTCATTTGTAAAATCGTCACTTTGGTATCACTTTTCCCTGATTGTCTGGTACATCCTAGGTGCTCAGTGAATGTATCTTTAGCTCTCTCATAGCCTGACCTTGAATATATAGATCGATTCTAGGCAGGTCTTACCAAAACTGTGTTTGACAGCATACCAGTTCTGCTACACGTTCAATGCCACAAGGTTGCAACGTCAAGGGTATCTGGGAAAAATCTGTACAACATCCCATGCTTGAGGATTTGTGAAGTACTTTGTCAAATTCAAGCCTGAGAAAGCAGACTACTAAGAATTTACTATTACCTGTATTTGATCCAGTGTTTCCAAACATTTGGCCATGGAAAGCTTAAGTCCTTATGCACGGGGTGCAAAGAATGCTCTGGAATGTTTTGATGTTTTGTTTTGTCATTGCATTTATTTTGGGTACTTCAAACTTTTTATTTTCAAATCCTTTCAAACTTAAAGGACAGCTGCAAAAATAATACAAACCCATACAAAGAACTCCAAGATACCAAGATCCACCGACTTTGAGTCACAGCCCCCACTGCGGGGCTTCCACTTTAGCTCTGGCCTCGTTTCACTTGCTTCCTTCACCAGCCACAAGCAGCCACTTAATCATGAGCTCATCACCACCCCAGAGTGACCCCAGCTGCTGGACAACCTTCCCTGGTGCTTTTGCCCCTTTTCTCTACTTCTGCTCTCCAAGCGTCAGGTGTTGCTTGAAAAAGCAACGGAACCAAATCAAATGATGAATTTTGGCCCACTGCAGCGAAATGGAGTGCGTTTCAAGCTGAGTCTCCACTCCTGCTCGGCAATCCTTATATTCTTCTTGTATTTCTTTATTGCTTGCATGCATTCCATCATGCCTGATTCATTCTGCATCTACGAGCCAATTACTAAGCTGATCACTGGGCAAGAAGATGAGGAGGGGACAGGCTCAGATGACTCCCTTCCTGCAAACTCTTGGTCGTCTAGTAGAGGGGATAAACTAATACAATGAAAGGAAAACAGTAATGGAAGTACTTTTATGTTGGAACAGAAGAGGGATTAAGGGTGCACAAGAGTCTGCCAGCCAGCCAAATATGGGAGAGTGTATTTCAGGAAGAAGAAATAACAGGTGTATTTTGGAAATTTTGAGTTATGGTCAGAAGTGAGGTTGGTCATTGGGAGAGAAAAAGATGTGAAGCTAAGGGTTAAAAACATTACATGCTAAGGCATTTACGGTTGAACCTGTAGGGAATGGGCAACCATTGATGACTGCATACAGTAATCAGATTTTCATCCAAGAAAGGTTATCACGGGATTTAAGTGATTTTAATTTTCTTTTCTGTTCCTTTGGGAATTTACGAATTTTTCTGCTTTGCCTTTTGAAAATGTCATGTAAGTTTTGCCTGAATATATTTTCATTGCAGAAGATTAAAAAGTTTAGAAATACACAGAGAAAACCCTAGCTTTTACCACCCACCTACCCATCAACTTATATTCCCTCCCCACAGTTTAGCTATTCTTTTAGTCTTTCATTTATCTTTCAATGCATTTATGTGTACTATTCACCCACACACATATACATAATTATATGTATATGTATGTATGCCGGTATACAAACATGTGACTCAATTTTGCTTGTTGAGAAACATAAATACAGTCATGCTATGCCTTTGTTTAGTGACTAGTATTTTTCACATTAGCAATGGCCTGGAACTCTTTCCACACATGGGTAAAACTCATTCTTTATAATGACTTCATAGTGTTTTGTAGTAATGTAATTTAATATATTTTAGCCTCTCCCTCTTTGAAGGATATTGCTATTATTAATCGTACTTCAAGGTCATTTTGTACACACTTCTTTGTATACATGTGCAAGCATTTCTTTAAGAAAGACCCCTAGGAGTAGAATGTTGGATCAAAGGATACAGCATCTGAAGTTTTGAGAGATGTCAAAAATGACTTCCAAAATGAACTCAGAAATTCACTCTTCTCCGTGTTTTTAAATGAATGAAATGATCAGTATTTTAATTTTTCCCAATATGTTGAACTAAAGTTTTTATTGAAAAATATTCATTTTCTTTTATTATTAATACTACTAAGGCCGAAAATCTCTTCAGATGCAGATTGGATTGCCTATTTGTATTTAGTATCTCATAAATTGTCAGTTCTGATTCTTTGGCTATTTTTAAATTTGGTACCTTTAATTTATTACCTTGAAATTTTAAAATATAATTTGGATCCTAATCCTTTGTTAATTTATTATTTTATTTATTTTAAAAAAAGATTTATTTACTTATTTATTTCTCTTCCTCTCCCCCCACCTCCGCCCTGCCCCAGCTGTCTGCTCCCTGTGTCCATTCGCCATGCCCTCTTCCTTGTCCGCCTCTGTTGTTGTCAGTGGCACGGGAATCTGTGTCTCTTCTTGTTGCATCATCTTGTGTGTCAGCTCTCCATGTGTGCGGCGCCATTCTTGGGCAGGCTGCACTTTCTTTCGTGCTGGGCAGCTCTCCTTACAGGGCGCACTCCTTGCGCGTGGGGCTTCCCTACGCGGGGGACACCCCTGCGTGGCACGGCACTCCTTGCGCGCATTAGCGCTGCTCATGGGCCGGCTCCACATGGGTCACGGAGGTCCCGGGTTTGAACTGCGGACCTCCCATGTGATAGATGGATGCCCTAACCACTGGGCCAAGTCCGCTTCCCTTTATTACTTTAATAATTGATCATTTTTTCAAATTTGGCACTTGGGTTTTAACTATTTTTATTTTCCTTTTTATTATAGGACATTAAAATTTTATAGGAAGTAACATCTGACAATTTTTTCTATGACATCTAGGTGTCACGCCTTGCTTAATAAAGACTTTCCCACACTAGACTATGAAAGAGTTTGTTTTAGCACATGTTGTAATATTGGGGATTGAGTTAATTATGTATTTGTCCCAAAAGTCCAACCAATGACCCAACACTAATTATAGAATAATAAATTGCTCTTTACTCAGAAATAAAATATCTTTACAAGATATATCCATTTGGTGGCTTTGTATGACTGGATTGGAAGGGATCAAGGAGAACAATTAGGAGATGGAAATGAATGTTACCTTCTTGTTAAAATATAACCCAGAAACCCTAAGGTTTGTACTGGAAAGAAAATTTTCAGGTGAAGAAGGCTGGTAACCTAAACTAAGGAATTGGCTTTGGTAGTAGTACAGGTGACTGTGAGAAGAGGGTGTAGAATGGATACATATTTCAGAAAAGAATAAATAGGAATATGTAACTAATTGAGGGAGAGAGAGTAATCTTTGTGTGACTCTCAAGTTTCCAACTTTGGGGACTTTATATGGAAATTTCTGGACAAGAGAGTATATTGAACACACTAAAATATGATTCCCAATCCAAACTCACAGAAATGCTAGGTATGAAAAATTCTAGGTGTTTTAAAAAAATTCCTGCATAAAAGTAAACAGAGGTCTCCTCAAAGCTACAAGCAAAGAATGAACCCAAAGTGGTGAGGAGGGGCCAGTCATCCTGCTCAGGGGAGGCTGGGCCCAGTAGAGCCTTGATAGCTGTATTTTAGTGTCATTTTGGAGACAAAGCTAAATTCACAAGGCCAGACTGTAGGGAGAATCAGAAATTAGAGCCTTTACATCAGGTTTTGGATGGGAAATATGCTTCCCATCCTATAAAGAGATCTGAAAATCACTGCCCAACAGGCAGAGGCTGTTCAAGGTGCTGCCACAGGCTAGGAGCAGAAACAGTCTTTTCAGGGCTAGATCGCATTCCCAAGACTGTGTCTTGTGCAAGGGTAGGTCCCAAATTTATGCTACCTTGTGAAGAAAGAACTCTGAGACCATAGACTAACTTAAAAGCTTGTTTGGTACTGATTAGGCCCATAGGGTTTGGGCTGAGCAAATGTAAAACTGGCCAAATGGAGAGCTAAGTAGTGGAATAGATTAGATAGATAGACAGATAGATAGATAGATAGATAGATAGATAGATAGATAGATAGATAATAGATGATAGGTGGATGATAGATTGATGAAAGGTAGTTGGTAGATTATAGAAATAGCTTTTGGAGAGCTAATAGCTTATAGATAATAGACTAGATAGATAATAGGTAGATGATAGGTAGATGACTGATAGATGACAGATTAAAGAGCTAGATAGTAATAGATAGCTAATAGGTATAGATATATATAGATAGATAGTAGATGAAGTCTATACCTCAACACATAATAGTGCAAATGCAGAATATCAAGTATGATGAGAAACTCTACAAGTCAAATAGAAGGGAATAATAAAAAGATTATTAACTATAAACTCACAAAAACAAGCTTGGCAGAAGACTTCTGCTCAGTAACAATAATTGCCAAAAGAGAGAAGAAATTTTTTTCAAAATCCTAAATGCAAATATTTGGGAATCTAGAAATCTATAGAGATAAGTTATCATTTAAGAGTGGATATTTTTAAATTTTTGTATCATGTGCTTGTTCTACCTATTCAAAAAATTAAATAGAAGTGAGAAAAGGTTAAAAAAAGAAAAACACATTTTAGGCATACTAGGATTTAGTAAGTTTACTGTCCATGGTACACCAAAGGAAGGTACTCACTAAAAAGATAACCAAATGATATGCTTTTGTTTGGGGAATGATGAATTCAGAAGGAAGGAATGGGATGTAAGAGAGTAAATAAATCAGTAAATTAAGGTGGTAAATCTACCTGAGAATCAACACTAAAACCAATAAGAATAATAACACTACTGTTCACATTATGTGTTTAAAACAAGATAGAACCAACCAACCAAAACAAACAAACAAACAAAAGCACAATCCCATGGGAGATGGGTGGAGTCTTGCCTTTTTTTGTGTGGGGGAAGGGTTGGAGAATTTCTGAGGGAGCTCAAAGTGTGCAGAGATCCTAGCTAAATTTGGCAGGAAGACAGAGACATGTATTAACTTTAGCCTTCAGTAGGAAACTTTAAATTTAAGTATGTACATGAAAATTGTAGGTGTAACTACTAAAGGAATAAATATAATTTTAAATGGCTAAATGAAAAATAAAGGAAATAAAGAAAATGTGATCAATCAACAGAAACCAGGACGATAATAAATGCCGTAGAGTGAAAGCTCAGTAAATAGCAATGGCAAACTTGATGCCAGACCTGTGGACAATGAGGTTGACTTCTCATATTGACACTGGTTTTATCCCACAGGATCCATCCAGGGCAATCTAACCATGGCATTGTTTGGTGTATGGGCAAAGGGGAGGCACATGTCCTCAGAGGGCGGAATAATCGGTGCTGCTTGGCTAGCGGGGAGGTTTCTGTCCTTTGTCCAAGAGGCTGGTAGCCCCTTTTGACTCTGGCAGCCCTCTTGCAGCCAGCGGGGGAGACAGCCTTGGATGGAACTGAGGATGGCAGAGGAGAGAAGTGGAAAGATCCTGGGTCCTTGGTGACATTGAGTCATTGATCTTATTGAAACTGGAACCTGCCTAACCCACTTCTGGACCTCTAGTTATATGAAATAATGGATTTTCTTATTGTAAAGCCAGTATGAGTTGAAATTGTTTATTAGGTAACAATTAGCTGAAGGCATTCTAACTACTACAACCAAATATTTTAGTAATCGAAACAAAAATAAGGAGATTAAACCCACTATTAAAAGTCAGACCCTTAGGATTAAAAAAAAAAAAAGCAATTTACCAGTATGTAAATGTATTGTTTAGAAGAAATTTCTCTAACATAAAAGAAAGGCATGGAAAAATTAAAAATAAATGAAGGAAAAAGAGATATCAGTATAGCAGTTTGATACAATTGATGAATTCCAAAAAGAAATATTGGGTTATGCTTGTAATCTGATCTGTACCTGGGCATGATTGAGTTATGATTAGGGCATTGAGTCCCTACCCAGTCCCCACCCTTTGGTGGGTGGGGACTCACTGATAAAAGGCATAGCAAAGAACAGGGTTGAGTGCGGTCACCCCTCGGGCTGAAGTGTGGTTTGCTGGCCTGGCGGGGGAGCAGCCGGGGCAGGCCAAGCCGCTACCCCCATAATAGGGTGGCTGGTCGGACTCACCGCCACCCCTGAAGGAAGCTCGGCATGGGCGCAGAGTGCCCTCGGGTCTCCCCTTCTCGGCAGCCATGCTTCCACAGCCGCCCCTCCTCCCGGATGGCGCCACACGATGCCTGTGGGGCGGCACCCTTCTTCTTCTTTCTCCCTGCGCAGGCGCAGGGCGGAAAATTCCAGTCTGCCCTTTTCCCCTCCCCCAACAGCAGCAACAGCCAGGCGTGGGCGGAAAAATCCAGTCTGCCCTTTTCCCTCCCCCCCGACAGCAGCAACAGCCAGGCATGGGCGGGAAACTCAAGTCTGCCCTCCACCCCAGCAACAGCAGCCACCAATCCCTAAACCCTGCCCCTTCCCCCAGCAACAGCGACAGCCAATCCCTAACCACCACCCCTCCCCCGTCCGGTACCGCCCACTGACCTTTCGCCGGCAACCAATCAGAACAGGGCGTGGCTTCGACCAATCAGCCTTCCCCAGCCCCTATAAAACTGTTGCCTCTCCCTCAGTAAAGTGGACTTGCGTGTTTACCTTGTCTCCGCGGTAGTTCTTCTGCCGTGCGCCCTCCAGTCCTGAGACCCCCCGACAAGGGCCTGGCCTCCCTTGTCCCCAGTTCGTCGCCTGCTTCTCTGGGCGACCCCTTCGTCGCCGGCTTCTCCGGGCGACCCCTTCGTCGCCGGCTTCTCCGGGCGACCCCTTCGTCGCCTGCTTCTCCGGGCGACCCTGTCAGCCGAACCGCGCAACCCCTTGTGAGACCGATCCCTCGTCTGCTGCCGGACCAACCCCTCATCCCAAGTGGGACCGACCCCTCGTCCCAAGCGGGACCGACCCCTCGTCCGCAGCCAGACCCCACCTCTACCGACCGAGCAAGCCATCGCAGTTGAGGGCTTTCAGTGTTGGAATCTTGATGTTGGAGTTTGATGCTGAAGACTTAAGCTGAAGTCCCGGGAAGTCAGCATGCAGAGGAAAGAGAAGCCAGCCCCAGGAAGAAAGGAACCTTGAGCCCAGAATAAAGCAAGCCCCAGGAATGTGGGAACCCAGGAAGCCTGAACCCTCACAGACGTCGGCAGCCATCTTGCTCCAAACAGACTTTGGTGAGGGAAGTAACTTATGCTTTATGGCCTGGTATCTGTAAGCTCCTACCTGAAATAAATACTCTTTATAAAAACCAACCAATTTCTCGTATTTTGCATCAGCACCCCTTTGGCTGACTAATATAATCAGGCAACTATTAACCAAAAAAAGAAAGCTGGCAAAGAAATATTAATGCCAGACAAAATAAAATTAATAGCATTTAAGGTTAGTAAACTGAATTAATATACAAAGGGAAATTTCCTACAAATACTTGGAACAATCCATAAAGAACATGGAACCTACTTAAATAGCCCTGAATTAATGCAAAAACTGGTTGTTGCATGGTAAAATGGAAAAATCTACAGTCAAATAAAAATGGCACAGAACAAAATATCACTTATAAAATTAATGAAAACTAAAAAGCACCTAAGAATAAACATAATAAAACCATACAAGGTCTTAATGAAGTAAATTATAAAACATAACTGATGAATGTAAAAGGAGATCTGAAAAATGAGAGCTATATCATGTTCATAGATGGGAGGTTTGACCATTAAAGATAAAAATTATCCCCAAATGTCTCGCTAAGAGCAATGCGATCTCAGTCAAAATCTCAATAGAATGTTTTTGGTATCTTGCAAACTGATTTAAGAATTTGTATGGATGAATTAAAGGTGCATGTAAGCTAAGACAATTTTGAAAAACAAGAACCTTAAGGGGTACCCTCCTTGCCTGATATTTACTACAAAGCTGTTATAATTAAAACAGCATGAGGTTGGTGGAGAAAGTTGTACCTTGAACAATAGAATAGAATAGAGACCCCAGAAATCAAATTAGGTATGGAATTTGGTTTGTTACTGAAGTGGCATCAAAATCAGTGGGAGAAAAGATGCTCTATGAGATAAATGGTGTTGAGACAATCAACTTCAGCATGGAAAAAAGTGGAAATTAGATTAGTTCACACTATACACAAACTCCAGACATAAATGTGAAAAAATGGAACTCTAAAACTGTCATGAAAAAAACATGTTGAACAAATGTAGAAAATGGACAAAAAAACGTGAATGTGCACTAAGGAAGCAATTCTTTAAGAAAAGACCAAAAAAAATCATAAGCCATAGAGGAAAAAGATAAATAAATTTGATTTTATCAAGGCAAAATACTCCATAAGCAAGATGTACAAACAAGCTATGGCCTAGGAGGAGATGATAAAGGGTCAGTGTCCAGAATAAACAAAATGAATAAGCAAATTTAACAAATAAACAAATGAATAAGAGAAAGACAAACAGAAAAAAATGTAAAAGCTAGAGGGTATGGAAAGGCAAATCACAGCAGAGAGGTGAATGAACAATAAATATGAGAATAAGGAAAAATCTCAATTTCACTAGTTATTTGGAAAACGCAAGTGAAAACAACAGGGAACAACATGTTTTACCCTTCTGTTTGTCAAGATCTGGTCTGACATTTTCCAGCATTGATGAACATACAGAAAAAGATATATAATAAACCACTGAAAGAAAACTATGTACAGTTCAATCTGATACTCAATTAGTTTTCCCTTTTGTTTGTTTGGTTCATCATCGTGTTCCCATCAGTTCCTGACACAGAGCATGGCCTGTGGGAAGTGCTCAAAGCATGATTTTTGAATGATGAATGAAGCCTTTCCTTTTACCCCAGTGAATACAGGTATCCTTTATCCCTCCTTGGCACCTTATCTCATTTTGTTTGTATTTTTATGACCTCTACATGTTTAACTCTATTAGAGTCACGTGTTAACTTGTCTATTGTCTTACTTTGTTCCCCTTCTCATTCTTCCAACTCAGTGATAAAAGTTTTGATGGTGGGATTATTTTATATCTGAGTTCCCTTTGACTCATAGCATACTACTTAGGAAACAATGGATGCTCACTAAATATGTGCTAAATTTAAATCAATAAAGGTAAAAATCATGTAATCTTCACTAGAAAAACATACTGGTCATTTGAGAAGAACTGTTTTCCAGAGGGTCTCCTAAAGCTTCCATGTATCAAATTAAAGGCCATCACAGTTTCTGGATGAAAAGGATATTTTTACACCTCTTTAGATTTTAAGCTTTTCCTTTGGAGGGTGAAAAGTCATTGGGTTTATTTATTTACTTTAGGAATACTGTGCTTAGAATAATCCAGGCATCCTGAAAATGCATTCACAGTTTCTCAGGATTGGATTTGCCTTTTTTTTCAGACCAAGGGTGCTCTTCTGATTACTAAAGACAACAGGATCAAGAAATGATTTCAGGGTTCCTAGAAAGTGAGTTTTGGTTTAATTAGGTCTCACTGTATGAACTGCAAATTGAACCACGCTGGTGGGAAGAGGCAAGCAGCCTGCATAACTTGGCGCCGTTCTCTCTGCTACCTCCCTGCTTCCCCCTACTTCTCCCTCACGTCTCTTCCCAGGTCCCTTGTTAACATTGCCCCTCTTTTCCATCTATATCTCTCCTTCTTCCTGCTTTCTCAACCTTCTCAGGCTGTTCAATAACTGGGTGACATTTGTTAAAAAATTTCCCTCCTAAGCCTGTACCTGTTTCAGTTTTTCTTTATCTGCACAATTTATCTTTCTCAGGGATGAGAAAAGAGGGCGTTTGGCACAGTACAGACACATACTCTGTAAAATACCCTAGGAAGAATTATCACTAATCAATGAGTGTACTCTGGTGGTTCAGGAAATAAAATACTCACCTAGACAAGGGGAAAATTTAGCAACCCAGGATGCCTGGGCATCACTGGGCAGAAATAATTGCTAATTAGTATCCCATTATCTTGGGAGTATTAATTGGCTTTGGGGGATCTGCTTCCTGGACTCAGAGTACATTTGGTTCGTTTTAACTTGCTATATAGGATGAAAGAAGAATGACAGTCAGTGAAATAGTTTTCATCTCAGTGATTCAACCTAATGAAGACTTGTCATTTGAATGATTATCCAGGAGTTGGTCCTTGCTTTACTGCCAATGTTTCAGAAAAAACGGAGTCAGATATTCCACAAGCATGAAAAAACAAAAAGCCTTCCCTTAAAATACTTGAGAATTTTATTCATGGATGCAGGAATGCTCACAAAAGAATTGTCATTCTGTATGACTATAAGTGAAGAAAAAGGAAAGAAGGTATCTTTTGAAACATTTCATTTTCATTTCAGAACACATCAAGCAATAATATAGAATAAAGTGCTTCAAATGGATATCTTTAATTTTCTCCTAGAAAGGAAATTCGTCAGCTGTTTTATGATTTATCAAGGCTAAAGGCATATGTGAGAACAAGTTTTATGATTAATTAAATGAAATTACTTGAGCATAATACTTGTAATGATATTATCTTTGAGTTAAAATTCACTTGAATAAGATTGATGACATTTTCAACCAGCAGATTAATTAAACTCTTTTGTTAATTACACATAAGTCAACATGTTTGGATTACATATCAATCAATACACTGAAGAAACATCCACTTACTTTACTCTGGAAAACTGCATTGCTGCTATTCTTCTAGCAGCTTTTATTTTAGAAGTTAGAGTTCGTTCATCTTCTTTATATCAGGGAACTCAATATTTAGCAGATTTAGATGTGAAAATAATTATTGCAACAATAGTTCTTTCTGGCTTTTTAAAATCATTGTGAAAGTCTTTCTGGGGTTCTGATGATTCCTCTAATGACTATTCTTGTAGCTGAATTTCAACTTTGTCACACTCGCATTTTTTTGTTCTAGCAATGATGGCTGATGACATCTGTAGCTGCTTGGCTTAGCTTGACACCTTCCTGATCTGAACTATTTACCATTCTGCTTTCCCTGTGCAACACTGACTAAAACACTATCTTCTATTGTGTTTAATATTCTGAGGGATTGGTAGCTCCTAGGAACCTGACTCTTCCTTAGATGATTTACCTCCCCAAATCCCATTTCATAGGTGTTTAATTTCTTATGAATTCATATTTGTCTTTGTAGGTAGAGGCTGGGGGTGGGGTGGGGGCAGTGGGAAAGTACTTTTTGACATGGGAAGATGAATTTTCTTCCAGAGAGAGCCTGCTTGTAAGGCAATGATAAGCCCACATACTGGAGCTTTCTGTTTTGAGTATCTCTATGCAGTACACTAAAACCAGATGCTGTGGTTGGAAAATCAATCCAGAACCTCCTACAATTTATTAGTATATATTTGTATTTCACTGGGCCAAATTCTCCTCATAGTCTGGCAAGAGTTTATTCACTACAAATAGCTACCTTCAATGAGTGGGAGTTTTCTACGTACTCATCAAAAAATCTAGTTTGGGCTATCATTTAGCTCCTGATGAAGCCCGGCTGGGACAACTGATATTGGAGAAATAGAGTTTATAGATGTGTGATCTTTCCTCCACAGGCGCTAAGCTGTGTTTTTGATCACTGAAAGCTCTACGCACAGTGCTCATCAACTCAGCCTTTCCCAGTGGAATTGTGTTTTAGAGCTAGGTCTTTATCTTCTTTTAAGCATTAATACTAGAAACAGTGAAGTGAAGAATATTTCTGTAGCTTCTGTAAAAACTGCTTAAAGATACTGCCCATTATGTTGTTCAATGTTCCTTGTGTAAGAACCCATGTGTTGAATTCCTTTTGAAATTTATTATCAAGAAAAAGTTTGTCTCTGTTGAAGGAGGGAAGGTTTTGATTTTTTCACACAATGAATGCAATATCCTTTATCCTTTCATTCTATGTGTTGGCTGTCAGGAAGTTCAGACCTAAAGTAAACGCTGTAACATAAGAAGAGAGATTGAAAAGTCACAGGCAGTTTCCAGGAGAAGTATGGGAATGCAACTGCTACGCACAGTAGTTGTCTTTTGTCTTCCATATCCATCCATTTATTGAGCCAATGGGCATTTATTAAGAGCCCACTTTGCCAGGTTTGGGGGAAAAGAAGTTGGTCCTTATCCTGGAAAGGGACTACGGCCTGGGAAGGGGACAAGCTAAATCAACATTGTGGTCCATCAATGATAGGAGAGCTAGAATAGTAGGGTGCAGCGAGAGGCTGTAGGGGCATGAGTGAGGAAACACCCAGCTCTGCTTTCCTCCCTGAATCATGAAGAATGGGTCCCCCAGAATGGTTGAAGGTCACGGTTAGGGCAGAGCACATTGGGAGGCAAAGAGGGGGCCAGGTGCCACAGCAGCGTGTGGGAGGGCTGTGAAATGAGGCTGAAAGTACGAGCAGAGCCCAGCTGTCGAAGTTCTATGGTACCTTGCTTAGAAGTTGGTGATTTATTCTCTGGAAGATGAGGATTTGTGGAAGCATTTTCAGCAGGGTGGCAGATTGATTGCCATCCTTAGAAAACCTTCTGGCAACCCAACAGAGGACAATTTGGAAGACAGCCGGGTGAGAAGCAGAGGGTTCAGGTAGAAGAATATTGGAAAGGTGCAGGACATACATGAGGGATTGAGCTAAGGCTGGGCTGAGGTGGGGAAGAAGAGGAGGGATAAAGTAGAGAGAGAAACAGGAATTAGAATCAACAGAGTTCAGTGTCCGGTTAAATGTTGGGAGTGAGGGAGAGGGAGGAGCAGGATGACAACCCAAGCTTCTGGCTGAGGAGACTAAGGAGCATGAAGAAAGAAGAGACTATAAGGAGAGAAACAGGTATGGATGTATGGGTTGGGGAGGCGACGCCTCAAGTTTTGGTTGTGTGGAGCTGAGGTGCCTGAGAG
Organism: Dasypus novemcinctus; assembly: GCF_030445035.2. Lineage (NCBI taxonomy): Eukaryota > Metazoa > Chordata > Mammalia > Cingulata > Dasypodidae > Dasypus > Dasypus novemcinctus. Next base: position 87,044,547 of record NC_080687.1, on the reverse strand, counting down.
ACAGATGAGGAGAGGTGCTTCTCAAGGAGAGAAGCCCCAACTGAAGAGGTAGATCTGGGAGTTGCTTCCACATTGGCGTGAATTGCCCAGTGTCAGTAGGATTCCTTGAGGAGGGTGGATAATGTGAGTATAGAAAAGGGCTGGGGTGTGGAGATCACAAACTCTAAGAGAAAGGCAGATGTGCAGGCCTGAGGGAGCCTGAGGAGGCCTGGGCAGAGAGGAAACGAGGCATCAGGGATACCATAGTGCTGGTTTATTCCTTTCACTGCCTTTGCCTCAGTCTCTGAGGACAACCCAAGGGCAACTCAAGCTCAGACTGTTTTTAACTGAGCTCCTTTGCTTCACCTCCTTCTCAGTTCTCCCTTTGAAGTGGTGTCTTCACCATCCTCCCATTTCTCAAGTCAGACCGAGGAGCCATGCCTGAATCTCCTATTTCCCTGACCCTGCATGTTCAAGCAGTTACCTAGCCTTCTGGAGAAGCACTGAGCTTCTTATCAAGCCTTTGCTTTGTTTGTCTCCCACCATCTCTGCCTAAGATCCAGTCTAAGCCATTTCTGGCATGGATAATGGCAATCACCCCCAGTGGATCCTTGCCTCTGGGCTCCCTCTCAAATTCAAATTTGCTCATATCGCTGCCATGCTGAAAAAAGGTGGGTTCCTATTTCCTGCAGAATAAAGTCCAAGGCCTTAGTTAGTTTGGTATGCAAGACCGATTTAAGCAGTATGGCTTGAGGTGGTCATTTTGATGTCATTCTTTTGCATGTGCAAAGGGCAAAGTATAAAGAAAGAAATATTGAATGCAAAAGGCACCACTGTCCCTAGATCCCTCAGTTTCATTCCATCGAGAGCCTTGCCCCATTCCTCTTGCTTAACCTTTTATTAATCTAAGGATAATAACAGAGATTCCACCCCTCCAAAGTTAGGAGCAGGAAATGGCACCATATTTTGTGCGGTTGTGAAGTCCCTCAGTCTACTACTGGGCTCCGTGCTTTGCTAATTTCCTGATACTGAACTGCAGTATTTTCCTCTCTTCACCATACTTTTTACACAAGCTATTATTTTTTGCCTGGGTCGACTTCTCCTTCTTCATCTTGATAGGTTTAAGTCAGTAAGGGAGCTTCTGTTCAGGTTATAGTTAACATGGATGCTGGTTTTCCTCTCACCAAGGGCAAGATTTATCAAACCCATGCCATTGCCACGGTGCAGTTCAGAGACAGAAAGAGTGATCAGAATAAAGACAGAAAGGTCACCTCTGGGTGACTGTTAGAGGCAGTTATGATTTGTAGAGAGTACACTTCAGAGGAAACCAGAGCTCCTCAGAAATAAGCTTGATGACTTACAGATAAACGGAGAACAATTGTTGACTGACAAACTGAAAATTCTCTGTAGTTTGAATGAAAGCACTGTTATAAAGAAGTATCCTTTGCAGAGTCCAGAGGTTTCAGATGTAGAATTTTGTAAAGCAAAGAAGAAGACCAGCAAATAACATAGCTCCAGGGCAAAGAAAAAGAGATTTGCACGGTATCTGTGGAGGGGCATTTCTCTTAGCAACCTCTGGCTTAAAGTTTTACCAATTCTGAGGTGCAGTGGAAAGAGGAGTTAATATGATAGCCTCACACTACATTATCTGTAGTGTACTGTACATTTTCATGCCTAAGTTAACCATTTAGTACGCCATATACAGGCAATTCTAAAGTAAGGATTTATTTAGTCTTTCTCCTCTGTGGAACCAAAAATTTTAAACTTAAAACACTGGGCTAAATGAGCACTGCCCCTCCCCCCCCCCAAAAAAAAACAAAACCCAAAGTCTAAGTTACAATGTTATTTGCTAAGCTTAGGAAGAAATGAATCTCCCATATGTCAAATGCCTTGAATTTTCAAAGTGTCCTACTGATGAGATAAGAACATTTATGTGCCATGATCACAAAGGCAGAGCTACTCGTGCACCCATTTAAGAGAACAGACAGAAGGGGAGGGCAGAATTTAAATTTACATTTAAATACTTAATAATGTGTCTATTATTCAGTTTATTGGAAAGACCTAGAACTTCTGGACAGATGTGGCAATGATATATTTCTTTCTGCAAAAGTCATTCAATGCTAGATACAAACTAGCTGTTTAATATTCGTAGAATGCAAGCTTCCACTGCTGCACATGTACTATATTGTATTATTTACTAAATCCATATTGTTTTTGGAAGAAATGGGATTTGCTTACTTAATTTGCAAAGCCATACAACAGTTTTGTGTGAATCTGTACAAAAATCGTGTAGGCTCTTGAGTTGGAGAATCATTCTGTCACTAGGCCTATTGTTTCCTCAGTAGGTGGCAAATAAATACATGCTTTTAATGGCTTCAAATCCGAACACAACATGAGGATTGGTTTCTGTGACAATTAGCTTTCATTTATTGAGTAATTGCTGTGTGCCAACAATCGCTGTGTGCTATATTGTGCACGATACATACGTTACCTCGTAATTTCCTTGTACCAGTCAGAGCCCACCAGGGAAACTGAGTCAAGTACACATTAACGGGTGAGGGTCTCATTCAGTGTGTGCTGGAGCCAAATTGCACAGCTCCTGAAAGCAGTTGTGTCTGTCTCTTCCCAAATCCACATTCAACGACGGATAGTTTGGAAGGTGAGAGCAGGGACCCCCCAGGAATCAGCCAGGGCCACAAATCAGGCTTTCCTCCTGGAGAGCTGGTTGTTACCCACTTACCAGCACACCACTGAGTGTGTTTCACAATCAGAGAAGGAGCCGGGGAAAGGAGGATCCGGAAGACAGAGCTGGAGGGCCAGAGAAGCACTGGTTCAGGTGGACAACTCAAGGCCTGAAGAGAGATCAGAGAAGCCAAAAGTCAGATTGTGCAGGGGAGGCTCCTAGGGAGGGCCTGAGAAGCTCTTGCCTTGGTAGCTTCTGGCTCTGTGGGTTTGCTTCTGGTAATGGGCCCGAGGCTGCTGGTGATCAGCAGAGCCAGCCGTCAGGGAGACAGACTGGACATGGAGCCAAGCCAAGTAAGTACCAGCTGGGATCCGCCAGGTTCTGATGTATCTCCGTCACCATATCTGCCTCCCAAATTTTGGGCAAGTTCCCCTTTTGGCCAATCCTAACTCTGAATCATGCGAGAAACAGGTGTTTGGGAAACATAGATTACAAGTTGACACAGCACAATTTAGCACACTTTCCAACAGTGCACTGAAACCAAGGTTATTATCCCCATTTTTCACACAAGGAAACCAAGATCCAGTGAGGTAAGCGTGCCGCTCGAGGGTATACAAATACATCAGTTGTTCTGTTAGATCCCAAAGCCTGTCTTTCAAATTACCACTAGAATACTGGGAGTGATTTTTTTTTTTTTTTTGCTTTTGGTCTCTTGATGTTTTTTACAGTGACCCAATTAAAATAATCTCATTCAGATAGTGCTCTGGGTAAACATTTGAAATGGCGGTACCCATTTGACAATTACAGTCAACATTCTACTGCACAGAAAGCACAAACCAGATGAGTATTTACCAAAACTTATCTCAGCAAGACAGTCCCATCTGGGTATCTTGCCCCTTACCCACGGCTTCTTTTTCTCTTTCTGGGTAGAAAGATGAATAAAGAAATAGGATTCCGGCCATCAGGAACCATCTAGTCTATTTGGATAAACAGATATAGAAATAATTTTGGTGCCACACTATTTTATGTGCCTTTCCACATTTTCTCAGCCCCCACCAGTTCCCCTTGCCTTGGATACTTGCCCAGGGGAAAATCTAGAGACCACTGCCAAGGTCTGAATATACCAGCATTGCCTGGGCCTCAGCACTGGCTCCATTCTGTCAGCTGAAGCAGGGCTTAGGGCTTCTTGGACCACAGCTGACTTGACCCAGCCCACAGAAGCTCTGACTTTCCCACTACTCTGGGCTCATTTCTCCACTAGCATCTAGAAGGGACTAGATAACATAATTCAGGAGCGAGGAGGGCGGTGAGTCCTTCCATCTGTACCGCAGACTCTTCCGAGGGGCAGTGGTCCCTTGCTTGACTAGGAGGGGGTGTCACCACATAACTGGCTGTGTTTTCTAGGAAGCTGTAGCCAGCTCAGTAATATCCCACTTTGTTTATGCTGCTTCTCCCATTTTCCTTTTCCCTTTCCCTTCATTACGGCAACCCTGCCTTCGCACCTCCTATGAAGATTTGGCCTCAAATCTTGGCCCCAGGCTCTGATCTCTAGAGAAGCCAGGCAGAGATAATTACCTAGAAGTGAATAAATGTTAAATAAATGTTAACAGTGGCATATGTGAAACAATATTTGGCAGGGAGTCTTAAAAATATAATTGTTTGCTTCTGGGTGGACATTTTTCTTATGTCAGTATTCAGAGCCTAAGCCTTTGATGCTTAACTCATTGATTAATTTTATATTCTAAGCTCTATGTGTTTCCTTGACATGAGGACACAATACATATGACCTTCATTTTAAAAAGAGATATCTTTAAGCCAAAGGAATGAGTAAAACAGTGATTCCACATAGCACAGTAAGGAGGATGTGGAGGATGGGGACTCTCAGATCACATCACATTAGAGGTCACCTACCCCATCCCGGTGTGACAATCTTATGGGGAAGACTTGCTGCAGTAGACATGTTTACTGTTGCAATGCCTGTTAAAAGTACTTGGATTACCTATATTTGGAAATAACTACATGTTTTCTTCCATAGAGTTAATGGGGTACTTCTTGTGGAAAAGATGTGCAATTATTATTGTAGATGCTATGAAAATAAAATGGAAAATAGCCAGAAGATCTATAGTCAATTTGTACTGATCTTACTGTATAGGCACCTTAAAATTCATGAAATATGGTAAAATAATAGATACTTTGCATTAGTGGTTAACATATTAGCAAAGTTTAAAAAGCATATGTCAAAGCTCAGGAATAACATGCATGTGTTCCTATTTTTAATTGAGCTTTTTTAGATGACTACAGTATAAGCAAATTACCTTTCTTTATTAAAAGAGAAGAACTCCCCCAAATTGACTTTGAGGACTAAATCCCAAACTGCAAATAATAAAAAATAAAGGTTAAAAATGAATATGTTGATTCAGCAGTCTCCTAGAGCAGCATACTTCATCACTGCGCAATTATGACTGGGTTTACCAAGTGGAAGATGAAATGAAGAGCTGTCAGTAACAGCATTCCAGCCACCAGGATTTTTGCTATGGAAAATTTAGGGCTGAGGAAAATGGCATACCAGCCCTAAAGCATCAGAGCATGCTCACAGTCATTAGAAAAAGAGACTTCTTTTTTCTTCAAGATTTTAACTTTTTCTTTCTTGTTTAAAGACAGAATCATATCGATGGGAAATTAGCAGTTACAGAGCAGTGTTCAATTTCACTAAATTATGGCACAAATCTGGTTCTGTATTATCAGGGGCCTTTAATACCACTGCTGCAGACAATCAGAGATTGTTCTAGTTCTTGGTACTTGAATTGCAAAGGAGAATATTAATAAGGTAAAATCCTTGGATGGAAAAATCTTTCAACTCTGAAACTCAATGCCTGGAAAAACCGTAAGATGGCATTTCTTCATAAAGTCCCTTTGCTTTAGAAGATCCGCAGTCCTGATTATTATTCAAATCTAATTTCAGCTCAGAAACCTTAAGTGAAAGACAATCTTCAAATTCTCAGGATGATAAAAGATGACAGAACGTATGTACTTTTGATCAAAAATGCACCAGGGGCAACCGCTTGGCCCTTGAAAGACGTCCCAGAGAAGCTGTCAGTCAAAATAACAGGGAGACAAGTCAGAGCAAAGCACCATGTCAGATGCCCGGGCAGGACAGCCGTTACTCCTTAAATGCTGGGCAGTTAGGAATTGTCACTGTACCGTGAAAACGACATTATGACATTCTCGGTTTGTTATTTCTCTTTAGTTTTCATTGAACATTTATGTACCGGAAAAGGCAACCAAATTACACGTTGTCCTTGTTAGTGTTTGAAACATAGCATAATGTTCCTTCATTCCTTCAACAAATATTTATTGACTGCCTACTATTTACCAGGCACTATGCTAGGTTTGGGGCTATAAAAATGATTAGGTCTTGATCCCTGTTCTCTAGTGTAATAGCTTACGGTCCAGTGGGATATTAGAATTGGAGGTAAATTTAAAGATCATCTCTTTTTAGGTTCAGAGAAGATTAGGGGCTTGTTAAAGGTGATCTGGCTTGTTGGAGGTAGAGTTGGGACAATTCATGTCTTCTGATTTTTTAGCACAGAGCTCTGGAGAATTCATCCTTTCTCCATTTATTTTCTCATTCAACAAATATTCATTGAGTGCCTGCTCTGGGACATTCACCTCCTTGCCTGGAGGTCACACTTTAGCAGGGGAGGCGAATGTCAAAGTGGTGAAGAAAGTACCGATTCCTTAAGCCATAACTCAGGTACATAAATAATGTAGTTTACTTCTTTTATAAGTAAATGTAAACAGCATTTCGCACACCTCCCTTCTGATGGCAGATCATCTAACATGATCATTTCCAGGTGAACTGGGTTCAGGCAGGCAGCCCAGTTTCACCAACAGAAACTAATTGTTGCATGATTCTGGGGGCTAGAAGTATGCAGTTAACATGTTGGTGGGACCATGCTTCCACATAAAGGGGAGAATCCATTCCATGCCCCTCCTGGCTTCTGGTGGTGGCCAACAATCCAGGTGCTCCTTGGCTCGCAGTGACCTAACCCAGACTCTGCCCCTGTCACACGGCTGGCTCTCCTCCTTGACTCACTGTCTGTGCTCAAATATCCTCTCCCCATAAGGATGCTAGTCATTGACTTAGGGCTCACCCTAGTCCAGTTTTGCCTCATCTTAACTAAAAACTTCTTCAAAGACCCTATTATAAACTCACATTCACAGGGTCAGGGGCTAGGACTTGAATGTGTCTATCTGGGGGACATAGTTCAATCCGTTAGAGTGCACTCTCAGGACCCCAAAAAGCCAGGTCCTTCCCACATACATAATACATGCACTGCATCCCAACATCCCAAAAGCCTTAGACCATTTCAGTAGCAACTCTAAGTCCAAAATCTCATCTCAATCAGTTATGGGTACTATCCATCCAGGGCAAAATTCTTCTCCGTCTGTGGACCTGCCTTCAAAATACAAAGGTGGGACAGGCATAGGGTGGACATTCTCATTCCACAAAGGAGAAATTGGAAGGAAAAAAAGCATCACAGCTCCCAAGCAAGTTGGAAACCCCGCAGGAAAATTCCATTAGATGTCAAGGTTTTAGAGTCATCTGGCTTAATATTTTGTCCTCTGGGCCTACTAGAGCAGAAGCCCCACCCCTCAAACACCAGAGTGTGCCTGAACTCTTGGTCCAAGACTTCCCTTTGACCCAGACCTCAGCTTCCCTGGTTCACCCTTGGAGGCCTTCTTCCTTCATTTCATCCCATCTCTCTATCTCTTACAGTCCAGGCTGGCCGTGTTCTGCTGACAGAAAAATTTCAAAAACCTTGTCAGTCTTTTGTGCAGTTTGCAGAAGCCATTAGGCAAGAGGGTCCTCCACAGATTCTTTGCTGGATAAATACTGCTGCTGGCTTCTTCTGAGGTGGTTTCTTGGATCTGTGGGTCATATGTGTCATGTCTTTGGAAAGTGGTTTTCCAACCACACCCTTGCCCTGGTTTCAGAACATATTATGCATATAGGCTGAGAATTTTCCAAATCATCAAGTGCTGGTTCCTTTTTATTCAATAATTCGGGTCTCACTTAGTCTCTTTCACCTCAAATTATTCTGCAAGCATCAAGAAGAAACTGTACCTTCCACACTTTGCTTGGAAATCTCCTCAGCTAACTATCCAAGTTCATTGTTTACCAGTTCTACCTCCCATTGACATCTGAACACAATTCTGCTAGATTCTTTGCCACTTTATAGCAAGGAAGCCTTGCCTTCAATTTCCAATAAGACCTTCATCATTTTTTCCTAAGGCCTCATCAGAAGCACAGTCAATGCCCTTATTTCTACTAAAAGTCTCTTCAAGGCAATCTAGACTTTTATTATTAATCTCCTCAAAGTTCTCCCAGCCTGTACCTATTACCCAATTCCCAAGATACCTCCACCTTTTTAGGTATTTTTCACAGCAGCACCCCTCTCTTCAGTACCAAAAACTGTGCTAGATTGCCAGAGCTGCTGTCACAAAATACCACAGACCAGTTGGCTTAAGCAACAGAAATTTATTGGCTCATGGTTCTGGAGGCTAGAAGTCCAGATTGAAGTGTTGGCAGTGTCATCCTTAAAAGGGAGAATGTGGTTCATGTCTTTCCCGTGGCTTCTGAGGAATGGCTGCCAAGCCAGGTCATTCCTTGGCTTTGGTGACATAACTCAACCTCTGCCTCTATTACAAGGTTGTCTCTCTCTCTCTATTTCTCTCTCTCTCATTCTCTCCCTCTGTGTCCAAATTTCCCCTCCTTATAAGGATACCAGTCATACTGGTTAGAGCCCACTCTAATCTAGTCTGGCTCATTTTAGCAAAAAACATCTTTGAAGATCCTATTTACAAATAAATTATCTTTCACAGGGCTAAAGATTAGGACTTGAACATATATTTTCTGGGGACATAATTCAATCCTCAGACAGGCTCTTTGCACTGCTCCTTCTCCCATAGGGTTGATATGGAGTTGCACCTGTGCAGTGGGGTGGGGCCTCCTGGACTGCGATAATTGAAGAGATCCGTCTCATTTTAGGTTATCACCTGTCGGTGCTCGCGTTATCTGCAGAGATGTCTGATTTTCCCTGTCCTTCACCCCCATCATAGGCCTCCCTGGCATCTGCTGAAATAAGCATTTAGCCTTCTGGTCTGCACTGCGGGTTCCTATAATGAAACCCCTTGTCCAGAATTCCAGTCCCCTCCAATTCATTCCTTCAACTCTTCTCTCCAGGAAAAAAAAAGTGGATTTTTGTCTTTTCTTTGATGGAAAAACTCACTTTTGCATCCTCCCTCCTTCCAAATTTGTTATTCAGGTCATAAATATTATGCCTCTCAGTTCTTCAGAACCTTGTCTTTTGATAGTCAAATGCCAGGATTTTTAGACTCTGAAACCAGTTCCTTCAAGCCATTTCATAGAAATGATTCTTGAAGAATTCCTTGGAAACAAAAAAGAGTTGGCATTTTTCCTTTTAACAACCAAAGATCAGCAGTAAGGGGTAGGGTGGTGCGCTGGTTAGCTTTTGTTCAAAGCACGAATTCGCATCAATTATCTTTCTTGGTTTCTGTGGTTCAGGAATTCAGGTAGGGCACTGCGAGGACAACTACCTCTTCTTCCCCTTGTCGGGGGCATCAGACAATGATCAAAGCCTGGGGGTTGGAGTGATCTTAATGTCTATAAGCGCAGTGCCTGGAGGTTGCTGTGGCCTGGGGGGGTGGGGGGGTGGGGGGGCTTTGCTGGGGCTGTCACATGTGCCCTGGGCTTCCCCATGCCGTAGCAGCCAGGCTCTGAGGGCATGCGTCCAGACAGAGGGACAGGCAGAAGCCGTTTGTCTGTTATGGCAACTCTCAGTACTTATGGATCAGCATCCTTTCTCCAGTTCTATCAGTCAAGGGTGTATCAAAGTCCATCGGTGCTCCAGAGGAGAACACAGACCCCGCTTCTGGTTGGAGGCTTGTCCGTGACACCTTGTCAGCATGTGGAATGGGTGTGGCCGTTTTGGAAATGATAATCTGGATCAGCGGGAAGTAGGGAGGATGAAAGCATTTTTTGTCACATGAAGAACTGCAGCTGGTGATCATCGCTGATGTATTCAGATGTGGCCAAAAAGAAGTAAACTGTGTGTCTTAGTTTTCCAAAGGCTTTTATAAAGGGGATTTTATTTGAGATAAAAGCTTGTAGTTCTAAGGCCATGAAATGTTCAAATCAAGGCATCATTGGAGATGCTTTCTCGCCAAAGCCAACTAAGGACTGGTGATGCTAACATCCTGCCACGTGGTGAAGATGGCTGCTGATCCCTGCCCTCCCCTCCGGAATCTACCGTCTCCCAAAGCTCAGCTCTGGGCAACCAGGCACAGGACTTGTCTCTGTCGGGGTCTCCTCCCTCAGTCTTCGGCTGTTCCGCCTTCTTCCTGAGGTCAGCTCTGAGTTGTCAGGCATATGGCTCGTCCTCCTGGACCTGGCTCCCAGAGCCTCCCGGGGCTTCTGCAGCCCTCTCTCGCACGTGGCAGGATCAGCACCATAGGGCAGCTCCTGTTCTTGCGCGTGCCCATTAGTGCCAGCCCGGCCAGAAGGCGGAGTCCCAGCCAAGTCACCCCTCCAGGAGATTGTCCAATCAAAAGGGTCGCACACCCACAGGAATGGCTCAGTTCAAAACATACTCTTTCTCTTATTGGGATTCACTGAAGAACTTCAAACTGTCACCTGGTGCACTGACTGAAAATGAAGCTGTGTGTATGTGTGTGTGTTTGCTTGTTTTATTTTGTTGTTAGGGGGAGAAGCACTTTCCAGTTTTTTGTGTCCCACTGTAGGACTGCCTTCGCAGGCACATTTACAAAATAGGGGAGATTTATCTTCCCTGCCACTCCTGTTTCTTGCCCTTTCTCTACTTCCCCTAAAGACTGAGTTCTTTTTTTATGCTGTATCCCCCTCCCTTCCCCTCACTACCCATTCCTGCCCCCTTTCCCTGTTTTCTCTTTCCATATCATGATTTAACACTCCAGCCTTTTGCTGGGGAATTAACAGGAGTTACCAAGTCCTTAACTAATAACAGCTTCTTCTTTATTTTTAACCTGTGCATTTTAACAGCTGTTTAATGGAAGCATCTAAATGGAATCACTAATAGTGAGAAACTTAGGCCTCTAGTAATCCCAACTGCAGAACTCATTTTGGGAGGAGACCAGGGCAGGTCTCATCTGTGTGGCAGCTCGGGGCTGCCCTGCTTTCAGGAGGCCTCATCAGTGGGGTGGGAGGAATTGTCTCTTTCCAAGCTCAGGTGCAGGGGCTGAACCAGCAGACCAAGGGAGCCTACCTACTCTTCTTTATTAGTATGATTTTATTTTTTTCCAAAGTGAAATCATTTTTCTATTCCATGCTGGCTATAAAATTAAAACATGCTGTTATGGCTTGAATTGTGTTCCCCAAAAAGACATGTTGAAGCTCTAATCCCTGATCCACGTGAACGTGACCTTATTTGAAAATAGGGTTATTACAAATGGAAGTAGGTTTGGATGAGGCCATACTACATGGGGTGGGCCTTAATGTTCTATGACTGGTGTCCTTATAGGAAGAGTAAAGCTGGACCCAGAGGGGCAAGCCATGCGATGTGCAGGCCAAGATTGGAGTGACGTTGCCATGAGCCAAGGAATGATAAAGAGTGCTGGGACCGTAAGAAGCCAGGTGAGAGGCACGGAACACACTCTTCCCTAGAGACGTCAGAAGGAATACGGCCATGCCAACACCTTGGTTTTAGACTTCCAACCTCCAGAACCATGAGACGTGAATTTCTGCTCTTTTAAGCCACGTACTTTGTGATACTTTGGTACTGCCACCCTAGGAAACGGATCCCTACTCTAAAATTTTGAACAATTCTGGAATGTATAAAGAATAAAGAAAAATCATCTGAAAATCCTACTCCCATAGCCTTTTGAAAAACATTTTTCCGTGTATTTCTATAGGCATAGATACCTACGGCTTTACCCACACATATTTTTATATAAATATTATACTGCACATAAAGTTCTGTATGCTGTTTCCTTTTTCATTCAACAATAGGTGGTGGCTATTATTTTCCCTGTCAGTAAATATAGGTCAGCATTGTCATTTTTATTGACTGTACAATATTCCTCTGTGGGGTTTGCCACAATTTCTTTAACTACTCTCTCACTGACAAACAATTATAGCTATTGCAGTTTTTTGATATTATAATCAATGCTTTGAAGAGCTTCCTGGTCCATCCATTTTTATGTATTTGTTCAATGATCTCCTTAGGATAAATTCCCATTGGAATTTCCTATTGGAAAATTCCTGGGATTCTTCCTTTTAAAGAACAATAGAAAGTGTTGGGGGAAAGAAAACTGGGCACCATAGCTTAGTTCTAGAAAATGTGTGCAACAAAAAGGCACAGATGCTTAGGCTGTGTCAGAAGACTGATCTAGACAGCTTGGGAGGCAAAGATGAAAAATCTTAAAAACAAAAACCAAAAAAACCAAAACCCACCATCTAGCCTACTAGGAAAGATAGCCCCTTAAACAAATCATTCTTACAGTGAGATAAAATTCCCAGTAGATGTGTGCACAAAGTACCATAGGAAGGGAAGGCAAGGAGCTCATGCATTTGTCTTATTGACAAAGAATTGACAGAAATTCTTTCAGTTGACAAAGAAATTCTTTCAGTTGACAGAGGAACTGACAGACAAAGCAACCATTGAGCAGGTCCAGCAGTTGAAGAGGAGTTAAGAGAGGAGAGAATGAAGAAATGTTGTATCAAGTCCCAGAGCCCGGAGAACACTGTGTGGTCAGGAGAGACTGAGGAAACTTTGTGGGCTGGTAGGAAAGGGTGGGGGCTGGAAATGAGGTGGGTGCAGGGGCTTGCAAACAGCCCTGCGCAGTGTGGCTTTCCTCTGTAGGAGGTGGGAAATCATGGCTCGTTTCCCACGCATCTTTCATTTAGATGTTCTCGTCAGAATACCAAGTGCTGGCAAAAATGTGGAGCACCTGGAACTCTCATACCCAGCTGGTGGGAGTGTAAAATGGGACAAGCACTTTGGAAAACCGTTCCTTAAAAAGTTAAACATATACCTACCATACCGTCCAAGATTCCTCTCTTAGGAATTTACCCAGGAAAAATGAAAGCATGTCAATCCAGAGATGTGTACAGGCATGCTCACAGCAGCTTTTTTCATAATGGTCCCCAAATGGAAACAACCCAGATGTCCATCAACTGCTGAATGGATGAAAAATTGTGATCTATCCATTCAGTGTAATGCCACGTACCAATAAAAAGGAGAGGACCAATGATACTTGCAAATCATGGAAAATGCCAAGTGAAAGAATCCAGGCCAAAGAAAAGCATTTACTGTAAGATTCCTTTTATATAAAATTCTAGACAATGCAAACTCATCTGGAGTTGGGGAGAGGGAGGAGGTAGGGTAGAGATGGAAGGAGGAGACTACAAAGGGGCACAAGGAAACTTTTTGGGGTGATATAATTGTTCATTATCTTGATTGCTGTCATGGTTTTATGGGTATGTGCATATGCTGAAACCCCTCAAATTGTTCACTTGAAATTTAGGCAGATTATTGCATGTCAATCATATCTCAATAAAGCTCTCAAAAAAAAAAACCCAAGCAAACAAAAACAAACAAAAAAACAGTATGTGCGTTAGATAAAAAAAAAAAAAAAAAAAAAAATTAGAGCATAGGCTTGAGGCAGGGACACCAGTTAGGAGGCTACTCTAGGAGACCAGAGCCAGATGATGAGGGCTCAGTGAAGCTGGGTGGGTGGTATCTCACAGCTGGCACATAAACTGTGGGTGGTGGGAGACACTGTCCCCATGGGTTGTCATACACCAGCTTTCTTTCCTCTCATTTTATGCCAGGAACAGTTTTAGGCCTTGGGTATTAGTGGTGACCCAGGTAGACCAGTATCTCTTGTGGGATCATTCCAGTGGGAGACAAGCAAATAATGCCAGGTAGTGTTAGGGGCTGTGAAGAAAAGCAGAGTAAGGACAGGCACTGGGTGTGGGAACTACAGTAGAGAACGATATCAGAGAGGGTGGTCAGAGAAGGCCCCTCTTGGGATGTGATGTTGACCTCGGATCTGTGTGAAATAGGCAATGGAGGTGAGTCCTGATGAGGGTCAAGTATCCCAGGCTGGGAATGGCAAGTGCAAAAGTCCTGATGAGGCCAAGAATGTGGCTCAATGAAGAGCAACGAGAAGGATGGAGTGGTTGGAAAGAGAGTAGGAGAAGCAACAACAGGGGCTTAAGTCGGTTCCTGAAGTGCCATCAACAGGCGTTGGAACAATCATCAGGGGTAGTTTTTACTGGGCATGTCCTCTGACAACAAAGTTTAGTCAAGAATAGCAACAGTGTTTCATCCTGTCTGAAATAACTGCTCTGGGGCTGTAGCTCCTCTTTCTTCCTTTCGTTTTTGCAAGGTTGAGGCTGGTTATGGCATTTGGCAGAATGGGATTTAATCTACATCTCATTAGGTTCTAAGGTGCAAAAAGTCCTACAAAGGTGTCTTTATGGACCATCCATCTCTGCGCCCAGTGCTTGGCTGCATCCCAAATTTCTTTCAGGGCCAGAATGAAAACAAATTTGAGCACAGCTGAGAAATGGATGACCACACGTGGTTGAAAAATTAAGATCACCGATACATCTCTATAAATCCTGCCTTTAGAAATATGGTCTGAAGAGGAAGCGACAGACACCCACTGACTACCTATTACAACAAGCAGGTCCGTGTAGGCTAATGAATCCTTTCCACAGCCTATCATTTATTCCCACATCTTGCAGTTGTGGAAATCAAGACTCAGAAGCATTTAATAACTTGCTGGCGGTCACACAGCCAGTAAACGCCAGAGTTAGGATTCCAAGTCAGGGCTGCTGCCTCCTGGTTTGGGGCTCTTGTCACCATGCCCTGTCATTTAAAAAAAATTTTTTTTTCTTTATTTATATATTTCTCTCCTCTTTCCCCCGCCCCGGTTGTTTTCTCTGTGTCTATTTGCTGCGTCTTCTTTTTGTCCGCTTCTGTTGTTGTCAGCGGCACGGGAATCTGTGTTTCTTTTTGTTGCGTCATCTTGTTGTGTCAGCTGTGTGGGCGGCGCCATTCCTGGGCAGGCTGCACTTTCTTTCGCACTGGGTGGCTCTCCTTACGGGGTGCACTCCTTGCACGTGGGGCTCCCCTACACGGGGACACCCCTGCGTGGCAGGGCACTCCTTGCGTGCATCAGCACTGCGCATGGCCAGCTCCACACGGGTCAAGGAGGCCCGGGGTTTGAACCGCGGACCTCCCATGTGGTAGACGGACGCTCTAACTACTGGGCCAAGTCCGCTTCCCTCCCTGTCCTTTATGCCGGGCCTCGGTGTCTGTGATGCCAGCCTGTCAGGGACTGCAGAGAGAGATAGTTCTTTCAAGAAAGTGAAAAACTTCCTTGAGAAGAAGCCCCCAGGCTGGACTGTCGGAGCCACCTACCTGTCTGAACACCCGGAGGCGTCTGTGCGGGGGTGCGGGGACCTCTTCCCTTCCTACCAGGAGTCTCCAAAGGGCCCGGCAGCTGCAGGAGGCTGGGGGCGGGCCAGGGGCGGCAGTCGTGATTGAGCACCTCCACGGTGCTGGAGACACGATAAAAATCTGGGGCCTCTGGGCACTTGATTTTTAAAGTAATCCTGTCAGTTCCCTAATAATGGTAATAAATTAACTAAACAGCGGATTCAGTGGTATTTTATGTCCTCAGGGTATTGCTTTCACACTTCAACTTGATAGCATGATTTATCAAGAGATAAATTACAGCTGGGAACGAATGGATTTACTGATGTCAGGGAGACAAGTATATTCCGAAGATGTTGCCAGTGATGGGCACGTACCTGACAAGCATACTTGAAAATCCCTACACACGCACACAAAGAAAACCCCTCTCTTCGAAGCCTGAATAATTTTAATTTTCACTTTAGATGACGGTCATTGCAAGGACAGAGCATTTTGATGGTCCCATTACCCCCCTTCCCAAATCATTATGGCCTAAAGGTATTAACTAATTGCTCCTGAGAGTTGGGGCCTATACAACCCCCTTAAATAGTTTCTGAAACCACTCAGGAGGATAAATAAACAAATGGATGTGGAGTCAAGCGACTGTAGGTAGAGCTGCCCCTCCCGGTCCTCCTGCTCCCCGCAGGCTATGCTGACCGCAGGGATGGAATTCCTACTGTTCGCGTGCCTAGGGCCAAGAAGAACTGGGCTGGTGAGCAGGCTCATTTTCTCTGTGAACAAACCCTCCTCATCTCTCACTGCAAGGGAACGTAGGATGACTTCTGGGGGGTAGTTCAGTAGAATAACCAGCGAGAGCCGGTGGAGGGCTGAGGTGGCTCTTGGGCTTTGGCCGAGAGCTCCAGGAGTGTGACTGTGACGATAGCCTGCTCTGCCAGAGGCAGCAGCGCGGGCCCTGCCCCTCGAATCCAGGGCTCCTGGGTCTCAAGTGTGTCCTCTCGGGAGAGGCAGATCAGAAAAAGGCAGGGACCGCCTAATGAATATGCACTCCAAGTCTTCTTGAGCCTTTTGTGAGAAGGATACAAAGCAGGTCCTTCTGGCTGGGCAGGAGCTTGGGGTGGTGAGAAGAGCTGGGGTGTGGTGTGTGCTGTTAGCCCTTGACAGTACCTTGAAGGAAAAAGAACCATAAAAGCGAGGCAAATTAAGGGTGTCTTGAGCCTTGCACAGCTAAAACATGTTTTTAAAACAAACGCCAAAGTCTAGGCAAGGTACACGTAGCCAACTGATATACAATATCTTGCCCAACAAATCAAAGCAAAAAATATAAGTCATCAGAAAAAGTAGACGTGGAAATGAGATTTAACTTCAGAAGCAACCAAGTAAATAAGCTCGTTAATGAACACGCCACTCAAGGAACAAATAGGATTTAAAATGCTTAAAGTCAGCCATAACTAGACAACTATGTACACAGATGAAAAGAAAATGGTGCATTGCAGTTTCTTGTTAAATCCTTTTAAAGTTTACCAATAGCCTGAAGCATCTGTCAAAATTCCAAAGAGGTGCTACAAAGAACTATTTTAAACCTCCAAATTCAGGGCACCTGAAGAAGAAAAGGTACATGTCACTTTCCCCTTGGGGATAAGCAGCTTTGCCATATATCAATTCAAAAACTGTTTTAAACACCATAACGCTTGCCCACCACAGACTATGTGAATTTCTCTAGACTTGAATATTATTTATTATTGTAAAAATATTTAGATTGCTTCACACTTCTTTTTTTCTGATCAAATTCTGGGTACATTTTTATAGGAAAAAAATGAGCCAGTGTGAGGCAGAACTCCTGGTCTCTGGAGAGCCCTTTGGTCCTCAGGATAAACCTCTAAGATACAAACCTGGCCATCACAGACCTCCTACCTCCAGGTCAATCCTCCAGCAAGTCCCAGGGCGGTTGTCTTTAACATACATTCTTTGTAGTGTCGTAGGGAAACTATGCCCACAGGCTAATGTGAGAGGCAGAGCAGAGCTGGCCAGAGGCTTCCATCTTTTTCCCTGAGAGATTCCTGGGCAGGAAGAGGACTTTTTGGATTTTGATGGGCGTCCAAAACCTCTGCTGACCTTGATGTTCACACAGTCACCACCACCTCAAGAGGGTCACATGTGCGGGCAGTAATGCTGGGAAGCAGGGCAACCAAACCAACTTTATTCAAATTAAGACTGACAGAAAGCCCAAGTTTGGCTATTGCCGGCATGCCACACTACCCCTTTCTCATCTTCGCATCTTCGCCTTCCATTAGAATCAGGAGGGTGGCACAAGGAGGCGACACTGCCTCCAACTACTCCATCTTCTTCTGTTTACCACCCTCACGCTGAGGCCCAATTCTGCCCAAGGTGGGTAAGCAGAGGGAGACTGCTGATAATCTCTTTGCCTCCACTCAGAAACATAATGCCCTGCCTTTCATCTTGTGTGGACCAACCTGACACAACCACTTTACTTTTCTTTTTAATTGGCTTAAAACTATAGTTTTAATTTTTTTCTGCCTTTGTTGAAGCAGAAGTTGCTGAGTCACAAGCCCTGCTTCATATTAAGATCAAATATATATATATTTTAGATTTATTTTATTTACATTATTTCTCTTTATTTATCCCCCCTTCCCCCAGATATTTTGCTTGTCTGTCTGCTCATTGTCTGCTCATTGTCTGCTCATTGTCTGCTGGCCTTCTCCAGGAGGTACTGGGAACTGAACCTGGGACCTCCCACATGAGAGGGAGTTGCCCAAGGGCCTGAGCCACATTGCTCCCTGCGGGCTGCAGCATCTGCTGGCTTGTGGCATCTACTTGTTGTGGCGGGCACCGAGTCTAGCTCTTTGCGGTGGGAGGAAGCATCTCGTTCTTTGAGGTGGGAGGTGGCATCTAGTGTGTGGTCTTTTAGGAGGTATCGGGACCCAAATCTGGGACATCCCATGTGGTAGGCGGGTGTCCAAGTGGTTGAGCCACATCCACTTCCCAGCACCCATTTTTAAAAATAAACATCATGAATCAGTACATTAAAAATTACATTACAGGGGAGCGCATATGCTCAGTAGTTAAGCACCTGCTTCCCATGTATGAGGTTCCAAGTGTGATCCCCAGCACCTCCTAAAAAGAAATTATATCACATTGCACTCTTTTGTAATTTAAAACATTACATTAAAAGTTAGATGAAAAAATATATAGTATGATCCCATTTATATGAACTGTAAATATAAATGAATTTATAAAGGTGGTTATATAGGGCTGGGGAAAGATAGAGGGATTGAGAGGTAACTGCTAAGGGGTAGAAGATTTTTCTTTATGGAGTAATGAAAATGTTCAAAGATTGATTATGGTGATTATAATCACAACTCTGAGATTTTAAAAGCCATTGATTGTACACTTTGGATGGATTGTATGGTTTGTGAATATATCTCAATGAAACTGCTTTAAAAAAGGGTAAAAAGTTACATGAAAAATAAAGAACATAGTATCGTAATGTTTTGAAGATTAAGTGATGCCTGATGCCCTGAGAAAGACAAATGTGGACAGCGTCACTGGGGAATACTGGGAAGAGGTGAGGTATGAAAGAACAATGCTTTCAGGCTAGCTAGTCTTGATTATTCCATAAAAGATGTGCAGAGTGGCATTAAAATGAGGGATATTAGAATTTGAATAAAAATAAAACATTTTTCACACTGTTTTGTGTTTCATGGGCATTTTGAAGAACCGTAATCAATACCTGATTGCAGGCAATTTGACCAGTGCTTTATCTACATCAGCACAAAAAAAGTGCTGCAGAAGGGAGTCTGTTCATATGCTAAGTAGTCTGAAGCATTTTTCCCTGAGGTAATCTAAATTCTGCTGTCATTTATTAATTCACCTTTCATTATTTCTACACACTCAGTTTTGGAAAGGGTCTACATGTGCCTTTTATTACATTAAAGCTGTTAAAATGTGTAATTCAGTACTGTGGAATCATATTGAACATACCCACAAAGTGTGTAGCTCTGTGCTGACCACACAGAAAAATCTGATCCCAGCTGGCAGTCAGGAATGCATTTGATAGCAATGATAAACTCATTGGCAAAGAATAACTAAAACAAATTATTTTCCACAGAAAATAAGACATAAATTTAAGCAGTTGCTCGTGTTGTTTCAACCGCTTAGCAATATCTTTAGGCATTCAGGCTTTCAATCATTCTGTTCTATCATCCTTACTGCACTGACTCTCATACTCATGCCTGTTGCCTCATGGCTGCAAGATAGCTGCTGTACTTCAGGCATCACATCTGCGTTCAAGGAGTAAAAGAGGAGAAGAGGGTAGGTCAGCAATATCTTTCCCATTTATCAGGAAGAGTAAAAAGTCTTTGGAAGTCTTCTGCTTCTGTAGTAGTTATATACCGCTGTAGAACAAGTTATTCTCCAATCAGTGACTTAAAACAGTAACAACAAGCATGGGATAAAACATTAAAAAACAACCACCATCAACACCATAAACATTTGTTGTTTCACAGTTTCTATTGATCAGGAGTTCCAGAGAAGTTTAGTAGGTGAGTGTGGCTCAGGGTCTCTCAGGAAGTAGAGATTAGACTCTCACCAGGGGCTGCAGTCATTTGAAGGCTTGACTGGGGTTGGAGGATTCATGTCCAAGATGGCGGCTAAATGCCAAGATGGCCACTGAGGGGTGTCTCTATTACCACACGGCCTCTCCATAGGATGCTTGAGTGTCTTCACAACATGCCCACTGATTCCCCCACAGTAAGTGATAAGAGAGTGCGAGGCCAAAGGAACATTATGGAATGAACTAGACTTACAAGACTATAACACCATACTTCTGCCTTTCAAAGGAGATATATCAAGAAATTCATGGACATACTTTAAAATCACCACTGCCTCATTGGTCAAAACTGAATCACTTGTTCAGTCCAGTTGCAGTGGAGTGTGGGAAATAAATTTATCACTGGAGGGTCAGTCCATTCTTTCCCCTAAACAAAACGGGGGTTCTTCCAGCAGGAAGAAAGGAATATTGGGAGGACAACTAATGCACAAATTTGTATACAGTGGAATTTTTGAAAATTCGACCAAATGATTTTGGAGTTTATCTGAAAGAATGAAGTTTAGAATAGATACAAAAATTTTAAAAAATAAGACTTCTGAGGGAGAGTAGAAGAATGCCCTGTCCTGCTGGACTTTAAAAAGCAAGATGAACTAATATAGAGGCAAACGAATAGGTATAGATCCAGGAATCTATCTTAATTTATGGGAAATTAATATTGAAAAATGAAGGATGTTTTTTCATAAAAGGTGTTGAAAAATATGCTTTTTAAAGAGATCCATTTACTCTCTTGCTAGATACCAAAGTAATTACAGATGAATTAGAGAGTGAACCATGAAAAATGGGATCATTTTAAAAAATAGGAGGAAACTTTAGGTAAATATTTACCTCATCACAAATGGAGAAGAGTTATCTAAACACAAAAGCAAAGGGCTAAACAGCAATGGAAAATGTTGATTTTAATATTTAAAATTAAAAACTGTGTCAAAAGCATTTGAAATATGTGAAAGCAAACAGGGAGATTATACTTCATTGACATTTTGATGGAATATATTTTTCACAAGAAAAATATCTTAATCTTCCTAGAGGTCTATGGCCCCTTTCTATGGAATGAATATTTCAGAAACTAAAACTTAAATGCTAGGAAAATATTAATATATTATTATTATGAGTTTACATAACTGATAAAAAAACCTCTATATTCTCAATATATGGACAAAAACATAAACCTACAACTCATACAACAAATAGAACAAAAGGCCAGTGAGCAAGAATACATGATCAATGTCATTAGTGATTGTACAGATGCAGATTAAATAAAAACAAAATGTGATGTTCTATCTATCAGATTAACACAGTTTGTCTGTATAGTGTAAATACCCAGGACTGACTAGAATGTGGTGAAAAGAGGATTATCTAACATTGCTGATCTATGAAAAGCAATTTGACAATCACAGAAAAGAGCTTTTAACACATTTGTACTTTTTTATTTGAAATTGTCACATGTAGAAAGCTAGTCTTAAGGAAATAACTAAAATACAGTAAAAATGTATGTATGAAGAGATATATCTCAATGTCATTTATAGTAGAAACAAAAATGAAATTACCTAAATGTCTCACAATAGAGTAGCAGCTACAAAAATCATGGACTATCAATATAATGGAATATTAAGTTGCCACTAAAATATTTTAATGAATTTCAATGACTTGGAAAATGCTCTTGATAGAGTTTTGATTATAAAAGCAACTCATGGCACATAAAGTATATATGGTAGTATATAGAATATAGGTGAGTAAAAATATTTGGGAGGAAACAGAATAAAATGTTAACAGTTGTTTTCTGAGAACTATTTTTGGAGGGGTTGTAGATTATGAAAAAATCTGCAGCTTTTTTATATTTATGTGCTTCTCAAGTGTTCTACAATGTGTTGCTCAATTTGTGGTTAGAAAAAATGTACCCAGTTAACTTTTAATTTTTTTAAAGATGTGTTTATTTATCTCTCCCTGCCCCCCTTGTTTTGGCACTCACTGTCTACTCTGTGTCCATTCGCTGTGTGTTCTTCTCTGTTTGTCTTCTCTTTAGGTGGCACCAGGAATCGATCCTGGGACCTTCTGGAGTGGGAGAGAGGTGCTCAATCTCTTGCACCATCTCAGCTCCCTGATCTGCTGCGTCTCTTATTGTCTCTCCTCTGTGTCTCTTTTTGTTGCGTCATCTTGCTGTATCAGTTCTGCACATGGGCCAGCACTACTGCACGGGCCAGCTTGCCTTCACTAGGAGGCCCGGGGAATCAAACCCTGGACTTCCTATATGATAGACAGGAGCCCAAATGCGTGAGCCACATCTGTTTCCCTCAGTTACCTCTTAATAAATAACTTTAATCTAAGCATCTAACCTATTTTACTGTTCTTGGGATGTTGCAGTATGTGTGTGAGAGAAAGAGAGAGATAGAAGGAGAGAGAGAGATTTTTGTGTACTACAGTTCAAAGGAATTTACTGTAAAAAAGTGCTAAAACTCATTTTGTTAGGAAATGATAGATTAAACCCTACAATAGTGCATTAACTCTTTCAGGTCACTAAGGGGCCAATTAATGCATTATGCCGAGGGGTACTAAAATGTATCCTACTAGCCTGGAGGAGAACAGGCATGTCCCGAAGCTCTAAATCATATCACCACTGGGAAGTGATTCAATCTGGGAAGAAGCTGGTTCATTGAATATTAATTGAATGGGTGAATAAATGAAGGCAGGGCCAAGAAGGGAGCTAACAAGCCGACATTTATCGATTATTTACTCTGTGCCAGGGGTTTCCCATTCATTATCTCATTTAATTCTCATGGCAACAACACGAGCCCATATTATTATTACCACTTTACAGGGGAGGAAACTGAGTTCCCACCACGGACCTTAATCGGTTTCTTGCCCTTCCGTTAGGAAGATGCTGGCATTGACCTGCGGTAGTCACTTATCAGGAGTACGAAATCCCTTTTGGTTGGCAGTGTTTTCCTTTTTTTATTAGACAAGTTGTAGGTTTACAGAAAAATCATGAGTAAAATATAGAGTTCCCATGTATCACCCTATTATAACAACTCGCTTTTGTGTGCTACATTTGCTACAATTGATGAAAGAACATCTTTATAATTATACTACTGACTGTAGTCTATGGTTTACTTTAGGGTTCGCTGTTTGAGTTGTACAGTCCAATGGTTTAAAAAAAATATTCTCGTAACGTCCATACAACCTAAAATTTCCCCTTTTCATGGCATCCAAATATATAATGCAGTGTTGCTAATTACATTCACAATGTTATGCTCCCTTTACCTCCATTTTTTTTCCACTCAGCTCTTTGAATATATCTTCTCCCTGCCTTCTTGCTTCCACGGTTTCCGATGAGATATTGGCAGTTAATCTCACTGAGGCTCCCTTGCATGCGACATGCTGCTTCTCTCTTGTGGCTTTCAGAATTCCCTTTCTTGGAACGAAATCCCTCTTGAGCCTACGTCGTCTTCCTTCAGGCAGACTGATTCATGCAAGCCTCCAGTTCATGCTATCATTCTTTTTCAGACGGCAGCTTTCTCCCTGAGTATTAAGTGGGCCGCAGGATTCTAGTCGGGGCGGGAGATGCTTGCCAGGACTGCTGTGACACGGCACCCACCGCAGAAGGGGAGGCTTGAGCAACAGGAATTCACTGTCTCCCCGTTGGGGAGCCTCAAAGCACAAAACGAAGCCGTCGCAGGCCTCCTGTTCTCCCAAGTCCGTCGCTTCTCCCCGTGGCCCAGTCCTGCCCGGTCAGATGGTGATAGCTCTCCCACGGTCTGCCCCTCTGGTTTCTCCAGTGTATGAGGGGAATCAGAGGATGACAGCCTGTAGCTATGGATTCGATCTGGCCTCACCCAAACAGGATCTTCGAGTGTCCTGTGCACAAACGCGCCCAGCCCCTGAGGACCCAGGCTGGGGCTGCTCACTCGCCTTTGCGGGGAAATGATTGAATACAGAACAGGAGGTGCTGGGAGTGGAAAACGATTGGGGATATCAATCATTTATACTTCAAAAGGCTAGATTTCATATTAGTTTCTTAGAACCATTTTTTAATGAAAAAAAAAAAAGTAAAACGAAGTAGGGAGAGAAAAAGATTGGGGGCTCCCTAGGGGGAACAAAAATGGGTGCCCCAAGGATGGAAAAACATTGAGTGATGACAGTTGTGTGGGCTGCTGTGCCCAGCCTGGTTTTGTGCCTTGGAGCAAAGGAGATTGGCTTATAAAGGGAATGGATTCTCGACTCATCTGAAACTGTAGCCTGACAAGTTGACCGGAACTGACCTGTAGCCGGTACATGAAACTGGAATGAGAAAACACAGCCTTAGAGCTGAGTCCGTTGCTTATAGACTCCTGGGCCGTGGGAAGCGTTGGTTGCTCCGAATATTTGTTCAGAAGACTCTTCACGCCTGAGAGAGAACACTTTCCTGCACAGGTTGGGAGGCAAGTTTTACATTTTAGACAACTTAAAGTTTTGTGAACAGTGTTCCACCCCTCTGTAATTTCCCTTTTCAAAGACAGACTTCAAGAAATAAGATGAAAGTTCCAAACAAAGCCGTTTTACTCTTTTCTGCTTCTGCTCTTGGCTCATTTATAGTTAGGCTTTCAAAGAACAGAGGGGGCAAAGTTTTTCTTTCTAGAAAGAAAATCCAAACCCATGGCATCTCTAAATAGATTTGCACTCAAATTATGCATTGTAAGTCTACAAACAACTTTCTAAAAAAGCATCCTCATCGCCTTTTGTGGTGTGATCCTTTGTAGGGTACTGAAACTCCTGTAGGAGGGAGAAAATAATGATTAGGCTTAAGCAAAGTGAAAAGATATTTTCTCAGCTGGAAGCTGTTAATACTTCAGTTGATAGAGACTTGGAGAATAACTCCTCTGTTGTGTGTTTAAAAAATAAATATACAAGCACTGGAATAATTCACAGGAGGAGATATCACAGGAGGGAGATAATAGCCGAGCAGATCTGAGATGGATCGTTTTTCTGCTTCTGGGGATGCTGCGCTTTGCCCTAAGTCTTGGATTGACATTCCTTCTGGATGCTGACTCCATCCCTTCAGGCCTTGCTGTCTTTGAAGAAATACTGTATTGGCAGCTCAGTCAAGGGCTTGGCATTTTCACTGAAGACAGATACTTATTGGAAGCATAGGCAGAGGGTTGGGGATTCTAAGCCTCCTCCACGCTTAAAAAATGTTACCATCACTTAAATTTTTTTCCCCCTTATTGCAAAGCAATACATGATCGTGATAGGAAACCTAAACAATATACAGAGAAGTGAAAAGAAGGGACTCTATCATAATCCTACTAGCCAAGACATAATCACCATTAAAAGTGTCCTATCCTTACTTTCTCTAGCTCTTTTTAGAAATATATTTTTTCTTTCAAAAGATACTTAGGTTACATAAATGTTACATAGAATTCCCATATGCCCTGCTCCCAATTCTTCCCATGTTTTCCCACATCATCAACAGCCTTTCCTAGCGTGGTACATTTGTTACAATCGGTGAACACGTTTTGGAGCACTGCCACTGGGGGTGGATCACAGTTTACATTGTGGTTTACACTCTTCCACACAATCTTGTAGTTACTGGTCCGATATGTAATGGTCTGTATCTGTCACTGCAATGCAATGGAGCGTATTTTTACAAAAACAATTTCCTCATACTGTCCACACAGTTTAATAAACTTTGGGGTCCACTTTCCAAAGGGTCATAGTTAAAAGTCTGCGTTTTGGAATCAGAACCAAATTCTGAGTCGGCTACTTGCCATCCGAGTGACAGGGGTCTCGGTCCCCTCCTCTGCTAAATGAAGGTGGTGTGACCTGCCTTACTAGGTGAGGACAGAGATAATGTCCGGGAAAGGCTTGGCCCATAGTACATGCTGGATAAATGGCAGTTCTTACACTGGTTTTCTTCTTCCTCTCTTTTCTACGTTGACCACATCGATGCCTTGCTGTTTCTTTTGTTGGGTTAAGCTGTCCGCAGTCTCCCTTTCCACAGGTGTCCTGTTGACAACCAGTCCAAGGGCTTTCTTTTCCCTTCGGCCTCCTGCTCGCCAAGGCCAAGCGTCAGTCCTCCTGAAGCTGGAAGGCAGTGCTTGCTGACCAGAGAGAAGCAAATCACCAGCAGTGCCCGCTCAGCCTTGGAACTGGACATTGTCTTCATAACTGATCATGGAAATTCACGCCCCCTCCCCACCATGTTCCTCCTGCTTCACAGGAATTGGATGTGCCTTTCCAGGCAACCAGGCTGACCGTTCATCTCACAAGGTCATCCCTGACCGTAACCTCCAGTCTGCTCTGTCAGCCTAGCTATTGGTATATACGATTATACCACCCTGCTAGGAGCCAAAATCAACAGATCCTTTGGTGGCCTCCCGTAATAGTAATAAAATTGTATATGACATTCAAAATATGCATTTCTTAAATATACCCATCTGGGTATTATCACCTGCATTAGGGAAAAGTGGTACTGAATATGTTGGTTTGGATTGTTGATTATACTTTATTTGAAATGGATAAATCTTAAAGGCATTTGGACAGGTCGGGGCAAGCTGGCATTAGAATGTTTTGATTCCCCATATTCAACTCTGTGTCCCTAAGTGAAAGAATGAGTTGAGTTCCAAATAGTCAAGGTGTCATTTCTCTGTGAGAGGGATCTGAAATTAAGAGAACAATGAACAGCGTTTGGCTGGTTTTGTTTCATCTTTTGCCCCACCACTTTCCTTCCATGCCTCCTTTATACTACAGTGTCTAAAGCAGATCTTAGAGAAGAAATTCCCCACTAAATGCTTCTATAGGTACATCTGAAAGATAAGAAATTTTTAAAAACCACATAATCACCATACCATCTGTACCTAACAAAATAAGTAGTCATTCCTTGAAATCATCTAAAATCTACTCCATGTTCAAATTTTCTTGATTGTCTGAAAAATCAGCTGGTTTGTTCACAGTAGAATCCCACGAAGGCCTACGTCATGCATTTATTGTTGGGTTCTCTCTGCCACTTCCACCCCCTCCAATTTTCATGTCATTTTTTGGATCCAGTTTTTGAAGACACTGGAATCGTTTTTCCTTTGATTTTGGATGAGCCATTCGCCTCCACCTTAGGATATTTTTTGGCTTGCTTAGAGACCATGTGGACCAATATAATAAGCATGTGTCTCTGAACATGTGAATGTCGTTTTAGAAATGCTTGGCTTCCATCATGGTGAGACCCGGATGACTGTGAGACGGGGCACGAAGAGCTGCACCAGCCCCAAGGTGTGGAGGTTTAGAACCACTGCTTAAAGGGACCGTCTTACACAGCAAAACACAGCCAGCAGATCGGCTGCCTCCTCAAACATCTTGCCGATCACTTTCCTGTCCCTTTAAGAGCCTGCCTCTGGCTTATTGCCACAGGTTGGGGGGGCTGGGGCTCCAAGGCTTTTTCTCTGCACAGAATGTATTCTCCCCTAGCCACCCCCAATAGCTGGCTTTTGTTGGCACTGCACTACGACTCCCATTTGTAGACGCTCCTGATGATTCTAGCCAGCGCTGTGGGAGTGGTTATTTACTTACTCCAGTGTTCTCGGTGGAAGAACAGAGGTTCAGAGAGGGCTATTTGAAAGGTCTTTCCTTTCTAACCCCAATTCAAACAGACTATCTCTCCACGGTTTCAAAGAAATGACTCAGTGATTGTTTTTTTTTTTTTGCTTTGAAGCCACATGATCTTGAAAAGGTAGAAAAGCAAAATTTAATTCTTTTTTTAAAAATTAAATTTATTTTCTCTTTATTTTTTTTTAAATGTTACATTCAAAAAATATAAGAGGCCTCCATATACACCCCACCCCCCTCACCCCGCTCCTCCCACATCAACAACCTGTTTCATCATCGTGAGACATTTCATTGCATTTGGTGAATACATTTTGGAGCACTGCTGCACCACACGGATAATGGTTTACATTGTAGTTTACACTCTCCCCCAGTCCACCAGTGGGCCACGGCAAGATATACAATGCCCAGCATCTGTCCCTGCAGGACCACACAGGACAACTCCAAGTCCTGAAAATGACCACACATCGTATCTCTTCTTCCTTCTCCCTACCATCAGCAGCTACTGTGGCCACTTTCTTCACATCCATGCTACAATTTCTTCCATTACTAATCACAATAGTTCCATAGTAGAATATAAGTGAGTCCACTCTAGTCCATATTTTATTCCTTCATTCTGTGGACTCTGGGATGGTGATGCCCTCTCCATCTCTAGATCAAGAGGGGACTTAGATTCCACATGGATAATGGATGCAATTCTCCTGCTTGCAGTCGTAGGCTCTCTTGGCTCCCTGGTGTGGTGGTTGACCTTCTTCACCTCCCTGTTAGCTGGCCGGGCTAATATCTTGTATATATAAAGAACTTAATTCTTTCTTGATGGCCTCCGGGTTCATCCCAGGCAGGTGGCCTCCCTTGTGGGTCTAACTGGGAAGGAATGTGGTGATATAAGACAGCAAAGCTCTGATTCCTCAGTGGCCTGTGCCCGTCCAATTGCTCAGTAATTATTGAAAATGCTTTATGATTTTCCAGCATCTCATGCTTCTTTCTCTTTAAGAAATATGCTCCTTGTCAACTCCCATGAGCATCTAAGACGACAAGTCCTCTGTGTAGCCTCTCCTGAGCTCCCTATCTAAGGGGTGTCTTCTCCTCTGAGTTCTCAAGGTTGCTTCCATTCAGTAGAGTAACAGAGACCGGAACTCTACATTCAGTCCAGAGCTTTCATTTGACCTCTTACCTTTAGGCACCTCTGAAGATTGTGGCTGGGTATCTGGCTAAAGAACCAGATTGGTTAGTTAGACTGTGGCTCTAACTAACCAACCAAGAACAAAAATATACCAAGAATGACCTTATGTAATGATCAGTGCTTGGAGAATTATCTTACAGCTGTCTACTGTGAGAGTGGAAATTCCTCTTCAATTCAGCAAACTTTTTTTTCTCCCTGCACTTGCCATGTACTAAGGACTATGTCAGATACAAGGGGTTCAAAGAGTAATACATTATGTAATATTTACATAATGCTTATGTGTCTGGCACTTCACATTTATAATTCATTTAATCCTTGGAACAATGCTATGAGGTACTATTATTATCTCCATTATATTTTTGAAGAAATAGAGGCATTGCAAGGTTAAGCCACTTGCCCAAGGTCACACAAGCCATAAGTGGCAGGGCTGGGATTTGAACTAAGGCAAGGACTCAAAGAAAAATAGGACATAGTCCTTCAATTTTCAAATGGTTGCAGTCTGAGGGTTCTAACAAAAGGAGAAATTTGGTCCCTTTTTTAGATTCAATTGTGTCCCCTAAAAGGGCATGCTTCAGTCCCAATCTCTGATCCTATGAAATAGGATCTTTGAAGACGTCATTAGTTAAGATGAGGCCAAACTGGATTAAGGTGGACTGCATCCAATAGGACAGGCATCCTTTATAAGGAGAGGACATTTGAACATCAAGACAGAGAGAGAAAAGGCGGCCAGGGGACAGGGTCAGAGACCGAATTATGCCATAAGCCAAAGTTCGCCGTGGGTTGCCTGTGGCTGCCAGAACCCTGCGGACTTCCGAAGCTGCGTGAGCCTGCCGACCTCTTCACTTCGGTCTTCTCGCCTCCAGAATGGCAAGACAATACATTTCTGTTGTTTTAATCCACCCAGTTTGGGGCCCTTTTCTGTGGCAGCCCCAGGAAACTAAGATAATCCCTTTCCAGTCTCCAAACCCCAGATACATTCCACGGCACGGCATGAACCATCAGAGGTGCAGCCTAAGTTTTGGGTTAGGACACAGTGAGAGAGAGCCACACCTGAGCCTCGTGTTGAGAAATAGCTGTCCCGGTATGCACCTGGTAGAGATGCAATAGTAGACACCGGCTGCCGCGAGCTGCCCGTTAGACTGGGCCTTCGGGCAGATGGCAGCGTTGAGAAAAGCCTATCAGAGGTGGCTGGTAGACCAGCTGTCTAAGGAGGCTGGTCTTTTCCTCAGGAATTCACCTTTCCTTCTTTTTCATTACCAGAGTGACTCTTATTGCAACGATGCCATTCTGTGGTGTAGATGCCAATTAGGAACTCTCTGAGGAGACCTCAACAGATAACCAATCATTTGGATATTTCCTTAGAGTTTCCTTCCAAAGCAACCGATCGTCTGGCAGCAATGAAACTCTGCTGAAAAACTGAAACCACATGGAATTGTAGCTAAATGTTAGGATGGCACAGACATTTCTCTGGGGATTCAGGATTGTTCAGAGTAACCCTCCATCTTAAACACTATGTTTTTTAGCCAAATGGGTTTTCTGAGAGAGAGGAGGTTTTAAGGGCTTCTCTGGAGATAAATGAGCATATAATCATCTGCTCTAGGGGGAAATGGTTCCAAAGCTCTGGTATAAATCTGGGAGTTGTTGCCTTAGAAACAACTAATGTTGTGTAACTCTCTTCCCTGGATAACCATTTAAGGTCTCTATAATTTGCTTGCTTCTACCCGTAGTTTCTAAACCTTTAACCCCAGGTGAGAAATCCTCATCTCTTTCCCCAGCAAGGCTGATAACAAACAACCTTTCTCATTTACCTAGACATTAAGCACTTGGTAGGGACTGATCCTATTTTTCTTAAAAGGAATTCTGTTGAGATGGTGGAGAGGAGATACGCGCAGCAGGGGTTAGGTGAACGACTGCCCTAGTTTGTCCAGGACTGAGGGGTTTCCAGAGACGCAGGATTTTCAGTGCCAAAACCACGAGAATAGTTCACCCTTATGGGCGCCGTGGACACCTCTTCAAACAAGGACTCCCAGCTCTAAAGACTGAATTCTGGACAGCTCAGGTTTCCTCTACCAGTCTCATCAAATTAGGGCAGCTCAGGGCATGGTCCCTGTTGAGTTGTGCAGTGATTGCTCTTTCAAAGATTCCCCAAGGGCAGGCATCAGTTGCATTAGAGAAGTAGCTGGAAATATTACACATGGTCAGGCTCAGTGCAGCTCATTCAATTTTACTCAAGTTATCAAGTCTACATGGAGTTCCATGAATAAATACATGCTGGCTCTGGAAGCGAGGGATACAAAGACGAAGAAGGTACAGTCCTGCTCACTTGGAGCTCTTAGTCTGATAGAAGAGATGAAGGGATTAACAGTATGATGTTGTAATAGAGGTTTGCAAAAAGGTGATGGAGATCAATTAATAGAGGCTAGTAAACTATGAGGAGATCAAGGAAGCCTTCACAGAGGTGGTGGTACTTCAGTGGAGAGCTGAAGGATGAATAGGTGTTTGCCAGCAGGACAGGTGGGAATAGCACTTCAGGCAGAGGTGAGAACATAGATCAAAACACAGAGACAAGAAATAAAGTGGTAGAGTAGGAACTTCATAGCATATTTAGGAAATAGAAGATCTTTGGGTATGGATAGAATATAGGCTTTGACATGAGAAAGAATGACAGGAGAGGAGGCTGACAGGTGTGAATTCTTCTTGGAATGCTTGGTAAATTTCCCCTGTGAAATTGTCAGGTCCTGGGCTTTTCTATGTTGATGACTGATTCAATCCCTTTACTAGTTATTGGTCAACTGAGAGCTTCCATTTCTTCTTGAGTCAGTAGGTAGTTTGTGTGTTTCTAGGAATCTATCCATTTTGTCTAGGTTATCTAATTTCTTGTTGTACAGCTGTTCTTTTTATCCTCTTATAATCCCCTTTATTTCTGTGTGATTAGTAGTAATTGTCCTCTTTCATTTATGATTTTATTTATTTGTATAATCTCTCTTTGTTTTTGTCTGTTTCCATAAAGATTTGTTGATTTTGTTGATCTTGTCAAATAACCAACTTTTTGTTTTATTGATTCTATTTTTTAAAATTTTCTGTTTCATTTATCTCCATCCTAATCTCTGCTATTTCCTTCTGCTCCCTTTTGATTTAGTTTTCTCTTCTTTCTCTAGATCCTCCAGTTGTGAGGTTGAAACTCTGATTTGAGATTTCTTTTTTCTTAATATAAGCATTTAAGGCTATATATTTCCCTGTCAGCACATCCTTTGCTTTATCCCATAAGTTTTGGTATGTTGTGTTTTCATTTTCACTCACATCAAGATATTTCATAATTTCTCTTATGATTTCTTGTTTGAACCATTGGATGTTTAAGGTCATGTTTCCACATATTTATGAATTTTCCAGTTCTTACTGTTACTGATTTGTAACTTCATTCTATTGTGTTTGGAAAAGATACATTGTTTGATTTCAATATTTTTGGGATTATTCAGACTTGTTTTGTGAGCTAACATGGTCTATTCTGGAGAAAGATCCATGTGCACTAGAGAAGCATGTGTATTCTGCTGCTGTTGGGTGAAGTATTAAATATATGTCTGTTGGGTTTATAGCATCATTCAAGTCTTTTATCTCCTTTTGAACTTGTGTGTAGATATTCAATCCTTATTTAAAGTGATGTACTAAATTCTTCTACTATTAATATAAAACAGTCTATTTCTCTTTCAAATATGCCAATATTTGCTTTATATATTTTGGGGCTTTGGCAGTAGGTGCGTATATATTTATAATTGTTGTGTCTTCTTGTTGAATTGACCCTTTTAGCATTGTATAGTACCTTCTTTGTCCCTCAAAACAGGGTTTGACTTAAATACTATTTTATCTGATATTAGTAGAGCTACCCCAGCTCTCTTTTGGTTATTATTTGAATGATATATGATTTTTCCATCTTTTCACTTTCAAACTACTTGTGTCTTTAAATTTAAGGTGAGTCTCTTATAAACAGCATACAGTTGGGTTATGCTTTTTAATCCATTCTGTCAATCATTGCCTTTTGACTGGGCAGCTTATTTATAATTAAGGTAACTACTAATAACACAGGGCTTTCTTCTGCTATTTTTTCTTTGTAAGTCTTATACTTTTTTTTGTCTCATAATTCTTCCTTTAATGCCTGCTTTCCTATTTATTTTTTTGTATTGTCTCTTCTCATTTCTATCTGGATACATTTCTCATATATTTTCTGTGTGTTAACTTGGTGATAAAATTTAACATCCTAAATATATGATAATCATATTTGATTTGATATCAACTGCACTTAAATAGCAGTGTTCCTATACCCCTTCACCCCTCCACCTTTTCTGTATTGTACATCTAAATTATATCTTTGTATATTGTATATCCAAAACCACAGATTTATCAATACTTTAGTACATATAAATTGTAGCATCCGTGGGGAGTAAGGGGTGGAATTATATATATAAAAAATACCATACAATATAGTACTGGCATTTATAACTTCTCAAATGGTCAACTTTACTAAACTTCTTCATTTCTTTATGCTGCTTTGAATCAGTGCCTACTCCTTTCCTTTCAGTCTGAAGAGCCCCCTTTAGTATTGCTTATAGACTTGATGATGAATTCCCTCAGCTTTTTTTTTTTTTTTTAAATCTAAGAATGTCTTAATCTCCTCATTTTTAAAGAATATCGCACTGGATATAAAATTCTTGGCTGGCAATTGCTTTCTTTCACTACTTGAAGTATTTCCACCCACTACCTTCTTGTGTCTACGGTTTTTGATGAGAAATCAGCACTTAATCTAATTGGGACTCTGTTGTACATAACATGCTGCTTTTTACTTGCAGCTTTCATAACTCTTTGTTTTTTGTTGCCTCAAGTTGCTTTTGCCTGGAGAGCAAATTCTAGGAGGGGACACGACAGAGAGGAGTTTTCCAAGTCAATCTTTCCCAGCCAGAACAAGCCCAAGTACCCACAAAGGGAGCATCTGCTGGCTCCTAACTGTGGATGAGCAAAAGATCAGTAAGGGGTCGAGGATCTTCTCCCAAGGCTCCTCAAAGCTGTGCTTTCTTGACCTGCCCAGGAAATGCAGCCCTTCAACTGTCTTCTGCAACTCTGAAGAAGTATCTTGTCTTTAAGTCTCCTCTTTGCCTTTGTCTGGGGTGGTTGGGTTGGAACAATGAACACCCTCAGAGCCAGGACCCCAGCAATCTGAGTTAGCTAATCAAAAGCAGGGGGTAGTGATCAGCCCCATCCCCACCTCCCACCCCTGTCTTGGAGAACCAAGTTCCTATGTCTCTCTTTGGTGCCAGCAAGCTGCTTCGGGTGTTGGATCCCACTATGGCTTGTGCAGAGAACAATTTACTGGTATTTACTGTAATTTGCCAGCCTCTTTCTCCTGCTTTTCCTTGTATGCTGTATGGTGTTCCAATCAATTGGAGCTTTTAAATAATTGATTAAGAGAGTTATTGCTTCTACAATAGTTGTTGTGGTGGAGGGTCTGGTTCCTGGGGCTTCTTGTTCTGCCATCTTTCTACAATTATCCATTTTTAAAGTGGATTTTTCTTGATTTGGCACTTGCCCAGTTACTGCTGCCCTTCAACTGTTTTCTAGAGTTTTGAGGAAGATGGATCTCCAGTTTTTGCTAGTTGTTCAAAGATTCTATCATACTGTAGAGCCTCTTATATTGCCATCTTGCTCTCCAACTTGCCTTTTTGTTGGTCTCTTGGTTCCAGTTTCTAGACTTTTCCTGTGCATGTGATCACCTAGTCTTGCTTTACAGAGTTTGGCATTTGACCTTTGCTTCTAGACATATTTTTGCCCGGGAGTTACCTGGTTCATTTCCAGCATGTCTGGCTTCTTTCTATACAACCTCTCAAATACGGGGTCTCTATATGTAGGGCTATGGCATTAGCAGCCAGTTCATGTGTTCATTATTAAATGATTGTGAGTCATACTCAGTTAATAATTTTGAGACTGATATTAAAGGTCTGATTTGTTTTGAAGACATCAGAGAAGGTAAAAATTGGATGGAAAATAATATCCATCTTCCTGCTTAGTATCATTTTGGGGAGCTCATACTTTATAAACATGCAGACAAGCTATACATGCACAGTAGTATAACTTCCCACTTAACATAATTGTTGCTTGTGTTGGAAGAGTATTAACAACCCCCTTAACATTATGTTAAAGGCTTATCTCTAGAGAGTGGAAACCAAAGAAGTTTCTCTGACTCATACAACCTTCCTGAGAATTGATTAAGAGAATCAGCCCCAGAGGAGTAGGGAATTTAGAAAGGTAGAATGGCTTTTCTGATGGTTCCTTGTAGGTTTAAAATAGCTTAATGTTTACCCTTTAGGATCACTGAACTTGAAAATCAGTAAATAGAAATGGTTCAAATAAACAGCCAAGGTAAGAAGTGGCATATACTACTTTTTAAAAAATTAGAGACTAGAGACAGCATATATTAAGCTTTTCTCAAATACATATTTTCAAAAGAATGATAGTATTATTTAGCTTATAAAAACAAAGTAGTTTATTATAAAAGATATAAAGCAGCAAAGAAAGGTGGGAAGAAGAAAAAAAAAATCACTCCGAATCCCATCACACAGAAATAACTATCATTAACAATTGGCAAACATCACCTTAGGCATCTCTCCATGTGTAAACACCTGCAAAAGGAAAGAAATATAGAAAAACTGAATTGGAAATATCCCACAACACTATTTAAAATTAAAAAAATGTAAACTCTACTTTGACTCAATTTTTAAAAAACCCTGGAAATGTGAAATGAGTTACAAAATTTAAGGTTCAAGAAATATTAGTTCCCAAAATATTTCTCTGAAATTTAAAAAATAAGATCACAAAACAATTAAAAGATTTGTGACATATTTTTTAAAACAACATGTTTCAAAGTAGGCAATATTTATTGCTTATATGCTATGAAAAATGGAAAAATAACTGTTAGTCTTTGTATGCTAACATTTATATAATATTTATGTTCTGTTTACAACCATTATTACCACAGTTATTTTGTTTTATTTTACATGTAAATTAATTCAGTATTCACAATCAGCCCTTTTCCCAGTGTCTCTACTTTTGAGATTTTCATTTTGATCCACATCATGATAGTTGGACTTCTTTAGTGAGTAGGATCTCCCTCTCCCTCCCCAGTCAAGAATGACTATGTCTCTTTGTTTCTCTTCTCCCTCTCAAACTTTGGAGACTTTGTTCACTGTCCTTTATTATTGAGGGTGACTGAGGCCAACCTGCATTTCCCCCACAATATCCACATCTTGGTTTTTGCCTTGATGTCTATGTATTTTTTTCTTTCAATGCAATTAGTGCTTCTTGTTCATGTATCAAGTTTTCCTGAAATACAAAACTCCCTTTTGGCCTTTTTTCTAGAAAGTTTTCTTTTAATTTATTTAAAAATGTATTTATTTTTCTTGCTTTTATTTCTTCTTAAGGAACACCAGTTTTATGTATGTTGCCTCTCCAAGGTCTGTCTTCCATAGTTATCATCTTTTCTTTTATTATTTATATATTTCTTTCTTTTCCATTTGATTTTTGTATGATTTGATCCTTTCCTCTCAGTCTCTTGTTCCAGTAATGTTTATGCTGTATTTATTGGTTGTGCTGTGGCTTTCAACCTGGTAATTTTTATTTCTGGAGATCAATAGTTTCTGTGAGATTCTATAGCTTTGCACAACCTATCTAGTGATATATGTTCTCCACCTGCATTCCATCTTCATTTTTGAAGTATCTATACTTCATCTTATAAAAATTGTTGATTATTATGTACTTTTTTTTTTTTAGGTACCAGGACTGGGGATTGAACTTGGGAACTCATATGAGGAAGGCCAGCACTCAACCACTGAGCCACATTGGCTCACCTGAGTTGGCCCCCTCATCTGTTTGCACTTTTTTTTTTTTTTTAAGATTTTTATTCATTTATTTATTTTCCTCCCTTCCCCTCTTCTCAACCTGTTTTTGCTGTCTACATTGTCTTCTCATTTCTGTCCTCTAGGATTCACCAGGATTCAATCCTGGAGCCCTCCAATGGGGAGAGAGTTTCCCTGTCAATTGTCAATTGTGCCACCTCAATTGCTGGTTTCTGCTGTGCTTCACCTTGACTCTCCCCTTGTCTCTCTTTTGATGTGTCATCATCTTGCTGCGTGACTCACCTGTGCAGAGTACTGGCTCACCACATGGGCACTCACATGGGCACTGGCTCACCATGCAGGCACTTGTGTAGGCACTGGCTTGCCACATGGTCATGCTTTCTCTTCTTCTTTTTCACCGGGAAGCCCCAGAGATCAAACCCAGCTCCTCCCATATGGTAGGCGGAAGCTCTATCACTTGAGCCACATCTGCTTCTGTTTGCACTTTGTTTTGCTTGTTGTTTTTGCTCATTGTTTTTTGCTTGTTGTTTGCTTGTTTTCTATTTATTTTTATGTGAGGCATTTTGCCTGCCAAATAACAACATGAGGATGAGTAGACAAATTAGTTGGAACATTTACTAAACTGTTAGTTACACTGCATGACAGGACATTTTCTTTCAGCTCAGAGTTTTAGAAGCAGCTGTTACTCACTAAAAAGTCCCACATGTCACAGACTCACCATGTTGTAATCTAGTTGTGGCTGCCTTCCTTTTCTTCTTTATCCTGCTTTCGGTCTGCTGGCCTCTCAGCTAGGATGAGAAGTCCTACTCAACATGGCTTCTCCAGTGGCTCCACTTCCTGTCAGTCTTCAAAGTCACTCCACAAGTATAAATTTTCTCCCCTTTCAGGAAGGTACCACCCCTGTTAAGAAGGCATGGCTTAAGCATTTTTGTTTGCCTATTTCCCGGTTTCATCAAAGACAGGCAAGGTTTATTTCCCCCTCTATTAGGCTATTCTCTGTCATTTTGTGGCCCATTCATATCCATAGATCTCATGGTTGCAACCATGGGTCTTAAAGTTGCATTCACTTTTGCCCATAGAGTGGACCTGCTCAATATATCAACCAAGAAAAAAAAAAAAAAAAAGATTGTCTTATTTTCTAATGATTCAGAATCAGGATTTTTACATGCCAAAACAGGAGTTTCTGCCTTCTTTTGAAGTATCAAATAATCTGGTGACTCTGAGCCCACATTCCATCAGCCTGAAGTGCTTTAGAGCTAAGCAGCCCTTCTGCAGGTGCACAGTCCCTACACCCCCTAATTCTACAATGTAGCCCATTTCACTCTGGATTGAATCCTGTCCCCCACAAAAGGCAGGTTCAGGTCTCAATCCTTGTCTGGTGGGTGTGAATTCATTTGTCAATTGGACCTTTGAAGCTGCTATTAGTTAAGGTGCACCCAAAGGGCACACCCCTTTGGGTGAACGAGGGTGGGTCTTAATCCACTCTGGCTGAAGTCCTTATAAGCAAAGGAATCTGGACAAGGGAGAGGAGCCATGGGAGAAGCAAGAAGCTGGAAGTCAAAGGGACCCAAAAAGGAGAAGACGCTGCCCTGTGCCTAGTTATGTGATAGTAAAGCCAAGGACAGGCCAGCAGCCACCCCTGGAATGCCACAGTCCTGAGGGAGAAAGTGTCACCCTGCTGATGCCTCCATTTGGGATTCTAGCCTCAAAGCATGAGCCAACAAATTCCCACTGTTTATGCCAATCCATTGTATGGTATTTGTTTTAGCAGCCAGGAAGCCAAAACAGCTTTTGGGGCTGGAGAGTGGGGTGGGTTACACAAATAACTAAAAAGGTAATAACGGCTTTGGAACTGGGTTATGGGTAGAGGCTAGAAGAGTTGTGAGGGGCTGGATAGAAAAGACTAGAGTGCTTTTTACTGGATAAACCTTGGGAGTAGGGTCTAGACCCTGAGGGAGTATCATGCTACAGCCTGAAGAGCACGCGTGGTTCTCAGTGCCCTTCCACTGCGATGTCATGGCACTTGGCCGATGTTCTTAATGGTTTTACTTTTATTGTTGCCTACTTAAGGAGCCTTTTCTGATCTATTCCTCCCATATAGCCTTCCCTACGAAATTTTAATATTATAGTCATGTTATGTATCTGTTTATGTACTGCATGTGTATTGGTGCTTTATTCATAAAAAAGTTAGATTTTTTCCACTCTGCAAAAATCAATTTTTGTCCCTTTGGGGGTGACACTGCCCCTGTTGAGAATGCCTGGTGCAAGGCCTTTTATTGTGCCTATTTCCTGGTTTCATTAAAGATGGGAAAAGTTTATTTTCCCTTACATTTTTTATTATTTTTTTTATTATCTCTGTGTTTTGCAAGAGAGCAGTAGAGTAAAATTGCCTTTATTTTTGCCATCTTTGACCAGAAGTTCACATTTGTTTTGGAAAAATACTCAAATAACTTTAGAAGATTTTAAGATGTGAGATGAAAATGTGTGGATTAAGAGCTCCGAGTTTACTGATCTCCACGGGTTAGACTAATCACGTAGTCCCCAGGACTCTCTTTTTGGGGAGCCATTTATTCATCATCAAATATAATTGAGCATTTCATAATTGCAAGGAACCATGCAAATCAGAGTTAAAAGACATAAAAATGTGTGACTTTTTTCTTTTACTTTCCAGGGGTTTTATACTTCAGTCATAAAGTGAAGGCATACCCTCATTCATTTATGTTACTATTCATTTATGGAGTGCCTAGTAGGTATCTGACACCGTGTCAGAGGCTAGAGATAAAAAGGCAAGAAGACGTCAGCTCTGCCCTTAAAGAAATAAACACATGCACAGATAATAAATGCAAGGTTAACAGATAGCATCTCTCAAGCAGTTTATGAGAAATATAATTGATGTTTATTCTAGCACATCTCTGGAAGGAAGGAGTGATTCCCACCTGTGGACTTCAGGGAGGAGAGATATCTGAGCTGGCTCTTAATGGATTTGCAGGGTTTTGATTGGCATCGATGGGGGAAGATGGAACCTTCGGACGAGGCGAGGTCATAAGCAACCCAGAGCACTGACATGGGTAAGAACGAAGAACAACTGGGCAGGCAAGTAGTGCAGACAGTGGGAGCTGAGGCTTTCCTTTCAGCAGTGGAAAGTTATGGCTTGAAAGGCTAGTTAGGGTCAGATGGCTATTGCTAAAATTTTGGTGCCGATGGCAAGGAGGGGAATGATGTGATCAAAGCAAGGCTGTTGGTGGATTAGATGTTAGCCTCGAGCAGGATAGAACAGAGAAAGAAAGAAATGAAAAGAAACTAAAACATGTTACTACTTACTATCTACCAAGCCCTGTGAAGTTCCTTCATCTTAATCCTCAGGAATGTAGGCGCAAGGAGGCATTTTATTTCCATTTTAAGGATGAGGAAACTGAGGCTCAAAGAATTTGTGAAATTTTCCCCAAATCCTAAATCTAACATAGGAAAGGATCAGGGTGAGCGTTCCTGACCATCTGACTTTAGAAACCATAGTTTAACCTCTTTCCTCCACGATATGAGGAGGGCGTGGCATTGTGGAGAGCTCATAATTAGCTAACTATAAGATATTAGCTTACATAGAACATGCCAAAACTAAAGATACAAAAGCGTGCAAGTTTGTCGGGATACAATCTCCACCCCTCCAGCCTTCTGAATTTGGAGAGAATTTTTGATAGACTTGGAGAAGGGTGTGAACCATTCCCACTAATTCCTAAATTGGTCTATTAGATCCTGAACCAGCACAACTGGAACACAGACTCTCACAACCAAAATTTCACTGGTAAACTTTTATGTTTTATTTTTTCTATTCAAATAGAGCCTTTCAAGCTCTCAAAGAAAAGGAAGACAAACCGTGGAGGCGATAATGAGAATTCTCCTGCTCCAACTTGCTCGGAATCCTGTAACCACCCGCTCTCTCCCCCGAGGTTCCGTGCTGGCAGGTATAGTAGAGAACAAAGGGCAGTGTTTGGGGAGCTGTACAACACAGTGGACCTTCTCCTTACCCTGCCTGTTGGAGACAGAGAGAGAGAGACTCTGAGTATGTGTGTGTGTGTACGCACACATATTACCCTAGACTGACAAGACTTAGAATGTTAGGATTAAGCCGAAAAGTTTCTTAAACTCACTTCCAAGGATTTTTGCTTCTCTAGTGCTGGGCAAGCTTTCCTAACCTTTCCTTAAAGTACAGCGCAGTCTAGAGATACGTATTCATTTAAGTGCTTTCAAACGGTTTCTGAGAAAGACAGGATTTCTCAAAGCTAGTTCAAAGGTATTTGGTGTTGATTTTATAAAGAGAACTTTGATTTGATTTCTAATAAAGCTCATGTACCTAGAAAAGAGAAAAGGAAAGAAGCCCTAGGGGCTCTTCTGGCTGGTGAATCCCACCAGAGATCTGGGATTTCCCCTGGTCCAACTTTGTATGCCCCCATTTTACACCTTCAGAGATCCCTTGTCTTCCACAGACTGACCTGGGTCAACCGTGTCCCACAGGAGCCTTTTCTTGTTTCCTGGGGTTTCATTTAGTGCAAAAGAAAAAGCCACACTGCTAAGGTGTGAGAGGTGGGGTTGAAGAGTTCCTCTTTCTATCTTTTCCAGTGTTTCTGGGCTTGGCAGCATCTTGTTTTGCTATGGAAGAGCAATCAGTGGAGATTCTCGCACTGTTGGTGCACCTTTACAGATCGTGGTCTTGATCAAGGTGCAACGTGAAAGAAAGCTGAGGCCCTTGGTTTCTGCTGTATGAGCAGCAGTGTGACAAACAGCTCAGTCTGAGTGGTCATGACTGGACCAGATCTTGGCATCCTCGGACGGCAGCCAGAGTGTTGAGTTTGATTTTGAATGCCACATTATGGAAGTGACAGGGACAAATTGGTACGTTCAGAGGAGAGCACTAAAGATCAGGAAGTATCCGGAAATTGAGGCACAGTTGATGCTTATTCTGGGAAAAGGAACCCTGGGGTTAGACTGGTTGTGTGCTGTTCCAGGCAAAGATAAATAAATGCCAAAATGAGTTCCGAGGAAGGAATGCATTTCTAACGGTAATGGAATGGGCGGGGAGTTCCCTGAGATCAGAAATATTCTGATTTCGCAGGTTCTCACAGGGGAACTTGTTTGCACAAGTGTATGCACAGCTGTTACCACTGGGTCACCAAACCCAATCTTCTCAGTCCCTATCTTATTTAACTTTTCAGAAGCATTGGACATAATGCCAGCATCAACTTGGTGGAAACAGATCTTTTTCTCGATTTCCAATAGCATCATACTCACCCAGGGTTTTCTTCCCAGAGCACTGACCTTAATCTTAGTCAACCTCTATAGCAGGGGTTCTTAACAATTTTTGTTCCACGGACCCCTCTGCCAGTCAGGTGAAAACCACGGACCCCTTACTAAGTCCACACTATACTGTGTATTATTTGATAAATATATCACACCCGCACCAACATGTACCCACAAGAATAATGTTGTCTTTTTAAAATTTCAATTCAAGTTCACGGATCCCTAGTTAAGAACCCCTGCTCTAAATGCTGGAGTGCCCCGAGGGGGCCTTCCTTAGGATTCCTCGCTCCTTATGGTAGTTCAGAAACAGCTGCAAATTCCTGGACACTCCTCCTGCCCAGAAGTGAGGGTATAAATTTCTCTCCTTGAATCAGGGTTGAATGCAGTGACTCATTGTAATCAACAGAATGCAGAAGAGATGATTTGTACCAGAGACCAGGAAAGGCCAGGAAGCTTCCACCTGGTTCTCTTGAGATCCTCATCTCTGGACTCCTCAGCTGCTAGACTAAGGATAACAGAGCAGGAGGAAACCAGGTCTCGTAGAGAGGCCGTGTGTAATATCCCCGCTGAGGACCCTGCTGTGTTCGGTCAAATTCCTGCCCCACGGAAACCATGGGCATAATTAAATGGTTGCTTTATGCAACTGAGTCTGGGATGCTTATGATACAGCAACAGCAGCCAACACATTCCCTAAGGGACCTCATCCTGTAGCATGACTTTAAATATCACCTATAAATACACATGACTTCCAAATATATCTTTCCAGCTCTGACCTCTTCCCAGAACTCCAGGCTCTGAAATCCAATTATCTAAGTGTCTACTTGATCTCTCTGCTTGGGTATTTAATAAGCATGATCTCAAACTCGATATGACTAAACCGGAAAGCGTGACATCAACCTCACACTTGCTTCTTTCCTTTTCCCCGTCTCTGAATACACCAAATCTGTGAGTCTTGTTTCCATCTTTTAGCTCCAATGCCATTAACTGTATCAGCAAGTTCCGTTCACTCCTCCTATAAATTGTGTCTGGACTCTGCTCCCTCCTGACCATCTCATCCACCTCTATCCTAACCCAAGTTACTGTCAGCTCTTTTCTAGTCTACTGCAATAGCCACTCAACTATTTGTCCTGTTTGCATTCTTGTCCTCTTAAAATCCAAGTTCCACATGGTAGCCTGTCCCAGTGTAATAAATCACGCCTAAACTTAGTGGCTTAAAATAACAACATTTATTCTCTCATGGTCTCTGCAGGTCAGGAACTGAGTCTCCAGGCTCGACTGGGAAGGAGCTGCTTCTTTGCTCACTCACTACATTGAGGCGGTTGTCGGCAGCACCCAGTTCCTCAGGGGCTACTGGCAGGAGCGCAGTTCCTCATGGACTGTTGACCAAAGGTCCCCCTTGGTCCCTGCGCCATGTGGCCTCTCCATGGAGCAGCTGACAGCATGGCAGCCGGCTCCGTCAGAGGGACGGAGAGGGCGAGACCGTGTGCAGGACAAGAGAGAGAGAGAGCTAGCGTGGGAGTCCTCGCCTTCTGTAATCTAATTGTGGGCTTGACACTCCATCATTCTGTCACATTCTGTTAGTCGCTGGGTGCAGCCCACTCTCCAGGGGAGGGGGTTAACAGAAGGCTCCACCAGGAGGTGGGAATCACTGCGAACCAGGTCAGAAGCTGCCCACCGCATAGCTGCAGGGTGATCTTTTAAAATCCCAAATCAAGTCCTTCCTAAAAGGGTGTGTCTGCACTTTAGAAGAAACCCAAATGTCTTAAGCCTTGCACAGCCCTCTGTGGCTCATCCCTGCAGGTTTCTCTCTGTACTGTGCGCTTGTCCATTTCAGTGCAGTCACTTTGGTTCTTTGTGTTCCTTGAATTCACTGGGCATGCCCCTACCCCGGGGCCTTTGCAGGAACGGGGACTCTGTTCCGCCTGGGCTGTGGAGGGACTTGAAGCTGTTGCAGCTCCAGCGGCACTTCCTCAGAGAGGTCTTCCCTCGTCTCGGTCTACCTCATCCTCCTCTTCAGTCCTTGGCATTGCTCTTATCCCTCCTCAAGAGTGTTCTTGTTCGTGTGTTTATTAATTTATTAGCACTCTCTCTCTGCCCTGCCCTGCCTGAGTGCAAGGAAGGCTTCGTGAGAGCTGGGGCTTTTTCTGCCGTCGTTGCCACTGCCTTCTCCTTCCTGAGACCTCCTGCGGGTCCTGCCTGACTCGGAGGACGTGAGAGACTCCTGGACACATTTGCCCTCATCAGCTGTGCCACGGGGGACGCAGCTAACCTGCTCTATTCAGCTTTATTAGCTGAATAGATGTGGATTCACCTTTGGTGTGGATTCACCTTTGAATACATTCCCTGTCTAAAGTCCAGACACCACAGGGACCTTTGTTTTAGCAATTCAGGGAATGAACAGATTGGATTTAATATATTGGCCAGTTGCAGCCTTGGCCCATACACGCTACACCTTCAGTCATATAAATCTCTATTAACGGAATTATCAGAGAATTCTGAATACACAACTAA
Organism: Dasypus novemcinctus; assembly: GCF_030445035.2. NCBI lineage: Eukaryota > Metazoa > Chordata > Mammalia > Cingulata > Dasypodidae > Dasypus > Dasypus novemcinctus. The sequence continues at coordinate 87,000,305 of NC_080687.1, read as the reverse complement.
GCTTACAACAGCTAGCAGTTACTTGATACTTAAAAGATGGCAGAAATTGTTTCAAATGCTTTATGTGTATTCATGCAATTTAACCATCACAACACTCCTCTTCTACAGATGAAGAGAGTGAGGCACAGAGAAGCTAAGTAAGTTGCCCAAGGTCACACAGGTAGTAAAAGTGGTAATGCTTTAATTCGACCTCACCGTCTTAACTTTACGTGTCTTGCTTTTAACTAGTGCACGTTCCTGCCACTCTTGGCATATGAACTTTTGAAAATCTCTCCAGTACTGTCAGCAGAGGAATAGGCTGGGTTCCAGATTCATGTAACATCCCCTCATCACTACCAGGTATTTTTCAAAATTACTTAGGCAGAACTTGCGGTCTCTTGGCTCGATTTATTTATTGTCTTCATGAACTGTATTTCCACCATTTTAGTGACTTTGTTCCAACTTTCTGGGATGGAGTGAGGAGAAATATTGAAATGTAAAATGGAGGGGGGGAGATTCTCCAAAGTGCTCTTTGAAGACAACATTTTATGCAGGGAACAGATTATTTCTCTAAATATCTCCCAGATCTGCCCTGGCCTGTAGCTGTGGGAGGGCATTCAGATAATTTTGAGGCTTTTTTTTTTTGGCAGAAAGAGAATGACGTTAGCTTGGTTATGACCTAAAAAGTACTCTCCTCCTCCAAAGATGTTGTGGGCTCAAGATCCCTCCTATGTTACAGCGCAGCAACTGTCACAGAGCGGGCTCTGGCTGGGTAACTGCTCTCTTCTTTGTTCGTGTGGAGCTATACCCATCTGGAAAGTTCCAGTCCCTTATCGTATCCCCCTGCAAACTTCTCTCCATGCCTATTTGGGAATTGAGTCGACAATTTTCCAACGAAGGACTTTCTTCTGCCCTGATGATGATCATCATAAGGCAGATGCCACGCCTTGCGATGGAAAAAGACCTCCTTGTTTCCTCCTCTCTCCCTTCTGAGAAAGAACAGCAGTGTCTTGGAGACAGGAGGAAAACAGTGGCCAAAGAAAAATGACTGATTGAAAAGCAGCCAGGGTCCCTGTGAGAGGCCCGTCGCCCCGTCTCCCCAAGGGGCCAGCCTTCTCCTGCTGTTTGCACGCAGGGAACTGGAGTGCCAGCGCCACTGTCTTGGGTGCATGCTGTCGCCCGGTAGAAAGAATGCTATTTTTTCTATTTAAGCTGAACATTCACCTGAACAAATAACAGATGTTGATGAATATTAATTTGTGCTTAGATTAATGCTTCAAAGTGTCAATTTAATTTCTGTGTTACTGCTCAGCCTCTGATTGTAATGAGCTACTTGAGGATGTGGGGAGCGCACACCTGGCTGGGGGGCAGGGCTGGGGCTCTCCAGGGAGTGGAGCTGGGACCTCAGACTTTTATCTCTCAGCGGTAGGACAATTCCGGTCCAGCCCAGGTGCCCCTGGAAGTCGCCAGCTGTTCACCCGCCCCACGGAGGGGTGGCTGCTCCTTAGTAAGAGACAGTATCAAACAGCCACATTTTTAATGTTTTCTTTTACAGAGCTGTTGCAAATTTACAGAAACATCATGCAGGAAGTGCAGAGTTCCCATACACCCTACTCTCACACACACAGTTTTCTCTGTTACTAACATTTTGTGTTAGTGTGATAACTTTGTTACAATTCATGAAAGAATATCATCATAATCACGCTATTAACATTAGTCTGCTGTTTACGTTAGGGTTTGTGATTTGTGTTGTACAGGTCTTTGGGTCTGGTGTGTGTGTGGTAACAAATATTACTTAAAATTTCCCTTTTTCCCCTTTTCAATGTCCAGTTTTGTGGTGTTAATTACATACGAAAAACAGTGTGCCTATCAACTGTTGGCAAAACTCTTCTGTCCCCTCAGACAGAAACTCCACGTCCGTGCACCATTAACTGCCCATTCTCCTCCCCTGCTCGGCCCCTCAGAACTTCTATTCTACTTTTTCACTTCATGGATATGCATATATAGCTTGTCTCATACCAGTGAGGTCATGCAGGATTTGTCCCTTTTGTGTCTGGTTATTTCACTGAACAGGATGTCTTCAAGGTTCATCTATGTTGTCACATATATCAAAACTTCATTCCTTTATGTGAGTGAATAATATTCCACTGTTTGTTTATACCATCTTTTATGTATCCATTCATCTGTGTATGGACACTTGGGTTGTTTCTATCTTTTGGCAATTGAGAATAAGGCCACTATGAACATCAGTAGGCAAATGTCTGTTTGAGCTCCTGCTTTCAATTCTTTTGGGTATATACCTAGAGAGGGACTGCTGCTGGGTCATATGACAATTCTATACATAACTTTCTGAGGAACCACCAGATTGTCTTCCTAGTGGCTGCATCTTTTTACATTCCTACCAGCAATATACAGGTGTTCCTATTTCTCCATATCTTCTCCAACACTTGTTTTTTCTGTTTTTTTTTAAAATATATATATTAGCCATTCTATGGAGTGTGAGATGGTATCTCATTATGATTTTTTTTTTTTTGCATTTCCCTAATGCTAATGACTTTAGGCATCTTTTCATGTGCTTATTGTCCATTGGTATATCTTCTTTAGAGAAATGTATTTTCTTTACCCATTTTTAAATTGGGCTGTGTATCTTTTTGTTCATGAGTTGTAGATGCTCTTTGTATACTCTGGAAATTAAACCTTTATCAGATATAAGGTTTGCAGATATTTTCTCCCATTCTATAGGTTTATCCATGAATATATAGAATTCTCCCTCATTTTGAAGGACAGTTTTGCTGTCAGAATTTTTCTTTCAGTACCTTAAATACGCCATACCACTGTCTTCTCTAAGTTTTCTGATGAGAAATTGGAATTCAGCCTTACTGAGGATCCCTTGTATGTGACAAATCACATTTCTCTTACTGATTTCAGAATTCTTTTTCTTTGGCTTTTGACATTTTGATTAGTATGTGTTCTGCAGTAGGTCTAATCGGGTGTATCCTGTTTGGTATATATTGTGCTTCTTGGATGTGTATATTTATGCCTATTATTATAAGAGTTAGGAAAGTTTCAGTCATTTTTCCTTAAATATTCTTTCTGTCCCTTTTCTCTTCTCTGCTCCTCTTGAGACTCCCATAATGCATATGTTGGTATGCTTTGTGTGGTCCCACAGATCCCTTAGTTCTGCTCACTTTTGAAAATTATTTTCTCCGTGTGCTCCTGTGACTGTATGACTTTGAGTGTCCTGCTTTCTAGTTGACTGATTCTTTCTTCTGCCTGTTCAAATATGCTGTTGCATTCCTCTAGTGTATTTGTCATTTCCATTATTGTATTTTTCATCCCCATAAGTTCTGTTATATTCCTTTTTAAATGCTATAATACTTATTTATGTTCACACATTTTTTTCTTAGCTCTATAACCATATATTTGTATCCATATTTTCCTTTAGCTCTTTGAATTGATTTAGAAGATTTGATTGTACATCTTTGATTAGTTGTTCAAATGTCTATGTTTCCTCTAAAGTTTTAACTTTTTCCCTTGAATGAGCGATTTTTTCCTTTTTCTTTGTATGACTTGTGATCTTTCATTGATGTCTGGGTATTTGATTATTTTGATGTGCTAACTCTGGAAGACGGTTTCTCTCTCTTGCCTGGTTTTTAATGCAGAGCAATTTTTAAGATTGTTCTATTACCTGGGACTGTCACCCCTCCAGGAGAGGATTTTCTTTCCTCTAATCTTCCTCTGGGGGTCCTGGGATGTTCCCTTTGTTTTTATGCAAATTTTGCTCCCCAGCAGTAGCATTTACGCAATTGCTCCCCCAGGTTCAGAGCTGCCTTTTCACTACAGCTTTCAGTCCTGGATCCACCCTGCCTTACAGTGGTTCAGTTTTCCCCTTTTCCACGTGGGCTTTTCTGTCTCCTGTAACTTCTGCTGTTAGGGGATCCCACCCCACAGAGCCGGATGGGATCAGTGTTCAAAAATGCCTGATTTTTCATTAAGGTGCACCAGCAATTAGGTACTGGGCTGGGAATGTGCACAACTTGCCAACAGTTCTGCCAGGAATCCTTCTTGTTTCCTGGAAACCGCTTTGTCTGTACTTGCTGGTCAATCACTAGGGCCCTGCCTAGGTCTGTGTGGCCTTGGGTCCCCAGGCCTGAATGTGCATAGGACTCTAGGTTGCTGCTGGGGTGGCAGGAGGTGCTGGAGAGCTGCTACTGTGTGACTCTTAAGCCACGAAGCCCAAATGTGGAGGAGGTCTGGACTGGCAGGCCTGAGTTGTAGTTCTCCTACCACTTTTTTTTTTAAATTGCCTTTGCTTCAGCTTTGTGGAGTTGCTCTCCAGTCTCTCTTCTCCAGAGTTCTAAGCGAGTAGAACCCTTTTTTATTTAGCTGCCAGGGGAAGGAAACTTCCCCTGGGTTGTCTTATGCCTCCATCTCGCTGACATCACCCTGGCTTCCTGAGGAGGAACTGGAGCTGAGTGAGTGGCCAAGCTGGGCTTCCCAGCCCTCAGAGGGACAGGCAACTGCGGTGACCGCCGCGTCATCTCCCATTTTGTTTTGCTCATTTCTGTTGCTGATTTTTGAGTTCCTACAAAACTTTAATTTTATTTAGTATCTTTGGAAGTCCACTTGGATAAGTGAAGAGGGCCTGCCTTTGGAGTGAGGCATACCAAGATTTAAATCCCAGCCCTTGAACTCCCTGATTTAGGCACATTTCTTAATCTCTCTGAGTCTTGGCTTCCTCACTTGTACAGAGAGCTCATGGAGCCCCTGAGAAGATTAAATGAGATTACCTGTGTCTGTCTTATCGCAGGGCCTAATGTGAAGGAGTGTTGGACACCTGAAGTTCCTTGTCCTCTTTCTCTTCAGTTGGATAAAACCTATTGTCAAATGATGCAAAAACTGAACATTTTCTGTATTGCGTTTTCAAATATCTTTCTGTTACAAATGTTCATGTCTTTACGTTGCCTGATTTCCTAATTCTCTGTGTGCCTTTTGAGTAACTTGGTAAGTAAACATGACATAGGTATTTTAATTTCGAGTTTTCTACCAGAATTATGTGAATTGTATGACTTAAAAAAAAAAAGAATGCTCTGGCACCATGTTCTATGTGCTTTTGACTTCCTTTGTTTCCTCTCTGTTAGGTGGACAAGTAGGATGGGCACTCTTTCATAGAACTTTAACCTCTCCGGACCCAGCCTCTGTCCTACCTTGGACTTGCCTTACCATTTCACAGTCTTGCTCCTCCTACATCACCCACTCTGTCCCACAGACAGGTTTGGGCACATCAACAACTATTGTCAAGATAATCCTGAGTGGCACCAGGAAGGTTTCTGCTTTGTGCAGGATTGCAAGGTCCAGCTATCCTGTCCTTGGAACTGTAGATGGCAGGTTTCCACAGGCTCTGTGGATCCCCACCTCTCTCTAAATTGCTTTCTGAATTTACATGGAAATTACTTCTCCTTAGAATGCTGGTCAGCTCTTTATATATCTAAAATTGAGATAAAATTTCAATTTAGATTAACAAAGACCTTCAAAATCTGGCCTTTATTCAATCATTCATTTGCTTATTTATAAAAATGTTGTTTAGAACTTACAGGATTTCTGGCTAGGTGCTTTTATGCCTGTTATCTCATCTAATTTTTAAACAGCATGAAGAGGACGGTATCATTACTCCTGTTGCAAAAAGAAGAATGGAAACTCAAATAAATGTAGACACTTGCCCGTCATCTCATAGTTAAGTGTTCAAACTTGTATTTCAACTCAGGTCTACTGACTTCAAGGCCAACGTGTCAGGCCACGCGGTACTGGCTTAGCAATAACCTTTGCATTCTTTTTGGGTATTATCTAGCTACCTTTGACCCTAAGAAATCCTGCTGCTCTTGATCTTTTCTCTCGCTCTCCATTATCTGGTCTACTCTTTGCCTTAGGCTATTTCAGTGACTTTGAGCCCCGTTGTCTCTTGCTGGGCTATTGCTCCTACTGGCTTCTTTCTCCCCTGCCCTTCTCTTCTTCCAAGGACTTTTCTCTTCCTTACCTCCTCTTTTCTGTCTCACTCTCTCGGTCCGTTGATTCTTTAATCACGTCCACATCCTGACCTCTGGTGTCATTTCTCTACAGCTGTCTTGCTGGAAGCGTCCATCGCTCATGTTTATTCACTCTGGGCATCAACACAGCTCCTGACCACTTAGTGACAATGCAACACTCCTTTTTTTTTCAAAGCAACAATTGCTCGTAACTCCTAATGCATTTTACGCAGCCTTAAGTCACCACTTTATACTGGAACACAGCCCAGTTCTCTACCTCTGCCGCCACTTTCAAACACAGCCTTGGTCCCCTGGGGGACATTGCATGTTCTTTCCCAAGCACTGGGAGGTGGCCTCCTGCTCATGTTATTATATGGTGCTTTTTCAACAAAACTAAAGGAGTCGAGATGTCTGACTGCTTTTCTGATGAGTTTAGTGCTCTCCTTAGGAGAGCTACTTGAACTCATCTGAAAGATTACCTGACTGAGAGTTCTGCCTGCAAGAACGGTTACCCCAAACTACCATAAGAAGCTGAAAATCTAGCTACCTTTAAAACTCCCAGAAAATAAGTTGAATTACTCCCTTGATAACATTAAAAACCATCCTCGATTTCAGGGCTTCATATTTTCTTCTGTCTGTACACAGTAACATGCTCATGTTGTGAGTGATCTGATTTTCTCTCTAGCATTGGTACTGCCCATAAGCTGGAGAATGTCAAATCCAATTCCCTTGTCTTGGTGTCTTGTCTGAGCTCTGCATCTGCATTTTCAGCTGTCTGCTTTCCTCTTGGATATTCTATAGACACCTTGCATGTAAGCTGTCCTCCTTTCCTGCGAAGTGCCCTCTCTCTTTTTTTCCCCTGGATTTCGATTACTAGAGTCACATCTTCCATTCCTAAGCTAATCACCCTCGTTCCTGGTTCTCTGTCCAATCAGTTAACAAACACCACCTTTCTAGTTCAGAATTATTCATATCTCCTTCTTCTGCTAAATTAAACTTGAACCCCTGTTGCTGTCTTGCTCTCTGATCCCTCTTCCAATCCAAATAAACTTCTCTCGAAAAAGTAAAACTGGCCACATGGCTGCTTTGCTTTGAAACTGCTGCTGGCATCCCATTGCCTAGGATAAACTTCTCAAGTCCCTAAGTTGCCATTCAGTCCTTCATGAACCCATCAGTTACTTCTCACTCCTCAAGCTCTGCCTCTCCACCCTCCCACCCCCCCAAGCATGCCAAACTCCTGCCGAATGGGGCTGCTCAGTAGGAGACCGCCTGCCCTCTCACGGACTTTGTGTCGACTTCAGCTGTAGTTGTGGGGCACCACTCTACAGTTCGCCTGTTTTCCTGCTTCTTTTCCCCTTTGGACTGTGGACCCTCCAGCAGCTAGTACAGGGCCTGGCCCTCAGCCCGAAAGTCAGGAATACTTTTGAATGATTGAAAGCTTCCGAACATGGAACTTCACTCTTTTTACATCGTTATCTTCCTCCCCGTAGTAGTCAGTGTTTGCCACAGGGAACAGAACAGACAGGGTGTACACTAAGAGACTTATTATAGGACTTGTATCACTCGATGTGGAGATTGGCAAGTCTGAAATTCACAGGGCAGGCTGTGAGGTGGGAACTGTGATTAAAATGATGGTGAATTCTGCAGGAGAAGTTGGCTGGCTGAAGAAGAGAGAGAGATTCTCCTTTCTGACTGCTGGACTCATCCTTTCTCCCTTTAAGGACTTCACATGATTGGATGAGACTTCTCTTATGGCTGAAGGCCATCTCCTTTGTTGATTGTAGATGCACACAGCCATAGATGCAATCAACTGACTAATGATTTAAATCCACCCATGAAATACCCTCACAGTAACAATTAGGCCAGTGCTTGCTTGACCAAGCAATTGACCACTATAACCTTGCAAGCGCTGACACACTAAATCGACCATCACACTTCATTTCTTTTTTCTCTTCGTCGAGAAAGATCCGAGGTAGCTTCCCAAAAATCCACAATGTGCAAGCTATAAATTAATAAGTAGACAAATAAAAATACAAGCTGGGGTAAAGTATGCCAAACATTTTTTCAAAGGCAGTGGGATAAAGTCAGGGATGGGGTTAGCACACCACCTGCTTGCTTGGGGGCAGGTACCAGGGAAGAGATGCAGAAATTGTTCTGAGCCCTAAGGAAGAGGCCAAGATCAGTTTATATAATTCTTAGCAACCATGTGTTAAAATAACACATGCTCGTCAGAAGAACAGTAACTTCAGGCCCTGAGAGCTGAGAGAAATTTCTCACAAGGGCAGGTGATAACGCAGTGAACGCTGCCCACCTCGCCCTCTGATTGAACAGCTACCACATGGCAGCGTGATTCCTGGATGAACTGCGGCAGAGGAGTGGGAGATTTGTGCAGGGTTTATGTGAATGACTCTTAATTGGGAAGTGGGAATGTATTTTCTCCTGGTGAGTGATGAAGAGGGACAGGAAAGAAATGGGGGAACGACCTTACCCAAGGACTAAAATTCCTGATGGTTTCATTCACTCATTTACTCATTCATTCATTCACTCACATATCAGGCAATAACTCTTAATTGAATATCTGTTTTATACGAGGCTTTCTGGGAGGCTTTCCCTCTGTCCCTCATTGCTCAAATCCTAAATTCGACCTGAAGTATTAGCTCTTTCAGTCAGAGGCCAGAGGCTGCAGCTGCCTCCACTGCTCTGTACAGGATTCGGCACTCAAGTGGAGGTTTTTCAGTGGCAGCTAATGGTTGTCATAGGGAGGAACAAAGAGGGCTCTTGGACATGCTTCTTTTTAAGCATTTAGGGAACATTTTCTGGCTCTGGAAGGATTGCTTTCACAGAGCAATTTTAGCCATTATCGACTGAGAATAAAACCTATTTTACAAAATTAAATTAGCCAGGCTTCCCTCCCAGATTCATTTTTCCTCCTCTAGTGTGGTGAAACTCATCTCTGTTTAGCAGGCCATGTAACCTCTCCTACCTTGTTCTTCCAATCATTCAGTAAAATAAAAAAGCTTTAAAAAAGGAGGTTGCAAATATAAACATGAGTGCAATTAAGATCTCAACTCCATTACATTAATATAACTCCTTTACATGGAGTTCATTATGATGCACATCAGGGTTTTAATGTTTTCTTCAGTTTAGTGCCATCCTTAGTTAGAAGGAAACAACGTGCTAGAGGAAACAATTGCCTCTTGGGTTGGAAAATAGTTTGAATAGGATTCCATTGTGATTAATTAAGCTCACACATGATAAAGTATAAAGAACTAAACAGTTGTTATTCAAATTGACAGCATATTCTGTGGACAAAAAAAGATTTACAACGTGAAATTAAAATTTTCCTGATATAATAATACATTATGGAAATTACTAATCTTTCTGCTGAAAATATGGTGAGCCCTTATATATATTTTTTCTATGCAAAATATAGATGCCAAGAATGAGACTGAGGGAAATAGAAGAAAATAGGACTTAATGAGCAAGTATTGGCATGGTAATATGGATATAAGCCTTTATTTTCTCTCCATTACCCTCAAATCATTTCCCACAAACATTTTATCAGGCAATTCTTCATCAGTGTCAGCTCTAAATATGTGCTGCCTTCATGAGGAGGGGCCCTTTCTTCCAGGATAACAGTCCTCCTTCCTGGAAATCATTCTCCACGTTGAAAAGTGGTGGCTCACTCTGTGCAGTTCATCGGCTGGTCTAACCCAGGCCTCCACCTCACTGAGCAGCCCTTCAGGAAATAACAATTCCCAGTGCTTAGGAGGTGAGGCAAGGCACATCAGTCACATGGGAAACCAATAACTAACATGTCTGAGAAGACAATAATGAGCCCCACTTTGAGAAAGCATCATTTCTACTCTCCTTCTTTCCCTCTTTCTATTCTGTCTTTGCTTTGCAGCTGTCTCCTTATTGCTTTCTTTGTGCCCATCTCTCCGTATGTCTGCCTGTCTCTCTTCAGCGAGCTCATGCGTCTCTTCTCTTTCACCTCCACCTCGTTCTGCCCCCTGACTCTGCTAGCTCTCTCTCCCTCCTCTACGTGCCCATCCTCTTAAATTCTGAGTCTCCGGGGTTGCAATCAAGATCCTTGAAGCTAAATAAGGAGTGATGGCGCATGTCTCCAGAGAGTGTCTTACATTAACTGGCAAGACTCAGGAACTGCTATTAATGAATCAAGGCAGCTCCCCTGGGTCAGCCTGTGCTATCAGGACAGCACAGTCAATAGTTTTCTGCATTGAAAAACTCCATTGGATCTTGTGGTGGTTTGAAGCTCTATGTCCTCCAGAAAAACATGTTCTTACTTTTAATCCATTCCCGTCGGTGTGGACCCATTGTAAGTAGGAGCTTTTGATGAGGTGACTTCAGCTTAGAAGGCGTGACCCATCTCAACCTTTGTGGGTAGGAAGAGTGAAATTCAGACAGAGAGGGAGCCACGGAGGGAGCAGCCAGAAGCTGGAGAGCAGCAGGATGCGGAAGAGAAGGGAAAGACCCAGAGAAGCCGCCATGTGCCTTGCCATGTGACAAGCTCAGAAACAGGACTTTTGCAGCCAGCTCCAGTGCCCCAGTCTTTGGGGAGAAAGCATTGCCTTGATGCCTTGATTTGGCATTGCCTTTCTTTTAGGTTCAAACCAATAAAAGAATAAATTCCCATTATTTAACCTGACCCATTTCATGGTATTTGCATGAGCAGCCTAGGAACCTAAAACAGGCCTCCAACACTGATTTTCTGTCTGGTGGAATGTCGTTTCCAAGGCTGCGGCAGGGTCAGCATGACGCTTAAAAAATGAACTGCCTTGGTGCTGGGCTTAGTCCGCACAGTTGTGGTGTGGCTTTCAGGGAGACCTGTGAGCTGACTTAGCTAGAGAGCAAGATTGACCCAAGGTGGATGGGGACACCATTTCAGCATTCCTTGTCTTTAGGAAGCCCATAGGAATAGAGGTGAGACACCTTCCATGGTTTGGGAATAAAGAGCTGACTTCTCACACGAGACTAGCCTCACTCCAGTAAAGAGTCTAATGGGTTAAGACACCAGTAACAATACTCATTTGCTCAAGACATGCTGACTTGGAAGGCAGAATTACCAAATTATTCTGTAAATCCAAAGAGACAAAACACAAGAGCAACTCCACTGATCTGGCAAGCTTGCCATTCCCTTTCTGAGCTCTTGTCGCATGCCTGGAATGAAGGTGAACCAAATACTCACAAACCAACAGCTGCGTCCTAATTTCTGACTCTTTCCCTCTGCAACTTCACAGACCTTATTTTACAGACTTTTCAAGACAATTGAAACAACCGATTTTTTTTTTTAATAATAAAAAGAAAACCCAAGCCCAGGTTTCAGCTTTCTATATTCACTGAGAAGAGAAAAAAGGAATCAAACACACTTTTTAAAATTGAGCTATTAGCAGTGATTAGCACCTAAGAATTTACTCCTTTGCTTTTGATTGTTTTCCAGTCCTTGGTGCCATCTGTAAAATTGTACAGATGATACTCGAGTTGCAGAGAGAGTGAGTTCAGTTAAAAGCATATTTATTAAAGATCTACTAGGTACCAAGGCATAGTACTTGCCCTTAGGGTCTACACAGTCGCTGTGAAACTCACAGGGATTTCATGAGGAAAGGATCCAACACTTAGTGCTGAATAAATGTCACTTCCCTTCCCCCTTACTTACAAAAATCCCAACTCCCACGTTCACCTTGATGGAGGGACTTTCTAAGCAAGACGAGCAAGCATACCTTAGTGTCCTGTCTTGCTCAGTCCACTCAGTTTCTTCTTTCTAATTCTTGGGTCTCCATGGTAGAGTTAGTAGCATCTCTGTACTCAATACCATTTTGCATATACTTTAAACTCCAAACTGTGAGTCAGGGCATGTTTTTGTGGAAGGAAGGAAGAAGGAAGGGAGGAAAGAAGTGAGGGAGGGAGGGAGGAAAGAAAGAAGGGAGAGAGGGAGGGAGACTTGAATTGTTTTCCAATGGTTTTATCAACCTCTCTTGGGCTCTAAGGGCTCTCCTAGGGAGGGAGGGTCATGTCGTTCTCATCTTTGTGTCTCCAAATGTGTTCCCTAAAAACTCTTAGAATCATATTCAATTTCATGCCCTTAGTTTTGGTAGGAGAGGAACTCTCCTGTCCTTGCCTTTATCCCAGACACACTGGCTTTAGGGTTGTTGTGTGGCTATACCCAGCCTGGATCCTAGTCAATCTGAGTAGCTTAGGAAGGAAGTGGTTTGGGGTTTGGGGTTGGGATTCAGAACATATCCATGGATAAACACGGCAGTGAGTTTCTGAATATCACATCAGAGGCCAATATTTAGCAGCAATTGAGTAAGAAGAATATTTCCTTCTGCCAGCTGTGAAATGAGACTGGGGGCTCCCTCCTCGACTGCCTTAACCCTTCTGAGCATGCCCCCGTCCTGCTGCAGAGCTCCTATGCACATCCCCTCTACTGCTCGTACCTTGGCTCCATGAATTTCCTCCAGGCCTCTCCTTCCTTCCTCCTACTCTGACTCTCCTTACACATAAGCATCTCATGGTCCCTTCACGCTTCTCACTTTTTCTCACTGCCTGTTCCTACCTGGTTTAGACAAAGTAGCCTGGTTTTGGAACACCTGCTTTGGACTGACCTGAAAATTCTCTGGAGACTTGCTAAAAACAGCCCTAGATTTCACTTCTCAACAGTGCCCAGCAACACCTCATCCCACTCTCATTTCTGGTCCATGGGACACAATAGCCCAGACTCCTGACCTTCTGGGGTACCTGTGGAGAGAGATGCAGCTCCCTAGGAAAGGAGCTGCTGTTCTGACTGGATCCAGCTTTCTGGCTTGGGGAGGGAGAGATTGGGGATGGACCTAAAATAGAGATCTCTTCTTCTTACCTGGGTGCTAAGTGGGTAGAGGCTTGTGGGTGCCATCTACTTCTTCCTGTCAACAAAAGCAAGGAAGTTCATATGCTGACTCCTACAAGGAGCTGGAGAATGTCATAAGGAACATTCTTAGGCTACAGAGCCACTGTGAATGCTAGTCTCATCATATAAAAGAAAACTCCAGAACAGGACACATCTAACTAAAGAGCTGCATGTGATATTGGATGTTTTAGTTTCCTTATGGTGAAGCAGATACCATGCCATGAGTTGGCTTAGACAAGGGAATGTATTGGCTCACAGCTTTGAGGTGAGGAGAAGTCCAAAGGTTAAGATGTCATCCAGGCGATGCTTTCTCCCAGAAGACTGTGGTACTCTGGGCTGGCTGAGTACCTGGTCCTTGGCTTTTCGGGCACATGGCGATGCATGTGGTAGTCTCTCCTGGATTCTCCTTTCTCTCCCAGCTTCCATTTACTCCCAGCTTCTTGCTGCCCCCATCGCTTTCTTCCTCTCTATGGCCTTCCCTGTGAGGGAAGTAGTGGGATGCAGACCCACCCTGATTCAGCTGGGCCACCCCTTAATGGAAGTCACCTTATCCAAAGGTCCTACTCACAGGAGTTCACCCCCCCCAGGAATGGATTATGTTTAAGAACATGTTTTTGGGGTTCATATCTCTAAATTGTTACACTGTACTTCCAAAGTCACCATCCCTCACCCCCAAAGATATCTAGCCTAAGAGAAAGCATGGCCCCAGGGCAAAGGCAGCAAACCAGAAGAGTGGTGGGGGGATTGCCAGCACCCTGAGTGCACTATGTGACACGGTGTACACTAAGACATAGGGTACTATGTGACGTTGTGTGCACTGAGACATAAGTGCACGACGCAACATTGTGCACTAAGACATGTGCACTCTTGACACTGTGCACACTAAAATATATGTGCACTATGTGACACTGCACTAAGACATATGTGCACTGTTGACATTGCACTAAGACATATGTGCACTGTTGACACTGCACACTGAGACATGTGCACTGTGACACTGCGTGCACTAAAACATATGTGCACTATGTGACATTGTGTGCACTAAGACATATGTGCACTATATGACCCTGTTATCTAAGACATATGTGCACTGTTGACATGGCACACCAAGACTTATGTGCACTGTGTGCACTAAAACATATGTGCACTATGTGACACTGTGCACTAAGACATATGAGCACTGCTGACACCGTGTGCACTAAGACATAAGTGCACTATGTGACACTGTGTGCATGAAGATGTGCACTATCTTGCACTGTGCACTAAGACATGTGTACTGTTGATACTGTGTGCACTATGACATGTGCCCTATGTGACGCTGTGCCCTAAGACATGTGCACTATGTGACGCTGCACTAAGAGTTATGTGCGCTATGTGACCCTGTGTGTGTTAAGACATATGTGCACTATGTGACATTGTGTGCACTGAGACGTAAGTGCACTATGTGACATTGTGTGCACTAAAACATATGTGCACATGTGACGCTGCACTAAGACATATGTGCACTATGTGACACTGTGCACTAAGACATGTGCACTGCTGACACCGTGTGCACTAAGACATATAAGTTTGCTATGTGACACTGTGTGCACGAAGACGTGAACTCTCTGACACTGAGCACTAAGATGTGCACTATGTGACGCGGCACTAAGTGTTATGTGCTCTATGTGACCCTGTGTGAGTTAAGACATACGTGCACTATGTGACACGAGCTCCTCAGGTCTCAGGAAGCCCCCTTGACACCCTGAGGCTGGGCTCTGTGTCCTTCCCCTATGCCCGGCAGCTCACGGTGCCGACCCCTGGGCTAGCACCCAGCACGGGGCTGCCTCGTTCTCTGTGCGCCCGTGCCTCTCCCACATGCGTGGCAGGCTCTCAGTGGGGAGCTGATGAATGGCTAGAGCAGGGAGCCCCTCTGTGGCCCTTGACAAGATCCTGCCACCACAAAATGTCTTTCAGGTAACTTGTGCCCAGAATGTAACTTTAGGACTTGATTTTTTTCTTTAATCTTTAGACAAATTCTGTGAACGAGCACCGAACCCTCTCCTTACTGAGCCTGGGACCTCTATCTTGATGCCTGGCAAAGGCAAGTCTTCCCTGAGAGTGGGTTTCCTTCCTTTCACATGCAAACATCCAGGAAGGAGATCATAATCAAGCTGGAGATATTTGGAGCAAAGCTTGTGCCAGGAGAGAGCAAGAGCTGTTACTTAACCTCTTAGCCCCTCGGTTTCCTCATCTGTAAGGGGGGGATGATACGGCGCTTACTTCAGCTGATCTCAGAGGGTTCTGATGGGAATGAAATGAGTTAATATATTAAGTGCTTTGTAAGTCTTTGCTAAATAAAGAAAAAAAGAAAATATTACTGTTGCTATTTATTAGTTTTGTTAGACACCAAGGCATCATGCCAAATGTAGACCAGAACTTTATTTCCTAAATTACTGAAGTTCTGCTATTTCAAAGAAAAAGAATACTTTACATTTTGGAAGCCCCTGAAATAAAACATGGAAGTACTCTTGGCTTGAGGTTTATTCTATTTAACACCTTTCAATAGGGCAACATCTGGATGTGATCATGGCTTGGCAAGATGAGATGCCGAAATGACAAATTCTGGAAATGCTGTGCATTAGGCACTCTTGTCTTTGCCTGTAATTGCCTTAAAGATATAAAAGAGCCTGATTGTAATAACTCCCCTAGTGTAACTATTCTTCATTGCTATTATGCAAGAGAAGATGGCAGGAAGTGGTATCACTCTAGGGTAAGAGTAAGGAGAGAGGGGGGCTAAGCCTTAGATATCTGTGTCCTGCATCTCAAATAAATGCTGAACAACAGTGTGAAAGCATCACCAGGCATCTTAATATATAGCCCGTAACCTATTAACTGGAATAATTGTTGCTCTACAATAAGAAGCCCCTAAGTATTTAAGTATTCGAGGCTAAGTGGACCTAGGTCAGAAAGCATTTATTATTTATTTCCGAAAGTTCTGTTCTCCGGTGTTCGGGATAGAAATATGGCAAACTGTGTCTCCCCTTGTCAAGCAAGGGAAATGGTTGTTTCATTTTTAATCTGGATCCTTTGCCCTGACAGGTAAGTCTGAGGAGTGCTGTTAAGGATTTGATGAATTGGGCTCCTGGTGATGTCTGTGGGAAAGGGAGAGAGATACAGCAGGCTGGGGACTGCATTCATTGCCATGCAATTGCACGCCTTCTAAAGTGAAACAGAGTAGAGCCAGACATTTCTGAGAAGACTTAGGCAAGGAAAAAAGCTTGTCTCAAACATGCCTTGAATTCTTTGGGTGACTCTGCTCTCTTCTTTCAGGGAAGGGGTTGAAGGTCTTTGGAGAGAGCTGACATGATGAGAACAGAGTGCTATACTGCCTGGGTCTGCTTTGCTTCCAGGGACCATGGGACAATTTGAATTTGGTGAATCCAAACGAAAGATTAGGTTTTCAATGAACGCCCATGGCTGTAGGTGTGAGCCCCTTTGATTGCATTAGATTCTGTGAGGGAACCTTGATTACAATACCTGATTATATCACTTTTGATTGGACTACATCTGTGAGGCAAGACACAGGTTGGGCCTTGGCTATCTTGACCCTGCTTTGTGAGAGGACTAGAGGATCACTAGCAGCCAAAGTTTAAGCATGAAGCCCCCAAGGCGCTGGGCCCACACAGCAGCTCAAGGCTGAGGAGACAAACTCAGGCTGAAGAAATGAGCCATATGCCTGATACCCCACTGCTGAACCTGGGAAGAAAGCAGAGCAGCTGAGACTGAGAGAGGAGGCCCAGAAATCGACAAGCCCTATGCTAGTTGCTTACAGCTGAGCTCCAGGAGACAGCAGATTCTGGAAGGGAGGGCTGGGGCCTCGGCAGAGACCGGCTGCCATCTTGCTTTGCCACGTGGCGGGACACCAGGATTGCCAGCAGCTGACTTTGGTGAGAAAGCTTCTCTGATGGTGCCTTGGTTTGGACATTTCACGGTCTTGGAACTGTAAGCTTTCACCCTAATAAATTTCCCATTGTAAAAGCCAACCCATTTCTGGTATTTTGCATTGGCAACCCTTTGGCAAACTAAGACATACCGTGAAGGTTTGTGGGCAGTGAAGCAGGTGCCTTCCTGTTGTGGCTCAAACAGCTCTAGTTGAAGGTGACCCCAGCAACAGCAGCAGTAGGTAGAGTGCGTCTGAGCCACCCTTGGGATTGTGCGGCCAAATGCCATGTTTGCCAAGCACAAAGAAGTAGCAGTTTAATCCTTATTTTGGTCATCTGATATGAGGAGAGTCAAACTGTGTGATTCTATTTCCTAACTAGACTTTTATTTTGGATCCAGAGATATTTAGATTTAATTCTATATATGATGAGAAGTCATTGCAGATTTTTAGCAGGAGTTGATGTGACCTGATTTATTTTTAGAAAGAACAAAAGTGGTGAATTAGGCAGGGTTCCGTCTGCAGACAGAAACCATACTAATGATTTGGTCATGGAAGATGTAATACTGTATAAAAATCATTAGTTAGTTAAAGGGTATTATCTACTAAGAAAGATAAAGGAAACTCTTAAGAATCCAGGAATAGATGGAGGAGGCTGTCACTGCTTCTAGGGAACAAGCTTGAGAGAGGTTTCCCCTCCCCACCGCCAAGCTGAGATTCAGACCTCATTAGAGAGAGGTCCCTCTGTGGTCCGGTGGGTGGCCGAGAAATTCCCTGAGGTGATGTGGGGGTGGGAATGGAGGTGGGGGTGGAGAGGGAATAGTGACAAGTGGGCAGAAAGCTACCTGCCGGGGTATCAGCGGAAGTCCTTGGAGGGGGTGCATCGCTGGCAAGGAAGCTTCCTACTGGCATTGCAGCCGCGCAGCCCTTGGTAGAAAGAAAGCGCTGGAAGCTGGAAGAGAAGCCCTTTCCTCTTGCAGTGTCTCTCCTGCGCCCTCTACTGGCAAGGCCTAACATTGCGTGGGCTCAAAAAAGAAGTGTTTATTGGATCGTCTCCAGTATCACCAAGCTGGGCATTTGGAGCTGAGAGATTGATCAACTGAAATATGGCACAAGTGGTGAAGTACAGGTTGGCTCGGAAAGGGGAGAGGCTGGAGGCTGGAGTGGGCGGGGCGGTGGGGGAGGATATCACGCTGATCTTGGTGCTGAAACGTGGTGCAGGCAGCGAGGACTGAAAGGAAAGGGGATTCAAGTGATGCTCATCAGCTCATGGCTCATGAGAGGCAGACTGCGAAAGGAGAGAGCCAGGGATGGTCCCCAGATTTAGTGATCCACCTCGCTGGGAAGAAGAGCACGTTTGGGGGCTTAGGGGGAGATAATAAACAATGTTCTGAGCATGCCAATTTATGGTAGCCATAGAGTATCTGGACAAGATCCAGAATTTCCTAGAAAAGGAAAAATGGATTAAAAAATGTACAAAGACTATGCCTTTTCACAACTGCTATAAAACTCACATTCAAAGAAATGGTTGAAAAACAACATTTCCATCTTAAGAATTTACACAAACTTCAGAAATAAATCTTCTTGAAATTCATAAAAATCTTATGAAATTTCAATTAAAGCTTGGAGCTGTATTACGTTTTCTTCATAACACACTGAAACTTTAATGCAGACTAATAGCCAGTACATAAGGTGCAGTAAGTGTGTGTGTGCATGCATGTTGCTATGTGCTTTTTGCTGTTGTATCATAAGGAAAAAAACCTTTTGAAAATTTCCAAATGAATGAAGCTTCTGTATTAAGCAGTCAAGGGAAGCTAACATTTTACATTTTATGGCAGGTCAGATGTTGGTTAAACAAACATATACAAACCCCAAGGAAGGAGGTGGGGTGAATGAGCTGAGGAGACAAAAAGGGAGTTTCCCATGCATTCATTTCTTGCTCTGCCCATGATGGCACTTGACTGTGTCTTGTATTTTGTGTGTACACAAGATTCCCTGCATCTAAGTTGTCTGTATATAAGTCCTGCTTCTTCTTCCAAACTAAATTCTTCCTAAAGAACAGGGAAGAGACCACATACTGTTTATTCTTCACAGTTGAATAATAGATTCTCATTAAAGACGTCAAGTTACTGTTCACCACATACTCAGTAAGCATCATTCTCAGCCAATAGAAGCCCAGGGGACCCTTGGAGCCATCACGGAAAAAAAATCCACGTGATTCCTGCCTTTGAGGAACCCATGATTTAATGTGAGGAAAACACAGAAAAAGCCCATTTTGATAATATATGGTTGGGTGCTTAAAGTGATGATCTCTTCCCTAGGCAGACTCTCCCACTTTGAATCTTTGCCCTAATGAACTGGAAGTGTCATCTTTTCTTTCCCCAAAGTTTGTGAGCTTCCTGGGTAATGGGCATCATGAGGGCAAATCAGAACTCCAATTGTGTGTATCTGCAAAAAAGTCAAGGGAATGCTCACGTGTTATGTGGAATTGTACTGGAGGGAACATCAGAACAGTCTAAAGCTTTATAAACTTGACAAGAATATTGGGAAGATTAACAAGTTAATATTTCACAGGAATGCTTTGAAGATACGAAGTGCGAATATAAGTGCTAATTATTATTATTAGCCCCACGACCTTTTTCCTTTTCCCTTTACTGTTAGATCTATCGTAAAACATCTTAACTTCAAGGGAAATGATTGTTCTTTAGATGAGCATTTTTTATGAAGTCAAATGTTAATATATGCATTTATGGAAAAATCATTTCTTTCATTATTCTTTTTATTCTCCCTTGAGGCAGAGATCGCATCATTTATCTAGGCTCTAAGGTGTAGTAGCAAGGCAGAACAAATTTTGTCTCTATAAGTATGTTGGTAATAGCTGGCTTACCTTTAGGAGAAGCAAAATGTATGTTTGCAATCCTAGCTGTGACTACAAATTACTAAGAATAAAAAAAATCAAACCAATCAGAACTTGGGTAACTAAACAGATTTGCCTTTTTTTTTTTAAAGAGACCCAATGAGACCCTGTTTGGTTATTTATTTATTATTTAATTTATTTCTGCTCCCCACCTCCACCCCGAGATGGCTCTCTTGTCTATTTGCTCATTGTTTTTGCTCATTGGTTTTGCTCACTGTTGTTTGCCCTTGTTGTCTGCTCATTGTTTTTGCTTGTCTGCTCGTTGTTTTTGCTCAAAGTCTGCTCATTGTTTTTGCTCAATGCCTGCTCACTGTTTGTTTATCTTCTTTAGGAAGCACTGGGAATTCTGGGACCACCCATGTGGGAGGCAGGCGCTCAACTGCTTAAGCCACATCTGCTCCCTGAGATTCGTGTTTTAAAGTGGTCACCAGGAGGGACTCTTGAGTCTACAGTGCCAGACTTGCTGGTCTTACCCAAAATATTCAGGGATTGCTTTCAGAAACCATTCACACACTATAGTCTCATTACTTTGTGTCCCATCTTTACTTGGAGAAGAGTGTAAGAGATCAAAAGTGAGAAAGGCTCCCACCGGGAGCTCTCTGTGCTGATGTGTGTGCGGCTGACTTAATGAGGTACCAGTTCAATAATGTGAGGCAAACCGACCTAGTGCTATACATAGCTGCAGAAGATGGTAAAAATTTCAAACGCAAACATTGACATGTTTTAGAGCATTTTAAAATTTAGAATTTCTGTTAAACTTGGTTGCTTGGGAAAAGAAATCAAAACCATGTTTCGAAGACATTTCACTGAAGAAGGGAAGAAGGCAAACAGGGAGACCAGGAGAATAGCAACACCTATGCCCACCACCTCTGTCCCCCACTGCTCTCCCCTCTCTTTTTCCAGGAGCCTGATCAGACCCTCTGATAACCCAATTCAGCACCTTCAGCTGCCCTTGGCTTGTTTCTCTCTTCCTTTCTTCCACCACAGGCAATGATAGCCAGAAATTTTTGGTTACTCTCCATCTTTTCCTAATCAATCTGATTTGTTGCCAATGAAGAGGAGGAAAGAAATAGATAATGGGCAGCTGGAACAAAGAGTTGGCTGGATAGTCGCAGGCTCTTCCTCCTTTCCCTACCTCATACATCTTCTTCATGGCCAGATTGGGGATGCACAGAGGAATGAGAAGGTGGGGTATTAAGTTTAACAGCTTGACCTTTTGCACTATGGGGTACTTGAACAGGAAATTGTTCCTCTCACTTTCATAAACTGCCATTCATTTAAGGGTCTGGGCTGAGAAATCATTATCATAACCATCTCACGTGGATTTTCACGTAGCACTTTGCCTGTACCTCTTTTATAGCACTTATAGTCCTTTACTTTGTACTACAGTTCCTTATGTACCAAATTTATCTTTTCTATCAAACTCATTAAAAGAAGTAAGGAATCCACCTTTGTTTCTACTCCTGGGCCCAGCATAATCAATTCCAAATAAATTATCACTGAGTTAATGAATGACAGTCTAGGGCTTAGAATTCCAGAATTCTAAAAGTATATAAACTCATTTGTGGTCAACTACTAAATCAGTCAGGATAAGTCAGGTTGTGCTGCAGGGTCACACAACTCAAAACTCTGATGACTTCACATCACAAAGTATATTTCTTGCTCAAGTAAATATTTTACAGGTCCAAGGAGTTCTCCCAGGAGGTCATTTTGCATGTGGGATGCCTGTTTTAGCCGTGTGGAAACTCCATCTCAGTGTGAACTTCAGGGTTTCCTTTGGCAGGGGAAGAGATCATGGAGAATTCTGCACTGGATCTTAAATGCTTCCGTGTCACTCTGCTCCTGGCCCATTGGCCAAAAGTAGTCACATGACTGCACCCAACTGCAAGGGGGCCAGGAAACAGTGTCCTCCATATGTCGCAGAGGGGAGGAAATACTCTTGAATACTAATAATGGCTAATTTGGGCACATTTTTCCTTAAAAACAATATCTTGTTAAGCAATGTGCGTCATACAATTGTGGTAGTTTCAAACTTTTAAAGTCCCCAGAAAAATCCTGTCCTTAGAACTAATCCTTTCTTGTGGACATAAGCCTATTGTAGGTGGGACCTTTTGATTAGGTTACTTCAGTACGATGTGACTCAGGATGGGCCTTCATTCTCTTGCCGGAAACCTTTATAAAAGGGGTGAATATAGACAGAGAGACAGAGGGAGAAATCACAGAAGAGAAAAATATTCAGAGGAAACCAGAAGCTGAAAGCAGTGAAACCCAGAACAGAAGGCAGAGACTAGCAGATGCTACCATGTGCCTTGCCATGTGACAGAGAACTCCAGGATTGCTGGAAGCTGGTCTTTCGGTAGAAAGCATTGCCTGATGATGCCTTAATTTGGATATTTTTCTCAGCCTGGGAACTATAAATGTGCAACCTGATAAATCCCCATTGTAAAAGCTGAACCATTCCTGATAGTTTGCATTCTAGAAGGCTAGCAAACTAAAACAAGTGGTTACGGAGTCCTTTCTGTGTACCACGCACTGTTCTAGATGCTGAGGGGGCCTGGCAGTTAAAAAGACAAGACAGGAGGGCTACATTCCAATGTGGGACAAGAGTAACGAAGGGGGTAACCGAATAGATGAGATTTGCATACGGTGATAAATGCTCCAAAGAAAATAGAATAATAATATGTTGGGGAATAACTTCCCTGTGATCTCATAGTAATTTCTATGAATCTTAGTCTTTAATTGGAAAATTACTGCTTTTTTTTGCTTTCTCATATACAGTTCAAACTGGAACATAGTCATTCTTCAACTATGTGATATTAACTGGAACCCAATGAAACAGAACCTTCAAATAATTGGAATTTGTAATTCTCCAAAACACCTTTAAGTATTAAAGACAATTCATGAAAAAATTAACTCACACAATATCTATAAAGAGATGCAAAATTTAAAAAATGGAGGCATTTAACTATTTTTGCATGATAGGTCACTCCAAAATTTAGGGATGTAAAAAGCCAGCAATCATTTATTTACTCATGATTCTGCAATTTGGGTAGGGCTTGGTGAGATATTTCATCTTGGCTTCCTGTGGTGTCTGTTGGACTGGAATGTCCAAGGCGGTTTCTTCTTTCACAAAACTGACAACTCAGTGGGGTGACTGAACTGCTGGGGCTATCTAGCCCTCTCCTTGAGTTCCTTGTGTGGTGGCAGCTGAGTTTCAAGTTGCTGGATTCCAAAAAGATAAACCTACACGTGGAGGTGCTTATCAAGTCTTTGCTGCCATCACACTAGATAATGTGTCTTTAGCCAAGGCTAAGGTCAATGAGGGAGGGAGCTAACTATGTAAAAGATGATGGAGGCATAGCTTGTTGGGAACTACCAAAACATTTGTCTATCACTGTCCACCCACTGACCCCGATTCTTTCTCATCCCTTCTGCAAAGACAATACACTCTACCCCCTATGGAGACCCCCAAATTTTCATTTCATGACAGTGTTAAGCTCAGGCTGACGTTTAGGTGCTCATCAGTCTGTGAGGTTTAAGTGGCAGCATCAGAAGCCAACAAAGACAATCTGGCTGGGGAGATGGTCCAGAGCCGTCTCCCATTAAAGATCAGACTCCAGGAGGAGCCTCTGGAGTCCTGCTCTGCCTCTTGCAATCTGTGTGCCTTCCTAGATTTGCAAATTGTTACAGTTCTATGAGGCTGGAATGCCCTCAAGTGAAGAGAATACTGGGAAAGGCAGCCTCTTCAAACCATAGATTCTCGATATGAAAAATGCAGGTAATAGTGAACATCTGCTCAATCTAGCTAAATATGAGTTAAATTCATTATTCTGGCCATCCTTGGGGTGCAGGCATTCCATACATTTCTGAGAGAATTTCTGCAAACCAAAACAAAAATAAATTCCAGCAGGGACGGGTAGTCTGACCTGACTTTCTGCTCAGCTTGAGTTCCTGGTAGTGGTCCAGGAAAGTTACTTTTCTGTGCTGCTTTTTAAGCAAGTTGAGACCCAGAGAGAGGGAGGGACATTCTTTTATACTTTTGCTGCTACCTGGAAGAATTTTTAATTCTCCTTTTTTTGTAGGAATAAAAATAGAATATAAAAAAGTTCCCTTTCTTTGAGGTTAGTTAGGTGTGAAACAGCTTAAAACCATCCTCTAAACACTTATGAAAAAGCTACTTCTTTTTTCAGGGATGGAAGACATAATCCTATTATCTTTGTGTGGTTATCAGCGCCACTTGAAATTCCAATTAGTGCAGCTAATCACCATGGGCTCCTCTGGCACTTAGCTGGCAAACAGCTAAGTCTAATTAATACTTTGGAGTGGTGGGTAAATGGCATTTATATTACTCCTCTAGACACATTTTCTAAGTAAAATTCTGATTTGGGGCTTGTTTCATTACAAATAGACAATTTATGAAGAGAAACAAAGGAAGGAGTTCTGTGTGAAACTAAGAAAAGAAGATCCTTAAATGATCTTATGAAATCTGAAAGGAACTAGAGGTGTCAGAGAGAAAGATAGGTTACTCAATGGCCAGTCAATGGCAGTTTTCTCATCCCTTTACTGGTTTGAAAACCAATCTATAAAGTAAGGGAGGAGTTACTCATTTAAACTCAGATCTGTAAAGAGATTCATTACCAGTTGACTCTAACAATGATGCATTAGGTCAGATACAAGATAAAATATTGTGTCAGGGCTTTTTAATTCAAATGGCTTAGTACCATTGGGCTCTGGCAAGTCCATTATAGTTGCCTGGGGGATCTCCAGGCAAAAGGATACCTTCGCTGTGGCTAGTAGGCCTTTTAAATGAGAACTGGGGCTGGACTAAGGGAAAATTCTGGTTCCTTCATGCAGATATTCTTTATTAGCATTTATCTCCCAAACTCAGAATCCCTTATCTCCTTTGCTGCTGTCATCCCAGTGTTGATCGGGGTGTGGATCAGCATCACCTGGTGAAGCAATGCTTGACTGTGCACCCAATTTAACCATCCAGTGGCCTTCTTAGAGGAAGAGATAGCCGGATCACAACTTTGTGGCTCCCCCAAATCCCCATTCTGATGGTTGCTTGTTGTTGTCTCCTCTATGCCTAAAGAAGTAAGTGACACAATGTTGACATTAACCCCAGGGGTAGGGTGTGGTTTTCTTTCAAAACTCTCTTTCTCCACTGGTTTGGGAGAGTTCTGTACATAAGAACCCCAGTAACTTATTTATAATTAAGCAATTGCTTTGTTCTCTTCCCTGGAATAAAGTGCATATTTGCAGAGGCTACCTGTATATTTCTAAGCTAGAAAAGGCTGCCAAGAAGAATAATGAGTCTCAAAGAGTGGCAAATTTCTTTGATTTTGAGCTGAAGCCATTGGCTAGGTGCTGTTCTGGGCAAAGAGGCTGCTTATTTTTAAGACAAGAATTCTGGGTTTAATTTTGGGGAATGTGAAAGGGCTGAATGTTGCCTTGGGTAGGGACTTGAACTCTTTTGTAGGCTTTTTGAGTTTTTCAGATAAAGGCAATCCACATCACTGTTCCTAGGCAAAGCAGTTCTGCAAGGAGCTCTCACAGGCAGGAAGAGCTGCTCCCCAATGTGTAAGCATTATTCTGAATAATTATGGATATTTTCCCTTCCAAAAATATTTTTTTCTAGAAGCTGCTATTTCAAAGACTTTCAATTCTGTGTGCCATTATCAAATAATCTTTTTTGTGCTGCGCTGTTTATTATTGGATTGCAACAACGATAAAGCTCTAGGGGTTTTTGTCTCCTTTGGTATGCTAATTAGCCAGTTTCCTTTTGATCTTTTTCATACTGAAAAGAGTGAAAATCTATCTCGGTAGGGAATCTTAGTGCTGTACATTCATCCCCTCATCTCCATAATCTGAGGATCAGAGGAAGACAACAACTTCACCATTGAATGGGAGCTACCAGTGGCTTTAGTTAGCACTCACGGCTGCCAAATAATCCCGCTGGCACTCAACACTGGGCACCAAAGACGGAGCTACAGAGGGGAAACAAAGGCACAAATGCTTCATGTGGCAGAGTGAGCTCAGTCACTTTCATTTGTTCTCTAAAAATTCAACCCATGTAAATCCATGTCATTTTACCTAATTTTTAACTTTTAGGTTTCTTTCTCCTATTGATATGTTTTTAGTGACAAGGATTCAATACTTAGTTTGAGGAAAATGGCCTGAACAGTGGGGAAAAAAATGCCACTGACAATATCTGTGAGCCTATGACGTAGCTTTTCAAAGGACACAGTAAACTCACGTATGCAGAGTAACTGGGGAAAATGCCCTGCCTGTCAAGCGTTGGATGCCCCTCTTTGCGTGTTAGCTTATGCTTGTTAATGGATGGAAAAAATCAGTTCTCAGATTACTAGTTTGAGCACAGTTTTGTCTATGGTAGCTGTGACTATGTGTCCTTTAAGATCTAGGGATTTGGGACAAAGTCTGGGAAGCTGAATGGAAAATGTCACCATCAACATCATCTTCTAACATATATTGAGAATGCACTGAGGGAGTAGCACTGCATTATAGGAACAAGCAAGTTACCTTTAAAAAATGTCTGAATACAGGCTAATACACACACATACATATTAGGTTGAACCATACGAAATCGCCACTTCTACAAGTAAAAATGAATACCAGCAATTTTGTGTGGTTCAACCCAATAGTTTACTCTAAGATTAGAACATAATAGAGTGTTGCTACAATTAAAACGAAACAACAACAACACAAAACAGTTCATACATCTAAAAGAATATCTACTCTTTACTCCTTCAAAACTATACAAATACGTTTGTGATTCCAAAAATGCTTCACTGCTTAGGCTATTTGTACAGGAGTATTCAATCTGAGTTTTAAATTTTGGCAAAGTATGGAAATCCGTCTTAAAACGTGAGCTTGCATTTTGGAAATAAAAAAAGTAATTAGATATCACTCTTATGAGTAAAGTAATTCACCCCGAATAGTACCATTTTGCGTTTTCTTTTGAATAAGCAACCTTTGATGATCAGTAATGAGACAGCTTCTTCGGAAGCCACGTCAGCTGGCAGAGCCACACAAGTTTTGATTTAGAAGGTATCTTAGAGATCAGTTAGTCCAGCAGTCCTTAAACGCTATAAAATCCTCAAAGATCTTACTAATAATGCAGTTTGGGGGGACTTGATTTATGAGATTTAGGTAGAGGCTTGGAAACCTGTATTTTTAATAAGTGTCTCAGGCGATTCCTGAGGCAGAACGGCCACTCTGCCTTACAGCGATAGATACTGAAAGTTCAGCGACCTGCTGAAAGCTCGTGCCACGTTGAAGTTAGCCAGAAAGCAGAGCCCCAGGCTCCTGGACTCGGGGGAGCAGAGACCTGAGTGACAGTCCCGCCATGTACAACCTGGGAGGCATTTAGCCACTTTTTAAGCCTTTTTTAAGCCCCTGTTTTATCATCTGTAAAATGGGATCATCCTGATATGAACTCATTGTGTTGTGTTCATGTAAATGGTTTGTTACAGTGCCTGGCAGATAGTAAGTGCTCAATAAGCATTAGCTGTTCTATTTTTATTTTTTATTTTATTTTATTTTTTTTTAATTTTTTTATTTTTTATTGACTTTGTAATAATATTACATTAAAAATATATATGTGAGGTCCCATTCAACCCCACCCCCCCACCCCCCCCTCTCCCCCCCCCCAACAACACTCGTTCCCATCATCATGACACATCCATTGGATTTGGTAAGTACATCTTTGGGCACCTCTGCACCTCATATACATTGGTTCACATCATGGCCCATACTCTCCTCTATTCCATCATGTAGGCCCTGTGAGGATTTACAATGTCCGGTGATTACCTCTGAAGCACCATCCAGGGCAGCTCCATGTCCCGAAGATGCCTCCACCTCTCATCTCTTCCTGCCTTTCCCCATACCCTTTGTCCATTATGTCCACTTTTCCCAATCCAATGCCACCTCTTCTATGTGGACACTGGATTGGTTGTGTCCATTGCACCTTTATGTCAAGAGGAGGCTCAGATTCCACCTGGATGCTGGATGCAATCCTCCCATTTTCAGTTGTAATCACTCTAGGCTCCATGGTGTGGTGGTTGTCCTTCTTCACCTCCATCTTAGCTGAGTGTGGTAAGTCCAATAAATCAGATTGTAGGTGCTGGAGTCTGTTGAGGCTCAGGATCTGGCTATCACATTGTCAGTCCAGAGATTCAAATCCCCTAAATATATCTTAAACCCCAACATTAACTGCACCTCCAGCACATTAGCATGAAAGTCTTATGAAGGGAGATCCCATCTGAGTCCAGATTCATCACACATAAACACCATTTCCAAAGAGGGGCCATCTGCCCTGGTAGTTAACCCCATCGGCCATGACCATAACTCCCATGGGTCTCTTTAGCCCTCAAAGGAACCAATATCTGGGGGTTGTATCTGCTTTATCTGTCTCTCTGACTCTGCTCAGTTGTGCATGAGGGCAAACCTTCTGCCAGCCTCCAGACTCTTTTTTAGAAACTCGTAGCCATATAAACTCATTTCTCCTTTCCATTTCCCCCTTACTTTAGGTCAAACAGCATTTTAAAGTCATGGTATTTTATGTAGACATGGATATTCTGCTGATCCGCATTGAACCTTCCGTATAAGGTCATTTTCCAGTTGCATCATCAGTTGGTAGTTGATAGTGGTCCCTCGTTGCCAGGGAGGCTCATCCCCGGGTGTCATGTCCCACGCTGGGGGGAAGGCATTGCATTTACATGCTGAGTTTGGCTTCGAGACTGGCCACATTTGAGTAACATGAAGGCTGACAGAAGGAAATTCCCAGGCACAAAGTTGCTCTAGGCCTTGTTCTTATTTTGGGTTTATCAGCTCACAAGCATAGTCATTAGTATCAGGGGCTCACTGTTGAACCCTCACTCCCTCCCGGTCCCCACCACTGTACCTGGGAGACTGTCGCTGCTCCCCTAGGGACCACGACAGAGCACCACTGGCCGGGAACCCAGTACCCCCCCTACTGTGGTTTTTAATTGTTGCCACTATGAGTATATCCAAACATTACCATGCACCCTGGACATATGTTCTGTACAGCTGCCTGTCAGTCATATATCATCTGTCATTGGTATCCCATACCAGTATCCCTCCATTGCCATTGTTGAAACACTCTGTGATCCAGAACTCCCCGAAATTTGAAGCCCAATATAATGTCATGGTCCCTTACTAGGGAATGGCATATAGCGATGAGTTTAAAGGATAGATAAAGAACTTGGATAAAGTTAGATAAAGAACTTAGATAAAGAATGTTGACTTGAAAAAATTCCACATCCTATTTTTTTCTTTCCCCCCCCCCCCTAATTATTCAGCTTTTCTTCACAGGAGTCCTAGACCACAGCAATGTATATATATAATATACAGCACTCCCACACATCCACCAGAAAACCTTTTCCCTTCCACAGTGATACTCTTACGCCCTATTCATATCATATTTACTTAAAGTGATGTACAGAGTCTGAGACATTAGCTTTCTAACAAGGTGACATCTGTGTTTACATTATGGTGCATACTTTAGGATACACAGTTCTTTACATTTTTAGTTATCCTATGTTTTACATTATGGTTTACATTATCAGTCTGTCATCTCCTATATGTTATGGTGTAATATTACATGTTTTATATCCATCCTTGTGTACTCTCAAGAAACTCCTCTCTTACCCCCCATTTACTTTGGTTCCACACATTTAACGTCCATTTTCCCTTCCACCTTGGTGCCCTCAGTGATAGCCAACCTCCGTTTCCTGAGGAGCCACTTCCAGAGATAGATGGAATAGTGTTCAGGGCCTAACTTGCTCAACTGCCCCAATGCCCTGGGAGCCACCCTTTCTCTCGAGGGATACAGTTCCCTCTATTGGATGGCATTAGTCCTCCCCAGGATGTGGGTCCACCCCCACTCTCACTACTTGGGTTTCTACCCCATGGTGTCACCCACTCTGGCAGAATGAGCATTTAGACATTCCCCAGGAGCCCGTCCTGCATCAGACCCTCCCCTCCGAGCATTCTAAACAGGTAACCCTCTTTATTATATTTTGATATGATTTTCTCGGCATTTTACTCTCCACCAACACCTGACCCTCTCCTGGTTCGTATGCTACCCCTCCCTCCCCCCACTTTTGGGCAACGTTACCCACCCGTCCCTCCCCAGCCACCCTCAAACCCGCAAAGCCCCAAGCAAAGGCAACCCCTTGCCCCCCTTTTATCTCTTCTTTGTGTTCATACTTACCACCATCTCGTCTTAAATTCCACCCCTGCAGACATCGGCTCATATCCTTCCTCCACCCTCCGATTTCCTGCAAGCCTATCGTTCAGTCTCTTGCTATCTAGGGCAGCTTGTTTATTTCATATCATTGAGGTCATGTAGTATTTGTCCTTCAATGTCTGGGTTGCTTCACTCAACATAAGGTTCTCAAGATTCATCCATGTTATCACATGTGTTTGTAGTGTGTTTGTTCTTACAGCCGAGTAGTATTCCATTGTGTGTATATACCACATTTTATTGATCCACTCGTCTGTTGATGGGCATTTGGGTTGATTCCAACTTTTGGCAATAGTGAACAATGCTGCTATGAACATTGGTGTACATATATTGGTTTGTGTTCTTGTTTTCAGTTCTGCTGGGTATATTCCCAGCAGTGGTATTGCTGGGTCATATGGCAAATCTATGGCTAGTTTTTTGAGAAACCGCCATACTGTTCTCCAGAATGGTTGGATCCTTCTGCATTCCCACCAGCAGTGGATGAGTGTTCCCCTTCCTTCACATCCTCTCCAGCACTTGTATTCTTCTGTTTTTTTCATAGCTGCCAATCTTATGGGTGTAAGATGGTATCTCATTGTGGTTTTGATTTGCATTTCCCTGATAGCTAGAGATTTGGAACATTTTTTCATGTGCTTTCTTGCCATTTGTATTTCTTCTTCGGAGAAGTGTCTGTTTAAGTCTTTTTCCCATTTTTTAAATGGATTGTTTATCTTTTTATTTTCAAGATGTAGGAGTTCTTTATATATGCAAGTTATAAGTTTCTTATCAGATATATGATTGCCAAATATTTTCTCCCACTGTGTGGGCTCCCTTTTTACTTTCTTGACAAACTCCTTTGAGGTGCAGAAGGCTTTAATTTTGAGGAAGTCCCATTTATCTATTAGTTCTTTTGCTGCTCGTGCTTTTGGTGAGATATTCATAAATCCATTACCTATTACAAGGTCCTGTAGATGTTTCCCTACACTGCTTTCTAAGGTTTTTATGGTCTTGGCTCTTATATTTAGGTCTTTGATCCATCTTGAGTTGATCTTTGTATAAGGTGTGAGATGGTAATCCTCTTTCATTCTTCTACATATGGCTATCCAGTTCTCCAGACACCATTTGTTGAATAGGCCACTCTCTCCCAGTTGAGAGGGTTTGGTGGCTTTATCGAATATTATGTGGTTGTATATGTGAGGTTCTATATCAGAGCTTTCAATTCGATTCCATTGGTCTATATGTCTCTCCTTATGCCAATACCATGCTGTTTTCACCACCGTAGCTTTATAGTATGTTTTGAAGTCAGGTAGTGTGATTCCTCCAATTTCGTTTTTCTTTTTCAGTATGTCTTTGGCTATTCGGGGTCTCTTTCCTTTCCAAATAAATTTCATAGTTAGTTTTTCTAGTTCCTTAAAGAAGGCTGCATTGATTTTTATTGGGATTGCATTGAATGTGTAGATCAATTTTGGTAGGATAGACATCTTAATAATGTTCAGTCTTCCTATCCATGAACAAGGAATAGTCTTCCATTTATTTAGGTCTTCTTTGATTTCCTTGAACAATCTTGTATAGTTCTCAGTGTATAAGTTCTTTACCTCTTTAGTTAAATTTATTCCTAAGTATTTGATTTTTTTATTTACTATTGTGAATGGTATTTGTTTCTTGATTTCCTCCTGATCTTGCTCATTATTGGTGTACAGAAATGCTACTGATTTTTGTGCATTGATCTTATAACCTGCGACTTTACTAAACTCATTTATGAGTTCTAGAATCTTCGTTGTAGATCTCTCAGGGTTTTCTATGTATAGGATCATGTCATCTGCAAATAATGAAATTTTGACTTCTTCCTTTCCAATTTGAATGCCTTTTATTTCTGGTTCTTGCCTCAGTGCTCGAGCAAGTACTTCTAAGACAATGTTAAATAGGAGCGGCGACAGTGGGCATCCTTGTCTTGTTCTTGAGTTTAGAGGGAAGGAGTCTAGGATTTCTCCATTGTAAACAATATTGGCTTTAGGTTTTTCATATATACTCTTTATCATGTTCAAAAAATTTCCTTGTATTCCAATCATTTGGAGTGTTTTTATCAAGAAAGGGTGCTGTATTTTGTCAAATGCTTTTTCTGCATCAATAGATATAATCATGTGATTTTTTTCCTTCAATCTGTTTATATGGTGTATTACGTTGATTGATTTTCTTATGTTGAACCATCCTTGCATACCTGGGATGAATCCCACTTGGTCGTGGTGTATAATTCGTTTAATGTGTTGTTGAATACGATTAGCAAGTATTTTGTTAAGTATTTTTGCGTCTAGGTTCATTAGAGAAATTGGTCTGTAATTTTCCTTTCTTGTGATGTCTTTGTTTGGCTTTGGTACTAGGGTAATGTTGGCATCATAGAAGGAGTTGGGTAATGTTCTTTCTGTTTCGATGATTTGGAATAGTTTCAGCAGGATTGGTGTCAGTTCTTTCTGGAATGTTTTATAGAATTCACCTGTGAAGCCATCTGGCCCTGGGCTCTTCTTAGTTGGGAGATTTTTAATAACTGATTCTATCTCTCTGCTTGTGATTGGTTTGTTAAGATCATCAATTTCTTCTTTTGTCAATATGGGCTGTTTATGTGTTTCTAGGAATTTGTCCATTTCCTCTAGTTTGTCATTTTTGTTGGAATATAGTTTTTCAAAATATCCTCTTATGATAGTCTTTATTTCTGTGGGGTCAGTGGTGATATCGCCTTTCTCATTTCTTATTTTGTGTATTTGCATCTTCTCTCTTTTTTTCTTTGTTAGTGTTGCTAAAGGTTTGTCAATTTTGTTAATCTTCTCAAAAAACCAGCTCTTGGTCTTGTTTATCTGTTCAAGTGCTTTCTTATTTTCTATTTCATTTAGTTCTGCTCTTATCTTTGTTATTTCCTTCCTTCTTCTTCCTGTTGGGTTACTTTGTTGTTGTTTTTCTAATTCCTTCAAATGTGCAGTTAGTTCTTCAATTTTTGCTCTTTCTTCTTTTTTGATATATGAATTTATGGCTATAAACTTCCCTCTCAGTACTGCTTTTGCTGCATCCCATAAATTTTGGTATGTTGTGTTATCATTATCATTTGTTTCAAGGTAGTCATTGATTTCTTTTGAGATTTCCTCTTTGACCCACTGTTTTTCTAAGAGTGTGTTGTTTAATTTCCAAATCGTGGTGTGAAATCTGGGCTTCTTTCCCTTGCAAATCTCCAGCTTGACTCCACTGTGGTCAGAGATAATGTTTTGTATGATTTCAATCTTTCTGAATTCGTTCAGCCTTTCTTTGTGGCCTAGCATATGATCTATCTTGGAGAATGATCCATGTGCGCTTGAGAAAAATGTATATCCTGCTGTGTTTGGGTGTAGCGATCTATATATGTCTATTAGATCGAGCTCCTCTAATATACTATTCAGATGTTTTGTTTCTTTGGTGATTCTCTTTTGAGATGTTCTGTCCAGAGTTGATAGTGGTGTATTAAAATCCCCCACTATAATTGTAGATGTATCTATTCTTTCACTTAGTTTTTCCAGCGTTTGCCTGACGTATTTAGAGGCACCCTGGTTAGGGGCATAGATATTTATGATTGTTCGATCTTCTTGACAGATTTTCCCTTTGACTAAAATGTAGTATCCTTCTTTGTCTCTCACAATTGTTTCACATTTAAAGTCTATTTTGTCTGATATTAATATAGCTACTCCTGCCTTTTTTTGGTTATTGTTAGCTTGTATGATTGTTTTCCAGCCTTTCACTTTCAATCTCCATGCGTCTCTGGGTCTAAGATGTGTCTCTTGTAGACAGCATATGGATGGGTCATATTTCCTTATCCAGTGTCCCAGTCTGAATCTTTTGATAGGTGAGTTTAATCCATTGACATTCAGTGTTATTACTATCAAGGAATTATTTGTGTTAGCCATATTTTGATTGGATTTGTGTTTGTCATATTTTGTTTGTATATTTTTTTTTGTCTTTTTTGTTGTTGTTGTTGGTCTTATACTCTCCTCCAACTTTGCCTTTCCTGTTTTTTCCTTTCTTCCTGCAGAACTCCCTTTAGAATTTCTTGAAGGGGAGGTTTCTTGTTGGTATACTCTTTCAGTTTCTGTTTGTCTGCGAATATTTTGAACTCTCCATCATGTCTGAATGCTAGTTTAGCTGGATAGAGTATTCTTGGTTGGAAATTTTTTTCCTTTAGTACCTTGACTATATCATACCACTGTCTTCTTGCCTCCATGGTTTCAGAAGAGAAATCAGCACTTAATCTAATTGAGCTTCCCTTGTATGTGATGGTTTTCTTTTCTCTTGCTGCTTTTAGGATTTTCTCTTTGTCTTGAGCATTGGATAATTTGACAAGTATATGTCTTGGGGTGGGCCTGTTGGGGTTTATGACTTGTGGAGTGCGCTGTGCTTCTTGGATATGTACATCTGTCTCTTTCAGTAGATTTGGGAAGTTTTCAGCCATTATTTCCTGCAACACTCTTTCTGACCCCTTTCCCTTCTCTTCACCTTCTGGAATGCCTATAATACGTATGTTTGAGCGTTTTGCATTGTCATTCAGGTCCCTAAATCCTAATTGGATTTTTTCTATCTTCTTATTGACCCCTTCTACTATCTGTTTGATTTCTGATGTACTGTCTTCCACATCACTAATTCTCTGCTCTGTCTCTTCTAGTCTGCTGATATTTGCTGCAAGTGTATTTTTGATTTCTTGAACTGTGGTGTTCATTCCCATCATATCTGTTATGTTTTTGCGTATGTCTGCAATTTCCCCTCCAAGTGATGTCTTCATGTTGTTAACCTCTTTCATTACTGCATCAAATTTGTCGGTGATAAATGTTCTGAGATCTTTCATTGCTTGTGCCAAGTTTTGCTCCCCTTCATGATTATTGGTTTGTTGATTGGATTCAGCCATGTTTTCCTGATTATTGGTTTGGTTCGTAGATTTTTGTTGCTTTCTGGTCATCTCTTTATTTTGACGAATTTAATCAGTTCCTTAGCTTCTTTGTCTGCTCTTGGAGGTTAATTAGTTGTTATTTTTGCACAGGTGTTATATCTTCTCTTTGTCACTTTTTTCTTCTTATTCTAGTTACTTGTTGTTGGTTAAGTTCACTTTAGAGGAAAGTATTAGTGTTGGGGAAAGGCAATTGTGTAAGCAAGGGAAAAGTGTAAAGTTGTATTGGTGATGTATGTTAATAAAGCAGGAATATGAGATCTGGAAGGATGGAGGTTAGATTCATGTAGATTGTATAGAGTTATAGCTGTAGGTAGAGTACCTTTTATGAAGTTGATGACTGAATTTGGGAGGAATATGGTATGAACTACACAGCTATTGTTTTCATGAGAGAGGGAAAAAGAAAAGAAAGGTAATAGTTTCAAGAGTGGATAATAGACAGAAAACAGAACAAAGGTATTAGAAATTAAGAGTTAGACACTTTGTGGATCAAAGAACGGGAGGTGGGGGGTGGAATATAGGAGAGACAGTAGATGATAGTGGATATCAAGATGCAGGGGAAGGGGGATAGTGTAGGTAGCCTAAATCAGTTCACACAGAAATGAGGCAGTGGAGGATGGGAAAACCCAGCAAATGTGAGGTGTTCCCTGTAGCACCTATTGTATACTTGAATTAAAGTAAAAATAAGTGGAAGATGAGGGACAAGAGGGAAAGAGAAAACCGAAAAAAAAAAAAAAAAAAAAAAAAACCCAAACTAATTATAATAAAGAAAAAAGAAAGGCAAGAAGAAAGGAAGAAAGAAAAAGAGGATGGGCAAACGGTGGGGAACGGATAGGGAGAAGAGAGATACAGGTACACACGTGTCACAATTGCAACACTATCTAAAACAACAACTTCCCCCCGCTTTGCCCTAAAACCCCCCCGTCTGTCTGCCCAAATGGGTCTGCAAGCACCTCCCTTCCCACAAACCCCCAATAGGCCGCCCAGGGCCCACGAACTCCCCAGTACTGCAGATGCTCAAAAAAAAAAAAAAAAAAAAAAAAAAAAAAATTAAGTAAAATTAAAAAACAAACAAACAAACAAACAAACAAACAAACAAAAAAAACAGAAACCCCTCCGCAGGCCCGGCTCCGCCCGCCACGGAGGCTTGGACCGGCTCTGCCCGGCTCCTCAAGCCGCCTTGGCCTGGCCTGGCTCCGCCCAGCTCCGCTCGTTACAGCGGCCCAGCCGGCTCCGGCGTCCACCTCCCGCCACCGCGGCCTGGACCGGCCCTGCCCGGCTCCGTACCCGCCGCGGCCTGACCCGGGCCCGCCCGGCTCCAAACTCTACCGCGGCCCGCAGCCGGGGCCTGCACCGGCCCCGCCCGGCTCCAAGCGCTACCGCGGCCCGCAGCCGGGGCCTGCACCGGCCCCGCCCGGCTCCAAGCGCTACCGCGGCCCGCAGCCGGGGCCTGCACCGGCCCCGCCCGGCTCCAAGCGCTACCGCGGCCCGCAGCCGGGGCCTGCACCGGCCCCGCCCGGCTCCAAGCGCTACCGCGGCCCGCAGCCGGGGCCTGCACCGGCCCCGCCCGGCTCCAAGCGCTACCGCGGCCCGCAGCCGGGGCCTGCACCGGCCCCGCCCGGCTCCAAACGCTACCGCGGCCGGGCTCGGCCTGGCTCGGCCCCGCCCGGCCCCGCTCACCGCCGGCGCAGCGCGGCTGGTAGCTGGGATCTCCGTGTATATTTCACAGACGAATCCTCTCTGTTACCTTCCCTCCAAATCGATGTCCAGACACCTCCGGACCAGCAAAAATCCCGAAACAATCCGGTCCCAAAGAGTCTCCAACGCCGCCCAGCCGATTCCCTGCAGAAGACTCTAACAGGGATGTTCACTCAGCCGCCATCTTGCCCCCTCCCCAGCTGTTCTATTTTTAGACAAAGATTTCCATGCTGGCTCTTGGTAGTTATTTCCTCTTCTGTACTTGTCCCTTTTTGTGGCCTTTCTTTCCTTTTTTTTTTTTTTTTTCCTTTAGCATCTCCTCTTGGCTTTCCTTCCCCATGACTTGGGTCATGCCCCAGATTCCTGGTACTGCCAGATTAGAGAGTCACTGTTGAAATTATATCACTGATGTGAGGACAGAGGACACCGGGGGTGCTGAAGGCAGGGAGAGGGAAATAGAGGTGTAATATGGGGGCATTTTTGGGACTTGGAATTGTCCTGAATTGATGACGGATACAGACCATTGTATATCCTGCTATAACCTACAGAATTGAGTGGGAGAGAGTATAAACTACAATGTAAACTATAATCCGTACTTAGTGAAAATGCTGCAAATGTCTTCATCAATTGCAGTGAATGTACCACACTAATGAAAGATGTTATCAATGTGGGGGAAAGTGGGAGGTATGGGGAGTGGGGCGTATGGGAATCCTTATATTTTTTTATGTAACATTTTATGTAATCTAAGTATCTTAAAAAAAACATTAGGGAAAAAAAAAAGTCAAATGGGGGCAGACTAGGAATCCAACCCAGGCTTGTGTGTTTCTAAATCATGTGCTTTTTAAAAATTATTACATCATGCTTTGTCTCATATAAAAATTATATAGGAAAAAAAAAAAAGAAAGAAAGGTAGCAATCAGTTATAATAACTTTCTGGAATCATCCCTGAGAGGAACAGCTGGGTCTTTTTCACATTTTGCCTTTATGCCCAATTAACCCCTAACTACAGCCCTACTGGCTTGTTATTTTTGCAACAACAACAACAACAACAACAAAACCCTCAATGGTGAAACTAAAGTGTGCTGAGATTGAAGGTGTCAGCACAGAAATTCCCTCTTCATGTCCATGGGTGGGGGGTATGGGAAAGGGCAGGGCCAGTGGCTGCTGGCATCTGCAATTGTCTTGGCCCTTCACACTGGCTCAGAAGCCAGCGGCTCTGACGTGGGGCTGGGGGGAGAAAGATGGCATGAGACATCGTGCAAGGTGCCAATGAAGCAATTGCTTCTCTTCGCCATCTGCTCTGGCCACCCCGACACCCTCCCATTTGCTCAAAAAGAAATAGGCAATCGGCAACCAAATGCTGCCTGAGCTACCTGATGCTGCTCATTGCTGTGACTCTTTAGAATCAATTGTCTCCACAAAAGCAAAACATCTTCATGTAGCATTCCAAATGGGTACTGTTTTGTCTGGGGTAGAGACAAATGGAACACTGTGGCTTAGTTCAAGCTTAAAGGGCTCTTGGCGCAGTCTTTGGCCCAGCTTTCAAAGACCCATGTGTTGTCATTTTTGCCTTTCTTTTAATTTTTATTGTAACTTTGCAGATGCTACAATTACTGCAAATGCAGCACAAATGAAGGGGATGGGCTAACTAACTCTCTGTGGATAGATTTGTAGGTGTCTTAATCTGTGGACTGTGCAATAGATGCAGTGTATATATGGTAGGCTTACAAATTGACCTGATCTTATTCTTAGTGTGAATCCTCTAAGTATTTATCTACTCATTCTCTCTGTATCTGAATATGGTTAATAGGTATCATATATACCTACGCTGTAAGACCTCCATGTAACACAGTTGTGCAGATATTTATTCAAACTTTTTTTAGGAATCTACTCTAGGGCTTCATTTATTTGGTACAAATGGTTTGACAAAAACCTTCGAGTTAACTCTCTTATCTTTAGTATAAGTGAAATGATGCTTACATAAGACAAATGAGGTGTGAATCTGAAATAATTATCTGATTTTCTGGTCAAAACATTTCAACTAAAGAAAAAGGTAGGCTTTGGGCTATGAATAATACGTATTTTCTGCTACTCTGATTAGTGTCATTGGACAATTGCTCAGTTCTTCCCTCTTTGTTCATAGGTACAGGCTGAGTCCTTTTTCTCCAGGAAGGAACAAAGATAATTTATATGGAAATTGTGTGTAGGATCAGTTTCTCCTCCAAATGAAGGAGGCCTCCATAATGGAGTCACCCATCTGGAGAAAAAGAAAGTCTGTAGATGTTTCTCTGAGCTGTGGAAATACTGGACAAGGCTGAGTTCTTTTGGGGCATGCTTTTAATTTCCCCTTCGCTTCTCCAGAGGAGTGGACCATTCAACATTGTGAAGAACACCCACAAATTGATTCATCCTGGCTAAAGTGAGTGTCAACTAGAGAGTGTCGCCACAGCCTTCTGTTCATTCTTTGAACCAATCTGCTCTGAGCTGCTATGTGCAGAAGGCATGTGGGGCTGGGGGGCTGGGGCAGGGGTGAGTGGGAGTGGGGCTGGGGCTTACAGTCAAGCTAAGGTGAAGCTTCTGGTCTAGGTAAGGTGAAACCTATGGAAAACCAGAAAAGGTTCTCTCCTTGGTAGGAATTAGAGAAGCAATACCAAGATCCTCGAGGTCAAAGAAATGCTTTTTGTTGTTTTTAGGAGGTACCAGGATTGAAGTTGGTACCTTGTATGTGGGAAGCTGGCGCTCGACCACCAAGCCACATCGGCTTCTCTGACTTGGATTTTTTGTTTGTTTTTGTGTGCTTTTTTTTTTTTTTTCAGGAGGCACCTGGAACCAAACCTGGGGCCTCCTATGTGGGAAGCAGACGCTTAGCTGCTTGAGCCACATCTGTTTCCCAACGCTGTTTTTAATAGTCCTGATTTTGTGATTGCAGCTTCCTTTTCTGAGACTTAAAAAATATCAAAATTATTTCAAATAGTGTGAGGACCTGCCACCTGTTCCTACTACTCAGCAAAGTTTGGATGTGTGTGGTAGTACATGCAAATCCTCGCCAACGTGGCTGTTACTGGATCGGTACTACAAAATGCAAGGGGAGACTGAGCCCAGGCTCACTATGTAGCCCCTTTTCCTCACATGGCCCCGGCTAATAGCTATTCCCGGCTAATAGTGAGCTGCCTCAGCTGGTTAACTGGGAGAGTGTGTCAGAGAGAGAGGGTGTGTGCCTATGTGTGCATGAGTGGAGGGGTGGACGTGTGCATATTTGTGCACTTGGGTGCGAATGTTTGCCTATGGTGAGGATATGAGAGTGTGTGTTTGCTTGTGTGAATGCTGTGTTTTCACCGTACAGGCTTCCACGTGCTCCACCAGAAATTGAGAGACTCTGCTGGAGGAAGTGATTCAAATGGTATGGTGGTTGAGTAAGTCTAGTAGCCCAGTTCATACCTAAATATACTTTTGAAAATATACCTTCTCAATAAGTGTTAGATTCCAATCATACCATGTGGCCACATTTGGACAGTGTCCATGGTAATTTGTGCGGCAGCCCATACGACATTCGTTTTAAATCGCTCCTTTTACGCACAGCATTAACTGGCTCTTCATGAATAAGACTGAGCAATTTCTGAGTGGGAGGAGACTTCTCAGTTCTGATGTGGGTGTATAATACTTCTGCCCAGGATATTATTATATGGCAAACTGGGAAATCTCAGGGTGACTACTTTCATATTTTTTTCTGATGGAAAAATGCGTCCGTTGTTAACATTTTTTGGAAACTGAACCAAAAGAGATAGATAATTATTTTTCATTTCTTTTTCTTATAAATTCCTCTCTGTATTATCTCTGTTCCACCCACTCTTAGGGGTTGTTCCATCCAAAACTGGTTTTCATAACAATTCTCTTCTGACATGCTTTCCTAATTTTAGCCCGGGGTTTCATGAAATATGGGGAGTAGAACTCTATTAGTTATCTGTCTAATTTAGGTACCTGAGTGCTTGATTTTTTTTCAGGTTAGCCATTTAGATTTATTCGGCAGGTATTTATCAAGGAGATTTCTGTGTCGTCCATAATGACAAGTCCTGGGGAGAAAATGATGAATAATCTGGATTCTCAAGGCACTCTCAGAGTGGTGGTGGGGAAGCATTCTCTAAGAAGTAGACTGATTAAGTGAGATGGGAACACAAAGGAGGGAGAGAAAAATTCTTTCTGTGATGTCAGGGAAGCTTTCCAGGAGAAATGATGTATGGGCTGAGGTTTGAATCGTGAGTATGAATTTGTCATGTGGCAGCGTATAGTGGAGGGAAGGGAAAAATATTTCAGGCAAAGACCTGAATTTATGGAAATAAGCCCAACTGCTGAATTTCCATTTTCTGAGCTAAATAGTCACAACTCAAGACCTATTTATTCTTTTTCTCCTTTTTCGCTCACAATTCTATCCTTGCCATTTTATCCCCTTCTGTTGCACTGATTTTTCTTCCAAAATTTTCTGAATCAAGCATTTCACTCACCAAAAATACAAGACACCCAGCCTGACAAAGAGCAACGCTATTCTGTGTTGTGCTTATTACACTGCCTTCCCTTGCCTGGGACAAACTCATTTCTTGGTTCGGAGAATTTTTTTTTTTTTTTGGTTGGAGATAAAAGCAATATTTTGTATTCTCCAGAGCAACCTACATCTCAAAGCAATAACCCTGGAAAAGGAACAAATCCTACGTTCCCCCAGAAAAGAGAAATAGTTTGGGCAACCGATAGTTCTAGCCAGAGCCTACCCTGGCCTATGCACTACTGCTCAAAAGGCTTTACTATGAAGTCAAGGCTAGTTTGAAATTGGTCTCCATCTGCCTTTTCATTTTATTTCATGCTTTTAAATTGTGACTCATTGGGGTTGCAGTGCCCTCAAACATGGACAAACCAATAAAACCAAACAAAACCGATAAAACAAAACCAAACAAGACAAGCAGCTTGTCTGCTCTTGCATCAACTCAGAACTTCTGAGTATTGAAATGGAAGCCCGAAGCATCCCATATGTAAACAGAAAGTGAAGATTTATTGGAGTAAAGTAATGAAGGCATCAACAGGGGATAGAGCAAATATTCTTCTGAAAACATCAGTGACATTCTGTTCTGTTTCAGACTAGGCGGGACTGTAAATCTGCAAAGGTCAGTAAATGGCTTCTCTTCTGGCTCACATGAACTGTCTAAGGATGTGAGTTTGCACCAGTCTTAGTTACAATTTTGCACAGCAAACAAGGCTAAATGGTGATTTAATTCCTGCACCGGTATTCTTGATTTATGTCTTGATTTACGTAGAGCAAAAGATTCGGTTTATGACCCCTGAGATGATCTATTCTTGTACTAACACCTGTTTTGTCCTTCCCTCACATAAATGATAGTTTCCTTTTATCTGAGAGAGGAAGTGGGGGGGCGGGGGGCATATGAGAAGAGAATTCTCTCTATTCTTTTCCCTCTGGGAATTCACATCGTTTTTCCTCAGTTTTCTCTAACTCTATGCGACACAATTTAATACAAATGTGGGAAATGTGGTGTGGAGACCCCAGGCTGATTAATATTATTTACCGTGAAGCTTCTTTGGGTCAAGTGCTGCAGAAATGGGAAACAGCAGACCTCACCTGGAAAGAAGCAATTGGAGTCTCTTGTCCATTATCTGCCACACTTCTGATTTCTGCTTCAGTACTGTAAGAGGATTCTATAAGTGGTGAGACAATTCTGGCCAGTTTCACAAATATTCATCAAATGCATGTGCGAAGCTGGGGTTGGGGGGGTTGCTGGATGGGGGTGAGGAGCAGCAATGTGGGCCGAGACGGACAAGAACTGGTCCTTGTCTACAAGGACCCTAAAATTTTGAAGGGGGAAGGTTGACATGTAAACGAGGAGGAATGAAATGGGTTTTATAGTAGAAGCATAAACACAGTGTTCTGGCAGCCTACAGAAGGGGAAGGCTTTAGAAAAACCAATTTCTCTTGAGCTGTAAAAATACCTGCAAACTGGAACTCATTATTTCTAGCTTGATATAGTCTCTAGAGCAGTGATATGACTAGATCTAATGCCACTTCATATGTATATTTTTAAAAATTGTTTCTCTTTTTGGATTTTTGGAGCAATATGTTTTATAGACAGTCTTGGTTCCAAAGATTGGTAACATAGAGTTAAGTAGTTACAAAAAGCAAAGCGTTCATTTGAGAAAAACCAACTTTTTCACGTCTCTTTTGGGGTAGATTTATAATGTAAGCAGCCGTGAACATCAGTACTTTTCATCATGGCTGAGGAAGTTTTTATCGCCAATTCACATCCCTTCTTATTATACATTTTGTATTCTTAATCTGGGTTCCAGGAATGGACTTGGGGAATGCGTGTCTTATTGTAAGTGTTTGCAAAATTTTTCTCTATATGTAAGTTTTTATGGTTACAGAGTCCATTTCATTAAAGGCTCAAAAAGATTCACAGAGCAAAAAATGTAAAACTACTATCTGTTTTCCCTTCATGATTTCATCCATGCTCAAGGTTTGAATACCAATTAAATGTTGATGACTCAAAAAGATGTATTTCTAACCTATATCTCTCCTGAGTTTTACTCTTATATCTCTCAGTGTTTACCGGCTCTCTTTGTTTCTTTAGGCCAGTAGCACAAACCCACCAATTTCAAAAGTTAACTCATGATCTTTCATTTTCAGTCCTTCCCTGCTGCTACTCTTCTATTTTCCATCTTTGTTGTTGTCACCAACATGCCCCGATCACTCAGGAGAGAAAACTGAGAGCCATGTGGCTAATTTGTTTTATTAGAGAAGTTATAAGTTTGTAGAAAAATCATGAAGAAAATGTAGTTTTCATATCCCACCCGCATCCCAGTTTTCCCTACTGTTAACTCTTTTCATTAGTGCGGTACCTTCTTTACAACTGAGGAAATAATATTTTCATAACTATACTATTAACTATAGTCTGTAGCTTACATTAGGGTTCACTGTGTTGTACAGTCCTCTGTTTTTATTCTAGTAACATACACAACCTAAAATTTCCCCCTTTAACCACTTCAAATATAGAATTCACTGGTATTAATTACCATTCACAATGTTATGCTACCGTCACCCTCATCCACTACCAAAACTGTCCATCATCCTAAACAGAAATTATGTACCAATTCAACATTAAATCCCCATTCCCTACCCTCATCCCAGCCCCTGGTAACCTGTATTCTTGTTGCTGATTCCATGAATATGCTTATTCTAATGATTTCACATCAGGTAGATCATTCAGTGTTTGTCCTTATGTGTCCAGCTATTTTACTCATCATGATGTCTTCAAGGATCATCCATGTTGTTGCATGTATCAGAATGCCATTCCTTTTTATGACTAAAGAATATTTTATTGTATGATATGGCACATTTTGTTATCTATTCCTCCGTTGAGGGACACTTGGGTTGCTTCCACTTTTTGACTATTCTGAATAATCACTTGACTAATTTCTACTTATCCTCAACTGCCATTTGCTTCAGGAAGTCCACTAGACTGATGGGTGCCCTCTTTCTGGCTCCCAAAGCTCCCTGTGTATGTTTCCATCATCACTCTGCCATTT
This sequence comes from Dasypus novemcinctus, assembly GCF_030445035.2. Classification (NCBI taxonomy): domain Eukaryota; kingdom Metazoa; phylum Chordata; class Mammalia; order Cingulata; family Dasypodidae; genus Dasypus; species Dasypus novemcinctus. The sequence continues at coordinate 86,956,057 of NC_080687.1, read as the reverse complement.
ATTAATGACCTGTTTATTTTTGTTTGCCTCCTTGTCTATAAGCTCCTTGAGGGATACAATCATTTCTTATTTGACTTGGTAAAGTTAAATACTCAGTAAATGTTTGGGAATCAATTATTCAGCTGATGAATATATCTTTGGTTTCCCAAATTTCAGATATAGTGATAGCAACTTGAATTATTCTATCTGATTTCATGGTCCATGAAAGTAAAGAGAGAAGGAAGCTCTGTCTAATGTGATCTACTAACATGGAATTATTTTTAAATTTAGCCCTTAATGCTGATTCCCTCTTACCTGGTAGGAAGGAGATGCCAACTGCATAGCAATAGCCTCTGTTCTATGGGTCATGTGTCTTCTCTTAACTTGAAAATCTTCCTTACCAGAGGAAAAAGCCCTACTAAGTTAAGCATTTAAGTTTTAAAACATAATGTTTTAGAATCAAGTAATTAATAATTTATAATATTTTATGGCAATTTGTGTTAGGTACAGTACAGAATTCCTGAGGTTTCATGAGTGCTGGTGGAAGCATAAAGGACAAGTATCTTTATACTTTGCCTATTGTGTTTAAAATAGAAATAATTGTTAAATAAGGATTAATTGTAAAGGAGGTGGAAAATGCCCTTCAGTCTTTCACCTACACAACATCTTTTTGAGCACTTATAATTAAATTTTTTGCACTTCACAGGCAAATGAATCAGAATTTTGTTTCTGCTCCCTGTGGGTTAAGAGAGAAGGGGTGCTTCTTCCTATTCCATGCCAAGGAAGGGGAGAATGACACCAACCCTCGCTGAGTGGTGGCTGAGTTTTAGAAGGCCACTGGTCCTTGTGCCACCACGGGAATAGAGCTGAGTGTCAACTGAATTCTAGCAAGAGGCCAGCCTGTGTCTTCAGGGTCTGGAGGTAGAGACTGAGGCCTGGCTCTGGCTTGGAACATCCTAGAGGCAAGAGGCTGTGTGGATATGCCCCTGATGATGCACCAAAGCAAAGAGGCGATAGTGAGAGTGTACTGGATATCTAGATTTTGGAGGAGCAGAGGAACAAGTTTTCTCATAGGTTGATTGGACATGTGGTTAATAGCAAAATTAGAGGTATCTTGAAAGGATCATTCATAAGAGCTGCTTGGCAGGGCAAGGTGATCTCAAAGAGAGAGGCCAAGTGGGGTCCACCACTGGAGCAAGAGTAAGGGAGTACTCAGGAATGGAGATACTGTGTACCTGTGTGCGTGTGTTTGGGGACAGGTCCTTTCCCCTTGTTCCCATCCTCAGCCCTACCACCCCAATTATTGAGGAGCTAGAAAAAGGAGTTAGTGTTGGGGGAAGCAAGGGAATAAGGAGCACCTAGATAAAAACTGAAAACAACAACCAAAAAAAGCCAAAACAAAACTCTGCCTTATTGAAATGATCAGTATATCTAATGTACTCAATGAGATTGAAGTCCTCCCAGATCCCTTTTCCAACAATTCATCAATCCCCCATCTGCTGCAAGTGGTGGCTGCTAATGGTTCACAGCTGCTCCTAGGCATTGCTCTCAGCCAAACAGGAGTCATCACACCCTGGAAACTAGGAATATCCCTGAGAAGCCTAATACATCTAGTATTTTATAGAATACTAGCTGATGATGTTAGGAGAGGATGTTAGAAATATTAGATTTTGGGGAGGGGGTGGTATCCATTCCTAGCAATAGTGAACTAAGAAATCTGGACAAAATATATTTTATAGAAAGTTTAATGTTTGAAGTATTAGAGACCAACCAAAGCAAATAATACCTGAGGGGTCAAGATCTTGAAGAGAAGAGAGGTGCAGAGAGGTGAACTTGATTTTCAGAGCTGTTTCTCCCTTCAAGGCATTTGCCAACTCTAAAGCAACAGAAGAGAGGCAGAGAAATTGAGCAGAAATTGGTGGCTGAAAGGTTGAGCAGTTATGCAGAATTTCTGGCAGTCTCATGGGGCAGGGGATCAAAAAGGATTCAGGGACCACTCCAGGAGGGGGATTTGGGCAAACTCCAAGGCTTTATTTGAGACCCTGGATGGGCTCTACCCTAAGAATGAGGATGGACCGGAAGTAGACTAGCCCCAGAAAGCTGAAGCCAGCTTTAGGTCAGTGCATTCTCTGATTGGATTAAGGTGATCTACCCTGCAAAAAGGAAAAGTAAATTTTGTCTTGAAGAAGCTAACATCATCGAGAGCCTCAAATTACTTCTTCAAATTTTCATTTACAATAACTGGCATTTAATTTAAAAAATACCATGCAATTTCAGGAGACGTCTATATTTCTAAAAGTCAGGAGACAAAACATAATAGAAATAGACTGAAGGGAAATCCAGGTATTAAACTTATCTGATTTGAACTTAATACATATGATGAGAATAAAAGGAAAGTGGAGAATTTTTGGCAGGTTCTTCAAAAGAATCAAATAAAAATTGGAGAAGTAAAAAATACAACTAAAATGAATAATTCAATAGATAGGTTTAATAAGAAACAACTGAAGAGGAGATTAGTGACCTAGAAGTTAAGCCAGAATAAAATACCAAGCATATAAGAAATATATAATAAGGCAGTATGTGGGAATCATTTTTTATGCATACTTTTTTCTATAAACCTACAACTTTCTTAATAAAATTTTAAAAAATTATATATGTAAATACAAGGAAAGAAAAAAGGAGAAATATATGACCTATTGAATAGGTGAGACATATGTGTAGTTGGAACAACAGTAAAAGAAGAAAGAAATGGTACAGGAGCCATATTCGAGGTAAGGATGGCCACAAAGTCTCCAAAAATGTTGAAAGATAGCACGAGTTAAGAAGCATTATAACTCACAAGTAGGATAAAAATATAAAATACCATACCTGGACATATCATAGTAAAACTGCTGAAACCAAAGAAAAAGAGACTATTATAGACAGAGCCAAGCTAGCTAACAATGGATTATTTATTCATAGATTTGGAAAAAATTGCTTTAAATTACTTATTAAAAATTTTGGAAAAATGAAATGATCTTAGAATTCTATCCCAGTAAAGTCAACCTTTAAAAGTGGAAGCAAAATAAATAATTTTAGATAAGCAAAAGTTGAGGTAAATTTATCATGGGCTGGCCTGCACAAAAGTAAATACTAGGGTGCGTTCTTTTGGCAGAAAGGAAATTAGTCCGACAGAAGCTTGGAAAAACAAGAAAGAATGAAAAACAATGTAAAGGGTGAATACATGGATAATTTTAAGTGAATATTGAAAAAAGGGAAATTATAATATTTTGGAGGTTTAAATACATGTGTGATAGCTGCATTACAAAAATCAAACATAAGGCAGGAGGAAGCGGATGTGGCTCAAGTGATAGAGTTTACGCCTACCATATGGAATGACCTGGGTTGGATCCCTGGGCCTCCTGGTGAAGAATAAGAAGAGAAAAGATCCCTGCAAGGCAAGCCTGTGCCCACACGAATGCCAGTGTAGTGAGCTAATGCCCGCCCAAGTGCCTACATGAATGCCTGCATGGTGAGCCAGTGCCCTGAGCAAGTGAGTCATGCAACAAGATGCATCAAAAGAGAAACAAGGAGAGAGTCAAGGTGAAGCACAGCAGAAACTAGGAACTGAGGTGGTGCAATTGACAGGGAACCTCTTTCCACATGAGAGGTTTCCAGGATCAAATCCTGGTGAATCCCAGAGGGCAAAAAATGAGAAGAGAATACAACACAGACAGAAAACAAACAAACAAACAAAAACCAAAAGAAAAACAGCAGGGTGGGAAGAGGGGAAGGGGTAAAATAAATAAATAAATCTTAAAAAAACACAAGGCAGGAGAATGGATAAATAAAATTACATTGTTTTAAGGCCATTGCATTGCTTAGTGGAAAAAGTACTAATTTATATTGAACTTTAATAAGTCAAGGATGCATATTTTATTCTAGGGCCATGTCTCCAAGAAGCTGATAAAGGGCTAAAAAGAATAATAAAAAATATTTAATTAAAAGAAAATAGGGTAAGAAATGAGAGAAAAAAGGACATGGAACAGGTGGGAAAAGAGAAAATACATAGTAAGATGGTAGATTTAAACTTATATGTTTATATACATTCATATATTTATATTTATATATACCAGTATGTACTTTAAATGAATATACTAAATGCTGCCAATTAAAAGACAAATATTTTCAAACTGGATTTAAAATATAAAGGTTTATGCTGCTTATAAATTGAAGATGCAGAAAAGTTGACAGTAAAAGAATGGAAAAAGATATTCCATGCCAATAGTGCAATAAAGAATTAAATCTTGCTCAAAGACATCTGACTTTGCCCTAGCTTCTGATAGGTCCTCTCTATACCCTTGCAATGTCATGGCTGATCAGAGTGTCTTTATACGACGGGGGGCGTTAAGCCACACCAACAATGCAATTTAGGGTGAGGGCTTTGGCCAAGCCAAATAGTGTGATTTCCAGTGGGGGCTTTGAGGCACGTGGTGTCACTTAACCTCTAGCAGGGCTGGTGACTGAGATCAGTCATGGCGGCAGTCAACTGAGCCTAAGGGATGGAGCTCCAATAAAATTCAGGACACAGAGGCTCAGGTATCCTGGTTGGCAATACTCCATGCATATTGTCACACATTGTTTTAGTTTCCTGGCTGCTAAGACAAGTACCATAAATGGGTGTTTTAATAACAGGAATTTATTGGTTCATGGTTTCAGAGGCTAGAAGGCTTCTTTCCTCCCAGGATTGGTATCTTCTGGCTGGCTGGCAATCCTTGGGGTTCCTTGGCTTTTCCATCACATGGCAATACCCATGGCTGTATCTTCTCCTTTCCTCTCCAGGTTCTGTTGAGACCTACCTTCTGGCTGCTCCTTGTGGCTTCCTCTTCATGTCCAATATCCTTTGCTTATAAGGACTTCAGTCCTATTGGATTAAGACCCACCCTCATTTAGCTTGGGCACACCTTAACTAATAACATCTTCCAGGATCCTCTTTACAAATGGGTTCATACACACAGGACAAGGGATTGGGACCTGAACATGCCTTTTATGAGGGGCAGGATTCAATCCCCAATACACATCAAAATCAGGAAAATAATGCTGTCCACAACTGCACAGGGAGAAGACAACTGGAAGTGTGGCATTTGGTTCTTTCCTAGACTCTGCCCCATGTGTCTCTTCCCTTGGCTGATTTTAATCTGTATCATTTAGCTCTAATAAACTGTTACTGTGAGTATAACAGCTTTTAGTGAGTTCTGAGAGTTCTTTTAGTGAATTATCGACCCCAAGGGCAGTCGTGTGTGAACTGTGCTCCTTCTAACTTTCCCATAAACACTAACCAAAAGGAAGCTGTTTTGCTAAACTAATAACAGACCAAGTAGATGTTAAGGAAAAAAGATTACTAGAAAGACATTTCACAATTATTAAGTGGTTAATCTGCCAGGAAGTAACACAAAGTTGAATGAACATAATAACAATGTCTCAAAATTGATAAAGCATAACTTAGAGAACTAAAAAGAGAAATCGATAAATCCACAATAATTTTAGGGAATTTTTAACATATCTCTTTGAGTAGCTGTTAGAATAAGCAGAGAAAAAAACCAGCAGAATATAAAAGAATTGAACAGCATGTTCAACATATTTGTCCTAATGAACATACATAGACCTCTGCATTCAACTGCAGTGGAACCTAAAGAAAGTCTCAACAAATTTCAAAGAATTAAATTCACACAAGGTATGTTCTCTGGCCCCAGTGGAATTAAGCTAAACATCAGTTATGAAAAGATAACTAGAAAATCCTTTAATGTTCAGAAATTAAACAATATAATTGTAAATAAACCATGGACCAAAGAAGAACCCACAACAAAAATTAAATTTTTTTTAGGTTTTAGATGAGTGTCTATTGTAGTGCTAAAATCTTAACTGCCGGAGTCATGTATCTGGACCAAGGAAATTGGGTAGATTCAGTCTTTCTTTTTCATTCTCTGCCTTAGTTTGCTAGGGCTGCTATGACAAATACCATGCATTGGTTGGCTTAAACAACAGGAATTTATAGTCTCATGGTTTTGGAAGCTGGGAGCCCAACATCAAGGTATAGGCAGGCCTGCTTTCTCCCAGAGTCTAGAGCGATCTAGTGATGAGTTGCTGGTAACCCTTGGAATTTCTTGACCTGTAACTCTGCCTTTGTTACATGGTGATCTGCTTCATTCTCAGTATTCTTACTTCTGGCTTCTGCTTCCATATCCAATTTCCCTTCCTTGAAAGGACTTCAGTTCTGTTCAGTTGAGGCCCACCCTCATTTGGTTTGGTCACACCTTAACTAATAACATCTTCACAGGTCCTGTTTACAAATGGTTTGGCACCCATAGACCTAGGGTTAGGACTTGACTATGTCTTTTCTCCAACCTTTCACTTTTAACCTGATTGTGTCCTTACTTCTGAGGTGAGTCTCTTGTAGACAGCATATAAGATGGCTCCTATTTTTTCTTCTGTTCATTCTAATATTCTATGTCTTTTGATGGGGGAGTTCAAGCCATTAACATTCAGTGTTATAAATGTAAAGGCATTACTTACTTCATCTATTTTGAACTTTGGCTTTCTGTTATCATATTGTCTATCTTTTTACCCTTTAATTTACCCTTCTTTTCTATGCTCTTCTCCAAGTCTCTTGCCCTTGTTTATTTCCTTTCAGGCTGCAGTACTCTCTTTAGTATCTCTTGTAATTCAGGTCTTTGGTAGCATAGGACTTGAATATGTCTTTTGTGGAGACAGGATTCAACCCCCCATATCTTCTTCCTGTTAGAGTTTCAAGGAATTTTATATCTCTGGCCAGAAATGCAGAGGTCATGCTTATATTGTGTTCTGTAGTTTGGTGGATTAATTGGCCAGCTTAGAGTGCCTTTCTAGGGCGATAATAGTAATAACATTAGAAATCTTGAGCAGGTGTAGAAGTGATCATTCTACCATTGGAAAGATCCTTCAAATGGCCCAAGTCTCCTTTCCTCATCCAGGTAAAATATTCCTCTTACTTGGACAAATATGACAGATGTTTAGGAGCTCAGCGAAGCACTACCCACCAATTTTTAACCAAGCATATTGTGCTAAGTACTTACGAAGCCTGCTATCTATTTACTCAAATATGAAGGACAGGACTTAGTAAACAAAATCAGACAAATTTAGATGTTTTTGTGTTCAAAATAAGGGCAAATATGGACTTTTAATGAAAAGAATGTTTTATGTGTAACACTTTCAAAAGATTGTTTCTTCTTAGGCAATATTACATTATTAAATAATGTTAAGTTGCTAAGTAATGAAATGGAGGTCATGCTTTCTGCTTCCTCATCTATCCCTCTGATGAAACTCGTAAGCTTCAAATGCAAAAACATTTAAAGACTTGCCCGTGAGGCCAAGAATTATGCTATGGCATTAGTTACTGTGCTCTGAGAGACTTAGTCTTCAATTGCTGGTTATCACAAATTATCACAGATTAATCATGAGAGTTGGATTTGGGGTGTTCAAGGAACTCGTTTATTCCTCTCATTGCGCTCCCACAGCTTCAGCTTCTAAGACAAACTTTACTGACGCATCAACTGCAAAACACTGCTGGCATCTATCGGAAATGCAAAATTCATCCTTGATGTTAGGATGAAGGGAATGTGTTTATAAGATTGTGCTCATAAAACAAACTTCATTCTTTCCCAAGTAATTGGCTTCCTGCTGACAGGAGCTCTAAAGAGACATCTGACATCAGTTTGAATTGGTGCGCTGGTACCTTTCCTATGTATCTATCTCCATGCTTCGTTTATATTTCCTCCTGTGCACATTCTTCACTTAGTGGAGATGCATTTGTTTTTTTAGTATCTTCTTGTACCATCTTATTATTTGTAGCTGTGTAGAATTTTCATGCCTTTATCATTGTAAAGTTTGCAGTAGGCAAGTCCACATGAACTCTTAAGTAGGCCCAAATGACCAGAGATTACAGAGGTTTTTGGCCTTTTCCTGTTCTGGTGTTCCTTTGTTGTTGTTGTTCTTTTTTTTTTTTGAAAGACTCATTTGGATTTTATAAGATGCAAAAAGGTGTTCTATTTTTAGTGTCCTGTCCTTTAGTCTGTTATAGAGCACTTTCATTCTTCTTTGAGAGCATAGTTCAGAATCGTTTTATTTTTATTTATTTATTTATCTAAGTTTTCTTTTGTCTTTTTTTGTCTTTATTTATTTTTTTAATGTTACATTAAAAAAATATGAGGTCCCCATATATACCCCACCTCCCTCACCCCATTCCTCCCCCCATAACAACAACCTCCTCCATCATCATGAGACATTTTAAATTAAAACATTCAAGGTCCCAATATGTGGAAACTGAAATGGTTCTGGGGAACATATGAATAGGCAAGTAAACCATAATAGAAACGTTTCTGAAGATGACAATAGTGGAGAAATGAAAAAACCAACTCTCACTCGGGAGTGGATATAGCTCAGTGATTTAATGCCGACTTCCCATTCACGAGGTCCCAAGTTCAATGCCCAGTACCTTCTAGCAAAACAAAAACAATAGTGGAGGTGCTGAAATTCCTTGGTGTCAGGGCTGTTGGGCAGAGTAGGGGCTCAGGAAGGTTCTTGCTGAAGTCATAGGTAAGAGAAAATTCAGAAAAGGATTTTTGCCTCTGTCCTTTTAATAGCATTCCATCCTCACTTCCACCTAGCCCAAACCACGGTGGGATTGCAGTTATAAAATATATTTCTATCCAAATGTTTTTACTATATGGATCTTCAGAAACTTTGACAGATTAAAAAAAAGTCTAGTTGAAAAGTAAGAGGGAGGAAATTCCGAACATCTTAGGTCTTCTATTTATCCATTGGAAGAGTCTGCATTTAAAATCTGTAATCAGATGCAAATCTTACATCTTAAAGGAAGGTAGCATTTCAAGAGACAAGTCCTTAAAGATAAGGCTGAATCACATGAAAACCAGTTGGGATGCAACTTAATAAAGAACACATTGGACTAACAATGGAATGACCTGGATTCCAAGCTTAATTCGCCCATTTACTTCTCATATAACCTAATTAAAGCAAGTCTCTTGATCTTTCTGGGCCTCAGTTTCTTCACCTGCAACCTGAAGTATTTGGATGTTTGTTAAGGAAACTGAGTTTGTGCGTTATGCCCAGGGCACTTAACAGACGTGGATTAATGTGTTGCAAGTAACTAATGTATATAGGTAGGGTCAGCATTCTAAATATTTACTAATCTGTACAGCATAAGTACTAACTAATAAAAATGGAGCCTTGATATAAACAACCAGCAAGTGGTACCTGTGCATGCTAGCAAAATCTTATCTGCATTTACAGGGATGAAACTTTGTCAAAGCAGAAAAGACCTTAGGAATCAGCAGTTCATCTTCCTGGTTTTATAGGCTGTTACATCTTCTTTTAAAAGAAGCACATTTTGTTATTGAATAATTGAAGCATAAAGATGATGTAAATAGATAACAGCCTAGGTACACAGTTGGTATCTCAATAATTGCAGTGGATAATAACACTACTGGCCCTGATGCATCATCCCTCCCTGTATCCACTCCCTTTTACAGTCCTCTTTCACATTGACTCTGGGCTTGGCTACTTGCTTTGGGGACAGGGCATTTACAAATGTGATACAAGCAAAGGCTTCATAGAGGCTTGCTCATTAGGCTTACCCTATCTCTTGTTGCATTTGTAACACAGCCACTGTGTGAAGAAGCCTGCTCGCCTGTTGGTGACACTAGACCCCGTGGAAAGTCAGAACCATCCACCTGACTCGTGAGTGAGGCCATCTAGCCGACCTGCCCCATTTGAGTTTAGAAATGACTGTTGAGAGAAGCGGATTTGGCCCAGCAGATAGGGCATCCGCCTACCACATGGGAGGTCCAAGGTTCAAACCCAGGGCCTCCTGACCCATGTGATGAGCTGGTCCATGAGCAGTGCTGATGCGCACAAGGAGTGCCCTACCATGCAGGGGTGTCCCCTGCATAGGGGAGCCCCATGAGCAAGGAGTGCATCCCCTAAGGAGAGCCACCCAGCGCGAAAGAAAGTGTAGCCTGCCCAGGAATGGTGCCACACACACCGAGAGCTGATGCAACAAAATGAGACACAGATTCTGGGTGCCGCTGACAAGAATACAAGTGGACACCGAAGAACACACAGCGAATGGACACAGAGCACAGACAACTTGGGGGTGGGGTGGAGAAGGGGAGAGAAATAAAAAATAAATCTAAAAAAAAAAAATGACTGTAGAAACATGAGTGACCCCATCTGAGATGAGAAGAGAAATGACCAGGTGAGCCCAGCCTAAGTGGCCAAGCCACAGAATCAGAGGAAACAGGCCACCACATCTTGGATTGGTTTGATATATATAGCCATAAATATTTGATTCATCAATAAAGAAAAAGATCTCCAAATGGGGGGATTTCAGGGGAACTGATATGGGGAAAGAGCAAGGATTTGTGAGAATCCCTTGCTTCCCAGATGGGCCAGTGAGTTCCTTCTAGCCTGTTCTCCCTGGTTAGGCACCCCTGGTTTCAGGAAAAATAGCCACTTTTTCCTAATCCCGCTCATGTACCTTGCCTTGGATTTTCCCTCTTGCACTGCCTTCAGCCACAATTTTTCCTTTCAGAAGCAACGGGGATCAGTTGATCCGTCCTGTTCTTTTTTGGTTCATTGGGTAGGTACTAGCAAGAAGTTTTCTGGAATATTATGAGGATGAAAGAGTTCTTGGGAAAGAGGTGAGAAAATAAGATTTAAAAATGATTAAGAAGCACTCTTCTTTTCAAAATGTCCATAGACAGCCTGCAACTATGTTGCTTTCAGCACTAATTTGAGTCATAAAATATATTTTATCGTTGTCCTAAAGCTTCTGATACCTTCTCTCTGGCAGCCACAAATCAAAGAGTTCATAGAAAACAAAGGCAGGAGGACTTTGGCTTACTGTCATTAACTCTAAAACTTGACAAATAGATGAGACAAGTGCGTTTAGGCATTGGACAGTGGCAGCACAATCCCTTAAAGAATGGAAACTCTCCATATTCACTCAGCTCATTGCCTGATTTTCCACTGTGGCAGTCCCCTGAGCTAAAGAGGCAAAGAAAAGGCAGCCTCCTGGAGTGGCTGGAATCTGTACATCGGGACACTTGCAGGTAAGATGTTGTGCAAGAGTGGGGATGTTGGGTGGTGGTAGAGGGTTTCCCACGAATCCTTCCCTGCAGACTGCGATGCATATGTTTGGGCCAAGATCACAGCAAGTTTTATAAGAGAGCAGTTATAATAAGGCGGAGAGTAGAAGAGATCGTAGAGGTCGAATAGTGCTGAAAGGTGCTAGATTCTGACCCAGCCTGAGAAGAGAGTCCTTGTTACCATGCTGGGCACTCATCTGAGACACTAAAGTGTCACACCGTAGAAGAAAAGATCGAGCCTGACCATAAGGGCTACTCTAGACCCACACTACTGAAGCCTAACTCAAGCTTCAGTAAGATCCACAGTGGGTACAGTGTGTGGAGGTTGAGTCTGTTAATTTAGAGAAAATGAGAAACAGCTGGGACTTTCTACAGCTGACAACACAGGCAAACAAGTTCAAATTTACCAACCAGTCATTAAATTGCATGTCAAAGACATTACAAGAGGAGAAACTTATCAACTAATATCCCTCATTAACATAGATGTAAATATAAAAATTTTAGCAGCTCAAAACCAGCAATATCTAAGATATAACATCATGACCAAGAGCAGTTGATCCCAGCGCCCACAGTATCTGTAATTTACTACCTTAAAACAAAATAAAGAAGAAAATATCTTATCATGCTCTCAATAGATGCAAAAAATGAACAAACATTTGACAAAACTTAACATACCCACGTATGGTAAAATATCTCAGCAAATTAGGAAGAGAAAAGGTCTTTGTAAAATTGATAAAAAACAGATTCAGTATACTAACAGCAAACCAGCATGATTAATGGTAATACACTAACTGCTTTTCTCTAAGACTAGGAATATGGTAAAGACGTCTGCTCATACCACTTGTATTCAGTTTTGTATTGGAGGTCCTAGCCAATGAATTAAAGCAAGAAAAAGGAATAAAAGGAAAAAAGATTGAGAAGGAAGAAGTAAGTGTGTCTCTAGTCACAAATGACATGATTATATAGAAAAGCCTAAGGTATCTGTAAGAAACAAACTCACAATTAGAGTTGAATGAATTTGGTAATGTCTCAGGATAAAAGAGCCATGCTAAAAAAATTCATCTGTGTTTCTAGACAGTAGCAGCAAACAATTATAAAATAAAATTTAAAACATCATTTAGGATAATATTAAAAACATAAAATACTTTTAAATAAATATGATGAAAAACATAAAAGACCTGTGCATTGGAAAAAAACAAAACAAGCATTCCTGAGAGAAATGTTTAAAGTTCTCAATAAACAAAGAGATATACCATGTTTATGAATTGGAAGACTCATTATTGTTAAGATGTTAATTTTCCCCAAATTGAAATAAAGCTTCAATACAAACTCAACCAAAATCCCAGAAGTCTGCTTTATAGGAATTGAGTAGTTGGTTCTAACATTTGCATGGAAACACAAAAGACCTACAATAGTTCAAACAATTTGAAAAAGAAAACCAAAGTTGGAGAACTTATACTCACTAGAAATGCTCTGGTACTCAAGACAATGTGGAATTGGCATGATGGTGGGCATAGAATCATTGAAACGAAAGACAGAATTCAGAAATAGACCCACATACACATGATGAACCCATTTTGACAAGGGCAATAATGTAATTCAATGGGAAAGGAAGATTCTTTTCAACAAATGATACTGAAACAATTGGAGAACCACATGGAAAAAAAAATCTCACCTCCTACTCCATGACATACAGAAAATTAATTTGAAATGGATCATAGGACTGTCAACGCTAAAACTATAAAACTTCTAGGAGATAATGTGTAAAACATCTGTGAAATCTGAGGATAGGCAAAGTTTTCCAGGGTAGTACACAAAAGCTCTAATCAGAAAAGAAAAATAAAGATCATCTGAGCAACATGAAAATGAAAAACTTCCGCCCTTCGAAGTATATCATTTAAGGAAACAAAAAGGCTAGCCATAGGTTGAGAAAATATTCACAATATATATACATATATCTGAAAAAGACCCTGTAATCAATTTCTACAGAGAACCATTATAATTCAACAATAAGGGTACATGCAAGTCACTAAAAACAGGAAAAAGACTTAACGTGTCACACAAGAACATATATAAAAAAATTTTTTAACTTTAATAAGAAGACAAACAATCCATTAAAATGGGGGAAAAAAACTTGAACAAAACTTCACAAAAGAAAATATCAAAGTAGCCAATAAGGACATGAAAATCCCTTATTCACTGGAGAAATGCAAATTGAAACCACATTGAGAAACCACTTCACCCTTAAGGGAATTTAAAACATGAAACCGATTATAAATATCAAGTGTAGTTGAGGATGTGGAGTAAGTGGAACTCTCATCCACTGCTGGATTGAAAATTGGTGCAACCATTATCAAAAATAATTTATTATAAAGTTAAACATGGAATTACTGTATAACCCAGCAATTGCACTTACATGTATTTTCCCATGCTCCCCAAAATGGAAACAGGTCCACAAAAGACTTATACACTAATGTTCATATGAATATTATTCATAATAGCTGAAAGTGGTAAATAACTCAAAAGTCCATCAATAGGTGAATCATTAACAAAGGGTAGTATAGTCATACAAAAGAATACTGCTCAGCAATTAAACAAACACATTTTTTAAAAAAAGGAACACATAGAGCAACACAGATGAATCACAAAAGCTTGCTGAATAAAAGAAGATAGATGCTTAAAAGAATGTACATTCTATGATTCTATTTATATGAAATTTGAGAACTGGTAAAACTAACTTGTAGTGATATAATTTCAATCAGGAGTTGCCTGAAGTGGGACTGGCAGCAAAGTGGCACAGAGGAACTCCTGGGATGATGGAAATATTCAACATCTTCACTAAATGGCAATTTGATGGGTGCACACATTTGTTAAAAGCCCATTGAGGGGAGTGGATGTAGTTCAGTGGTTAAGCGCCTACTTCCCATGCATAAGGTCCTGGGTTCAATCCTTGGAACTGCCAAAGAAAAAAAAAAGCCCATTGAGCTGTACACTTAAAATGGGTGCATTCTGTTGTATGTAAATGACATTTTAAAAAAATTTATTGGGTGGCGGACTTGGTCCGGTGGTTGGGGTGTCTGGCTACCACATGGGAGGTCCGCGGTTCAAACCCCGAGCCTCCTTGCCCCGTGTGCAGCTGGCCTATGCGCAGTGCTGATGCACACAAGGAGTGCCGTGCCACGCAGGGGTGTCCCCCGCGTAGGGGAGTCCCATGCCCAAGGAGTGCCTCCTGTAAGGAGAGCCGCCCAGCGCGAAAGAAAGTGCAGCCTGCCCAGGAATGGTGCCACACAGAGAGCTGACACAACAAGATGACACAAAAAAAAGAAACACAGATTCCCGTGCCGCTGACAACAACAGAAGTGGACAAAGAAGAAGATGCAAGTAGACACAGAGAACAGACAACCAAGGGGGGGGGAAGGGGAGAGAAATAAATAAATAAATCTTAAAAAAAAAACGTTAAAAAAATTTATTGAAGTACATCACTCGTACATAAACAATAAGTGTATAGTAGTAGTTGTGAACTTAAAAAAAAAACATCAAACATATATAACATCATACAAGACTCTCATAACTCACCCCTACCACCAATACCTTGCATTGTTGTTAAAGATTCTTAACTAATGATTAAAGAGCATTGTCAAAATATTACTACTAACCAAAGGATTTTCCCCAACCTACCCTACTTAAATATTTATATATGAACATACATAAATAATAAGTGTATAGTAAAAGTTGTGAACTTACAAAGCAAACATGCATAACATAATACAGGGGTCCCATACAGCAACCATCCAACAACATCTTACATCGTCATGAGATGATTGTCACAAATTATGATAGAAAATTGTCAAATCTTACTACTAATTATAGTCCTTATCTTACATTTGGTGTATTTCCCCCCCAACCCATCCTATTATTATTTTTTAAATATATTTTTTATGACAGAAGCTGTAAACTTATAAAACAATCATGCACATGTGCAGAATTCCCGAAAAATACCCCTCTATGAACACACCACACTGTGGTGGAACATTTGTTATAGATAAGATAATACTATCTGATTGTTACCACCTCTGTAGTGTACATTTGACACACAATTTCCATACTGTCCCATTATCATCACAGCACATCTTTTGCACAGATGCAATAATTTTATATTACTGCTAACTACAGTCCATAGGTCACTGCAGTTGTATCTTTTCCATGCTTCTCCACATTCCTACCACCCTGACATAGTGATGTGCATTTGCTCTAGCTCACAAAGGTCACTCTTACATCTGTACCATTAACCACAATTGTTATCCACCTCTTGTTTACTGAGCTATTCAGTCCCTAGATTATTCTCTAATATTCTTTCAGTTGGCATTTATATACCTAGACTACTATTTTCAGCCACATTCCCATTTATAAACTAGTTGTTACTCACTATTTGTTACCATTCACTCTATATATTTCCACACTTACATGGTAAAGCTAATTGAAACTTCTACATACATTAAACATCAGTAGTCCATCTCAGTCCTCCTCTTATCTCCTTTAAGAATCCACCACCTACCACCAGATCTTGAAGATATTTTCCTTCAATTTCTTCCAGAAGCTTTATGGTTCTTGCTTTTATTTTTAGGTTTTTGATCCATTTTGAGTTAACTTTTGGATAAGGTGTGAGATAAGGGTCCTATTTCCTCCTTTTGGCTATGGATATCCAGTTCTTCCAATTCCAGCCATAGAATAAATCCTGGGTCAGCTTGCACTGCCAAAGTGGATAATCACTGGCCTCTGAGGCTTGGCCTGTAATTTCCTGGAGAGGCTGGTGCTGTTTCCCTCTACTTCCTCCCTCCCACAGGTGGGACTGGGGTTTAGGCTAGATCTGCAATCTAATCTTGATGGAAGGAAGTCGGTCCCTAACAGCACTGTGATTTTCAGTCAGCCCTGCTTCCCCTCGTACCAGGCATGAAGTTAATATGGTGGCTACTGGCCTCTTTCTGACTTGGAGAGGCTCAAACTTTGGCTGTTCTTAGGATTATACTTTAGTCCACCGAATTTACTCATCAGTAGCTGAAGTTGGTGCCCAAATGTCTCTTCCTCCCCTGTTTTTGGGAAGCAGAGCTTTCAGTTCCAGTTGTGGAGGTGACTTGTGTCTCCAGTGGAGAATGGGCACCAGCCTCCATGGTGTGGAGTGCTCTACTTATGAATCTTCTCTGCAGATGGGCAGTCTCCTCCTTCTGTTACTTCAAGGACATTGCAGGATGCTCTTCTGGCCTTCTGGAGCCCCCAAACAGGTGCTTCAGCTAGCTCCAGATAGCTTTGGGTGTTTACTCACTGCCCTGTAGCAGGAGCTAACTGTAGGAGTTCCTAATTGGCTACCATCTTGCTGGATGTTATAAATGACATTCTAATAAAGTTAACTTAAAAAAACTAAATCCTTTATTAAGGCAAATAGCAAAACAAGAACAACAAAACACAAAGCCTTGAAGTATGACTTCTTGAGTGGCTCTTTTTTTTGACAAAAAATGATTTATTCCTCTCCAACCAATTATGGAAGATAGAAAATATTCACTGGACTATCACAAAGCATAAGAAGAGTCTAAGTTATCATTCAAATATGACTATGATTAAGCCTTTTTACATTATCAAACTTAAACTTCACAAAAGAAGGAGAGAGATGCACAAATTGCCCCATATATGTATTAAAGAAACCAACGCTCAGAGGCTCAGGGAGGTTAAAGAGCCTGCCTAGAATCAGAGAGCAAGGGGGAAGCTGGGATTCAAACCCAGATGTTTGGCAGCAAATCCAATGCTCTTTCCGCTACATTATGCTATTTCTATTCTCACATAACCCTTATAAAACCTTTTCAACAACCAATGCTAACAAACAGCCTTTCCATCACTAGGCAAAAAAACAAATTAAATTGCACTTCCTTTTATGTTATTAGATAGACAAAAGCTTTTTTCAGCCCGCACTGAGTTTTTTTCTGAATTCATCTCAACTGCTAGCTTTCCAGAGATGTGGGGGATCCTTATCTTCCTTGCAGGACGTCTGGAATCTTTGAAAAGTCAAATTAAATTGAATCTTACAATATTTTCTCTTCCCAACCAGCACTGCTGGATGAGAGTAGTAATTGGTACAATATTTCTGGAGGGCAATTTGGCAATAGGTATCAAAATTCTCAAAACCGGGCATTCCCCTTCTGGGAATTCATCCCAGAGAAATTATCAGAGATGTGCATATGAATGTATGCTCAGGGATGTTCATCACAGCATTATTAACAAAAGCAAAAAATTGGAAGTGAGCTGAATGTCTGTGTCAGAGACTTTTTTTTTACTTCCACTATCTTGTTTCTTCTTCCTTAGCATTAAGAATTCTTGTTTGTATTTGGGTGCATGGCCACCCACTAAAGGGTGAGATACCTTACCCTCTTTAGAGATAATTTGTGGTCATTGGAAGTGCTGTGTGTGACTTCAGCTCCTTTAGAAAGACACTTTTCTTTGGCCTTTTCCCTTTTGGCTTACTGGATTATAGATTAATGGCTGGAGTGGAAGCAGACATTCTGGAACATGAGACAACACACCGAGACAGATGGAGCAGGAATACACAAATGGTTTGGTCCTGGCATTGTGGGAGCCACCATTCAAGCCTTGGAATTTATTTTGCATGAGAGAAAATAAAGTTTTTGCATTGGGATTTTCCTATCACAAATAACCAAACCTAATCCTAATAAATATAATATCCAACAGCAGAGGGGTAGTTAAATTATGATACAAGCGTATGGTGCTATACCAAGCAGCTATTAAAATGACATCATACAAGAATATTTATTAACATGAAATATGTTCATAATATAGGGCTAAGAGGAAAAAGTAGGCCACCTTCAGACATAATCAAAGCAGGATATAGAGAATATTTGCAAATGTCATTTTTGTTATATATGTGTGTGTATATAGATTCTCTCTCTCTCTCTCTCTCTCTCTCAGTCTATCTTTCATCTATCAACCAAAATGTTAACTGTTATTTTTTCGATGCTGGGAATACAGAGTTTTTTAAAAATGTGAGGTTTTCTGTGTTTTTCATATTGGGCAGGTGATATATTGGTTATAAGGGGGAGAAGCTTTGAAAATAAAAGAATCTCTTCCCAAAATAAAACAAGTTTAATTGATTCATTAATTTTAAAGAAAAAGACTAGGGTAACAGATAGAAGAAATTAAGTACTGAGGGAGCCTTGCCCCTTTACAGTGTGCCTCTTATAATATGTGCTGCTGTTGCATATCTTTTTTGTTGATGCATGACTGGTTATAATTACTCCTCAAAACTGCACATGATCAATTATTTAGTAGACTGGTGAATGTATACATATTTACAGCTTCTACACAAGTAGGATGAGAAGCAGAGGGACATTCTAAAGATGACATCTAGCGGTTGCTCTGGAAACCTTGGGGCTACATTTTTGTTATCGCTTATGTCAATTTCTGGAGATGGAATGAGACATGCGTATCTTGAACATACAGGAAGAAGGCAGGCACTGGTGTTATCGACCCTTACAGGCTCTATTTGTGATTACTATTCAGCTTTAAAGAGAACAGTGGAGTCACGGTATGTTGGAGAACAGTCCTGAGATGATTAAAGGAATCTAAAACCAGCATTAGAATTTTCATGGCAACCTTAAAGAACTGTCACTCCAGCTAATAATAAAAGTTCATATTCATTGTAGCTCATTTACTGTGCAACAGGGACTGTGCTAAGTACTTTATAAACTCCATCTCTCTTACATTTATTCCTTGACTTAAACATTACCATAGTCCTACAATGTAGTATTATCACTAGTACTTTGTAAAAGATAAACTGAGGTGTAGAGAGTTTTTTGTTGAGTTATCTTAAGCATATTTTTGGGACGTTGTGGTGCCAGGATTCAAACCCAAGTCATCTGCCCATGTTCTTTACCATGCTCGAGCCAGAGTCCAGGTGGTCTGAGTCTCATAAATGTATCCCTTTAAGCAGAAATTCTAGCATATTCAGTCTAGTCTTAATCAACCAGACAAAGAACAGCCACTTTGAGTATGACACTGTTGTGATTTATGAACATGGGATGGACCCTTCTTATGACATTAAAGTATACAATTAGGCTTCCTAGACTGATGATGCCATAATCATAAGTATTTTGGAACTCCAGCTATAAGGTAAAGCAGAATGGGTAAAATGGGGTTGAGTCTAATGAGTGTGTTGGTAGAGAGGCATCCCAGCTGCTGGAGCAGTAAGAGGATCTGAAGAAGTTCTAAATAAAGTTCTGGTTCTCAAAGAGTAGTCCATGGAATTCAATAATGGTGGAGTCTGGAAGCTTATGAAAAATCTTGAATTTCAGGCACCACCCAAGACCTACTTGTTCACAATCTGCACTGTATGGAAATCCTCAAGGGACTTCTAGGGACAGGAGGTGTGACATGCACTGCTTTAAAGACTGTAGAGCATTTCAACAGCGCTGGCTGCGGTGGGGTGGAACACGCTACACACATAAGGAACAGCATGAACAAAGACACAGAGGTGGGAGAGAAGAAGGCAGTCCCAGGCAAATATTGTATCGGGCTCTGCTGCAGCATTACAGCTAAGTGGTGAAGTGGTGGAAGACAGAGAGGTAGGGCTGACCACACGGAGGATCGAAGGGCCGCATCTTGTTCTGGAGGTCAAGGGGATAGCTAAAAGTTTTTGATCAGGAAATAATATAATGATAATTTTTACTTAGTAGTTCCTTAAAGTTCATGTAGTATTCAACCTTTGTGAGGAATTTAGAACTTAGCCTTTGTGCAAGATGCAACTCCACATATTTCATTTAGTCTTCATGCCACCAAATAAATCTACTATTAATATTTCATTTAGTCTTCATGCCACCAAATATATCTACTATTAATAGGTCTTTAATAATATTAAAAGTTTATGGGAGATTACTGCAGCAGCATGGAATAAATCCTGAAGGCAAATGGGGAACCTGTGGTTCAAGGGACCCAGGCGATTTAAAAGCCCGTACAACCTTTTCTTTCAGGGTAGGTGGCACAAGCCGGGGAAGTACTATTCCACTGCATTTTGCACTGCACCACTCAGGCCCTCCTCTGCATTCTCGATATGAGAAGGGCCCCAAATCCACTCCTCCAGCTCTTTTGTTGAAGAATCTGTAAGCTATTTTGTAAAGTAGACAGCTGTCCTGAATAAGGGAAAAAGATAAAGCCAGCAGGGACAAGAGAAACAAAGAAGTATATTCTTGGGATTGAAGGGGAGACCTGGCGGCCTTGGATTAAAAGGAGAAAGGAGGAGACTTTTGGAAGAGAGGGTGACTGAATAGATTCTTCATCTGCAGGATGACAGCAGGGTTACAGATGCGGAATAAGTCAACAAAGGCATCCAATGACTGCTTGATGGACAAAGACAAGGAAGGGGTAAGTATGGCTGGTCATAGGATGCTTCATATCAGGAGCAGTTACATTTATCAAAGACAGTGAGCTAGAGGGAAAAGGGGAAAGACAGGTAATCTGACTTTTAGCTCCTGTACTGTGGAATTTGTTATCTAGAACATTCTTTGTTCCCACCAGCTGGTGAGTTAACCAGCTCCCTGAAGGAAGACAGCTCAAAGACTGATTTAATTGCTGGGTCCTGCAATGGGTCAGATGTTGGGAGATTTGCATTCCTCTTCGTCAGGATTGGGTCTACCTGTTCATGATCTCACAGCCTATGTGACACATTTAACTGTCCCCAACACCTCCAGTGACAGATGACAGAAATGAAAAGCTCCCACCTGGAAAAGGGAAACCAACACACAGTGGTCTTGGCCCACAGCATAGAAGCTTATCTGTTGGCCAGAAGGTGCAAGGGTTCCCTACCCTGAGTGAGGCCAGGTCCTACATCAGCCAGTATGGCCTCCCCAGGTCTGCTCACCACAGGGATGGGCTCTCTTTGCCTTTGTCCTGGGACCACATTGGAGGCAGGCCCGAGGGAAGATAATAGAGGGGATTTTCCAAGGTAACAGGCCATTTTTCATTGGGGGTTCAGCAATCACAGTCCTTTGGTTGCCAGGGAGAAGCTTAGTGTTTATGTGCATCTAATTTACTCCATGGTCAAAGCTGGAGATAGTGCATGGATTTACTCCCCAGCCTAGGGATTTCCACCTCCTCCCAAAAGGTCCAGATGCTCTGCTCATACCTCTACCTCAGCTTGAACAGCTTCCATCTGGACACTTCAGGGCCATTCAAGAGAATTTCTTGGGGTGGGGAGTCATAGTAATATGACCTTTCGCCAAGCTGCATCCCAGGGGATACCTTTTTACAAATGGGTAATTGCCATTTTTCTTAATTTGTATATGCCAGACTTAAGGGGGGTTTGGGAGGTTCAGGAGAGGCTCAAGGCCCTGCCTGGCCTCACTTTAATCTTCCTGATTATTTCTTGGCTTTGTTTCCTTTCACTAACTATAGTTTCATGGAGAAATGTTTGTGTTTTATACCCTGTAAAGCCGAGGATTGCCAACTCTCAGACACCTTGGTTCACTGGCCTCAGTCAAAAGAGAATATTTCAGTACAAATATAGTTTCTCCCCTTCCTGCTTTCATGGGGACTCTCTCCCATTGAAGACTATCATTTTGTTGTTTATGTAGTTGTGATGGAGCTATGTACCCCAGAAAAACATGTTTTAAACTTCATCCATTCCTGTGGGTGAGAACTCTTGTAAATACTTTTCACTTTTTAAAATTTTTTAATTGTCTTTTTAAAAAAGATACATAGATCACAAAAATGTTACATTAAAAAATATAAGAGTTTCCCATATACTCCACACCCCACCCCACCCCCACTCCTCCCACATCAACAACCTCTTTCATCATTGTGGCACCTTCACTGCATTTGGTGAGCACATTTTGGAGCACTGCTGCACTGCATGGATAATAGTTTACATTGTAGTTTACACTCTCCCCGAGTCTATTCAGTGGGTTATGGCAGGATATATCATGTCCAGCTGCAATATCATTTAGGACAACTCCAAGTCCCGAAAATGCCCCCATATCTCATCTTTTATTCCCTCTCTCTGCCGTCACCAACTTCTGTGGCCACTGTCTCCACATCAATGACACAATTTCTTCCATTGCTAGAGTCACAATAGTTCTATAGTAGAATACCAGTAAGTCCACTCTAATCCATATTTTATCCCTCCATCCTGTGGACCCTGGGATGGTGATGTCTGCTCCCCCTCTAAATCGAGAGGGCTGCCCTACTGTTTTTGCTGTCTGTGTCCATTCACTGTGTGATCTTCTGTATCTATTTCATTTTGTCTTCTCTTTTTTCACTTTTTCTCCTCTAGGATTCACTGGGATTTGATCCTGGGGACCTCTGATGTGGAGGGAGGTTCCCTATCAGCTGTGCCACCTCAGTTCCTGTTCTCTGCTGTGCTTCACCTTGACTCCCCTTTGTCTCTTTTTTGTTGGGTCATCATCTTGCCATGTGACTCACTTGCACCGGCACTGGCTCATTGTGCGGACACTTGGCTCACTGCACAGGCACTCGGCTTGCCATGTGGGCATGCTTTCTCTTCTTTTTCACCAGGAGGCCCCAGGGATGGAACCTGGGTCCTCCCATAAGGTAGGCGGAAGCTCTATCACTTGAGCCACATCCGCTTCCCCACAGTGGCCTTTTTTTTTTTTTTTTGATTTGTTTTTAAAAATTTATTTCTCTCCCCTTCCCCATCCTCTCCCACCCCTCGTTGTCTGCTCTCTGTGTCTATTTGCTGTGTGTTCTTCTGTGTCCACTTGGATTCTTGTCAGCAGCACCGGGAGTCTGTGTCTCTTTTTGTTGCATCATCTTGTTGCATCAGCTCTCTGTGTGTGAGGTACCACTCCTGGGCTTGCTGCACTTTTTTCGCACTGGGCAGCTCTCTTTAGGGGGCACACTCCTTGCTTGTGGGGCTCCCCTACACGGGGGACACCCCTGCGTGGCATGGCGCTCCTTGTGTGCATCAGCACTGTACATGGGCCAGCTCACCACATGGGTCAGGAGACCCTGGGTTTTAACCCTGGACCTCCCATGTGGTAGGCAGATGCTCTATCTGTTGAGCCAAACCCGCTTCCCCATAGTGGTCTTTTGAGACCCCAGAATGTGCTAGGCACTGTGATTTTTGCTCCTCCCACATTTTTTCCTTTAAACCTCTCAAGGTATAGGTATTCCTCCCTGAAGACACTGAGATTTGTCTTTGGTCATCCAACTAGTAAGTAACAGGACCCATTGGGAATACCTGAACGTGCAACTCTTCTTTAAGTCATCCAATAGCTTTAGAATCATTTGTTTCATTTTTCCCATCCTCTAGAGCTTACCTGTCATGAAATCCTACAATTCTTCCTTTGCAATGCTTCTCAGATTTTCACCCCATACCCCTTCCAACTCATTGCTCAGACCTTCAGCATCTTGTACTTGGAATGCAGAGACCAGTTGGGCTTTTGCTTTGATTCCAGAGTCTCCTTTCTCTGATTCATTCTACTACCTGGTGGACTTGAAGTAGGCAGAAATTGTACACTTAAAGAATACTGTGTGGATGCTGGTTGGTTTACAGCTTTAAATAAAACCCAGCCCTCTTCAAGGATTTCACCAATGTTCAGGGGAGAGGCAATAATCTACTTTATTTATCATAATAAAACATACATCATCAGTGATGATGTGATTTTTTTTTTAAAGATTTATTTATTTAGTTTTAAACCCCCCCCGTTGTCTGTTCTCTGTGTCTATTTGCTGCGTCTTGTTTCTTTGTCTGCTTGTGTTGTCGTCAGCGGCACTGGAAGTGTGGGCGGTGCCATTCCTGGGCAGGCTGCGCTTTCTTTCCTGCTGGCGGCTCTCCTTACGGAGCGCACTCCTTGCGCGTGGGGCTCCCCTACGCGGGGGACACCCCTGCGTGGCAGGGCACTCCTTGCGCGCATCAGCACTGCGTGTGGGCCAGCTCCACACGGGTCAAGGAGGCCCAGGGTTTGAACCGCGGGCCTCCCATGTGGTAGATGGATGCCCTAACCACTGGGCCAAGTCCGTTTCCCAGTGATGATGTGATTTTGCCCCCAAAACCTCAATGGTTTCTCACTGCTGGGATAGAAGAGTCTAAATTCTTAAGCCATCCTCAGCTGTGCCATCCATTCACACAGGTCTTGGCTTGGGTCCTTCTGAACCACCCAAGCCAAACACCTGGTCTGCTTGGTCCCTGATAAAGGCTGCAGACCTGTCCTTCTCCAAATCTCATTCACATCACTCCCTTGTTCTCTCTCCATCTTTGGCTGTCCCGACAGACTGCGATCTCACCTGTAAATTCCATGACCATTTCTCATTTGTACTTGACTGTAAACTTCTTCGTGTCATTTCGCACCTGTGACTTTCTTGAGGTCTGATTTTATGTTTGAATGTTTAAGTATTGTCCTCTAGCTAGGCTGTGAACTTTATTGTATCACAAATACTTGATCAAATATCTGCCGATAAAGCCCCTGATGGTGCTCTTTGATCATTGGTGGACATGGGTTTTTGTACAGAGTAGGAATAGAAGGGGTTTAGCTAAGTGGAAAAAAATGGGGTATAAAATAAGGGACTGATGAAAAATTGCTTTTCAATCTTTATTCTTCCTTTGCTCTGTGACATTCTTGTGGGGAAGGCCTTTTCTTGCAGGGTGACGGGCACAGGAAATATGATCCCAGAGCTGATGACGGAAGGTCAACTGCCAAAGTCAGTCTCACTGGTTCACTTTTGGGATTTGAGGATTCCCTGCACCAAAGTAGTAAAATGGTTTTCATTATTCACTGATTTAATTTCCTTCTTGCAGAGATACTAATAAAATCACTAGTTTAAGACCTAGTGTTATGTAGTATTTTGAGATTTCATAGTTTTGATAACATCTTCATTAACATAATGATCCTTATGGGAAAATTTTTAAGTGAAGATCACATCTTCTAAATCCTTATTTTATGTTAAGGGACTTGTGATTAGTGTTGATGCTCTTCAGTGGTTTCTTGTGATTTTCTCTAGGTTAAAACACTTAAGTAGCTGACAAGATATCATTTATTTGTTTCTATGCTACTCTTGTAGACAGTATTTTGGCTGACTTCAGAACTGAACCATATTCCCTCAAATCATTTTACAAAAAAGACCAGCATTTTGCTAACAATTTTTGTAATTCACTGCACAGTCAAAACCTTATAACATATTAATTATGCAATGGGTTAACAGGAATGTGAGATAATGATATTTCTTACGAGATAACTTAAAACAATTTCTCCATGTTTTGGAGGCCCAAAATGCTGAAGACTGACTTTGGTTTTTCAAGGTATGATTTTAAAAAAAGCTGTTAGGTTGATCTGTTTTCTTTCAAACAGTCTTAGTAGCTCCAATTCTTTGAACTTACTTCTTGAAAACAGCAAATAGTACTGGATAATACTTGCTCATTCATCTCCAGAATGTTGAGTTGAGAAATGAAAATGGGTTTCAATATAGAACACAGAATACTTTGTTCTAAATGCCACTAAAACTGTTTCTGGCTTAGGGAAATATCATCTCAAGGTCCTGAAAAAGTGATGCTTATTTTGCTACATTGACACCAATAACCTGCCAAATTTGCACATTAGGAGCTTCCTGTGGTTTAAATTTCCCCCCAAACATATGTTAATAATTATACATAATAGGAACAGGGAAACTTGCAAAAGCATAGACACTATTCTCAATGAAGGGGACATATATTTTATTCCATGTTTTTGGCAAAAGTCACTTTAGTTCATATATTTTTTGCTTTAGTGGGTAAAGGAACACAGTGGTGTTATGCATTCAGAAAAACAAAATATCTTTCATTTAAGTGACTGGAATGCAAATCCCAGTTTAAAGATCTGATTTTTTTCTGCAGGAAAAACTTGTTTTGGTGCTTTTGTTTTAGGAACAAAAGTGAATTCTGTTGGGAGTGCACCAGAATACCCCACCCTCCCTTTATAAAACCAAACTGCACAAGAGGAACAAATTGCTGCTTTATTCACATTTTGGTCTTTTTGTGGTCTCCCTCCCCTGTTGTTTGTTTTGCTTTATTTGACTCCAACAGAGATCAAAACTACATTTTATGGACTTATAGCTTGGCAATCTGCTGGCAAATGGGAAAACAAGCAACATAAAGCAAATTTCTGCCACAATGCTTTGAATATTGAGACAGATTTTTTATCTAGCAGAGCCAATAGAATGGAACGTGAGTGCGCCGGCAGCACAGGGCTATAAACATTGCTTCCTGATGACACATCCCTAGGGAGGCACATCATACAGTTTCTATATTATTCAGCTTGTTACTCCACTGGCATAGAACTGATTTTGCCTCCAAAAATGCCTCTTTCCTGAAATTCCAGCTGTCCTTCATTCACAAAGCAGTGTTTTAACCAGGTGGTTGTTCAACATGAAACAATGGTAAGGCTAATAATGAATCACCACATCACACATTCCTTACCCTGGATGGTCTCCTTGATGCCACACTGCTGGAGGAAAAGGGGAGGGGGAACGCAACCAAGCATTCAAACATCAGAGCTGATGTTTCCTATCATAAGCATCCAGATGTTTAGCATTGTGGAGGTATGCCTGTACATCACCTGCCTTTTTCATTCTTCTATCTGGATCTGTAGGTGTTCTGTATGGAGAGTCAGGGACTGGCCTTTAATTCTATTATGTTGTGGGGTATTTTTTTGATCGTGAGTGGGGACAATGATGTTTAATATTAGCAGAAGTCCTGGCAGGGATTGTGTGTGATAAGGGAGAGGCGAGGAGGAAGGGATGAGACTCGATTGTTGGGTAAGTGGGTCCCTCTCCTGGCTGATGTATGCACCTTTTCTAAAGGAATCAACCGGATGTTTTTAGTCTTCAGTTAAGAGACATCTAGGAATTAAGAAGTACAGTGGACGGGTAGGATCCGCTTGTCTTCCCTGAGACACAGAGGCTCAATAACCAGGGGCTTCCTTGGTATACTAAATTCTAAGAAAGAAAGAAAACTGTTTAATATGCCATGGAGGATACTGGCTTAAAAGGAATAGGGTCTCACAAAGCTTAAGTAGAGCTGATTCCTTTCTGGGAATGATGCCTCATCAGGCAAATTAAAAAATCTAAAGTAAATGAAAAGAAGCACTTTCTCTTTTCAGAGTACCCTACCAGAATCATCTCATGGTTTCCACTGTGCTCTTCTGCTATGGGTTGTTGTACTAATAATTAGAGCCATTGTCAAATGCTCCACTAAATTAAAACTCCTGCAAATTA
This sequence comes from Dasypus novemcinctus, assembly GCF_030445035.2. NCBI lineage: Eukaryota > Metazoa > Chordata > Mammalia > Cingulata > Dasypodidae > Dasypus > Dasypus novemcinctus. The sequence goes on along the minus strand of NC_080687.1, from coordinate 86,928,638 downwards.
ATATTCTCACAAAAGGTGACTCAGGTTCAGAATTGGATTCATAGGTCCTGGCTCTAAAATAAATGCAAGTCCCTCTAAGAGTGAACAATGATAATAACCTAATCATTTACTGACATGTCCCTGCAGGAATCCATAACATCGCAGATCCTGTAGGAGTCTGGGCATATTAATTACTTTGCCTGCTCAATGATTTTAGGTAAGATGACTAGTTAAAGGACACTGTGTACTAATGACAGCTCAGTGGTGTAAGCAACGTCATCACACATGGAGAGAACACAGGACTATTTATTGTGCTTGACACAGATGGTTTAATGTTTTTCAGGCCTTCAGCCTAGCAGAGCACTCATGGTGCTCTTCAGCTAAGGGCTTTAAAAAAAAAATTTTTGGTCTGTAGCATTTCCTAACAAGACTGATGGCAATATGTTTTCCTAAAGCTTGTTCTTACCCTTAACTATCCCTTACAGTGGTCTGTGGTTACAAACCTCATGGTCTGACACTGATTCTTCATGTGTAAATAATTACTGACATGAAAGGAGAGGAAGGTGATGAAATTTCACCATAATGGCTTCTCTTCTATAGAAAAACTCTTCAGAAATGATTACTTTGGAAAACAGTTCTTCCCTGATTAGATATGGCCTGATATATTCCAGAAGCTGTTCTCCCAGGATTTTCAATACTGCACATGAAAACATGGATTGGTAACTGTGAATGGCAAAGGATGCATGCACCGAACATATCTGTGTTCATTTCAAAATGGCAAAGAAGCGCAAACGTGCTTCTGAGGAATATGTAAGTGTGCCCGGGAAGAAATAAGGAGGCCATGGATCCCCTCCTTTTGTTATGAAAGTGAGAGGCCAGCACACTGGAAAAGCAGGGGGGTGCATTTTGATAGTGTAAACTTCTATAGGGATCTTTTTTTAAAAAAAAGATTTCTTTCTTTCTACCCCCCCCCTTTGTCTGTTTTCTGTGTCTATTTGCTGTGTCTTCTTCTTTTTCTGCTTCTGTTGTTGTCAGCAGCATGGGAATCTGTGTTTCTTTTTGTTGCATCATCTTGTTGTGTCATCTCTCCGTGTGGGCCCCGCCATTCCTGGGCAGGCTGCACTTTCTTTTGCACTGGGCGGATCTCCTTATGGGGCTCACTCCTTGCACGTGGGGTTCCCCTACACGGGGGACACCCCTGCGTGGCAGGGCACTCCTTGCGCACATCAGCACTGTGCACGGGCCTGCTCCATAGGGGTCAAGGAGGTCGGGGGTTTGAACTGTGGACCTCCCATGTGGCAGACTGAGGCCCTAACCACTGGGCCAAGTCTGCTGCCTTCTATGGGGATCTAAATGGTCCCATCCACTGCTGTGGCCACTGTTGAGCTCTCCAGGACCTTCTGTGAATCCTTTAGAGGAACCCTAGGGCTCTGAGGATTGGCATGAATGGTTGCTTTTTTGCATATACTTCTCTATGTAATCACCTGGGTAGGGGTTGGAAGAGGCACGATTAGGCGTGGGGGAGAGAAAAGAAATCAACAGTGAAAGGTTTAGTGATAGCAATATGACTGTGCTCTTGGGAAGGCTTGAAAGGGCTGGAAAGATGAGTGCACGCAGAGCCCGCGACCCGTTCTTCTTGTGGAACAAAGATGGCTTGCCAGAGGCTCAGTTATCCTGCTGACACTTTACACAGGGCTGGACTGGAGTCCTCGCTTATTCTGAGGATGCTGGTGGTGTCAGGGTTTTGCACCGAAATGGTCAATTTCCTCACCTATGAGAAGAAGCCCCTGGCACTGTCATCGGTGTTCCGTCTGACCACCTGTTCAAGTCCCAGCTCGAAACGCCACGCCTGTTCCACCTGATGAAGCAGTTCAACAGCTCGCTGCTCCGGGTGCGCGAGGGGGACGGGCAGCTGACCGTCGGCGACGCGGGCCTGGACCGCGAGCGGCTGTGCGGCCAGGCCCCGCAGTGCGTGCTGGCCTTCGACGTGGTCAGCTTCTCGCAGGAGCAGTTCCGCCTGGTGCACGTGGAGGTGGAGGTGAGGGACGTCAACGACCACGCGCCGCGCTTTCCCCGGGCGGAGATCCCAGTGGAGGTGTCCGAGGGCGCGGCCGTGGGCACGCGCATCCCCCTGGAGGTGCCGGTGGACGAGGACGTGGGCGCCAACGGGCTGCAGAGCGTGCGCCTGGCCGAGCCGCACAGCCCGTTCCGCGTGGAGCTGCAGACGCGCGCAGACGGCGCCCAGTGCGCCGACCTGGTGCTGCTGCAGGAGCTGGACCGCGAGAGCCAGGCCACCTACAGCCTGGACCTGGTGGCCCAGGACGGCGGCCGCCCGCCGCGCTCCGCCACGGCCGCCCTCAGCGTGCGCGTGCTGGACGCCAACGACCACAGCCCGGCCTTCCCGCAGGGCGCCGTGGCCGAGGTGGAGCTGGCGGAGGACGCGCCGCTGGGCTCGCTGCTGCTCGACCTGGACGCGGCGGACCCCGACGAAGGCCCCAACGGCGACGTGGTGTTCGCCTTCGGCGCCCGCACCCCGCCCGAGGCGCGCCGCCTCTTCCGGCTCGACCCGCGCTCGGGCCGCCTCACCCTGGCCGGGCCCGTGGACTACGAGCGCCAGGACACCTACGAGCTGGACGTGCGGGCGCAGGACCGCGGCCCGGGGCCCCGCGCCGCCACCTGCAAGGTCATCGTGCGCATCCGCGACGTCAACGACAACGCTCCCGACATCGCCATCACCCCGCTGGCGGCCCCGGGCGCGCCCGCCGCCTCGCCCTTTGCCGCCGCCGCCGCTCTCGGGGACTCGGAAGCGACCTCGTCGGCGGGGCCCGGGGCGCCCGAGGCCGGCGCCACGTCGCTGGTGCCGGAGGGGGCGGCGCGCGAGAGCCTGGTGGCGCTGGTCAGCACCTCGGACAGGGACTCGGGCGCCAACGGGCAGGTGCGCTGCGCCCTCTACGGGCACGAGCACTTCCGGCTGCAGCCGGCCTACGCGGGCAGCTACCTGGTGGTGACCGCGGCGGCGCTGGACCGCGAGCGCATCGCCGAGTACAACCTGACGCTGGTGGCCGAGGACCGCGGCGCGCCCCCGCTGCGCACCGTGCGGCCCTACACGGTGCGCGTGGGCGACGAGAACGACAACGCCCCGCTCTTCACGCGGCCGGTCTACGAGGTGTCGGTGCGCGAGAACAACCCGCCGGGCGCCTACCTGGCCACGGTGACCGCCCGGGACCCGGACCTGGGCCGCAACGGCCAGGTCACCTACCGGCTGCTGGAGGCCGAGGTGGGACGCGCCGGGGGTGCCGTGTCCACCTACGTGTCGGTGGACCCCGCCACGGGGGAGCTGCGCGCGGCGGCTCTTGGACCGCGACGAGTTGACTCCACTCTAGCACGGGCTGGAGGCCTTCGACGGCGGCTTCCCGCAGCCCCGAGGCCTGGCCGTGGTGAGGCTGCATGTGGAGGACCAGAATGACCACGCGCCCCCGCTGGTGGCCCCGCCACCCTTCAGCTCAGCCGCCTCTGCCCCGGGGCGCGCCCCTGTGCTATCTGGTGACCAGACTGCTAACGCGGGGCGAGGACGACGCCCCCCGCACCCAGCTGACTTACATCCTCCTCCGCAGCGACGGCGGCCCCAGGGCGCAAGCTCCGCACCCTGCCACTGGCGAACTGCCCCTCCAGCGTCGCCTGTCCCCGCAGCGCGTCGGCCCGCTGACGGCAGTCCTCGCGGGGCGGGAAGGAGGTCGGCGGGCGCTGTCGTGCACCGCCACGCTGCTCCTGGTGCCCGGCACCCGGCGCCACCTGGCGGGGAGGTGGCGCTGGTGCCGCCGCCGCCGCTGGAGAGAGGAGGGACCCGCTGGGCGGCGCACGGTGCCAGGGAGCAGGGCGGCAGCCCCACCTCTCGGTGATTTTTGGTCGCTGTTCCGGCCGGCGGCTGCGGCCTTCTGGTAGCGGTTGTCACCGTGGCTCGTTCCCACCGACGCCGTGCTCGGACACGGAGGAAGGAGCTTTGCAAGCACAGCCCGAATGGGGTCCAGGAGGGGGGTGGCCAGGCCGGCCCAAATCGCAGAGGGTCAGGGGCAGAATTTGGGGATTTGGATTCGAGGTTCACCACGGAGACGCGGCCCCTCCGCATCTCCGCAGATGTCCTGGAGGTAAAGTTTGCGGGGATTTCACAGTCCGAGGACAGTGGGATGTCTTTGTGGGGCTCACCGCGGGAAGGGAATGGGATCGCGCAGTCCCAGGTGGAGTTCCCCAGCTCTCTTGGTCTCCTCAGCAAAGTTTAACGCCAGGAGCCTTATGAAAATTCAATGCCCGTATCAGGTGTGGAGTTTCAAGTGGCCCATTTCACAGATGGCAGGCTGGCCCTGATGGCTAGGATGACATGCAGGCTTGCCTGTGTTTCGGCTGGGTGTTCCTGTTTTTCCCTGTACTGTCTTCCCTCTGGGCCCAATTTGGATCCAGTGGTCCCTCAAGGTTTAAATGCTGTCATCTCGAAGCATTTCAGACAAAGGAGGATGCGTCTGACCTGTCAGTTTTAATATCTAAGGTTGAAATATTATTAACTGCTGCTCTCAACCCTCTTTTACAATAGGGTTTAATATCAGTTCCTTTTCCTTCGCCATCGCTGTGGAGAGAGGATAAATCTGCTGCAAGTTTAAGGTAATTCCAGAATATTTATCATTATCTCCTGGCAACGTGTTTGACGTTTTTAATGTTTTTATGGATAACAAAGTAATTCTTTCCTCTTCCCTTCCAGTACACATTCAAATCCAGAAGATTTTAGTGTGGTGGGCAGTGGAAAAGGAGACAGCGCACGGCGTGTCAGCAGGTGGGAAACCAGGACAGAGGGCTTCGGGAAAGCGTCTTGCAGAAGATTGCAGAGCAGGGGGGTGAGTTCACACCTGCGATTTTGAAGCCCTTCCTCTCAAGATCATCACAATACTTATGTGTCTGAACGAATGAAGAAAACTAAACAAAGGGCCCCGATGTGACATTCATAGAAGGAAGTGGCTGACCACTGCTGAATATAGCTCACACATATTTTTTTTTTTTTTAATTTTTAATTTCTCTCCCTTTCCCCATCCCCTATTGTCTGCTCTCTGTGTCCATTCGCTTTGTGTTCTTCTGTGTCCGCTTTCATTCTTGTCAGCGGCACCGGGAATCTGTGTCTCTTTTTGTCGTGTCATCTTGCTGTGTCAGCTCTCCGTGTGTGGGGCTCCCCTATGTGGGACATCCCTTTGTGGCACAGCACTCCTTGCGTGCATCAGCACTGCACGTGGGCCAGCTCCACATGGGTCAGGAGGCCCTGGGTTTGAACCTTGGACCTCCCATGTGGTAGGCGGATGCTCCATCCGTTAAGCCACTTCCGTTTCCCAGCTCACATGCGTTGGCCACTGATTATTTAGCTGGTTCTATGTATTTTAAACACTTTTCACTCATTGCCTTATTTAGTACCCGTAAGAAATCCAGCGAGAGAGGAAACTGAGGTACAGAGACGTTGGGTGACTTGCCCGGGCACTGGCGTGAGGATCTTAACCCAGAAATTCTGGATCCTGATATCTGGCACTTAATCACTGTAGAAGCTGCCTCTCTGTTAATGAAAAAAAGAGAAAAACACTGAAAAATCCGAGTATTGTGAATATGATTACTAAATTACTTTTGTGCCACCGGCACTGAGAATAACTTCCCACATGGGTGGATTCAAAAAAGAACAGCGAATGAATAGGTAAATTTTATATAGGCCAGGGCTCCACTTGCTGGGAACATAGGAGATGTGGTTTCTGTTTAGCTTGGCTCTGTTGAGAGGTTCTTTCACCTCCTGCTACTGATGAAGCTCCTCTACCTGTGGTATTGTTTGAGGGTTTTGTTTAGGCCAAATTCTTAGTGATATTGTCTGGTGCTGGAATGGTAATTCCTGTGGGGAATGGCATAGTCATTATGAGGGGGTTTCGTGTTAGTCTCCATGAAAGTGGGCACTGGAGTGAACTTGCTGTCAAAGTTGAGTCTTAACAGTATGTCCTCACTGAGTCAAAGACCTTTTCACCATAATAGCTATTTTTATTCAGTCGATGTTCAGTTCTTTCAACATTAAAAAAAGTTGGCTTCCAGAAACATCCACATCTCCAGTTTGTTGATTTCTTTCCTACAATGAGGCACTTAGTGTTGGACACAGTCCTATGGAACCAGCCTCTCTCCTGAGCTCCAAATTTATGTATCCAGCTGCCTACTCCACATCTCCATTCGGATGTCTAGTGGGCATGCTGCGTGTTCAAGGTGAATGCTTGATTTCGATTCTGCAAACCTGTTCTCCCTCTAGTGTTCCTAACTCAGAAAATGACACCTTCATTCACTTAGTTACTTGCTCTGGCCAAAATCTTGATGTCACTTTTTGATTTGCCTCATCACACACAACTTCCAACTTATCTGCAAATCCTGTTGAATTTACTTTGAAAATAGGTTCTCCATCAATTCAATTCTTACCCCCTTCATTCCTGTTATCCTGCCTCAGGCATTATCATCTCTCACTTGGACAACAGCAGTGACCTCAAAACTGGCCCCCGCTCTTCTTTTGCAATCTCTTCTCCACACAGGAATTGGAGTGATCCTTTTACCTCATAAATAAGATCATATTAGTCATCTCTCCAAAGCTTCCCACATAGAATGAAATCCAAAAACCTTAACATGGTGTACCGGTTACTATTGCTGCGTAACAAACTACTCCTAGGTCAGCTGAACAGGGATTCTATGGGTCAATTCGAGCAAAGTGTCTGGACTTCTGTAGGGAAGAGCATTTAGGGCTGCCGACTGAGTGGCAGCGGGGCTTCATGTGCCCTTTTCATGTAGGTTGACTTCCTCAAAAAATGACAATCTCAGAAATGTCAGATTTCTTGCATGGTGGCTCAGGGCTCCAAATGTGAATGTAACATCCTCTTTTATGACCAAGCCTCAGAAATAACACTGCCATTTTTCCATCATATTCTACTAATCCAAGCAGTTTCAGGCCCACCCAAGTTCAAGGGATGAGGACAAAGATCCTACCTCTATTCTGGAAAATTATTTAAAAATTTAGGGACCATGGCCCATAAAGTCCTACATGATCTGGCTGCTGGCTGCTTCTGGTTCATTTCTTACTGGTCCAGTCATATTGGCTTACTTGTTTTTTTTGAATACACCAGAAATATTTCCTCTTGGGCTTCAGAGCCTTTGCACTTGCTGTTTGCTCTGACATTTAAGCTCTTTCTCTAGATATCCACATTGCTTGCTTCCTGCCTTCATTTTGGCTTTTGCTCAAATGCCTATCCTCTCAAAGAGGTCTTCCATAGCTCAAGTTGCTCCTCTCCCCTGTCATGCTCTAACCCCTTTGCCCTACTTTCTTTTTCTTCATAGCATTTATTATTGTTTGACATTATTTTCTATATTTATTTAATCTTTATTTCCTATTCCATGTTGAATTTCCAGCAACAATTATATCGTAGATATTGACTGAATAGATGAATGAAAAATGTGGTCTAACCAACGCATATGTAACAACTGTATAAATATTTCATGTGATAATATTGGATTTTAGCATAGGGTAAAATTGTGTTGATTTCTTTTTCTTTTGAAGTTCTACTATACTGTATTACTTTCTGGAAAATTTTATTACTATCTTAAAACTTGAAGATTTTACAGTTAATTTATCTTTCTGGATCATTTAATGTTAAATTTGCCTTTTTGAAAAATGAAATTACTGGAACTCTTAGTGTTTATTGTTTATTTAGGGAATTACCTGCTTATTTTTTCCTTAACTCAGTTTCTTCTTCATAGCAATAGACGGGCCCATTGAGTCCAGGGTAGCTCAAAAGTGCTGCAATGGCATACAGTAATGTGATCAAGGCCATGTATTCAACCTGGGAGGATATAGTTTCCTTTTTACATATATATATATTTTTACTAGAGAAGTTGTAGGTTTATAGAAAAGTCATACAGAAAATACAGTTTCCATATTACCTGTCCCTATTATTAATACTTGTATTACTGTGGTACATTTGTCACAATTGATGAAAGAATATTATAATTACACTATTAACTATAGTCCATGGTTTACCCCAGGGTCCCTTGTTTCTTTTGTATAGTCCTATGGTTTTTAAAATATTTTTATTTTGGTAACATATACAAACTAAAATTTCCCCTTTTAATCACATTCCAATATATAATTCAGTGCTGCTGGTTACGCTCACAATGTTGTGCTGCCTTCTCCATCATCCATTATCAAAATGTTACTGTCACTCCAAAGAGAAATTCTGTACTAACTGAGCATTAACTCCCCATTTCCTAGCCCTACCCCAGCCCCTGGTAATCTGTTTTCTAGTTACTCATTCTATAAATTTGCTTATTCTAATTAGTTCATATCTTTGCAATCATGCAATATTTGTCCTTTAGTGTCTGTCTTATTTCAGGCAACGTGATGTCTTCAGGGTATCCATGTTGTCACCTGTATCAGAACTTCATTCCTTTTTAATGCTGAGTACTATTCCAATATATGTATATACCACATTTTGTTCACCATTCTTCAATTGATGAACACTTGGGTTGCTTCCATCTTTTGGCAATTGTGAGTAATTTTAGTGGGCAAATACCTGTTTGTGTCCCTGCTTTCCATTCTTCTGGGTATATACCTAGAAGTGGGATTGCCAGGTTATATGGTAATTCTATACTTAACTTTCTGTGGAAGGTCAAACTGTTTTCCAGGTGGCTTCACTATTTTACCTTCTACCAACAATGGATTAGTGTTTGTCTTTCTCCATATCCTCTCCAACACTTGCCATTTTCCTTTTTTTTTTTTTAACAGAGCCATTCTATTGGGCATGAAATGATATCTCATTTTGGTTTTTTTTTTTTTAAATATTTATTTTTATTTATTTAATTCCCCTCCCCTCCCCCGGTTGTCTGTTCTCTGTGTCTTTTTGCTGTCTTGTTTCTTTGTCCGTTTCTGTTGCCGTCAGCGGCACGGGAAGTGTGGGCGGCGCCATTCCTGGGCAGGCTGCACTTTCTTTCGCCCTGGGCGGCTCTCCTTACGGGGCGCACTCCTTGCGCGTGGGCTCCCCTACGCGGGGGACACCCCTGCGTGGCAGGGCACTCCTTGCGCACATCAGCACTGCGCATGGGCCAGCTCCATAGGGGTCAAGGAGGTCCGGGGTTTGAACTGTGGACCTCCCATGTGGTAGACGGACGCCCTAACCACTGGGCCAAAGTCCGTTTTCCTCATTTTGGTTTTGATTTGCATTTCCCTAATGGTTTATGGTATTGAGTATCTTTTCATAGGCTTTTTAGTCATTTTTATGTCTTGTTTTCAAATCTTTTGCCCATCTTTTAGTTGGGTTGTATGACTTTTTGTTGCATTCCAGGAATTCTTTATATATTCTGGATATTAAACTCTTATCAGATATGTAGTTTCCAAACATATTCTCCAATTTTATGTTTTTTTTGCTTTCATGATAAAGTCCTTCGATGCACAAAAGTTTTTAATTTTGATGAAGTCTCATTCATCTGTTTTTTTCTTTTGTTGCTTGTGCTTTTGGTGTAAAGTCTGAGAAAACATTGCCCAATACAAGGTTCTGAAGATGCTTTTCTGTGTTTTCTTCTAGGAGTTTCATAGTTTTGGTTCTTATACTCAGGTCTGATCTATTTTAAGTTGATTTTTGTATATGGTGTGAGGTAGGGTTCTATATTAGTCAGCCAAAGGGGTGCTGATGCAGACTACCAGAACTCTGTTGGCTTTTATAAAGGGTGTTGATACAGGGTAGAAGCTTATAGTCACAAGGCCCTAAAGAGCCCAACTCAAGGTACCATAAGAAGTACTTTTCCACCCAAAGTCATTAGCCATGCATTGGAGCAAGATGGTAGGCAGTGTCTGTAAGAGTGCAGCCTTCCCTCTTCCTCTTAAGGCTCCATGGTCCCAGCTTCTTCCAATCTGAGCTGTAAGGCTCACCTCTCTCCCCAGGGCTCATTTCTCTCCAGGCTCAGGTGCAGATGCAGGCTGTTAGGATCAGTTCTCTTCCTGGAGCCTCTGCTGTATCTATGGAGCAGTCTCTATTCCTCTGGGTTCTTCTGTGTATTTACTTCCTGCAGTTCCAGCATCAAAACTGAAACTCTCTCCTCTTCCTTGTTGTTTTCTCTGTGAGTCCCTACCCACCAAGGAGCAGAGACTCAACATCCTACTGACATGGCTGAATCAAAACCCTAATCATAATTTAGTCAAGTAAAAGTGAAACCTCTGAATTTAATATACTCTAATACACCCAGAGGAACAGACCAGATTACAAACACAATACATTATCTATTTTTGGAATTCATAAACAATACCAAATTGCCACAGGTTCCAACTTCATTCTTTTGCAAATGGATTGCCAGTTTTCCTACACCATATGTAAAGCACCATTTCCCAGCATCATTCTTTCCTAATTAAATAGACTTGGCACCCTGATAAAAATCATTCGGCCATAGATGTAAGGTTTATTTCTGAATTCTCAATTCAGTTCCATTGGTGTGTGTCTGTTCTTGTGCAAGTACCATGTTCTTTTGGTTACTGTAGTTTTGTAATAAGTTCTAACATTGAGAAGCATGATTTCTCCAACTTTGTTCTTATCTTTCAAGAAGGCTTTGGCTATTCGGGGCCCCTTTACCATTCAGTATAATTTTGATGATTGACTTTTCCTTTTCTGCAAAGAACACTGTTGGAATTTTAATTAGGATACATTGAATCTCTAAATCACTCTGGATAAGTCGACATCTTAATAATATTTAGTCTTTCAGTCTGAGACATGGAATAGCTATTAAGCTATTAGGTCTTATTTGATTTCTTCCAGCAATGTTTTGTAGTTTTCTGTATAGAAATAGAGTATAGCTTCTTGGCAATAAAAAAAAAAAAAATCACAATATTTCCTCTTACTTGTATCAACAGTAATTTTAATTTATATAATAAAGATTTATACAGCACTTCTTATGTTCCAGGATTTGTTCTAGGTGCTTTGTGAATATGAACTCATTTAATCCTCATAACAATGGTATTAGGTAATGTAGCAGTTTGATATTATTGATGAATTCCAAAAAGAAATATTGGATTATGTTTGTAAACTGGTCTTTTCCTTTGAGTATATTAGAGTGTATTGGATTCAGAGGTTTTACATTTACTTGATTAAATAATGATTAAGGTTTTGGTTGGGATATGTCAGTAGGACATTGCATCCTTGCCCCCTTGGTGGGTGGGGACTCACAGAGAAACTGCACTGCAGAGAAGGAACTTGGAGTCTTGAACTGGAGCCCCAGGAAGAAACACACAGAGGCGCTTGGTTGTGAGGAGAGAAGCAAGCCCCAGGAAGAGAGGAACCCAGGAAGCCTGAACCCTGGCAGACGTTGGCAGCCATCTTGCTCCAACATGTGGCAAAACAGTTTGATGAGGGAAGTAACTTATGCTTTATGTCCTGGTAAATGTAAGCATCTACTCCAAATAAAAACCCTTTATAAAAACCAACCAATTTCTGGTATTTTGCATCAGCACTCCTTTGGCTGACTAATAATCATTTAACCCATTTTGCATGTGTGGAAACCGAGGCACAAAGTTAGAGTAATTTGGTCAAGGCTGCCCGGCTGTAAGGGACAGAACAGAATTTCTAATCCAGAAATTCTGGCCTTGGAGTCCATACTAATAATGCTGTACTGTAGGATATTTTTAGTATGGTTTTAAGTACTTATTTTCAGGGCCTTCTAAGATTTAGGACTGATTAAATTTTCTGAGATGTTCCTATCTTTGGCTTTCAATGAGATGTTCTGATTTATGGATTGATTTATACTCCAGCCCTCTGAGTGCTACATTTTCTTGTAAAACTTTTAGTGAGATTATTGAAAGGATGACACATGGGTGATGGCAAGAGAATTGAATTAGACATTGATGACTAGGAGATAAGAAGTTTAGTGAAGATATTTTACTCTTTTTTTGCATCTAACCCTTATCAGGTGACACAGAGAATGAATAGATTATAAACACACTACTAATATTTTTTTAACAAACCGGCATCAAAAATTCCAGGAAATAATTCAGTTATCTTGCTTGAATTATGTTTCCATTTCATTTCCTCAGTGCACCAGCAGGTGGAGGTGTGAATTCACTGGCAGAAAATTCAGTGGAAGGAAAAAGAAACAATTAGAAAACCAGTCCCTGAACAACTGAATATTGTTTGCATTTTAAAATATATTGTTATGTAGCATTTAAAAATTTTTTTTAACTCTTCCATTTTATTTCCAAGTTGTTTCAGATTATTCAGAAAGAAAAGCATTTGCAGTTCCTGAAAGATCAATCCAGGAATCCCAAACTGGCAAGAATCTTTCGATGCACCATGAAAATAGTCACTGGGTTGCACTTTTTCCAAGTACCCTTTACCCTTGTATTTCCCAACTGAGAGTTATGAATTTTCAGCCAGAACACTCAAAGCCCAGTGGATATTATTTTCAAGTCTGTGCCTCCTAAAGAGAAGGGCTGCCTGGTGGATATGACAGAGTTTAAAACTGCAGACTAGCCATGCCACCTCCCCCCTTCTAGGACAGAAGGATGAATTAAATCACTCTTCAGTGGATGGATTGCCTTCACATACCTCTGAAATAGCCACTTCATTCCAAAATGCTCCAAGCTGTGTAGGCAGTTATGTTGTGGGAATATATACACATTTATGTTTCTGTTAAGTATTTATAAGCCAGGTTGCATGCATGAAACTCCTAGTTTTGATGTACTTTTCCTTAAATTATGTCAACAATCAATGTCAGAGCAGGTGACGATTTTTTATAACCCAGTATTTTACCAAGGAGTCTTGGAAGTAGCCTTTATTGCCACAAACATCATAAATGAACATGTATTTATAATTCTAAAACTATTTATGAATGTAAAGAAAATATTGAGCAAAACTTCATTTGCATTTGAATGTATATGCAATTCTATGGAGAATGTAATTCAACTTCAGAGTAACTTGAGGCTTGATGAAGCCCCTGACCCCAGTTTTCCCCAGGAGGCCCAGTGAGGAGGAAGAGGAAGCTGTGGCCAGGCAGCCCTGGGATATGGGGGTACCCAAATCACCCCTCGAGCCTGGCCTCTGAGAGAAAATCAAATCTAGGTGCATGGGGCTTTTGTGCTTATGAGCAACCAGTTATCTGTAGCAGCTATTCAGTCCAGCCAGGGCTACGGGGAGCCAGGGAAGATCTTACGGCCCTAGCCATTGGGATTAGAGCCCCTAGAAGAGCTACGCTCCTACCTGTGAACAGAGCACCAGCAAAAGCAAGAGTGACTTGAAGGCCTCGTCTATTGCTGCTCAGAATCAGGAGCAGAAAGACTGGGTGAGGGGATGGAGGTGTCTGGTTTGTGCCATGTTTTCTTCGAGTGCCATGTTTCTTGGGCCGGTGCTTCCCAAGATGGGCTTCGAGATTGGGGAAGAATTACATGTGCATGTGGAAGATATTGGTGACACCAGCTGGAAGAGTCTGGAGCTGTCACAGCCTGACAGGGAAGAACTGTGTTGCCCAATACAATAGCCACTAGCCACATACCTCTGCTTAAATTTAAATGAATTGAAATTCTATGCATTGGAAAATTCAGTTCCTTGACCACACTGGCTATATTTCAATTGCTTGATGGCCACACATGGCTCGTGGCTACAGTAGCAGACAGAACAGATATAAAATATTTCCGTCCTCCCAGGACATTCTAGTGAGAGCGCTGCTCTAGCAGGCGGGGCAGGTCTGAGGACCACCTCTGGGGCACAGGGCGCTGAGGGCAGCTGGGAACCCACCAGCCTTGCTCAGGCTGCACACGGGGACCACGGAGTCTTAGCTTCCCTGGTTCACGACAGCTAGCTGTTTATTGGTATGTGTGGGTATTTCAAATAGGATTAACACGTCATAAAATCTTCCTTGGGACACGTGTAACACCCAAAATATTTGAAATAGCTGTATCCTTACTATAAGGTTTTCTGTAGACCTGGAGAATTTGCTCTTTTGGCCATCATCTTAATTTTATGGTCCTCAAATTTGGTCTTATAACCTTAGAGGTTTTGTAGTAATTGTCATATAAAACCTATCTCCTCTTACTCCTAAACTTTCCCAAGAAAGAAAATCAGCAGTTTTCAAGACCAGTATTTCATTGTTTCGCCAGGCTCAGGCAAGAAGTTGGTAAAAACCTTTAGCTTCTTTGGCCACTAGCCTCCCTCAGAAAACTGCTGCTGTAGAAATAGTTTTCCTGGTCCCATGGTGTCTTCAGGGCCATTGTAGTATCCCAAGTGTCAGCTTTCTAGAGCAGGTGGTCTGGGCCCCAGAAAGACAACTGCGGTAAATGTGAATGCTCCTTGCTTTACAGAAGACACACCTTAAAAGTAACATGAACATCTATTTTTTTAGGGTCATGTATAATATTTGAACTTCATTAATTGGTTATGTAAGTGGATTCTGTGGGGAACTTTTTTAAAAAGAAGCTAAGGATCTAAACTTGTTCTCAAATGTATACATGCAGAATTAGATGTATTTGTTTTTTAAAAACCAGTTTCACATGTGATATTAGCTTTTACTTTAATTGGGAATCTCGAGTCAATGTATGTTTATAATTCCTGAATCCTGCCTCTTTATGATTGCATTCTCAGTGAGAAATAATAATAGGTAACATTTATCAAGTACACAGTGTACACGTGGCTCTGTGCTAACTGCTTTATAGGAATTATTGTATTTATACCTCATAACCATCCTAGGAGGTAGTTATATTATTATCCCCATTTTATAGAAGAGGGTTTAGAGATGGTAATTTTCCTGAGGTCACATAGTAAATGAGAGAACTTAGAATTAAAAAAATCGTGGTGTAATTTACATTACAGTAAAAAGCATGAACCTTAGGTATACCGCCAGATGAAATTATATATATATATATAAACGCACACACCCCCATGTAAATAACACCTGGATCAAGGTATAGAAGATTGTCAGCTCCCCAGAAGGATGGTGAACCTTCCCAGGCAATATCTTCCCAAAGTAATCACTACTCAAGCCTCTTTCACCAGCTGTTACTTTTGTCTGCTCTTGAACTTCACATGAATAGTATCATACAGCATTTATTCTTCAGTGCCTGGCTCAACGTTATTCATCAGCTTCATCTGAGCAGGTGCCTGGACCACTGGTTTGCTCGTTCTCACTGCTGAGTAGCATTGCATTGCATGAATATTCCACATTTTGTTCTTTTATCCATGCTACAGTTGATGGGCATTTGGGATGATTTCCAGTTTGGAGCTTTTATGAATAATGAAATATTTTACACATACTTTGGTTGGCACAGACTCTCATTTCTGTTGGCCATATACCCAGGAAGGAAAGTGTTGGGTGAAAGAGTGACGGATCTAGGATTTGAGTTTTGAATTTTCTGACTTTATTGTACAACACCCACTGTATCAAAAACAGCAAACATTGAAAACTTGCTAAGTGTTAGAAGGTCTACTAAACTCTATTTTTGATATAATGGAGAACTTTCTGTAAGCTTAGCTAATAACAGTGGGGGACATTTTATATTTTTGTTCAACCAATAGAGAGGCATTTAAACTAAGTATGCGATGTATTACAATGTATGGGGAGCATTTAGGGGCTTCTCTTTGAACAGACCATAATAACTCCCATCTTTGACAGACTTGTTTTGCTCATTGAAATGTATACAATAAGAGTAGAGTTAGCAATTGATTATTCATTTACTTGTACACTGTAATTAGCTAAGGAAGAAACAAATCCATTTAAAGCCAATTTCCATAGTCTGCACATGCATAGGAATTGATTGCAGAGTTGAATTTGCTGAATGAAAAGTGAAGCTAGCTAATCTCAATTTGTATTTCATCGAGTAAATGTCAGCTCTGGATTTCTGTGGCTTGCTACTCGCTGTCATTCTTTCTAGGTAGCACAGCACAATCACTGTATGGTTTAATTAGGTGTGGGTTATTCATTTCACTTGCTTGAGGAAAATGAAATATTTAGCTCTAGTGGAAGGAAAAACCTCAGCCGGCTTCCCTTTCTATCACCCGCTTTGAGACGCTTGCTCATCTTAATTTAATGTCCATTGATTCTAATTGTTGGATGTTGGACAGAGGAGCCGTTTCGTGATGTGGTACTGAATGATTGGGCTAAAACAGGCTTCACAGACTAACTGAATTCTCTCAAGCTGTTTTGAACTTCTGACAATGCTGCATTACAATTTAGGGGAATGACTTGAAATGTGTGCTAGAAAATGGTTTTCCACAGTGTGCCTGGTCTTAATGGAGAACCCATGTCACCATTGTCACTTAGGATTTGTACCGTTTGACAAGTCGTGATGCCTCGTACTCTGGAAGGATACAGAGCCTGCTGACTTTCACTGTCTCGGATGCTACAATGCATGTAAAAAGTGGCCTAAAGGAACAGTGAAAATGTTGTTTTCCTCAAGAGAAATACTACATTGTCTTTGTTTCCAATTTCCTCATCTGTAAAATGGGAATAACAGTACTGACTTCATCGGGTTTTTGTGCTGCTTAAATGAGATAGCACCCATGGAATCCTCCAGCAATGCTCTGCATGTAGTAACCACTAAATATATAAGAGCTATCGCCATCATCAGATAACATTTTTCATCCTCCCCTTCCCTTGTTTATTGCTGTAGTTTTGTATTTCAAATAATCGTAAATCTTGTGCAAATAGTATTCCTCCCCCCATCTCTTTTGGTTGGCTACTATTATTCTTTTTTAAAGTAACTTTTCCAATAGGTGAGCAATAATGATTGAAGTCTCCTTGGGAGGAAAATATTTTAGACAGTGTTATGAGTCCCTGGCTATCTTTTTAAAAAAGATCTTTGTCTTAGTTTGCCAGGGCTACTGTGACAAAGTACCACAGTGGGCTTAAGCAGTCGAAATTTATTACCTCACTATTTTGGAGGCCAGAAGTCCAAAAACAAGGTGTCAGCAGGATGATGCTTCCTCTGAAGGCTGTATATGCCAGCAATCTAGAACTCAAGTGCCCATCTCTCTTCCTGTATGTGTCTTCCTAACTGGGTTCAGATTTCCTCTAATTCTAAGGTCTCTGGTCATAATGGATTAAGGCCCATCCTGTTTCAGTATGGCCTCTTCTTAACTAAGAACATCCTCAAAGATCCTATTTACAAATGGGCTCACATCCACAAGAATGGGACTTAGAACTTGAACATGTCTTCATGGGGGACATGATTCCATCCATAACAATCTTTAGATAGAAACATTTTTACAATAGTTCTTCTAAAGTTAGATCTGTTTTGTCATTTTATCTTGTGGTTGTAGTTCAAGTCTGTGGTGAGCTCGTTGGACATATGAAGATATTTAAATGGAAAGGTCAGAGTCCAGTAAGAATAAACACACTGATTCTTTAGTTCAAGAAACCTTTAAAAAACGTACAAAAACTTGGTATTCTGCCTTTCCCTGGTAGGGCAAATGTTAAGCTGCCATTTAGTTGAGCCTGGAGACAACCTGCTCTGCATCTCATAGACGCCCGTTAGCCTGTGGTGTTACTGCAGCACCTGCAAGGGGCAGGGTGAAACGAAAGGGCGAGTGTCAGGCTGCCAGCTCAGGACACTGCAGCTGGGGAGATGATGGGTAGAGAGGCATTTCTCCATGCCGAGAGTGAGTCTTCCAGAAAAGACTCAACCTGAGAGGTACTTTTCTTCTTGCCTGGAGCCAGGAAATCCCATAGAACTCCTCCCACTGTAGGCCCAGAAGGCATCCACAGACTTTCATGGACATTTTCATGGAGATTGTTATAAAACGCTTACGTTCTGGCCCCTGCTCATTTTTCAGCTCTATCTCCTGCCATGCTTCCTGCCCTGGTCATAGTGATCCTCCTTCTCTGAGATGGAGATGAGGCAGCCAAAAGACAATAAGCCCAAGCCCTGACCTCAGAACTAGGTGTACCTCCCAGATAACCTTGATCCCGGAACCAGGCCCACCTCCCAGATATCCCTGAGACCAGACTACACCAGAGGGTCTGTACCGAGATGGATACCGAGGTGTGCCAATTGCTTCATCACATGAGTCCATGCTCCCCAACAATCACCCTCCTTCCTATGATTTGGTTTTCCATATAGATCTGTCTTCGTAGAAAGAATGGGCTGGACACATTGAAGTTTCTATACTGTTTCTATGAAAATTAGAATTTTCATTGTAAATGAATGAAATGGTGACT
Organism: Dasypus novemcinctus; assembly: GCF_030445035.2. Classification (NCBI taxonomy): domain Eukaryota; kingdom Metazoa; phylum Chordata; class Mammalia; order Cingulata; family Dasypodidae; genus Dasypus; species Dasypus novemcinctus. The sequence goes on along the minus strand of NC_080687.1, from coordinate 86,910,437 downwards.
TCAGTTTTGTGCATCACTACCCTGAGGTTGATTGATGTGATTCTGCTATTCAGAGATGGATCTGCCCTCAGAGTGCTGAAAAATCAGGATTCTGAGTCTGCATGCCAAAGGTTTGGACTTGTATTACGGTAAATTGACAGAGTAAATAAGTACAAGCTTCTGAGGCTTCCCGAGGAATGGCTTGCGAGTCTTTGTCCAAGCTATATACCCCCTTAACCCCTGCTTTGGGCCAGCTGGAGCACAGAGCATTCTTTCTTAAATGATTGCCTATATGAGGCGTGAAGGTGTAGTAATAGGTATTGTCAGCATAGCTTGTCATGTATACAGTGATCCTTGTAAAAACCCTGGGCAGCAGATAGAGCTAATACCTTCCTTTTCCATAAGAAGTTTGAGGTCACATTACTCATCCAAGTCAGAGCTAGGACATGTTGGAGCTTCAAGGCCAGGCCAGGCTTTGGGTTCCAAGGCCCACTTTGCCTTACTGCTTTTCCTTTAGTTCTTCCCTTCATTCGTTCTTCTCATGGTCTGGAGCTGTATGTATCCCAGAAAAATGTCATTAAACTTAATTCATTCCTGTGGGTGTGAAGTCACTGCAAGCAGGGACCTTTGGATGAGGTTACTTCAGTTAAGGTGTGGCCCAAGGGAATCGGGGTGGGCCTTACGCTATTACTGAAATACTTTAAAGGCAGGAAGAAATTCAGACAGAGAGAAAAAGTCACAGAGGGAGCAGCCAGGGGCCCAAATACAATCGAACCTGGAAGACAAGGAAGAGGACAGGAGAGGCCGCCATGTGCATTGCTGTGTGACAAAGAAGCCAAGAACCAAGGATCACCAGCAGCCAGCCCCAGAGCTCCAGTGTTTGGGAAGAAAACATCACCTTGATGACAACTTGATTGGACTTCTCCTCATTTCAAAACCAAGAGCTAACAAATTCTCATTGTTTAAGCTACCCCACTGCATGGTATTTGCTTGAGCATCCAAGGAAACTAAAACATGTCTGTTGGTCTAGAAATCAAAATACTTAAAAACTGATTTTGGTAGTTTCTTTACTGAAATCACCAGGAGCATATGAATGATCTAAGAGGCATGTTCTATCACTCAGATCCATTGTCTATTCCCTGGGGGCCTGTCCCTTATCAATCATGCGTACTCCCAATAGACATGACAGGTCTTGCACAAAGGGGAATTTTTTCCTCTCTCTCGATGGCGCTTCCTCGGAGGCATGCTACTCTTCAGGGCCCTGTTGAGATTTTGATTAAAAAAGACAGATATCGTGCAACTTCCATTAATGTTCTATTTTTCCGGTAGCAAAATGTAGGCTCTTGCAACTTTCTCAAGGGAATTGAATTTTCCATGTCTTTTGGCAAATTTGCTTTTGAATTTTACATGAAACACTAGCAAACGGTTAGTGGCCTGGTCAAAGGCTATGCCTGTAATTCAATGATTCTTTGACTTTAAAACTTTTGAAACCTTTATTTCTCTGCTATAATCCACAAATCACTAACTACCTAAAGTAAAAGAAAACTACTCTTTAGGTGTTTTAATAAAGTATTAGAAACTGTTCTTTGCTTTCTTTCTCTGGTTATGGTAATGTCATCTGATTTATTTTTATAATACTCCCTAAAGATAAAACAAACTTTCTAAAAGCTGAGAAACTATGAAAATCTATTTTGAAAATGCTCAGTGCACAATAACTAGTGCTAGGACAGCATATTATATTCCTGAAAGGCTCTATTTAAATCTCCAATGATACTCTGCCCTTGTTTATATATATTTCAGTGCCTCAGTCTTTACTTAGAGCAATGTATATATAATTTACCTTCATTAATTCTGGAATTCATGTCAGCTTTGTAGATTGCCTGAACTTTTTCCTTCTGTTCTTTTTCTTCACATGAATATTGTTCATTTTTCCACTCACTAGCACATTCTTAGTGTTGGGACTAGGAAATGGGAAATATATATACACATTTTCTTCATTTGTGATTTGATCAAGTGTATTAGAAAAGTAGTCAGACGGCTCAAGCAGCCCATACAAAGTCTGGAACTGCAGTTTCTATTAATATTTTTCTAGACACCTGGAAAAAAATGGGGTTGGAATTAGATAAAAGTATGATCTTTCTGCCTCTCTTCTGAACATTCTTCTGTCAGGGTACTGTTTCTTTTTCTAGGGAGGTGGTAGCTTACACAGGTATACTTATAATATCAGGCAATCTATTGCACCTCAGAAAGACGTAAGAGAAAACTTGGGAAATAATTGAGCTAGATATCCCAGTTTGGGTTTTTAAAAATCATCAAGATTGTTGTCTATGAGAAACACATTTATAGCATTTATTTTACTATAAATTTACAGAAAACAGAATCCAGATTTATGCCATTAGATATATATTTTTAAACAGTTGCTTTTGCTGGAAACCACGATCTCTAAAAGTAAACCAAAGAAGAGATTTTTGAAAAAAGTTGTTTAATAGACTAGGGGTTTCTTTAATTTTACTTATTAAGATTGGTTTAAAAAGGTCCAAAATGCATGTTCTATCCCCCCTAAAATCTTGTCCACATCTGATTGGACTTGTGAACTCCCTTCATGGTATTTCCCTTCTTGCTAAGTGTCTACTCTGCCCTGGGGGGAAGGGGACAGCAGCTATTCATCCCCGTGCAGACCTGGTTCTGAAGGCCTGTGGAGTTTGTATTAGGAATTGGCTAGTTGTGCTTGAACTTGGATGAGATGAACTTGGCTTGGGTGCCTTGAGCTCTTCCACACAGAGAAGTGATTTTGGGCTGTGAATGTCGCTATGTGTGCCAGGCACAGAACCTTTTGCTCTATGCCCCTTATATCTAATTCTTGCAGGAATCTGAAGGGTAGTTATCATTATCCCGTTTTAAGATGAGGAAACTGATTAAGAGAAGTTGAGTGATTTACCTAAGAATACAGCCATCAACTTGTTAAACTGTGATTTTAATCCACATATGTCTGACTTGAAAGTGCAAATGTTTTTCATCACACCTTGCTGTCTTTTTGATAAGGACAACAGTCACACCCTTTTGGATCTGGTAGCTTTTCACACATATATCAATAAACACAGTAGCAAATACACCATGCACCATTAAACAAAGTGTTCACACATATATCACTAAGCACAGTGACACCCAGACTGTGAACTACTAAACACAGTATTTCACACGTATATCATTAAACACATTATGCCCTGGTGACTGAAGTTCTCCTCTTGGATCACGGCCAATTGTGTTTCTAATGGTTAACTATCAAGAAAAAAATTTATACATCAGTAGTTTCCCTGGCAAGTTGGATGTGATTCATTTTAACATTTCTTTTCTCAGGGCGTTTTCTGATGGATTTGCAGGCTGTGCATTCTTCTAGATACCCTAGAAGGTATCTGTAGATTAAGCCATGCCCTTATTGATCTGTGTACCTGGAATTAATTACCATGTCCTCACAAGAAATTGCTTTTACTAAACGAGGCTTTGTAAATATGTATGCCAAAGGTCCACATGGGAGGAAAATTGTAAGAAACCAAGTTAAGAAACATTTTAATTCTAAGGATGTTCTTGTCTATTTCTTCATTCTTTCATATTTTGCTTTATGTATTTTGAGGCTAGGCTATGTAAATGCAAATTTATGATTGTTTTACTCTTCTGATGGATTGACCTTTTGTCAATATAATCCCTATTTATCTCTAGTAATGCTTCTTTCCTTAAAATCTATTTCACCAGATATAATTATATCATATTTGTTTTCTTTGGTTTGGTTTTGCATGGCATATCTTTTTTCACTTTTTTAATATTTTATGTCTATATATTGGAAGAATGTCTCTAGCAGCAAAATTTTTTCCCCTTAAATCTAGTCAGACAATGTTTGTCTTTTAATTAGAATGTTAGCTCATTTATATTTATATAATTAGTATTCCATGCACTTAAATCTATTACCTTTTTTTTCGGGGGGGGTACTGGAGGTTGGGGATTGAACCTGGGACCTTGTAAGTAGGAAGCTGGCACTTAACTACTGAGCTACATCAGCTTCCCTGAGTTGGTCCCCCCCCCCAAATGATTTATTTATTTATTTATTTATTCCCCCTCCCCCTTCCTCCTCCTACCCTGCTGCTTTTCCTGTCTGTGTTGTCTTCTCTTCTCATTTTCTCTCCTCTAGGATTCCCCGGGATTCAATCCTGGAGACCCCTGATGTGGAGACAGGTTCCCTGACAATTGTGCCACCTCAGTTCCTGGTTTCTGCTGCACTTCACCTTGACTCTCGCCTTGTCTCTCTTCTGATGCATCATCATCTTGCCATGTGACTCACTCACATGGGCACTGGCTTGCCACGTGGGTATGCTTTTTCTTCTTCTTTTTCACCAGGAGGCCCCAGGGAATGAACCCAGGTCCTCCCATATGGTAGGTGGAAGCTCTATCACTTGAGCCACATCTGCTTCCCCCTGAGTTGGTTTTTTCGTTTGCTTTTGCTTGTTGTGTGTGTTTTTCTTTAGGAGGCACTGGGAACTAAACCTGGGACCTCCCATATGGGGGGTGGGTACTCAATTGCTTGAGCCACCTCTGCTCTCCATGACTAATTTTGAACTTCATAACACAATTTTTATTCATTATTATTACATTTTCCTCTTTCACTTAAACTATTTTTGGTTAAAGTTTAATACACATGCAGAAATGTGACCACAAAATTAGCATCTAGCTCAATGAATTTTCACAAATCAAGTGTACACCCATGTAATCAAACACCCAACTCGAGAAACAGAACTTTACCAGCTCCCTAGGAGCCCCTCTTCTTCCCTTCCTGCCACTATTCCCAACAAAAGGTGTTCAATTTCTTAACTCCTAACATCATAGATTACATTGACCTTTTGTGTGTGTTTTTTTAATATAGGAAGCATACATTATATGCATTTGCATGACTGACTTTTACTAAGTTATGTTTGTGAGATTCACTGATGTTGCACACAGTCATAGATTGTTGATATTAATTTTTTTATAGTATTCTGTCATATGGAATACTAATATTTATTTAATTGTTTTACTATTGATAGGCCATTTGGGTGTTGTCAAATTTGTTTGACTACATATAGTGCTGCTATGACTATTCTGGCACATATCTTTGGTGATTATATGTACACATTTCTTTTGGGTCTACACCTGGGGTAGAATTTCTGCATGGTGTATGCATGTGTTCCACTGTGGATGATATTGCCAAACAGTTTTTGCAGTAGGTTTGTTAATTTATGCTGTCACCAACAGAGTGTGTGTGTTCTGGTTGCTCCAAATCCTAATACTTATTTTACTTATTCTTGTCAAGGTGTAGTGATAGCTTATTGCGATTTTAATTTACCTATTAATGACAAATGATGTTGAACATTTTTTGATGACAAATGATGTTGAACATTTTTTTCATATGCTTCTTGGCCATCTGGATATCCTCTTCTAAAAAGTAGCTTTTTAAGTCTTTTGCCTATTTTTCTATTGAGCTGTTTGGGCTTTCCTTATTGATTTGCAGTTCTTTCTAAATTCTGGGTACAAATAGTTGTAGGATATATGTATTTTTGCTATCTTATCCCACGCTGTGATTTGCACTTTTATTCTCCCAGTAGAGTCATTTGAAAGACAAGCTTTTAATTTTAATATAGTTCAATTTACCAAATTTTTTAATTTTTTGCCTAGTACTTTTTGTTTCCTGTTTAAGAAATCTTTGCCTAATCCAAGACTACAAAGGTGTTTACCCTTATTTTTCTCTTAAGTCTTTATTATTTGATCATTCTCATTTATGTCTGTACTTAATCCATAATTGATTTTGTGTATTGTGTGAGATAGGGCTTAAGCTACATTTTTATTCTATATGGGTATCCAAATGACCCAGCACCATTTGTTGCAAAGACAAACCTTTTGCCACTGAATTGCAGTTTTTGCTGTTGTTATTAATCAGGTGACCATGTGCATTTGCATCTGTTTCTGACGTCTCTATTCTGTTCCATATGTCAGTTTGTTTCTCCTTACATCACCACACTGACTTTATAATAGGTGTAAGATATGCGGTAGAGTGAGTTCCCCAGCCTTGTTCTTCTTCTGTTTATTCTTAATTCCTTTTTGGTTTCCATAAGAAGAATCAGTCAATTTTGTAATAATATGAGCTTGGACTTTTATTTTGATTGCATTGAATCTCTAGATCTTTTAAAATGTGTCTCATGCAGTGTAGAGGTGTTACACGTATATTCTTAGATTCATCTCTAGGAATTTGATGTTCTTTGATTTTATTGTAAAATAAATCTTTTAAATTTTTTCATTTTTGTTATATATTTTTGTTAGGTAGAATTATAGGTTGGCAGCTATTTTCTTTCTTTAAAAATGGTATTCCACCCTCTTCTGGGTTCCATCATTTTATTTTTGAAAAGTCTGTTGTCAGTCTTATTGTTGCTCCTTTGAAGGTAATGTGTCACATTTTCTTTGGCTGCTTTTAAGATTTTCCCTTGCTTTGCTTTTCAACGATTTCACTATGCTGTGCTTTTGTGTTTGCAGGTCCATAAAAATGGCCCTTGAATGAACTGTGTTCCTAGTATTTATGTTCTTATATTGTTCTCCCCCTTTATTCTGGGATAGCCCTGTGGCTCATTTTTTGACCAATATAATACATTAGCTTCGACACTGCATGACTTCTGAGGCTAGGTCGTAAAAAGTCTTGCAGTTGGCCTGGCCTTTTGGAATACTCACTTCCTTTGGGAAGCTAACTATTATTAAGGAGTGCCATTACACTGAAACCACTATGCCATGAGAAACTCAAGTCACATGGAGATACTCTGGAAGATAAGTTTCCATGTGGGAGAGAGAGAAGGAGAGGGGAGAGAAGGACAGTGGGGGGAGTGAAAAAAAAGATAGAGCAAGAAAATTTGAGATGCCAGATTTCAAAGTGATTAAGTCATTCTGTAAACCCAGTGCAGTCAAACTTTCAGATGGCTATTGACTTAAGGTCTTAAATGCTTGCATGAGAGTCCTAAGCAAGAAATTTCTTGTTGAAGTTGGTCAAGGCACAGGACTATAAAAGCTAATAATAAATTGTTTCGAGACACTAAGTTATGGGATGCCTAGTTACACAGTAATATATAAAGAGAACAGAAAACAATGCCTATAAGTAGAGTGTGGTTGTAACAAAAACTTGAACAATGTAGCATCTGCTTTGGGACCAGGTGGCAAGCAAAGGCAGGAAGATCCTCAGGGAATTTTTGATGGTGACCGGAAGGACAGTGAAGAGGCTACTAATAGAGCCTGGAGGAAAGGCAACCCATAAAATGTAGTGTCAGAGAATTTCAGATAACTGACACCTCCTGGTCACTTGAGGTAAGATGAATAACAGGAAAATGTACCTAATGAAATAGTTAATCTGTGTAAAGAGAATTCCATAAAAAAATGCCAGAAGTGCTAATGGGTTATTTTTAGCCAAGTGTGATATATGAAAGGGAGGAGGGAAGGAGGGAGGAAGGAACTCAGAAGGAACTTTTCCAGTTTCAAGTAGAATATAGAAAAAATATAAAGGATCCAGGGTTTACTAAGCTTAGAAATAAAACTGTATCTTATTCCCAGACTGTCCATATACTAAGACCCTCAATATAAGATATGATCTGAGGATGAAGCCCATCACAATGGTACAGCTGTAAGACAGGTGAAGATTTCAGAAAGATTTAAGGATGTGCCTTCCAGAGCCTTAAAGTAGACAAAAAGTTTTGTAATAATCTTAAATACGTTGTCCCTCAACACCCTGATGAGCAGCACAGGGCAGACTGAAGCCTCTCTGAAAGAGATTCCCGAGGTAGTTTAGTCTAATGGCATGGGCCCCAATATGATTCATAGGAAATCCATAAATCCATAATCCATAAAACCCTTAAGAAAGAAGCATCATGAACTTGGACTCAAAGGGACAATGGCAGTTCGAAATGTAAAGAAACCTCTGAGTCCACCGGGTCTCAGCCTGTTTCCCACCCAATCTTATATGGGCAGGAAGCAGGCTGAGATTGATACTTAGCTACACACATCGACCATTTCTTGAGGGAAAGGAAGTTTAGAGTCAATAACCAAAAGGGAGGAGTCAAAATTCCAGGGAGCGGAGCTAAGAGTCATGGAAAACAACTTCCGGAATCGGGCCCTAATCAAGTAAATGGCAACATATATGCCCAAGTGAGTTTCAGAATTTTTTTGGACCAGTGACTACTATGCTACTCCTACCTCCCCCAGCGCACCCCCCAACACTTTTGAATGGTAGTATCCATTGCAGTTGTATCTTGTAGTGCCATTGCATGTAGAGTGTGTGTGTGTAGGGTGGGTGGCAGAAAATTTGTGTTATTTACACTTGGACCTGATTTTAATAATGAGAACCTGGATTTCAACCTAAGCATGATGTCACATTGAGATGTCTCGGTAGGAAAGTGAGCATAGTTTGCATTTGGGAGCCACATGAATCATTGGGTCGAGGATGCACTCTGATAGATAATGTGCAAGGATGCTCTTCCCACAATAAATGTGCCTTTCAGTATTCATGCCAGTATGTAGTCCTTTCCCCCTTGAATCCTGATTGCCCCTGTGGTTTGTTTCTGACAGATACAGTGCAGTGGAAGCGGCACTTCCTGGCTTCTAAGGCTTGGTCATAAGCAGCCCTGCGACTTCTGCATGGGATTCTTGGTTCCTGGCTTTCCTCATGGAAGCTGTCTCTCACATAAGAAGGGCATTAACTCTGATATCACCAGGCTGTGAGGAACCCAGGCCATGTCAAGAGGCCATGCGATAGACACAAACACACACGCACCCCAGGAAACACGGAGGAACCAGACATGGGAGTGAAGAAACTGTCTTGGGTGTTCAGCGCAATTAAGCCTTGAGATTCCTACAGACCCAGCCACCATATAACTGCAATATATGAAACACCCTAAATGAAAACCACTCATCTGAGCCCACTCAGCCCACAGAAGCAAGGGTGATAATAAAGCATTTTTTTTTGAGCCACTAAATTTTGGTGTTTTTCTTAAGGTAACAACAGATAATTGGAATGTGCCTATATGTGATTCCCTTTCAAATTATCCCTCTTGGTGTTCTTAAAGATTCTTGAATCTGTTTGATGTCTTTCATCAGTTTTGAAAAGTTCTTGACCAATAGCTCATTAGATATTGCTTTTGCACCACTTTCTTTAATCTTGCTTTCTTTTATCTCCAATTATACATGTATAAACCATTTTCACTGTATCTCACTTTCTTTGGGTCACCATTTTCTGTGGATTTTTAATACTTCTTTCTCCTTTGTGCTATAGGCAGGAAGTTTTCTACAGATCTATTTCCCATAATCTCTTCTTTTGCTGTGACTAATCTATTAACAGATCCATCTATTGAGCTTTTAATTCCAAACATTGAAATGCCTTTGATTAATTTTCATAGATTGATGTTTTCTAGTGAAATTCTTCACATTTTAATTTATGTTTCTAAATGTGTTTATCACAGCCATTTTGAAGTTCATACTGTACAACTCCAAAATCTGAATTACTATGGGCCTGTTTCTATTGTATGTTTCATTTCTCTGTCTCTTTCTCTCTCGCTCTTAGATTGAATGTCAGATATTGCTTATGAAAAATTACAAGGCTCTGGGATGGTATTATTTTTCTCCAGAGAAGATTTATTTTTAAGCAGGAAACTAGAGTAGGGGCAGCTGACCTCTATCCAATCAGAGAGTGAGATGTTTGGATGCTAGATTTTAGTCTTTTTCAGGAAGGGATGAATTATTTCTGAATTGCCCTTAATCCTAGGGTATAGTCTTTCTATATTCTCAGGTTAAAGCCTGGGTTGTTTAAGAAGGTCTGTCCACCGTGGTAAGCTCTAAACTTCAATTTTTGTCTCCTTTATGAGAGGAAGCTGCTGAAAACTATGTTTAGCTTGTTAGCTTCTTGGTTCCTGCATCGCTGGCTTCTTATCATAGGAAGTTTAGAAGTCAGCACAGATTTTAGGGAGAACATGGTGCAAAATGTTGGCTTACTTCTTTGCAGTTCTCTTTTGTCCAGGATCTTGCTCTGGGTGCCCGGATTGCATTTGATGCCTGCAAACAGGGGTTTTGCATTTTATCCAGTTTTCTACTTCTTCTTGACAGGAAGATCTGCCTGATGCAAGCTTCTCCATCATAGTCCCAGAAGAAGTTTTCCATAAGGATATTTTTGAGAACATTGCTCACTTATACAGTACTATTTTTTGGGGGGATCCAAAGACTAATTTCTTTCTAGCCTCAGTACCAGTATCAGCCAATGCGTTTTTACCAATTAGGCAAAATGAACTATATAATTAATTGTGTTCTTCTCTTTGCATTTCTGCTTTTATTTCTAACAAATATATTGGATATTATTATATACATTTGGGGGGCGGGTCCTTAATCTCACTTATGGCTTGTCTCATTTATTCACTTGCTATACTGCCTATTTCTGTAATCTTTAAAAAAATCTATTTTTGAATAAATTGAAAAATGGTGATACATTTTCAGACTTTGAAGTTGAGAAAGTAAGCTGAATCTTAACAATTACAGAGGACTCTTTCTCACAGGTTAACCAATGTGTCAGAGTCAATGTTTAAATAATCATGAGAAATTCTTAAAAAAAAACGAGAGTAACATTGGTCAGAGCTTCTGATTAACAGCCTATTCTACTCCCTATATACAGATTGGTCATCCATGGGTGGTGAATAAACCGGGGTTTTCATGTAATAAATTGCTTCTTCCATGACACTAAAGAGTTCACTGATGTTCTGGGAAATGTTTTTTAAATATCAGGACAAATTAATTCCCTAACAGAAGGGTGGTTTATGCTTTTCCCTATTTAAGTTTTCTGATAATTAGGCTGTGCTAGTTCAAATACAATAATCTGCAATGTAAACAGAATGAAAACAAGGTATCATTTAATTCAGCTTATTTGTCTAAGGAATAGAGTCATATGGAAAGTAGCTTACAAAGTATGTTAATTTCAAAATCTACTGCATGTCATCTGTATGCGGTAAGTGTAAAGCAGCTACATGTGCTAGAAGCAATTGCCCTGTTCCTTCCTTTTTCTTCCTTTCTTCTGTCATTTTCTTTACTCATTATTCTGGTACTTACCCTGAGCAAACAAGTCTACAACCACAGTCTTCCTGTGGTTGAGTTATAGTCAGGGATAATACTTAAAGTATTTAACAGCCACATGACATGGGTACCGGTGTCAATCAGAAAGACTGTTCCATCCGTCAGGAAAGATGCCAACCACAAACGGCAGGTAGGAGCAGACCTGCCCATAGCAACTGAATGCCAGCTCTGCTTATGGCCATCTTTTATTTTATTTTTTTAACAGAGAAAATGAAAGAAAGTCAGAAGCTAAAACCCAGTTCTCCTACTCTTAGTCTGTTTAAGACTAGAGCATATTATCATTGAATAGACTACTTTCTTCTTTGCCTTGAGAGTTTGTTTTTTTTCCTATGAGAGATGTTTAAAGCAGAAGCTGCCATAAGAGAAAGGCTTTCTCAAAGCAATTTATTTCCTTTCAAGTTAAAAATGACTTTAGAAAGAAAACATTTTATCTTATCGCACTCCTCGTTTTTTTTCCTGAAGGAAGTTTCCAGGATAATGCAACAATTGGTGACTTTTGAGGAAGAGGAATGGGAGCAAGCAGATAATTTTGTTTTTCCTTTATAGTTTAAATGGGAATGAAGTGTGGGGTTGTGTTAATGAAGAGAAAGTGTCCTAGGCAAAGACAAACAAAACCTCATAATGTAGAAAAATGTTTTTCATTTTAATGAGATGAATTGCTGGAGAAAAATTTTAAATATTGAAAAGAAGAAAGATAGGTCAAATTATACTGTGGGCATATTTAATATATTTAAAATAGTTTTCTTTTAGAGCGTTAATACTTCCTTTACTGATTCATACTAATATATGTATTAAATATACTGACTCTTGACAAACATCTTGCAACTACTTTTATCTTGTTTTTCGTATAGTTTTACTCTTACATTCTTATGTACAATTTATTTTAAAGTCTATAGTTGAGTTTTATCAATCATCTCACTTACATTTTCTACAATTCGTATGTTGGAATGAATATCCTCACCATGAAAATGACTCAATAAATTTCTATTGAATACCTACAAAAAAAATTATACTGTGGCTCGGAGGCTGGTTAGGTGGTGGGAGGGGAGTGGAGTCGGTTATTTGACGGTTGAAAAGGAAGTTAGACATCATCATATCCTGCCCCTCGTATTTACATGAAAAAAACGGAAATTAGAGAGGTTGGGGTCACACGTGTAGCTGCTCCTGAGAAAAATAGAAAAGTGGAAAGAAAGCCCAGTTGCCCAACCAATCAATTTTTTTTAGATCGCACTACATGATATGAAACAAAAACAACAACAAAGCAACAACATGTGCACATAGGGTTGAATCGTGTCTTGCTCCCCGAGGCCTCCCTGCCTCTCCTCGGCTGGCGCAGCCTCTGTTCTGTGCTGGATGGTCCTGGTGCCCGGATCTGTAGAGACCCTCTCCCCCTCCCCCAAGCCCACCTCCCCTTCGCAAGTCCCTTCGCAGCTCCAGCCAGCAATAGCTAAGCTTGCTGAGACAAGCTGACGGTGATTTGAATTTCGGAGGTGGCTCTTCATTCCCTTTCCAATTAGCCATTTGGGGTATGCATGGGTACTTCCAAATAAAAGATGGAGCTAGACATGTTAGAAATATAACTTTAGTGTTACAAAGGAGTAAAATATGCTATTTCACCAAAAAAGGCAGTATGACACACTTTCTCCTCAAACTTAGACAGCTGTGGAGTGAGAAAAGGCACATGCAGCTGTTCTGATTCGTGATGTTCAAGGTCATGGGTATTTTCTAACATGATAGAATTTATGGATATTGGAAAGGGAAAGCAGCTCAATGGAAAGGGGTTAGAAGCTGAGCATTTGGGCTTTGGCATCAGACACACCTAGACCCAGGCCTGCAGAACTTTATTGGCTGCATGGGCTTGAGAAGGTGAGTTAAATTCTTGAATACGAGATGTGGTGTCTGCATGGCCTTCCCGAGGATTCCATGAGAGAATACTGTTAACACAGTTCCTTGTATGTAGCCAAAGCTCAATGACTTCTAATGATTGAATCTTCTCGTCTAACAGATAAACAAGGTGAACCTCTGAAGGGAAAGTGACTTGCCTAAGATAACAGATAAAACCACAAAGCTGACGTCTTATTTCTATTTTTAAAAAGAACTAGAGGCATTTCTTTTAAGCAGAGTCTCGTTCTTACTAAAGCCATTTGTGAACGCTTGCAGAGACGCACGCCGAGAACATGGCCTTTTGTTCATTTTGTTCTATCATTTACTCATTCAACAAATGGTTTCCGAGGGCCTATCTGGTGAGAAGTCCGGTGAAGGACCCTGGGACCTAACGCAGTTATGCGGAGGAGACGTGGGCTAAGCGCTCCCAGGACAGGTGCCAACCCAGGCTGGCGGGATCAGGAGAGGTGCCAAGAACTGGAGGGGCACCTGGCCAGGCTCCTGGCTGTCCTCTGGTGGCATGAGATTGAGTAAGCCTGGCTGCAGCCCTTTATTCCAGTGGTAAAATAGAGACATAAATAAAATTGAGAATGTAATTGGAAAGGGCAATGTAGATGGTGCCGGGAAGGCACTGTTGGAAGAGTGATGGCGTCTGCCTGGAGGGCAGGAGGTAAGCTGCCTGGGATGAGGGGACATCACCACCCAGAGAAGGAAGGGAAGCCAGGACACCTGGGAGCACAAAGGCCCCAGGTACCTGGTGGGCACAGGTTATCTGCAGAATGTGCAGACAGGTGATCCTGCCATGGTCAGGGTCAGGCCATGCCTGCTGGAGAGGTCCAACGGGGATCGCAGTAGCATTTAGTGTCCTGATTCTGATGGTTTTTTACTGCCAAATCCTTCAAGGCATCTCTTGACCAAAGCCTCTCTTAGGTCTTTTCCTGGGTCCCCCAGAGGCATTTGTCTTACCTGGACTCAAAGTCAAGTATTCCCATCCCCTGGCTCTGGTGCCCTCATTAGGTACCTTGGGCCTGCCCTGCTCACTGTACCCTCCACCAGAACATTCTTCTGCTGAGCCCAGAGTGCCTCACTGGTGGCCACTGTCAACCCTCAGGAGTCTGATTATTTGTGACTGGGAATGGGGCAGTGGGAATGGACCAGGCTCTTTCTCTTATATTTATTTTCACCTGCAGTGTGTATGTGTGTGTGTGTGTGTGTGTGTGTGTGTGTGTATGAGAGAGAGAGAGAGCGAGGAGAGAGAGAAGGCACAGTCCATGGGGGTGTATTTCTCCCGTGCAGAGTCTTACTGATGCTTACGGAGGCAGAAAGTATGATACACTTTCTTCTCTGACCCTAAACTCTTCCCTTACTAGGACTCAAGTCATCCTCCAGGCCAAGGTGGGAGATACCTGCCATTCCATTTCCTCCTCTAACTTTAAATCTTCCATATTCCACAGGCGCCATGACTAATGGACCATTTTCTTCCCCTCGCGTTTGTCAGTTAGAAAACAAATCCCGGAATCTCCACGATATGAATGTATGAGAACCACTACTGGGTCAGAGCGTGTCTTCCTCCACCCCGCGAGTCTGATTCTCCACATTGGTGCAGCGAGGGCACCCCTTAAAAGCAGCTTTTGAAAGCTCCTTGTTGTCTTGCTGAGGAACTCCTGGCATTTGAAAGATGTTCCATAAGTGCTTATTGAATTGAGTGGACTCTCCTGTGCAGAAGGAGGCTGCTGAAGATAGATTTGTTTGGTTGGCAGGTGAATGCTGTGATCAGACCTGAGCTTTAGAGAGAACTGTGGGTTGTAGGAGAAAAGCATTTTGGCCGGGAGACCCAAGAGGAAGTTGTAGCCGTTATCTGGGTGGAAGGTGGTAGGAGCTCGAGCCAGAAGAGGGTCCGTAGGAATGAAGTGAAGAACGCTGGTCAGCAGAACATGGAGACAGAGGGATGGTAGGTGAGGGAGAGAAAGGAAGAGAGGGCCCCAAGGTTTATTTTGGGAGAGCTGGGTAGATGGTAGTGGAATAGGCATCACCTGGTCCATTTTACATAGAGATTAAGTGATTTGCCCAAGTCAGGGACTGTACTGATAGCAGCAGTGTGTATCTTTTTGCACTAAAAACTTCCAACCAGAAGAGTTTCTACTT
This sequence comes from Dasypus novemcinctus, assembly GCF_030445035.2. Classification (NCBI taxonomy): domain Eukaryota; kingdom Metazoa; phylum Chordata; class Mammalia; order Cingulata; family Dasypodidae; genus Dasypus; species Dasypus novemcinctus. The sequence continues at coordinate 86,895,263 of NC_080687.1, read as the reverse complement.
CATTACCCCCATGGCTTTTTCCTATTACATAAAAACTTATGCACACAGAACGTGCTCAAATAATTTTCTGAAATGTCATTAAAATTAAGAAGATACTTAAAAGGACACATGAGAAGTCACATTCAACAAGTAGAGAAATAAATTAGAGATGAGAAAATATTAAAATATCTGACCTGCGTGGGTATCTGCATAATATTTTAAATGATCTCATCCATTTAGTTTTAGTGTTTGGTATCCTAATCTGAAATATGAAAAATGTTCTCATGGAGAGGTAGGTGAACTGAAGGAGAATATCCTTAATATACAGTGAAATGTAAATTAAAAAAATCTCTAAAGCTATTAGAAAAAGTACTTAAATACATTAGTAGGTGTATGGGTTCAACTACAAATGAATATTCTTTGAAATCGGATTCATCACCAAAATTAATCTGAGAGGCATCAAATCTGTGCTGGGTTAAAGAGATGACAAATGGAAGACTTCATTGAAGTTCCAAATTGTAAAGGGATCAGAATTAATAATCCTTAGTCATTTGATAACCTGAGCACACAGGAGTTTAAGAAACTCACGGCTTGCAAAAGGGTTGAAAAGAGGCCTGAAATGCTGCTGTTGAAAGGAGAAGTTTCCCATCAATTGGATTGGTTGGGTTTTATAATCAGCCACAGATTACCATGTATATAGGTTTTTGTGACTTCTGTGTTAGCAGAATTTATGTATTTCCACCGGCTGCTCAGACCTCTTTCTTAGAGTGGAATAACTGCAGTATTTTTCTCTCTGTCTTGCCCTTTAAACCTGAACTCACTCATCTTTTACTCCCATTGCACAAAGGCTTTCCCCATATGTTTAATTCAGAGCTTCTTGCAGATGGAGCATGTTGGAAGCATAATCTTCATTTGTAAGTGGCTACAACACTTTGTTCACATGGATCCACATTATGAAAAGGAGCATAAAGAGAAGGAGAGGTGGGGGATACTGCAACACTCCAAATATCTCTCTCCAAATACCTAAAATAATTCAAATGCATATGTGGATTTTTCTGAATCAGAAAAAGATATCCCTTTGGCCAATTCATGGGCATGTTTTCATGTTCCAAGTGATGAGTTGGGAGTTACCTATTGAGATATGTGCACATCTCTGTGTCATGACTTCAGGGGCTACACAAGGGTAGCAATGGGAAGGAACACAGGTGATGAGTCTTCTGAGTTGAGTTTACATGCTTTTCTGTGAAGAACAAAGCTGAGGCTGAGATTTGAGCCTGCTTGCTTCCTAGGGTGAGGGATTGCCCTACTGGTGGCCTCCTGAGGTTTAGTAGACCTGGAATTGATTTTCCCACTGAAATGGAATCTTTGAAGAATGGAATAGCTGTAGGAAGACTTAGCTCCCTCAACTCCAACTCTTCAACTAATCATACATCCCATCTCCTGGTTGGTAGTGCTTCTGGCTGCAGTGCCAGAGTATATTCTAGAGGAACTTGGAATGTAGATCCAGAGTTCAGACCCCACCCCAAACCATTCCCTCTAAAGAAGGAAAGGAAGAAAAGAATAAAGGAAGGAAGGATGGAAAGAAAGAAGAAAGGGAGGGAGAGAAACCAGGTCAGAGTAAGTGCATTTCTTCTCCACTTCCCTTCTTCTTGCCACATATTGTATTATTTGTGCTTTTGAGTATCTAGTAGACATCTGACCTGCTATATTTCAAAAAAAAAAAGAAAAGAATTCTTGATTCTTTCATCATTAAAGCTGTTTACCCCATATCCATAATGGCACCACCATCTTCCAGGTACTCAAGTCAATAATCTAGGCAATATCTTTTTTTAAAAAAATGCTTTCAAGAGCCCTGCCCACTTAGATCCAGGGATCTTCAGAGTCCTCTGCCTGTACTAATTTCAACCTTAGAGCTTTGCCCCAGCAGCTAACTCTGCCTGGATACATTTCCCCAAGAACTCTGCATGGTTGGCATCATTTCATTATTCAAATACCACCTCCTCTTGGAGGCCTGTCCCCATCACCCAATCTAGTCATCCTGTTTAAGGTGCTCATGCAGTTACTCTATTTTTTTTTTGTCTTTATTTTTTTAATGTTACATTAAAAAAATATGAGGTCCCCATATATCCCCCACTCCCCTCACCTTACTCCTCCCATAATAACAACCTCCTCCATCATCATGGGGCATTCATTGCACTTGGTGAATACATCTCTGAGCCCCACTGCACCACATGGTCAATCGTCCACATTATGGTTTACGCTCTCCCCCAGTCCACCCAGTGGGCCAAGGGAGAACATACAATGTCCAGTAACTGTCCCTGCAACTCCAAGCCCTGAAAATGCCCCCACATCACATCTCTTCTTTCCACTCCTTACCCTCGGCAGCTACCATAGCCACTTTCTCCATGTCAATGCTACATTTTCTTTGATTACTAATCACAATAATTCATGAATAGAATATCAGTAAGTCCACTCTAATCCATATTCTAGTCCTCCATCCTGTGGACCCTGGAATGGTTATGTCCACTCCACATCTATATTGAGAGGGGCTTAGATTCCACATGGTTGATGGTTGCAATTCTCCTGCTTTCAGTTGTAGGTACTCTTGGCTCCCTGGTGTGATGGTTGACTTTCTTCACCTCCATGTTAGCTGGCTGGGGTTACACAGATACTCTTTATTGCATCACCCTATTGTAATGATTTTCCAATTTCATAGTACTATTTGTTTATTTGTTCTGCTTCTCTGTCATGGAAATTTAAGCTCTCTGAAAGAAAGCACAGACTTTATTGTCCCTAATCCCTGCCAAAACCCCAGCTAGAGTCTTGCAGAGTGCAAATGCTCATTATAATATTTATTAAGAGAGGGAATCAATACCTTTTAATTATAATAAAGCACCAGTTCTCCTATGAGAGTGTTAGAATATGGTAATATTTGTCTGTGATGATGTTTGAGCAAGTAGTTTTCAGTTGTGGCACCATGGAGAGGGGCCTCTTGGCTCTCCAAGAAAGAACTTGCTCTTAGACTGCCTTCTACTGTTAGTGTTACCAGGATCCCTCTTAGCTCTCCAGTGGGGTCAGCTCTTCCTGGGTCAGCCCCAGCTAAGGACTGAGCACGGCAGAAGTACCAAGACCTGATTTTGCCAGATTCCGGTCATCTCTAACAAGAAATGCCCCTCTAACAGGGACTTCTTGCTTTGGAGGTTTTATTAGCCGAGCCTCCATCAGACCTGCACCATGCTCTGAGGCTGTGCCTGCACAGCCCTGCTTGCCCTCCCCTTTCCTTTCACAGGTGTCAGCCCAGCGTCACGGACTGAAAGCTTTCCTTAGCTGGCATTTTCCCCTTTTTTTCTTTCATAGGTGCAGCCCCCAATATACTTCTTGCTCTCCTATTCTGTTTCAGTGTCTTCTTTCCAGAGGACACATGTTCTTGTTGGAATTTTGGATAAACTATCATGGGCAACCCCTTTGCCATTTTTACAAATAAGAGAGAACAAGGCCACTTAAAGTTTTTTTGTTGCTTAAAGATCTCATACTATCTTAGGGTGCTCATTGTAGGACAAAAGGTTTTTCAGCCAGAGACATGATCCTTTGGGGAATGGTTTAATTCAGTTATCATTTTGTAAGAGGTGCTGCTTACCAGGTTGGTCCACTTGGGGCCACAGAACTTCTGTGCAACACTCGGGTAGAAAACCTCTGGTTAATTAATAAAAAATAAGATAGAAGGAAAACAACCAGCTATTTAAGGACAGCCCGCTATGTGCCGGGCCTGACTTAAGAACTATTGCCTATACCTCATTTGGCAATCCCTATGACTTTGAAGGTGGGTAACCACACCTTTATTTGTATGGAAGAAGAAATTGAAATTTTGAGAGATTAATTGACAAACTTTCCTTAGGTTATCTAAGTGCTGGGCCACACACTGGACTCTCTGACTCCAAAGCCCTTCCTTTTTTAAAATTCAACATGCCATCTTCACCCAGAAGGGCACTGTGCAATTTAGGATCTTCTAATAGAAGCAAAAGACCAGATGAGAATTAATAAAACTAGATTCTGGAGTAAAATGCTTACAGTTTACTGATTAGAATTTGAGCTATGTACTTAAAATAGCAAACTGTATATAATTCCTAATATGGCTCAGAGCTAATTCCCATTCCCTTTCACTACCTAACCAGTGGAACTCTTCTTAGCCAAATGGGGCTAAGGGAATTGTAATTTTCTCTATCTTGCCCAGATCCTGTTCATTTTATTTTTTGTTTTTGTCTGATGGAGGATGCTATGGATTGACTCTGCATGCCCTCCCACCCACTTCTAGAAGGCCTGCCAGGTTGGAACAGTAACCATCACATTTCCCAGGCTCCCTTGCAGCTAGAGCTTAGTACACGATTAGGGTCCACCAATCAGATGCATGCATGGGAAGTTTCCATTTTGAACTGATTTATGGGGTGAGAAAGTAGCTCGCTGGGCACCTATTTTGCTTTCACAGATCACAGTGGAGGCTGCAGGGTTGAAGAGAGAAGCTGTGTCAGCAGCAACCTTGGTGCCTGAGTTCTGAATTATGGTTTTTGGGAATATTTCTTGGGCGCTCATCCCAGAATCTGTTTATCTATTTCCTTACCCCTCCAAGAAGTCTAAGAACTATCTCTGTACAATGTTAAACATCTTTTTGTTTAAACTTACTAGATAATGTGGTTGCAATTAAGAACTTTGATCAATAGAGTTCACAATGTTTGGCCTGGCTTTAGAGGCATAGGAACTTCTTTATAAGGGCTCCTTTTCAAATGGCAGAAAAATCTGTTTATTTATCAGCAATTGCTCAAAATCCCCACTTCAAGTCCAGAGTTTCCATTAACCATATTGCTATAATTCTTGCTGCTTTGCCATTCACTTTTATGGAATGTTGGAACCTAAGGCTATCACTCTCCTTTATGGCGCAAACTTCAAAATCCTAGTTGCAGATGTTGATTGCCCCCAAATGGCTTCTATGTTCTGCATTTTTTTTCTGGGATGTTTTCCTAATTTGGGCCACAAGAGTTGGTAGAGAATTTAAAGGCTGTATTTGCTCTAACTCAACGAGCAGATCCTGGAAACACACCCCTCCTCCTGGGCAGACGTTCCCGGATGATCATACTTCTTGCATCCTTTCGGTCCTCTCTCTCCCTTCCCTATCCTTCTCCCTTGAATCTGTGACAGAACCTTCAGTTTTCATGTAATCATTTCATGGTTACCATCTATGTGTGTAGTCCCATAGGGCACAGTGTGTATCACTCTGGACATACACTGTAACACACATGGCAAGGTAACAGGCATGCGTGGGGAAATTTTGTAAATGCCAAGATTTTACACAAATGTCCGTTATTCTGATTGGCTTAATTCCTGGTAGGATCTTAGAGTTTCAGAATTATAGAATCAGGGAGGTTGTTTATAATGAATTACATGGAGACTTACGACTTCACAGAGATTTCTTAGGGGCCTTTAAGGAGGGTTCAGAACTTCCAGCCCCTTTTCACCTGGATAGCTCTACGTTTATCTCTCTTTATCTATCGGGCTTCCATGTGAGAGGTCTTCTTTGAAAAGCTCCTGCTACTCAAAACAGTTTGAACATCACTTATCTTGGCTAATGCTTGGCCCACGCTTTAATTCCTTTTACAACCTCTTTCCCAGTGGATAGTCACCCTTTGCTTGATTATATCCAATGACAGGGAGCTCAATACCTTAAGAGGTAGCTTATTCTATTTTAAGACAATTTGTTTTATTGCCCTGTTTCATAGTTCTTTAGACCAAGAGAGAAGACATTCCATCTAACTGATTCCAATTCACTCTTGGGTTTTCTGTTTAATTAAGACTCTCCTCTCTAATTTTTTTTTTAAAGATTTATTTTATTTCTCTCCCCTTCCCCCCATTGTTTGCTCTCTTTGTCCATTCACTGTGTGTTCTTCTGTGTCTGCTTGCATTATCTGGTGGCACTGGGAATCTGTGTCTCTTTTTGTTGTGTCATCTTGCTGCGTCAGTTCTCTGTGTGTGTGGTGCCACTCTTGGGTGGGCTGTGCTTTTTTTACGTGAGGTGGCTCTCCTTCCAGGGCACACTCCTTGCGTGTGGGGCACCCCGATGGGGGGGCGCTCCTGTGCGGCAGGGAACTCCTTGCGGGCATCAGCATTATGTGTGGGCCAGCTCACCACATGGGTCAGGAGGCCCTGGGGATCAAACCCTGGACCTTCTATATGGTAGACAGATGCTCTACTAGTTGAGCCACCTCTGCTTCCCGTCCTCTAATTTTTATGCACAGGCAATCATTCTATGCATTTTGGTGTTGCATGCCCTTATTTTGTGCCCTTTCTGCATAAAGCTAAGGGTTGGCATATCTCCCCACCACTTTCATTTATCCACCTTAATAATGTGATATAAAATAATTAAAAGATAACACTGTGCTGTTGTAGTAATTCACAAGCAATTCACACCATGATGTGGTTCATGAGACGTGGAACTGAAGTGGAAGGCATAGAGAGGGGCAGGTACATATATCAAGGTCCACTTTGTGCTAAGCCCATCCTAGATTTTGTTCATATTTGATTCTTGAAAAATCAATCTTAGGTGCAATTATCCTGAAACCCAGATCCATTAAGAAATTTTATAGCTAGTCAGTAACAAAGTTGGGGTTTTAACCCACGTCTGAGCTCTTTCTTCTCCTCTGGCAGGAAATTGCAAGTCCATCACCTCTGGCCCCTCCCAGAACTAGTATTGCATGGTTATAATAATAGCCATATTCCTGCAGTTAATTATGCCTCCATAATAATGGCCTTCCCAGCCTCAGCTTGCTTATCTGCAAAAGGGGCATAATGATCATAGCTGTTCTGCAGGGTTATTATGAGGAGTCAAAAAGCTATTACAAGGTAGGCACTTGGCACAGTGCCTGCCTGACTCATAGCATGGGATATATGTTAGTTTTTTATTGTTTTTATTATTCCATGCCATTCCCTTCAATGGGTAAATCAGGAAACATAAGGACGCTCACACGTGTCTAGCTGAATGGAGAAGTAAAGAAAAAAATGCTTGGAGGTGGTGGAGATGGTGGTGGAGGGCAGCATTTTAGTTGTTTTTGGGCTATTTTGGACCCTGGAGGGTGTGTACACCTGCACTCCTATGGCCGTGAGAGGGAGGGAGCCCCTCGACAGCACATCTGCCCTGTTCAAAGGCATCGTGACTGGCACTGGTTTTACCCCCTTTCAATTCATGACCCTCTGTTTCGGGAAACAAATCCATTAAACCAAATAGGATTAAGCTGCAAAGCCATGGGCTCTGGATGCAGTTATCAGGCGGGGATCCCCGCTGGTGTTAATGGGCTGTGGTGCTGATTCCCACCCCCAGGCCATCTCCCCACCCAGGTGCGAGTGTGTGGCCCAGCCGAGGACCACTGAACACCGCAGTCTTCTTCAATGCATCACAATTGCGGAGACAGCTGTGCTAAACAACTTTCCACGGATCTGCTCTGAAAACTTGCAGCGTGTTCAATAGTCCTCAAAATTTTTCATTTGGAACCTGCGGTGAGGTGGTACGGTGGTTGTTACAATGAGCTGTGGTGGAATAATCGCCGTTGCTTTAAGAGACTTTTTTTTTCCTTTGAAGTTCACGGCTTGTAAAAGAGTTTGGGTTCTTTCCAGCTTCATTTGTATCTCACTTTAGCACATTGAAAGAGAACTAAGAGAGGTTCCAAAGATAACGCAGGTGCTTGTGACTGCAGAACTGGATCTCATACATGGCTGAAAACCAGGCACCCGCCTCGTTGCAAATAACACTTTGCACTTACAAAGCATTGGCTTGCCCAGGCATTCGGAGAGGGCTGCATACATGAATTATCCCATTAGCACTGCCAGTGCTGCTGGGTAAGCCACGCTGTGTCAAATGCGGTCGGCCTCGGAGCTGCAGATGTAACTCATCTCTGGGGACATCCTCAGTAGGGCCCGAACTCCCTCTCCGCCCCCCCCCCCCCATATTGTCCCTGGTGAGCGGAGCTTTGGAGCACAGACCGCTAATTATTTACCCAGATATACAATCAGGAAGCTAACCCAGATCTGCAAAATGCCTTATGCTATTATCAAGAGCGTCACTTCTCAAGTCCCAGTTTTGCACTTCCGAAACAGGTGAAAATGAGATTGGAGGGAGGCTGGCACAGGCTCTCGTGGCTGTGATCCGTCACTCTTCCAGGGGAAAGCATATCAGCACTTTTCTTTCAGGTGACAGGAAGGGGTGTCTCGGAGAGACTCACACTCCAGTTAATAAGGTGCAGCGAGGCAAAACTCAAAGAGAAGGCGGTGAAGGTGGGCTGAGCACTAATGGGCAGGTGAGGAATTATTTAACAGGTGTGCGGGAACAGGCTGACTCTCCTTAGGCTCCTCTTAGGAAAGCAGAGGTCCCTCCTGTTTCTGCAGGTACCGGAAGTGGACCCCTTGGCCGCAGGGGCTGCTTTGTCCTTGGGAAGGTACTCGGGTTGATTTATCACAGAGGGTCCTGGGACCTTCACACAGTGGGTGGATGTTGCCCCAAGAAACTGCATATTTTTGGGTTTTCCTTTCTCAGGAGCTGGGGGAGAAGGCTTGCTGACCTGCAAGAACCTAGTCCAGCCTGCTTTGGGGCAGGCATGAGAGCCCCAAACGTTAGGAAGTCACCCAATCAACCATCTTGTGACCCCATCATCCTTTCCAGCTGAACGTCCATGTGCTTCCTCCGTTCAGCAGGCTATTCTCTTTTCTCCGAGGATGCGCTTTTTTGCTGTCCTGCTCTGCAGTGTGTCAGCAGTGGTTCTCCTTCCTCGCCTTGTGGGGCCCAGGTCAGCTGTCCTCTCTGTGACTCCCTCCCCCATCCCAGGAGCAGACTCCATCCTGCACATTTTTCCGCAGCACTTTGAGCTTACCCGAAGTGGACTGCCTTTTCCTTGGTGCTCACATTTTTCATTGACCTAGCTTTCTGTTCTGCCACCATCTCTGGAGGAGGATCCATGCCTTGTTTCTTTTTTGCCTCTCTGGGCCTCAAGGCGGCAGGCACTCGTCGACAACTTGCAGAAAGAAGACATGAACAGAGCAGCTGGTGCACGGAGCCCGGGTCCTGCCTGTGATCCCACCTCATGGTGTGTCTTGAGTGAAGATAGTAACAGGTCTACGTTTCAGCTTCTTGTCTGTTCGCAAGAAACGGGTGTGACACTAGCACAGACCTTACCTGCGGGCACCGTGCATGAATCAGCACACCAGAGAATTATGCAAAGGTCCATTTTAAGGGCTGCCAAACCTTGAGATGAGGGTGAGCTTTTGACTGGGAGCCCGCCCAGGCTGCTTCAGCCCACATAGGCTTGGATAATCAAGCGCACAGCCTCTCTGACAGCCGTTGATCACAGGCAACATTAAACAGAAAAAGTCGTAGTGCAGGTGAAAAAGAGAGGAAAGCCTCCTGAGGGACGAGTTAGGACCGCGAGGAAGGCTGCAGAGTCATGGGGAAGCTAGAACCACTGCCACCTTTTGTTGGGGGCGGCGGGGGCAGCTGGGAAAGGGAGGGCTGGTGTAGACAATCATTTACATTTTATTAAAAATAATTGGAGAAGTTTACAGACATTTCTTGCAAACAGGCAACCGTCAGGCACGGGTGGAAGAGAAACATTTTCCCAAATTGTGAGAAATTCTAATGTCGTAGCAAAAAATCAGGAGTCTGATGATTAAATGTGGAGAGCTGTCATCTCGGCATTATATTAAAATAACTCGCCTCCAGCAACCGCACAGTATTTCTTCCTTTGAATCTGTCATTTCTCGGGAGGCGGTGGCTGCGGTTGGCTGCGCAGCGGCTTTGTAGCTGTGGCAGTTTAACAGCAACAGGGACACTCACAGACTTTCTGGGGGCTCGGGACTGGGGAGGGAGGTGACTGGTGGTGGTGGTGGTGGTGGGGGGTGGCCCGTTAACCCTTGTATGGCTGCAGCAAACCCTCTGCCTATGTATTTCTTTGAGACTTAGCGGGCGTCTCTGGAAATCTGAAACCTTAAGCAGAACATGAGCAGATAAATTATTTTCAGCAGCACTCCTCAGATAGCAGTGTAAGACTGTGGGCAGAATGGACTGCATTTGTTTATGAAGTCTGTTGCTTGATAGGATGATTGGTGCCTCACTGCATCCTCTGGTCCCCATGCTTCAGTGAGGGCCACGCGGTGCTGCTTTTACACGCGAACCCGTGGGAGTAGAACAGCAGGGCTAAGGCTGAGATCAGCAGGAGGGAGAAGAGCGACGGTGTGCGCGGGACAACGTGTCTGCTTCTGGAGCTGAGCGGGCGATTCTCTTCCTGTGTCCTCTGGCTTTTGCTCCTGAGGCCGGTTAACCTCTTTACCCGGCCCAGGGTTTCCCACAGGCCCTAGGACAACCCTTCCGGGGTCTCTCCTTCCCCTCCTCATGCTGTGTGCTAGAGCGACAGGACCGTGGGCTCTTGGAAGTTTTCAGAACAGTAGCCCTTTGGTTTGGACTGTGCTTTTGGCTCTTGAAAGCTCGATTGCATCTACACCCATTGTATCCCCCAACAAAAGAGAGGCAGAGTGGGTGTGAGAGCGAGGCCGCCTTATATCTGCCCGGCACTTTGTGGCTCACAATCTGGCCTGTCTGCACAAATTGTGGCTTCCTTTGGTTCTAGGTCTTATGATGGTTATCCCCACATCACAGATGGAAAGGTGAGGCAGAGGGGACAGCATGGCGAGTTACTAAGAGCATGGGATCTGGGGTGCCAGCCTGCTCTCTTGCTTATTTCTTTGTTACCATGGGTCAGCTATTTAACTAGTCAGAGCTTCAATTTCTAATGTAAAATAAGGACAGTGACTGCCTCCTTAGATTTCTTTGCAAGGATTAAATGGGAGGGTAGATATGTAAAACATTTAGTAGAGTGGTGTTTAATAGTTGATAGCTACTATAATGAGTGATAGTATTATAGAAATAAGGATTGTGCAGGTTGGCTGAAGGTGCCACGTTAGGGCTGGTAGGATGCCTATCTGGTTGGAAAATCTATAGCTTACCTCTGCTGGAGAGCCAGCTCTCCTGAGTTCTCACCAGGCTCTTGCCTGCCCTTACTGTCTTTCTTGAAACCTAAGGGCTGTGCAGCTTTTCCACCTCTCAGCAATTCCTCTGAGGATACAAAAAGCAAGTGAAGAGCCTGCAAGAAACACAGGTGCAGTTTGGGGCCCCTTTGCCTAAAGCACGGCATTTCTTCAAAAGCCCTTCACTGTCACCTTTCTAGCCAGTCCTGGCCAGAAGCGACCCCGCCACTGCCTCCTCTGCCTGTGGGTGATGTCATGGGAAGCCTCCAGAGTCAGAAAGAGGGGTTCACCTTGACCTTCCTTCTTCCCAGAACAAGCCAGGACACAAATGAGGCCATCAGAAACATCGCAGCTCCTCCCACTCAGCATGTGGCCAAGCCCTCTTTCTGACCCCATCCATCAGCCACTGAATGTAAAACCAACCCGGACCATCCTCGCCAGCCAGCTCATGGAAATGTATCCCTTTAAGCCTTTCCTTTGTCCTGGTCTCCAGTGACAGCCCTGGGGCAGAGCAAAATCCTGCCGCTGCATACTCCGTGAGAGAAGGCTTTCCCGTCGTCCCTGCACAGAGGGTGCTTCATGCGAGTTGGTGATTGACAGCCTCAATAAGCAGCTCGTCCTCCAGGTTCTGGGCGCAAGAGGCACGGGCACCCAGCCACCTGACCTTACGCAGCTGAGCTCGGCATCCCGGGGCCAGCTTGCTGCCACCGCTACCTGGTAAGGTTAAAATACTGTTGAGTAGATGGATGATGAAGCGCGGGTCATGCTACTCTCCTGCTGGAATAATTTTTGACCGTGCTCCAAGGCCCTCTGAATAAGATCCAGATTCCTTACTCTGGCATTCAGGCTTCATCATGCTCTGACCCCAATTTACCTTCCCAGCTGTACCTCATATTGCCAGGCTTCGTGCGTGCTGGAGTACAGACAAGCCGAACTGCTCTCGGAATTCGCCCTGTATTTCCTACCTCCGTGCCACTACTTAACGGTGTGCTGTCCCCCGCCTGCTCTTTTTCCAGACTGTTTCATGTCTTAAATCCTTTCTATCCTCCATGCTTCATGGAAAAGATGGCCTCCTCCACAAGACGGTTCCCTGTTTCCTCCAGCTGGAAATACCTTTTCCTCCTCTCAGTGCCATGAAATCTTCACGCATATCCCTCTTAAGACATTTATGCTTTCTCTTGTGTATTATGTTTTTGTATCGAGTTGTGTTATCTTCTCTAGACTCTGAGTTCCCAGAAGGCAGAGGCTGAACCTTTTTATCCTATGAATCACCAACATTTAGCCCAGAGTTCTCTGCTGTTGATAGAGAGCAAATAATTAGTGAGGGTTTGTTGTTAAACGGAGAGCTGCACCATCTGCAGGATGGCCTCCGGTGCATGGAGGGAGGCCTTCTGCTGAGGACAATTGCAAGGGTACAGCCAAGGTCCACTCTGATGGCTCCTTGCCTGTGCCAGACCAGCTGTCAAATATTTTACATACCACCCCTGAGTTGAGGGATTCACTCAGTATGGTTTTCTAGATTGTTCTTTCAGGAGACTCTTCCTCATCAGTGAGAATCTAGTGAATGCACACACAAATACACACACACACCCGTATATGGACATGATGTGGCCAAAGTCTTTTTTAAAATAATCTGCCCCTATCTCCTTGGTGCAACTTTTGTTGTTAGAGTGAAAAGAATCCCTAAGCAACACGTGGAAGGTGTGGGGGGTTAAATAGTGGTGTTCCCTAACCCCGCTCCCTCCCCCACACACCCACGTCACCTGGAATCTCAGAGTGTGAACTTATTTGGAAAGAGGATCTTGCAGATGTAGTTAGTTAAGTTGAGATGAGGTCATATTAGGCAGTGTAGACCCTAAATTCTGTGATTGGTGTTCTTGTAAGAAGAGGAGAGGACAAGCAGAGACACAGAGAGACACAAGGAAGAGGGCCACGTATCCCTGGAGGCAGAAGGGCAAGTGGAGCTGCTACACGCCAAAGATAGCCAAGGATTGCCAAGGATCGCTGGAAGCCACGGGACACTGGGAGAGACGGATGGCACGGTCTCTTGCTCAGAGCCTCCAGGTGGAACCAACCCTGCGGAAGCCTTGGTTTTGGACTTTTGACTCCTGGACAGTGAGAGAGGCCTCCCAGTGACTCCCTGGGAAGTGAATGCAGAAGGTGCCCATTATTCTAACTCTTATTTTGACTCCTGAACATGCATTGAGACCTAACAATGTACCAGGGTATCAAAAGATCATGAACCAGTCCTCATCGTCACAGGAGAACCTGATCGTTGGTGCCGTTTCCCCAGGAACTGGCTTTCAGAACATGTGAGCTCGTAGTTCTCACCACCACCACCACCACCACCACCACAGAGAGGAGCAAGGCTGTCCATCTTTCAGTCAAGCAAATTTAATTGTTGATTTTATCTACAGTATCCACTGTATATTCTTGTGGGCATACAGATTGAAGCCCAGAAAACTAAGGTGCCTCAGATATTTTCTAATTCTTACTACCACCAAAGATGTGCTATGTTTTCCTAGAATGAAATGATTAGTCTCTTGAATGTACAATGGCACATTATTCAGCATAAAAAGGAATGAAGTTCTGATGCAGGCAACAACGTGGATGAACCTTGAGGACATCGTGTTGAGTGAAATAAGCCAGACACAAAAGGACAAATATGATATGATCTCACTGATGTGAAATAATTAGAATAAGCCAACTCACAGAGTCAGAATCTAGAATATAGGTTACCAGGAGATGGAGTGGGAATAGGGAATAGGGACCTAAGTCTTAAAATATACAGGGCTTCTATTTGGAACAATGGAAATATTTTGGTAATGCAGGGCAGTGATGGTAGCACAACATTGTGAATGTAATTAACAGCACTGAAATATATATCAAGCGAATGTGGTTAAGAAGGAGAAATTGGGTTATATATATGGCAATAAAAAAAAACCACCAACAACCCATGGAATTGTACTACACAAGCAGTGAACTCTAAGTTAATCCGTGGATTATACTTAATAGTACAACTATAAATATGTGCTTTCTTCAACTGTAACAAACGTTCTACCCCAATGCAAGGTGTCAATAACAGGGTGGTATATGGGAACCTTGTTTTCTTGCATGATGGTTTTGTAAATCCACAACTTCTCTAATAAATAAAAATACATATTCTTGTGGCAACCCTTAAAGGTAGCTTTGTTTAAGGAGTACAAACTCAGTATTCTCCAGGAAGCTGTTACTTGTGCCTTGCCATTGTCTGCTCTCGATTTGCATGACTGCAGGTGAAGGGGAATGTTATACATATTTCCACTTGGTTAAGGAAGCATTCCCAAAGTTCAGTAGTGAACCTGTAGGTCAGGCTGACTCTTTGATTTCTTGCACCAAAAAAAGCATCTAGAGCTTAAGAGCAAGAGTGATGGCCTTTTGCTGAGAGGTTGCTATTGCCATCATTGCTTCAACACCAAGCACCGGCCCCTGGGGGTAATACAGGAGGAATAAAATGTGGATTTAAAAAAACATATGGATTAGAGTGGACTTACTGGTATTCTACTATAGAACTATTGTGACTCTAGCAATGGAAGAAATTGTATCATTGATGTGGAGCCAGTGGCCATGGGAGTTGCTGAAGGCAGGGAGAGGGAAGAGGAGGTGTGATATGGGGGCATTTTCGGGACTTGGAGTTGTCCTGAATGATATTGCAGGAACAGATGCAGGACAATGTATATCGTGCCATAACCCACTGAATGGACTGGGGGAGAGCGTAAACTACAATGTAAACTGTTCTCCATGTGGTGCAGCAGTGCTCCAAAATGTATTCACCAAGTGCAATGAATGTGCTACAATGATGAAAGAGGTGGTTGATATGGGAGGAGTGGGGGTGGGGGGTGGGGTATATGGGAACCTCTTTGTGACATTTTCTGTGATCTATGTATCTTAAAAAAAAAAAAAAAAAAAAGAGAATGCTTCTAGCCACCAAGCACCTCCACCGGAAGCAAGAGGAGAACAAGGAGAGACTGCCTCCTAAGCCACTGGTGTTAGATCACCCACCCTCCTCCTCCTGGCCCCAAAGCAGCCTTTTTGCTTTCATTTCCATGCTAACAAGGTCGATTGTGCTAGCATGTGTTCTGAAGAGCTGCTTTTGCGGGCAGGGCCCGGGGAGCTTTAACATAGTTAGATGTACTCTCACAGCAGGTTGCCATCAAAAAAGTCTATAATAGGATTAAAATAAAAGAGGCGTGCGCTTGCCGTGGAATGGCAATGATGACTTAACACATGGCAAGTGTCGACAGCCGGCGTGGTGGGAAGGTGCAGCGCAAACACGACAGACGGGCCTGCGGGGAGGGCGTGCCGCCTCCTTAGCAATCCGGCTTTTCTGTTGTGATCGTAGGTTTTTGGAGCTTGGCTTGGAGGATGTCCAAAAAGTTGTACAACAAGGCACCGGAGAAAAGGCCTTGCCCTTCCTAGAGAGGGTCACAGCTATCTAATTTTGTGTGCTCGCCGTCCATCCACCCCACCAAGCATGCGCGAGAGGGGAACCCGCCTGCCTGGTTCACTTGTCGTTCCCAGCGCTGAGAGCTGTGCCTGGCCTACAAGAGACGCCCGATGTGTTGTCTGAAGGAAAGAGGGACAGAGGGGGCTCCAGACTCAGGTTGATAAAGGGGGACCTTGAACAAGTTCCTTAACAACCCTAAGCACCAGAAGAGTCAATCCTAAAATAGGGGTGATGATACAGCGACTTCCCTGGTGACCTCTAGAGCAACCAGAAGTGTAGTCCTATTCCCATGTCTGGCATTCCAGGCTCTACAGACTGGTGCTTGGGTTGGCTGTGCTAATGTGACGACCCTCAGTTTCTAGACCGCGGTGGCTGGAGCACTCCTGCAGGTCTCCGCATCTTCCTGTCTCACTCTGAAGACCCCAGATGTGTGGCCTCTAGGGAGGCAGCAGGTGGAAGGTTGTCAGGGGGACAGGGAGACTCATTGCATATGCCCAGAGGTGGCCCTGGAAAGAGCCAGCTGAACCAGGTCCCTGGAACTCACAGCATCAGTGTCGTCCTCGGGGGCCGCGAGGGAGAGCCCAGTGTCGCAGTTACTTCTGATGACCGGAGAAAGGCACCTGGGGCGATCCTGTGCTTGGTGCTGCCAAAAGCTGCCTTATCTTGATCTGCCTGTCCTGTGGAGCCTGCATCCTGCCACGTCGTTGGGGACCTGACTCCAGCAATTATTTCCTCTCATTCTTGCATCTTCGACCTTTCTGCCTTCCTCAGCTATTTTTCTTCCATCTATGGGTTGGCTGGTCTCCATTTGTCCCATCCCACCAGATCCTTTCTCTTGCTCCTCTGTTGCGTGCCGCGTCCCAGGACGCTGGCCTCCCACAGGCTGCATCTTCCCGCTTCCTCTGCCCTCTGGTTTTCAGTTGGATTCTGCCAATGGGAGGTACTGGCAAGGGGCCAGAAGTGGGGAGGAGAGCTAGATGAGGATTTTTCTTCCCTGCTGGCTCCTGGCTTTGGCACTTTGGCTCTTCCCTGCTTCGGCACTTTGGCACCTTGGTGCTGGCAGTGGTTATATCCTTCTCCGTGACTGCTCTTTCCAGACAGCCCTGCTTCAAGACTTCAGCTCCCTTGGGGCTCTGGTCACACTGTTTACTCCCATTTTCCCTTCAGACCTAGGCAGGGCAGTGACTTCCTGCTGTTGCTCCTCTTTTGGTGTTGCATCATTCTTCATGCTTCCCTTAGCCATCCTTGGACCTCCATCAGCAGTCCTTTCATTAAAGTCTCTTCTTTTGAACTTTCTGAATGGTCTTCTGTTGCCTGTTGGGACACTGATGAAGCCTTTAAATGTTCCTATCTTCAAGAAATCTCAAGTTACAATGCTCCCACTTATTTTCTTTGCAGCAAATTTCTTAAAAAGTATCCTATACATTTTTAGGATGTCCTCCTTGATTCCATTTTTGATCATATGTCTTGCCTCTCCATTCTCTCTCCCCGAAATATCACCCACTTGCAGCTATCTCCATAGGCTGATGATAGCCAAATCCATTCATTTGTTCAACAAATATTTATTCAGCTTATAATACATGCCAAGGCCTCTTCTAGGCTTGGGATGTGCTAGTGAACAAATCAGTTAAAATTTCTTGTCCTTACAGAACTTACATTCTTGGGGCATCAGGTCTGTTCTCTTAGCCTCTTGCCTCTTCTCCCAAACTATAATTCCTTTTGCCCCTTGTATGTCATACAAGCCCCACAAACTCAACATCGCTGAACCTAACTGGTTATGACTCAAACCCAAAACTGTTTGCTCTCCCTTATGAGGTATTAATAACTAGTTTTACCTAAGTACATCATCTTGCTCTTTCCCTTGTCCTCATCTCCATCAGATTCTTTCAATGCTTCTTCAGGTTTTTCTCCCAAATCTATCTCTTACTCTCCATTTGTAATTTTCTGTCCATAGTTAAGGATTATATCATCTCTGGTATGGACCATTCAAATAACATCTTAACTGGTCTTCCTTCCTCTAGCTTCTTTCCCCTTCGTTCGAATCCTCTCTCTTTACTGCTGTCAAAGTCAATCTCTAAGATCCTTCCTTGCTTGAGGACTTTTGTTAGCTCCCCATTGACATACTTCTTGGCAAGGCCTTCAGTTTCCAACCGATATGGATCAACTCCAGACTGCGTACCTGCTGCTTGGACTGCACAGCCTTTCTGATCACTCTTCCTTTGCCTAGGCCTCTCTCATGGGTCGTCATCATCTTCCTTCCCTTTCTTTTTAAAATTGCAGGCCCCGCTGGTATCACCTCCTGTGGTAGATTGAATTATGCTCCCCAATTTGGACGTGCTCTTCCTCTTAATCCGCATTCCTGTGGCATGAACCTACTGTCAATAAAACCTTTCCAAGATGTTATTTTTAGGTAAGGTGTGGCCAGCTGAATAAGGGCAGCCCTTAATCTGGATTACTAGAGATCTTATAAGGAGAAAGTGACGGGAAGAAGGAGAAAGTCAGTAGAAAGTGTGGAGAGAAAAGAGAGGACATCCCATCTGTGATGGGAGGCAGAAATCCAAGCCAAGGAACCCCAAGGATTGCCAGCAGCTAGGACCAGAGTGTTACAATCTTGGGAGAGAAAGCAGATCTTGCCAATATCTTCAGTTAGGACTGTAAGCCAAGAAATTCCCATAGTTTAAGCCAGCCTATTTTGTGGTATTTGTTATAGCAGCCTGGCAAACCAAGACACTCCTCTGAAAGCTTTTTCCTGACCCTTCCCAGAAAAATTACTCTTTCTTTTCTACTCCCACAGTTTTTGTTCTTCCTGCTACCATGTTGTTCTATAGTTACAGAAATGCTATTTCTCATTTCAGCTTGGGGCCCTTTGAACTCAAGAAGTTTTTGAATCCTTGAATTTTAGCACAGCATTTAACATAGAAGATTATCAAGACATATTTATGTTATATATTAGCAATGGATACCCTCACCATCATGCTTATTCTCCAGCAAAGCCATCTTCAGAACCCCTGACTCCTCCTTTGCCACCATCTTAGCCCACCTCAGATGGCAGCTGCTGTGATATCTAGTTCACAGAACATGTTCGTGCTTCCAGCTGGTGGCCCTAAGGGTCTGTTACATCAAACAATTTACCTGGTACCCAATGGTTGGAGTAGCACCCAAGATTTAGCAGACTCAGTCTTTCTGGAGGTGGTGAAGTATGGAGATGAGTCCCAGTGTCAGAAAATCGGAGCCATCTCAGGGAGGACCCCAGGGTAGGAGCTAGGTGCTCTGGGTGCCGTCAGGATGTATGCCATACCCGGCGCTGCTCGTTCAGCCACAGGGCCCCTACTTCCTCCTTCTCCCCCCAATCCTACCATGATCTTTCCAGTCTGACCTGGGCATGACTCTAGGGGCAGGCCACCTTCAGTGGGGAGAGCAAAAGGAGAGAGGGGCTAATACCTGGTGGTAGCTTCTCCATGATCAACATCTCCCTGGAGATGGCCTTGCTAGTAGCATCCTGACCAGAAGCATTACTGAACTCCTTTGCTCAGGCTCCCAAATAGTTTAGGAGTTGGGTCAGTCTAAGCGTCTGCTGCTTGTGTTTCCAGTTTTTAAATGCCACGAGGTTAGAGGCTGGCTTAAGACCCAGCATTTCTTTTTCTGGTGTGATCAGATCAACTCTTTTTATGTGTGCAAGCCCAACCCTATGCATCAAACAAGCCAACCGACCAACAAACAACAGACGAACCTTCAACAGGGAGAGGTTTGATGCCACCAGGGAAAAAGCCTTCTTTGTGGCTACCTTAATGGGGTTGAACAGGGCTACCTGTATGTCTGCCTGTGTATACCTGTATATCAACTGAGCCTACTTGTACATCTAACTGCATTTTCCTGTATATCAGCTGAGCCTACCTGTGTATCCACCTGCATGTAATACTGTATGTCAACTGAGCCCACCTGTGTATCCACCTGCATACACCTCTGTATCAACTGAGCCTACCTGTATATCCACAGAGGATGACCCAGTCACTGCCCCCATGCCAGAATCAAATGACCACTGACCTCAGGTCACCACTGAGTGGGGCCAGAACGTGCGTGAAGATGAAGCAAGGCAGGCACCCGCGTGCCTGGGAAAGACGCGTTGAAGGGGGATGAGAATGATGGGGTTCCTGTTTCTCTCAGTCAGTAAAAACTAAACGGATTTTGATTTTGGGAAACTAAATTTGCCACCAGATTGAACAGATACAGTATACACTTTACCGTGTTTCAGCACAAAGTAGATTTACAGCAGCTGAGGCAGTTTGTCAAATTCCTGACAACCCCCTAAACTGGAACGCACAGCTGCAGCGACTGTCTCTGGCACTGGGGGAGGAGAGTCTCCCCAAACCCCTTCATCTTACCAAAGGAGGGCTCTGGGGAGATTTCAAAATATATGAGAGGAGAAAGCAGAGAAATTTACATCCTTGAACCCTCACAGGGTGGGGCCCAGCTGAACCCGCATCTGCTCTCACAGCCGCTGGTCTCCTGGGCAAGGGGCTGAGGAACAAACCTGATGCCAGGTGTCACAATTATTCAGTGCTCTTCAAAATGGGTTCTCCTCAGGCCCAGAGGAAATTCCAGGAAAGTTTTAAAGTGCAGGGCCCAGAAATTGTTAAACATGCAAAAGCATCAATCTTATTTTCCTTGCAACATTAAGTTTGAGAATCAGACGATGGATATGTTTTAGTCTATTCTTCAGAAAAAGGGGCTAAAAAGACTGAGAAATAGCTTGTTTCCTTCATCTTCCCTCAGCTGGAGGATGAGTTAGAGAAGTGAATGTGGGCACTGCTCACTTTTCCATACCATTTGAAGTAAAAGTGGGTTTTTCATGGATCCTGTATTAATTTGGGCAAAAATATCCTTTCATTTTCATTTTGTTAATTTAGTTTATAAATGTTGATTTTTAGATTCTACTTGTGGTAGACTCTGTACAAGGTTAATTTTCTTTTAGTAATTGTAATTTGCATAAATTGCGTTAAAAGAGTATTTGCTTCCCCCTGAAGAACCATATTCTTTTGTCCATTTCCGCAGAATTAGTAGTCTGGGAAATGGCCAGTAGATGGCAGTGTCACTGCATAGCTGAAAAACACCTCCGCGGTCTCGAAAGAAAAGAAGGCTGGTTTACTGTTGCAGCCATTCTGAGAAATCCAGAAGGTGGCAGATTTTATCTATTTATGAAGACCCGAGGACAGAAAGCAATGTCGCCTTTTTAAAAAATTTATTTTTATTTATCTTTCCGGAAGATTATGAGCTGAATAAAATTATCTGTGATATTTAAAATGTTTGAAAATGTTTCACATTTTTAAAGCATGTAATACAAGTTGAAGGGCTAGCAGAGCTGGGAGTGACACAAAATCAAGGTGAAATTGACCAGTAAATTGAGAACTCCATTACAGCAACCATTTTCCTGAGTTGGAGTCGTAGTGTTTGAGTGATAACCTAAGCCTGTCTAAACTTTGTGCAACATTCAGGGCGAAGATAGAAGGAGATAGCGAGGGACCCGGAGGGGGGGAGGGCTGCAGCCTGAGCGCTGATATTTGTATCTTTTCACCAACTTTTCCAGTCTCCCCGAGGACTTTCGGCAGACCCTGTGCTTTAGAGTTCAGTTCTTTTCAAGGTTACTCATGACCGGAAGGAATCCTGGTTTTAAAAAATGAAAAATGACTGTTTGAATACAATAGTCCAATTTAGAGGGATCCTGTCCCCCAGGCAGCTTTGCAGACTGTTGGGGGCGTTTGCAACAAATGGACAGACCCTATTCGTTTTATGGAAGACGCTGCCACAGTTGCAATTCACCACCTCAACCCTTGGGGTGGGGTGAGATAGTTTGTTCTGCGGGAAGACTCGATTCACAGTGGAGTTTGGCCCTAAGGAATATAGATGGGCTTCCTGCACGAAACATGCGTTCATGTGAGGCTGCCGGTGACAGGGGTGGACGGAAGGAGGGACGGGGAAATAGTGGCTTGGGAATCATTCTTCTGACTGACAGCAACACACAGCGCTTGGCGCTCCAGCGTGCCAGGGAATTGCTGCTCGGACGTGTCAGCATCATTTATCTCATGTAAATATTCTAGAGAGAGCAGCCTCAGCACTCGAGTTAAACTGATTTGGAGATTCATTTTCAACCTCGTACTGCACAACGACCTAGCTGCCTTTCCAAAACGAGGGGAGGGGAGAGGAGAAAGGAAGAGAGAAAAAAAAAGGAGTAAGGAAATGCAGCGACCGAGTGATATATAAGGTGAGCACAGAAGTCAATATCCAGGATGAGGACACATATGTCTTAGACTCCAAATATATAGCTCAGAACTGATGGAGAAATGGGCAGGAAGAGAGAGAATCTTTATCTCTGTCCCCAAGCCTTTAGAGAAACCTAAGGCTAAATCATCCTCAGAAGAAAGCAGGAAATGAAGTCTGCTCCAAGACACCCTGAGATTTCAGAGGACAGGACACTGGTAGAGCACGTTTTTCTTTCTTCTGTTTTTTAAAACAATGAGTCACACCCAGAACTCAGGATCAGGTGGTATAAGGAAAGCTCTGTAAAGTGTTTAGGTCTAGGTTTAAGCGTCTGGATTTCAGTTTTATATAGGAAGAAATGCTTCCATTTTTACTTGGATTTACTGTCTGCTATCTTTCCAAAGGCAAAGAGGAGATGGGCATTTGTCACAGCCTAATTTGCTCCTGGGAAAACCATGTTAGAACATTCCTTTTCTTTTTCTTTTTTTCTAACAGTTCAAATGCCCCTCTTATGTGTGAGAGCTTACACACCTGTTGGCCACACTGAGGTTTCGGTTGCCTGTTTCTTCTTTTAAGCTAGTCATCACTGCAGCAGGTGTTATCAAAATGTGGAGAAATAATGGTTCGAATGATGAGCAGCATTTTTGGTGCTTGGTAAAAGGTACCCGTTCTATGATACATGGTATTTTCTATTCAGTTATTGCATACTCCTTCTTTATAATATGTGAACATACTTCCCCACAAAGAGGTTCTATGACTGAAGAAGTCAAAAAAAGATTCAGAAAGTGCCTCTGGTAATCACTATCTTGTGAAGCATGAAGTCCGTTAGCTGCCTTGGTCCTAATAATCCTCTAAACCCCATCACAGCCAGACCAATCCATTGAAATTGATATTCTGTGGGTTTCCTTGAATTGACAGGAACATACTTCAGTCCTCCAATCGGCTGGCTAAGTTGGTCTCTGGCACTCACTAGTCAAGTGCTGCTTTAGGGAATTCTATTTGTATGGTTTAGTTATCCTTGCAGATGCTTCCATTACAAACTTGGCGATTATATGCAGACAGGAAAAACTCTAGTGACTTACTTTTGGAGGTGTGAACCTACAAAGACTCAACTTTTCTAACTGCTCTCCTTCCAGGAGGACTTAGAATCTCCAGTAGCACTGTGGAACTCCTTCTCATTCCTATGGTTCAGAGTCAAGGACTTCAATTTTGCCACCCCCAGGCTGGGAGGACAGTGCAAGTGCACCAGGGATCTCTCTCATTTCTGGGGAGCCAGGGATAAAGGGCAGCTCTGATCTCTGCAGAATTTTGCTTTATTTGGTTCTGTTTACTTCCCTCTCTAGGCAACTGTGAATCTGGATCTAAGTGGATAAAACAACAGGTAAAGACCAAGGAGTTTGGTTTCTAGTCTACTGCTGAAATAGACTTTCAAGGGCTGTTCTATCCCTTTGCCCTTCACCTTCCTTGTTGCTCAAATGGCCACGATAGTACTTGCCCTCCCTCACCAGGGACACTGCAGGGCTCAAGTAAGTTGGTGAAAGAATTTTGATGACAACAACTTGCTACATGAAATCTATGGAAGAATCAGTTTGTAATTAACCACAAAGAAAGAGGAAAGGGATATAGACTTCATTAGTGAATTCACAGTGTATCTCTGGTTCTTTTCTCTTCCAGCCCATGGAGGAGCTGTCTCTTCCAGCCCATAGAAGGGGTGTCTTTTCTGCCCTCCTGAAGTTAGGTGTGGCCATATGATTTGCTCTGGCTAAAGAAACAGGAGTGGAAGTGATTAGCTGCTGTTTTCAGGCAGAAGGTTTTAAGAACCTTGTCTGGATGGCCATGGTCTGTTCACCCTGCCTAGGGCACCCTGAAGAATTTTTGGAGACAGAACTTTTGTTAGCCCAAGTCTCTGAATGATAATGATGAGCAAATCACCCTCTCCAACCTATGTTGAAATTCTAACATAAATGAGAAATAAACTTTGGTTGTGTCAGACTACTGGTATTTTGGGATCGTTTGTCACCACGCAAAACCTAACCTCTCTGACTGATACACGAGCTGCATTCTGATTTGTTTTCTACAGGTGAAGAGGGCAATGATATGCTTCTGCTTTACAAGGCCCTATATCATGTGGTCTTTCTTATTTCTTCAGGCTTCTTTCTCTGTCTTTGAATGATGAAATTCTCAGAGCTCTTCCAAGAAAAACGTTTATTGGTCTTTTTCCCACGTGTTCCATCTGCTGGAACATTCTCATCCTCCATCTTCCCCTGCTACCTCCTACAGGTCATTTAGGTGCTGACTGAGGCATGATCTCCCCAGGAAAGTCTTCCTTGACTGTCATTTCTTTATGCTCCTAATACCCCAATATCCTGTGTCATCTGTATCAGAGTATTGCATACACTACATTGCAATGGCCTTTTCTGTTACATGGCCTTTTCCTGTATCTTTATTACATGATTCAACCAATAATAAATACAATATTGAAAAATAAGCTGGAATGATAAAGCATGGCACTTAATGAAGTTAATGGAATCTGGGTTGTTTTGCCTCCTCCTCTGGGTTTATATCCAATGAATTGGTTATAATGAGAGAAGATTAGGGGGAGAAGGTCAGCAGCCAGTGCGCATCATTGATCCACAGCCAGAGGACGTGCGGACCACACTGTGGACTTTCCACCTGCAGCTTTCTGCTGTGCAGCCACCACAAGCTCCTCAAAAAGCTGTATACTACCTTCTGCTATGCCCAGGTCCCCATCCCTGTGTATTACCACTTTCCCTGCTGTCCCCTGATCTTTGATCCTCTGTCCTCTGTGGACTTTCCTCTCTTGTTTCTGTTGTTGTTTTTGGAGAAGACAGCAGAAAGATTTGGAGTGGAGAATGAAAGAGACCTAGGGTAGAAATAGCTAATCTCCTTCCCTGAAATGGTGCTGAAATTTCCAGCCTTAGGCATTACCTTGGGGGAGGTAGGCATTTGCAGTTAGTAAGCTTCCTTCTCTGGCCACCCTTGGCAGCTGTCCATGGTACTATGCCTGTGACATCTCATTGGTCTTATTTTTTACTCCTGTTCTCCCTCACCTCTGAGTTTGCAGGTCAGGAGTAACTTCTTACTCTGCCTTGGCTTATTCGTGGTAATAATATTGAAGCCATCACAGTAAACATCAAAGGAGTTAACCTTTATGGATTGCTTATTATGTTCCAAGCACTTAGTTAAATTTTTATAAGTGCAATCTAATTTGATGCTTGCAACAGCTATATGCAGTTAGTACTACTGCTATTTACATTTGAGAAATGTAAATGATGGAGATGAGACCTGTACCAAGATCTTTTGACTCCCAAGTTCAGGCTTTTATTCTCTTGTGTTTTATATCCAGGAGACTAACACACCTCCAGGATCCAAAGGCAGTAATTATGTAATTTCAGGATCAAGTTAAATGAAGGGGAGCCATTTTTGGGAGGGGGGTTGCTCTCGTTTGTCCTTTTCTATATCACACTGAATGAAGGGTCAGCTGTTTAGCTTGTTCTTAAATACAGTTCCAGGCCTTGTTTAAATCTGGATGACTATCTTGATTTCAGGCTTTTCCTCTTGGCATCTCTTTAAGGGAGAGAATTTTCTCTCTTTTTGGCTAGCCCAGATGCCACAAAGAGACTTTTAAAAAGATGCATTGTGGTCCTTTGGCATTATCATTCTGGGGTGCTGAGATATAATGAAACAAGGACTGCGTTGAGAGCCAAGGTCATTATGAGTATAATTCAGATTTTAAACTGCTGTTTGTAGGAAAATATTCCTTAGGCCAGTGGAACCAGGTTAAATCTCTATAGTGATTATATTTACAGGCAATTGCTTTGCCTGTGTAGATACAGTAAGCTTTTGAGTTAGGAGGCGGTGGGGCAGTACATAAAAACTGAACAATGTTATTGCTCTCATTAAGAGAGACCCTGATTCTTTTATGTCTGCTCTAACAAGAGCCTTTGGAAAATGAGAGAAATTTCAGGATATCTGATTAATTTAGATGGAGCCATTAATGAAGTGGTATAGTTAAAGTACTCTTAGAATCACTCATTAGGTTGGCTGCGTGGGAGGCAGCCTTAGTCTTGGGAAGGAGGCTGTTAGAATCAAGCGCCACCACATAGCTGCAAGTCAGCCCAAGTGAGTCTTGTAAGCAATCAGGTTCCTGCCTTTGAAGCTTACAGAAGTTGAAAAATCTGCTTTCAGTGGTGTGTGGTGCTATGCTGGTTTTTATTCTAGCAGAGGATGAAATTGCTAGAGAAATAATGTCATTTTCACAGTTCATGTTGTCTTTAGAGTCAAAAGCTATACTGCTGACGGTTCTGCTCCTATCTGTACATCCTCGGGGAGACTGAGAGGATGTCATCCAATTCTTTCTACATTGCTGCCCTGGGCATACAGGATCCTGCAGCCTGAGGAGACCACTGTTGGATCCCCATGCCTGAGTGCTCTTGGCTCGGCCGCTCTCTGAGTTTTCATGGTGGCATTCACTGAAATAAAACCACTAAGACATTTTTCCATTACTTGGATGTTTCCAAATATGTCCCCAAATGCGTGGACTGGGACTGTCCAGTATTCAACTGGAATGACCAAGTGAAACTGACGTGTCGACTATGGGATCCCTTTGAATAAATGAATGAATGACTGATAAGGTACCGGTTGATTTGCTATAGGCTGTTGTAATGACAGTGAGAGGAAAGGCAGCTCAAGTCGTGCAGGTGGCACCAAAGCCTATCTAAATGTAAACTGTCATAAAATGGGCAAGCTCGGGCTGGCTTGGACATCAATTCAGGGCCTGAGGAGTTGGAGGTGAGATGGCCCCAGGAGAGAACCATCTGTTAGGACTTGGAATGGAAGAACTGGGCTGCTATGAGCTGGGGAAAGACAAAAATGGGCAGGGAGAAGCTTGCAGCCAATTTATGAGGGACAGTCTCCCCATTTCCCAGAAAGCCTGCCCCTTTCACTGGCCAGACCCTTAGTATCCACCAAGGTACCCAGAAAACAGCTGCTGAGTGAAAACACCAAAAGCAAAATCTGAATTCTTTATATGCTGATGTCTTTAGATAATTTGTTACAGCCTAGTTATTCAGATTTTTAACTAAAGAAATCATACAGAGGTTTCTGGCTTATGTTCCAATTCCAGATTAAATTTCCTAATTCTGAATGAATCCTATCAAGTCTCTTTATAGTGTGGTTTCTGGAATTTGACAGAACTGGTCCAAATCCTAGCTTTGCCATTCACTAGCTAAATGACATTGGGCAAGCTATTTCTTTGTGCTTTAGAGTTTTCATTAATAAAATGGGTGTAATAAGATTGTCCTTGGAGATTGTTGGGTAGATTGGAGATAATGGTTGGACAGAGTGACTGCTTGGTAAGTGGAAATGATAATACATGTGTGCATGCATACTTCAAAAGCCAGGTCATGCAGCATTGGATTAAACTCATAGTTAACTGGGGATGCCAGAAATAATGGTCAAATGATTGCATTCATTTTGACCCTTTATTGTTTATCAGAAACCATATGACAACTGCATTCTATTGGTCTGGAATTAATACATTTCACACTGTAAACACTGGTGATTCCCTGCTCTCACCCTGTCCCCTCACCCCTAGTTGGTGTAAGGAGAATTGTAACTGACCTAGGAGCCTTGTACATCTGAATGGTACTATGATAGGATAAAAGTTTGGGCATCACTGATATGCAGTACACACGCTGGAAATACTGGGAGAAACTATATCCCCATTTAGTTTCTATTTAAGTGGAAATTGCAGGAAATTGCATTTTGTTCAATTTTATGCCAATGCTATAGCCTGAAGGAGCCAGTTCAGAAGAGAAGATGGAGCCTCTGCCTGGTCCAATAGTAAAATGAGACTGCAAAATATATCTGCTTTTATTTAACTCAGAGAACTTTGCAGGCATTTGGTTTCTACAGCTGTGGCTCTTACAACAGCAGAATGGCTATTGAAAGCTGGGCCACTGCTCCATGGGAAACAGCTCTTTCCATTACCATATCCTCCTCTCAAGAAAAGGGGTCATTTTGGGGAGGTGCTGGAAGAAAATGAGGAATGAGATGGAAAGTTTGCATCAAGGGCATGGATCAGTCTGTGAGATCTCAGGAAAGCTGGAGGGGAGAAAGGAGATGAAGGAATTGAGCTGACCTGGGATTGAGTGGTTCTGCCTAAATCAGTTGTCCGGGGGCTTCTCTGCAGCAGACCTCGTCCATGAGCTAGAATAAGAAGGGGTTGAACTTGACTGTGACTGTGAGCCAAATGCTCTCTTCTGAGTGACAATGACATACCTAGGTTTGAAGAGTGAAGGTTGTGAAGTTGAATAGAAAGGTGGGGGGCATCTGATGCCTGTTTACAGGGAGAAGAGTGATGAGCGGATTTTTGTCCAGCAGAGCACCAAGGGAGCCTCTCTTACTCATGGCCAATTCTTGTTATCCTTGAAAAGGGCTTGAAGTTCAATATAATTCTGTAGGAAACTGAGGATTTCTCCATTGAATTGGCATTAATTACTTTTTAAATGTAAATTTTCAGCTGCAAGTCTTTTTTAATATTTAAAAAAAAAACCCTCCAAGTACATCAGGGTAAATCAAAGACTAATTGGTCACCAAATTACAGGGTTTAAAGCTCTCTTTCTCTTTTTTTTTGCCATAAGTGAGTAAAAATAATTAGCCACTTTGAATACATGCTTTTCTTTCATTAATAATGAATCACATGGTGATAGGCCATTTTTAGCAGAATAAAAATTTCAATTTTGGACTGAGAGCGGCAATTCCATATGTGGCACTTTATATTTAGTAAGTGCTTTGTGCTCCTCTGCTGGTGTCTCCTCATGGCCCTCGTGAGGTGGTCTGATGCTTGAGTGGCTGCCATGGGAGGACATGAGGGAAGTGGATAACCTTCTTGGGTTCTGTGGATGGGATTTGTGGAGGTTAATTTTATGTGGCCACTTGGCTTGGTTATGATGTTCAGTTGTTTGGTTAAATGCCAGCCTCATTGCTCCTGTGGGGTTATTTCATGGATTAGCATCTACAGTCAGTTGACTTTAAATAAAAGAGATTATCTTTCATTGTATGGGTGGGTCTTACCCGATCAGTTGGAGGTTTTAACAGTAAGAGCTGAGGGCTCCAAGGATGAGAAGGAACTCCTCCTCAAGACTGCTCCCTATGCCTCACTGACTTTCCAGCCTAAAAAATTCAGACCCAAGTCTTTGACATCACTCTCACTGGAATTTCCAGCCTCCAGCCTGCTTTAGGAATTCAGATTTGCCAGTCCCCACAATCATGCGAGAGCCAATTCCTTACAATAAATAAATATTATATATTTATATCTGTATTATATGATATTTATATAAAATCTCCTGTTGGTTCTTTTTCTCTGGAGAACACTGCCTGATACAGAACTAAATAAGACTCTTTACAAATGTG
This sequence comes from Dasypus novemcinctus, assembly GCF_030445035.2. Lineage (NCBI taxonomy): Eukaryota > Metazoa > Chordata > Mammalia > Cingulata > Dasypodidae > Dasypus > Dasypus novemcinctus. The sequence goes on along the minus strand of NC_080687.1, from coordinate 86,866,054 downwards.
GTATTATGGCTTCCACTTTAGAAGTAAGTATGGAGGACTGCAGAAAACTAGGGTGTGTGGTCAGAAGTCTACAGAAGAGCCGAGGCAGATGGCCTCAAATCCTTTTGGTTGATGGTTTACCTTGCTGATGGCTGTGCCAGCCCATGTCCTCAGAGCCATAGCAATGTATACCCAAGCCTCAGGATTCCACAGCTGTACAGAGTGTCTCTGTGTACCTTTGAAATCAGTGTTTCTTCATGCAGTCTTTTATGGTAAATTGACAAAGTTGTTTCTGAAGATAATCATGGGGAAAATGCAGAGTTGTCTGAGGTATGGGAGGGATTCTGTTTGTTTCCTTTGTAGCTTCCTCTTCTGTCTTTCTGTCGGGTAATATTACACCCTTGCCTCTCACTCCCAGAGACTGCATTCCTTTCCTAATGAAACAAGGAGTTGGTCTTTATCTTGACCTTGCAGAAAAGGTATTTTTCTCTTGAATGCCTCTACAAAGATCCTATAAGTCTTCAGGTTAAGGTCAATCTGTAAGTCAAACTACTCTGACTGGTGGAGAGAAGAGACCTGAAGGGCGACGTGACATGATGCAAATTCACTCATCTGTCTTGGAGTGAATTAGAATCTAGGCCAGGCAACCCCACTGATGAGCTGGGTCAACACAGGCCAGTGGTGTCACCTTTTCAGCCTCAGTCTTCTCATCTGCGAGGAGAGGTCACTGTCCTCGATGACCTCGTGAGCCCCCTCAGCTCTGAAATTCTGTGTCACTGCAAGCATCATTTTCTCTGTTTCTGTGAAACAAAAACAGCTCTGGGGTTGGAAGATGACCTAATGGCATTGTGACAGGAATGAAAATATATCTTTCCAAGGGTTTTGCTGAGAGCAGCCTGGTTTCCTGCATTCAAAAGCAAGTCACCCTCAAATGCAGAAGGCGGGTGGTGGTGATGGTAGCAATGAAGAATGATGCCACCACTTTGTATTTTTACCTTTCATGATAAAACAGTAGTTTTAAAATCGTAAAAATGTACTGCTTTGACAAATGGCACGTTTAAAACCCGATTTAGCAAAGGATTTTTACCTTTGTAATTTTAAAACTGTCAGTTGAACTAAAAATATAGGCTAGCAAGTTGGCCTTTCATATTTAATGTTTTCTTTTTCCCCTTTTTATTTGCAATTCATTCTGCTCAGCTTTGATTAAAGAAGTGCCAGAAATGGAATGGAGAGTGGCCGGTGCTTGGTTAATTCATTATTGGTACAATGGCGCGTATGACTCTTCCCACCAGTTTGATTTGTTCACCTGTGAAGCTGTGACACCAGCCCTTGTTGACTTTGGCACATTAGCCATGTTTCTTTCCCTTAAATGTTTTTAACAGAGATTCATGTTAAAATATTTGATTCAAAGGGGACAAAGAAAACTAGAGGATTGCTTTCTGCCCTGACAGTAATCCCAAGGTTTTACATGTTTGTTAAAATAAGGAGGTTATAGCCTCAGATTAATTGGTAATTATAAGTCAGAAAGAATCTGGAACAAAAGTGAAAACACTGTGTGCCCTGGAGTGGGGAATGTTAAAAGCTGCTTTTCAGAGTTAACAAAAATGTTTACAGTGTGCTTCCTCTTTTAGGCAAGAACTAACAGGTGACCTAAGGCAAGTTGCTGCAGTTCTCTGAACTTTAGTGGCATGATCTGTTCAGTTGAAGGAGTTGGAAAAGAAGCATGCAACTGTTCCTGTAGAATCCAAAACCTTTAATGGCATTTTTTTTTTCAGGGTTCTGTTTATGTAGGGCACCTAATAAATATTTGTCGGACTCAACTGAGTAAACAACTTGTTAAAAGAGGCAGCCAAGCCCAGAGGGGAGAAGTCTGTGCCGGGGTCGGGTTGGTCCTGGGTCTCGGTGGTATGTGACCTTGGGCAGTTCACAACATGACTTCTCTGTAACAGAGGTATTATGTGTATCATTCCCAGGTTCCTTGTGTTTTCATTTTTTTAAAAAGAAATCAATCTTATTGATACATATTAAAAAGCATAAATCTAGCCAAAGTGTATAAACAATGATATTCAGTATAATCGCATAGTTGTGCATTCATCACTTCAATCATTTTTAGAGCATTTTCATTATTCCAGTAATAATAATAATAATAATAATAAAACAAAACCCAACCAAACAAAACTCATCACTTCTCATCTCTCTATGCTTCTCAATCTCTGCTATTCCTTCTCTCTAGTTTATTGGTATTTCTATTTTGAAAAACCTTCTTATATATGCAATATCACCCATATTCATATTTTACATGATGTTTATACAGTCCCATGTTGAATTTTTTTAGCTTTCCTTCTAGTAATATACATGGCTTTAGACTTTCCCTTTCAACCACTGTCATACCCATATAATAGCTCTGCTAGTCATAAAAAGTGTTGTGCTCTCACCATTTCCATTCATTTCCAAAGATTTACAAACAACCTTTTAACCAATTCTGCACTGTTTAACCCTCAGCTTTCCATTCTCTACCTTCATTCTATTTCCTGGTGACCTATATTCTAATTGTTATTTCCCAGGGTTCTTTTAAGTCTCAAATGGGATCATATAATTAAAAGTTCTCTGCAGACTTCAAAGAATAAGTAATAGGTCTTAGTATAAAAGGCCCTTTCTAAAGATAATTGATGGAAATGTCTATGCACACATGCACTTCATTATTGAATATTTTATTCAGTTATGAGCTATCATTATCTTCTGTGTCCAGACTGTTGCTCTATCATATAAGCAGAGCAGATATGCTCAACAATAACAAGCCTGGTTAGTACTGATGCTTTTGTGGTTTGTGTCCCAGAAAGCACTGGCTTTGAGCCTCATTGATCTGTGCATGATATTGTAGAACCCCAGAGTCATTGACATCCTCACCCTGAAGTTAGCATTCTCTTCATAACTTACTTCACAAATGCCCTTGGAAACATTGCTTCGACATCTCCAGGGACGAAGGGGTGATGGAGGTGAGAGGAAGAAGACGTACATATATAGAACAACCTCCTTTGGGCAGGGTCCAGGGTAGATGCTTTAGATCCTTTAACTTATTTCATTTCTATCACTATTTCTGCAAGTTGGTTTTTATTATCCCCCTTTAGGCGGTAAGGGGACAGACTCTAAAGATGTTAATTCAATGAGTAGATTGAGCTGCTAAATGGTAACATTGGACAAATGGCCATATTTGCCATTTCATAAGTCAGTCAAAGGGGTGCTGATGTAAAGTACCAAATGTCTGTTGATTTTTATAAAGGTTATTTATTTGGGGATAGAAGCTTACAGTTACCAGGCCATAAAGAGTAAGTTTCTTTCCTCACCAAAGTCTGTTGCCCCGCATTGGAGCAAGATTGCTGCTGATGTCTGCAAGGGGTTCAGCTTCCCTCTTCCTCTTAAAGCTCTGTGGTCCCAGCTTCTTCCAATATCAGGAATAAGTCTCATCTCTTTCCTGGGGCTCATTCTTCTCTGGGCTCAGCTTCTCTGCTCACTCCACAAGGTCAGCTGTAGGCTATTAGGCTATCTTGCTTTCCGGGGCCTCTGCTGTGTCTATGGAGCAATCTCTACTCCTCTGTGTTCTTCTTCTGTGTGTTTATTTCCTGGGGCTCCAGCATCCAAAACTCTAACCAACTCTTCTCTGCAGTGTGGCTTCCTACTGACATGACCCAATCAAAGCCTTAATTATTATTTAATCAAGTAAAAGTGAAATCTCTGAATCCAATACAATCTAACATGTCCAGAGGAACAGACCAGTTCACAAAATAATCCAGTATCTATTTTGGAATTCATAAACAATATCAAACTGCTACAGATACATATCTCTTTTGACAGATTTTTTCCTTTTCTTTGACAGCTCCATTGTTAAAACAAGAACCAGAAAAACTATTCCTTATCATCTGAGACTGGCTCCTCAAAGCATGGAATGTGATCATGGACATGATGCAGAGCTTATTTGAAACAGAAATTTGGCCATTCCTTGGACTGCTGAATCAGAATCTGCATTTCAGCAAGATCCCTAGTGATCCATATGCACATTAAATTTTGAGAATTACAAGAGGATGCAGTGCAAATTTCTTCTTCTCATGACAGCTCTTTAGATACCTTTCATAATTGCATCTGAACTTCTGCCCCAAACAGATCCATATGTCCTGAGCACATTTAACTCCCCACCTTTCAAATGATTTTCAGAATCCTGAAAGCCTCTCTGAAATTTCCTTGACTCATTGGAGAGATATAATCTTTCCCCCAACTTCCGAAATATACCTTTCACAACCTTTTCTGTCCTCTATACTTGAAAAAAATGCTCTTGTGTTTGTGATTCTGTGATCTGTAGGTCTTGGTACAATTGCCTGTCCATCCGTCAGTCAAAAACCAGGTGGAGGGATTTAGACATTATGAGTGTTTTTGTTTCCAGGCTGCTGAAATAAGTGCCATGCAATAGGAAGACTTAAACAACAGGAATTTGTTGGTCCACAGTTTTGAGCTAGAAGTCCAAAACCGAAACACCAGTAAGGTGATCAAGGTGATGCTTTCTGTCCAGATACTGTGGTGTTCTGGATGGCTACTGGCCATCCTTGGTCCTGGGTTTTCCTGTCACATGGCAATGCATATGGCAGCATCTTCTACTTTATTTTCAGGGTTTCCTTGACTTCCAGCTTCTGGCTGTTTTTTCTGCGACCAATTTCCTTTGCTTATAAGAACTTCAGCCATATTGGATTAAGGTCCACCCTCATGCAGTTTGGGCACACCTTAACCAATAAATTTTTAAAGGTCCCATTTTACAAATGGGTTCACATCCACAGGACTGGGGGTTGGGATATGATTCATCATGAGGTCTTTTGTGGAAAACAGGATTTAATCTCCAACTATGGGCTAGGTTTTTAAGCAGGAGAGTGACATATCGAAAATGGTGAGATAGGCTGAAATTGGGAGATTTATCTTGTGGTGTACTGCAATGAGGTTAAAGTGGGTAAAAGAATAAAGGCTCTGAAAGTCCCTACAAATTATAGAAAAGAGAGCTCTTTGAAAGCTTTTATTGGATATCACTTGATACATTGACTCATAGGTTTCACATGATGCATATTTGATTCCCTTTCCAAATGAACCAAATTTTGTCCAAATCAGTCAACTCATTTGAGAATTTGAGAGTTATTGTGAAATACACACAAAGACATATACAATTTATAGAACAATTAAGTAGAAGCTAGATCCTCACTTTGTCCAGCTGATAATGGTGTCTGCCATATACTAGGTTTATAAGTGAGCATTTGTGTTATTGTTAATATGTTAACCACTAATGTCAATTTTTCCATTTAAGGGCAGAATTTGGGTCTGTTTAATTAGCTTATTTAGAGGAAGTTATAATGGATCAAGTGAAGCTATTATCTCACTTTCTGAATGTTTGCCAAAGAATATAAAAACACTCTTTCTCCCAGGAATTTACCAAGTCCCTTTAAAACCAAAGAATCCTGGTCAACTGCCAACACCAAAGATGGAAGATTCTGAGTCGGTATTCCCCATTAACAGGGGTGTGGCTCCCCATCCCTGAGCTTACCCTTATGTTCTCTGCCCTGTAACCTTGCTCTCTACCTCTTCCATCTTTTGCCTACTTGTCTCAGCTAATAGGGGATTTTTCTCTGACTCCCTCCTTCTGCTGTCATTTCTCTTCTGCCATTCATGATGTCTAATGACAGACTTCAAAATCTCACACCACACAGAAATTTAAAATAGAGAATCATGGAAAAAAATTTCAGGTGATGTTGGATTTGGGTTATTGGTTTGAATACCTCCAGAGTAATACAAGACAGAACACTGGTGGTGGTTTGAAACTGTTTGCACCCTGGAAAATAATGTGTTTTTTTAATTTTTAAGAAAGATTTAGATTACATAAATGTTACAGAGACTATATAGAGGATTCCCATATGCCTTACTCACCACTTCTACCACATTTTCCCACATCAGCAACATCCCCATTAGTCTGTTACATTCATTGCAATTGAGAAACACATTTTGAAGCACTGCCACCAAGCATGGATTATAGTTTACATTATAGTTTACACTCTCTCCCACTCAATTATGTAGGTTGTGGCAAGATATATAATAGCCTGTATCTGTCATTGTAATGTCATTCAGGATGATTCCCAAGTCCTGAAAATGCCCCCTTGTTATACCTGTTTTTCCCTCTCCCTACCCTCTGAACCTCCAGTGGCCACTGCCTCCACATCAATCATATTTCTTCCATTGCTAGAATCACAATAAGTCTAGCGTACAATACCAGTAAGTCTACTTTAGTCCATAGTTCATGCCCCAATCCTGAGGATTCTAGGGTGATGATGGCCACTCCACCTCCAATTGGGGGGAGGGGGTGCTTCAATCCCATATAGCTGATGGATAGGGCTTTCTTGCTTGCAGTTGCAAACAATCTCAGTTCCTTGGTATATTGGTTATTAATCATCTCCTCCTTGTTAGTTGTCCTGGGTGAATCCAATGAACTGGAGAGTAGGTGTTGCAACCCCATTGAGATTCAGGGTCCAACTGGCATATGGACAGCCCAAAGATTTAAGTCTCTTGGATGTATACCTACTAACTTTAGCACTAATTATAAGTCCAAATAGATGGACAGAAGAGCCATGTGTAGGGAAACTACAACTGAGTCCAACTCTGTCACGCTGGGGAGCATAAATTCCAAAGTAGGGCCCAAGGGCAAGGGACCAAACTCCTGAGCTATCTGCCCTGACTTTAGTGTCTGACTATAGTGTCCAGAGACCCTAGGAGCCTCACTATTTGGGATATCTACTTTGATTGTCAATTAAATCCTGCTGAGATGTGTATAACCGTTACCTCTGGAATGACCTCCTGACTCACTTTGAATTCTCTTAGCCATATAAACTTATCTGTCTTCACCCTTTCCCCCTTTTGGTCAAATTCTTTTTTTTTTTTTCCTTCCAGTTGCATTCTTTGTTGGTACTTGGTAGTAATCCCCTGGCACCAGGGAGGATCATCCCTGGGAGTCATGTCCTACACTGGGGGGAAGTCATTGCATTTATATGCTAAGTTTGGCTTAGAGAGAGGCCAATTTGAGCAACAAGGAGGCTCCCAGAAGGTAACTCTTAGGCACTCTATAATACTAGGCTAAGTTTCAATTTCAGGAGCAAAGGTTCATGAGTGTAGTCATCAATATCAAGGGCCCATCAATGAAACATCCTCCTTCACTAGTCATTGCCCTGTACTTGTGGGATTGTTGCAGTTTCATTAAAGAACGTGGCAGAGCTCCCCAAGATGGGAATTTGATATTCTTTTCATTATTGTATGAAACTCCACCCACTATGACAATGCCCCATGAACATTTGAACACATTTATATGCCTTATATGTATGCATAGGTGAACTTCCTCCCATGTATTCCCCATCACTGATACCCCAATAATCCTCCCTTGTCACATGAACATTTGAACACATTTATATGCCTTATATGTATGCGTAGGTGAACTTCTTCCCATGTATTTCCCATCACTGATACCCCAATAATCCTCCCTTGTCACAACTGCAACTCTTCTGTGATCCAAAACTTCCCCCAAAATGAAGCCCACAAAACAGCCAAATATAATCAATAAGAAAATGAAACATGATAGTTTTAAACATAAGAAATAAAATGCAGAAAAGTTTTAAAAAAACAAAAACTAAAATAAATAAAAAATTGGAGATGTTAAAAAATAATGCATAATGTTAAAAAATTTTTTAATGAAAATAATATTCTTAAAGCTAATCCATCGGGTGTAAACCTGTTGTAAGTAGGGCCTTTCAATTAGGTTACTTCAGTTACAGTGTGGCTCAGGCTAGGTCTTCATTCTCAGACAGGAGTCCTTTAAAAGAGAATGAAATTCAAGGAGAGAGAAAGCCGGAGATGAAAGCAAAGAAACCCAGAAAAGTAGGGAGGGAACAGCAGATGCCGCCATGTGCCTTGCTATGCGACAGATGAGTTCAGGATTGCTGGCAGCTGGACTTAGGAGAAAGAATGCCTTGATTTGGACATTTTCACACTTTCAAAACTGTCAACTTATTTGTAAGCTAATAAATTCTCATAGTTGAAGCTGATGCATTTTATGGTATCTGCTTCCTGCAGCAAAGCAAACTAAAACAACACCTTTATTGGCCATGTTTCTAAAAATAGAAATATGGAAAACTGAGTGGCTACGAAATATTTTCATCCAAAGGAACATCTATGCAGTCACATGGCAACCCAAGGTCAGTACTCCTGTCATATTCTCTGACGTGCAGATTTATTAGTACTGAATAATCCTGTTAATTTTCTTTTAAATCATAATATTTTTCTCCTGAAAGCAGTTTGGAATTGTCAGTGACATTTTTGGCCATCAAGGGAGCTCTCCCATGCAATACTATACTAGAGAGGAGCTAAAGTAAATACCAGCACTGGGTAATGGTTTTGTTTCTTATCCTAGACCTAGAGTACCCTTTAATTTTTACCTGGTAAGGGATTAGTCACCATGGTTAGTTGAGAAAAGATTCCAGAAAGTATTAGGGGATCAGAATTCAAAAGAAATATGGGATTTTAGTGATGCCGTGGGCCATTGTATAATTTAAAATAAAAACCCCAAGTAACCTTCTAATTAGCAAAATGAATTAATGGCTTTGGGGGAAGAGTCTTTCTAAGAAGGCTAAGATTTCCTACTTATGTCTGCCTTTTTTGGTATTTATCATTCTTGTGGACAAGTGACAAAAATCACTTGCATTTTCTCCATTTTAATGTGGTGTGCAGTTGGTGATTCAAGGCCTCTCTTGCTAGATGGTCAAAGGGGAGGGAGAGCAGCCATTTTAATTAACATTTACCAATGCAAAAGGTCCAGAAAGCTTTGCTGGATCAGTGGCCTTCTTCAGAGCTGCCGGGTCTAGAGTAGAGCATCTGATCAACTGAGTCTAGGTCTCTGCTTCACAGCTCTGGCTGTACTTTGGAGGCCAGAGGCACAACAGTGGTGGAAGAAGGTGTGTTTGGGAGGCTCAGGCATAATCATGTCTGGGCAGATAGGTGCACTCTTCTTGTTGTACAAATATCCATTATTTTACATGTAATGAATTCCTTACTGTTTAGTTTGAGATTGTGACTTTTGCTGTTGAATTCCTAAAAGTAGGTGGAAAGATCCACCCACTTGATCCAGAAGTGGGGAAATTGGTCTGATAGCTAGACTAGAATCCATCCTTGAGCAGTAGGGAAGGAGTAAAGAGAGGGGGATTGCACCATGGTTTAGAGAGCTTTCAAATGGCCTTGGGTGGAACTAGATAGGATTCTACCAAAGCATTAATAGTTGACAGGGAGGAACCTGATGCTCCACAAATGGCCAGTGGCCTGGGTCACCAACCCAGAGATAGATGTAGAAAGGCAGTAGATAGAGACTCTTCTTTGACCAATCATCAACCTACCATGAGCTCCCATAATGGGTCAGGCCCTGGGCTGGTTTAGGAGAGTGTTGCTGGGCAATGAAAGGAACTGGGGGGTCAACCGTCCTGGCACCCCAGCCCAGCTCTCGTACTTATTAGCACTGCAGCCTTGAGGCAAGGTCCTACATCTTGCTTAGTGTCTATACTTTTCATTTGCAAAATTAGAATCAATTTTTTTTTTTGAGAATTCAATAAGATTATGTTATTTGCAGTGCCTTGCACATATAATGCGTTAATAAATGTCAGCTCCTTTCTCCTTCCTCTATTTCGGGCCCCTGGCGGTTGTTGAGAGAAGTAAGATATGTTTGTGAGTTTACATTCTATGCATGCAACTATTTAGAATATGGGGCTGAATGATGTGAGTGTGTTAATAAGAGAAGGGTATAAAAGGATCTAGAAAAAGGGCTGTGGTTAATTTTATTGGGGCTTGGGCTGAGAAGGCTTTTGGAGACAGGCAACATTAGGGCTGGTCCTGAGGGATTTGGGGCAGTTGTTTCTGATCCTGCTGACAAGAAATACCCAGGAATATGCAGTCAGAGCCACCTCCTTGTACAAGGCTAGTGGAGGAACAGAGAATGTTTAAACAAAACAAAACAGATGTGTAGAGACTCAGGGAGAAAAGAAGGAAGGAAACTATGTCAGAGTAACTCTCAGGAGAAGGGCAAAGTCTAATTACCCAAATTGAAATCTGGCCTCTGTAGCAGACCTAAGACTTCTCTTGAACCCATAAAGACCTGCTATAGTAGCAGAGGCATGCCTGAAATAATTAGCTTTATATTTCAGCTCTTGTTTGGGAATACTTGGTTTCTATCAACCTTTTCCCAGGAAGCATGAGAGTGGTTAGAAAATTGCCTGGACAGTAGCAGTGCAGGAAAATGTAAAATCAATAAATAATCAGGCTGCATTTTAATTGAATCTGTTCCTAAGGCCACACTGACATGTAAATTTAGAAAGGAATTACTAGAGAAAAAGCCAAGCTTTTCTTTTTGTGGGTATTTGGATTTTAGGCAATGGGACAAAGACTGGCTTTTGTGTCCCTTTCCTTTGCAGATCTCATATTCTCTGGGTTGTTTTTTTATTTTTCTTAAATAGGAGTCTGGAGTTAAACAAACCACTTTCCTACCTTTCTCTTTTTCTACATAAGGGAACAAGTATTTATTTTGGGGAAAAATTAGTTAACCTTAAATTTGCATAGAAACAAAGACTTGGAGAGGAAGGCAGTCTCCTTCCATGTTATCCCATTCCTGCATTCTGCGTGATGTCTTAGGGCCCACAGGTTGTGACCTAGCTCTCTTACAAATGGTCTGCTTTCATTTCATATTTTGTAAATGTTTCCTTGGTATGACTGTGCACTCTTTGGTAAAGTTATTTCTGGATTTATAAGCCCGTTTCGGAAGTGTAGGGGATATAAGGAGGACGTCCCTGGCTCAAACTGGGACTGGCTTGCAAAGGGGCGGAGCAGGGAGGCGGGAGAAGTCAAAGTGAGAAAGACTTTCCCTGCGTATTTTCCCTGCTGGTCCCTGCCCGTCTGCAACGGATTTTGTAGTGTTGGGTTTGCCTCAAGAAAACTCTTGCCACCTGAACCTTTGCACAGAGACTGTTGCTTAGTTGAAGGAAAAGTCTGCATCTGCATAAGTCTATTTCTACGTGGGTTTAATTAGGCACCTGCCGGGTGCCCAGTTCTATGCTTGATGCTGCCAGGGATATGGAAGATTTATGACTTGCAGCCTTTGACTTTAGTGGGTGCCAGCAAGCCACTGAATGCTGGTAAGTCAACCTGACTTCGTATGAGTTGCCTGCAGAGCTTGTCAAACAGGAGCCATTCCTGGGGATTCTGATGGTGCGGGTCTAGGATGAGGCCCTAGAATCTCTATTTTAACTGATAAATGATGAATCTGACTCATGTAGTCCAAGACATAAACTAGTCACTAGTATAGTGGACTTAACAGCTTTGGTAGAGTCCTTTTGTTTAAAGACCTGCTCTGCTACTTACCAGCATAGTGTCTGAGGGCAAGAAAGATGTTTGCCATTTCTCAACCTTTATTTCCTAATCCATACAATTATGAGATGATGCCCATCTCATCTAGTATTGTAAGAATTAAATGAGATAAGTATTAACACAGTGCCAGGGACATTCTAGAGACTCAATAAACATGTTTTTTAACTTGTCCTCTCAATAACTTATTTTAGGAAGATAAGACACTTTCCTTTAGCTTTAGAGTTATTTCTTATCTGCCAAAATTTATAATCCATGGCACACATGTGGCTCTTTGTATTGCTTGAATTGCATGGTTCGTTTTGTTGGCTTTTTCAACTGAAGGCCCAGGTGATGCTAAATTGGATCACAAACCCGGGAACTCTGAGATGATACCTCATCCCACCAAGAATTGCAATTGCAAGAGGACTAGAGAGAGCATCTGAATCTTGGTTTAAAGACTCTTACACCAAAGATGGAAGAGAAAAGTGGCCCTTACATCTCTGGCTGGAAAGGTCAAGATTGAACCTTGGGTGAAAAGTGAATATAAGGGAGAGCTAAGGCTGTAAACTGCTCTTCAAGGCACAGCTAGGGCTAGGGCCCATTGCAGAGAGATGCTAGCACAGCTTAGAGGAGTGTTTCCGGGGAACATTTGAGGCCAACTCCAGAGAGACTGTCCTATGTGTAGATCTAGTCCTGAGCCTCAGTGGCACTAGAAAGAAATCTTTGCTGATGACCAGAAAGAGCTGTGAGCAGTAGATGCAGGCACCTACAGTAAGCTCTCATGTCCCAAGGAAGGACTTTGGGCCCAAAGAGTTAAGACCATTAGAGATTGCCAGATGCAAAGGAGACAAGGCTGTGGTGGAGCGAAGTTGGAGCTTACATTGGGGGGTCATGTTAAGGACTCTAGATCATCTTGGGGCCAATGGAAAGTCAGGCAAAGGTGAGAGGCTGGAAGCACCATCAAACCAGAGGTATGTGTGACAGGGGCTCCTAATCCTGGGTGATTTTCTGGACCAAGAATACCAACTGAGGCCAAGAGATGCAGGCAAGTCAAATGACTTACAGATTTCCTACTATAGCCCATGATTCAACTCGATACTTGCGCCCAAACCCTGCCTTCATACAGGATGGGCAACAAAGACTGTTTGTGAACATGTTCACTCCAGTAAGGATGGGATTCAGTCAACCCGGGGTGGTAGGCATGTGAATGCCTCTCTAAACAGCCTGACTCAAGAAATATTTCCTAGAGAATCCTGGAATGTTAGAAAGGGAAGGGGTCTTAGGGGTCATCCAGTCCAATCTCCTTCCATATCATATAAGGAAGTAGTCCTCCAAAGTGATACTATCTTCTCTAGGTCACACAGCTGCTCAGTAAAAGAGCTGTGAAACAACCAGGCCTGCCAGGCCACTCCTACTATTTGGTCATGCTTGGTCGTGATATTTATTCTTGCCTGAATTTCCACTTATTTCCCTGGGAGTCTAGATTGCTGTGCCTGCTCAGACTAGGCACACCGTTGCTCAATATGCAAAACACAGCGGACCCTCTGTGCTGTCGTTCTTCCCAAGCTAACCACAATGCAGGAGTGGAGCTGCCACTCACGGCTCAAGCTGATGACAATTTCATTAACTCTGTGTTGCTGGGCTTTGGGAATCCACTCCTCTCATAATTGTGCTAACCTTATTCTGGTGAAAAGTACATGGAGATTTTTAAGCAGTTCATAAGAAGGAAGCCATTGTTAAAGTTTCAACAAAATTAACCTTCTGTTTTCATGAATACAGAAAATCAGTGGCATTTGGGTCCACAGAAGAAGCAAATGGAGGGGCCCTGGTCAGGAGCATCCTGCTCTAACAGACTTAGCTCTATGCAGGACCCCTTGGGCAGTGGCTCAGTAGAAGCTCCTGGCTCTGAAAGATAAATATCCCTTCCAGTAGTCAACTGCCATCATGAAATGTGGGGTGGCGGTGGTATTTTTGACCGTCTGGTCATGGGAAATGTGATACCCATAGAGATAAGGGCCAGGGAGAGTTCTCTTTGGTTCTTCTTTGCCCTTTTCTGTCCACAATTACAGCATTTGTCTCTTCCTCAGACTTGATGTGTAAAGGGACATGAAAGTCCATGAAAATATTTTCATTCTATCAAGTTGTAAGAATTAGTTCTGGCCCCATGGCAATGGATAAGGGGACGAATTCAGAATTTTTCTGTTTAGATGGAGGCTGAGGTAAGTGTAAATCTTTGTGCCAACAGTTCCATGTTGAATGCCACTTAAGCCTCAGCCTTTTGAGGGAACCAAGCTGTTTTCCTCCTTTTTTAGTTTTCTTAGACTCGTAGAAAGAGGGAAGTCCAGATAACATCTCATTTTGAATAGATCAAACAGCTCTGATTTGTGCCGTGTAATTTCTCCGTCCTTTCTCTGTGTCCACCCCTGTTGTAGTGTTAATTGATCTGCCAATAGTCAGTCAGAGCTTCCACTTGCAAAATTATGTGAAATGAAGGCTCTCGCTTAAGACAAACCCTTTACTTCCTTCTAATTTTCTTCTGGCTCTATTTTCTAGCTTTCAATTTTAAGGAAAATAATAATACCTTGTACTTAAATGATTTTTCTGACTCATTTAAAGTGCATCTGTGCTTCGCAGAATCTCAGTGCCTTGAACCAACAAGGTTTATTTCTTATTTTAAACTATTTCTTACACTACTTGAATTAGCTGGGGCATCTCGTCTCTGCCCCCCAACTCAGGATCACCTTAAGGGAAAGAGGGATTATGATATTGTGCTTTAGCTCCTAGAGTTTCCACTTAGATGTAATACATGGTGTTTCCACTGACATTTGATTGGCCAAAGCAAGTCACTTGGGTACAGGAAATTTTGAAGCTTAAGAAAATACAATCCTACCATAGAGTCAAGGAAAATAGGTAACATTTGTTGAACAGCAATATTGACTGCCAATGTTGTCTTAAATCATTTCATTTTTATTTCTGAATGTTTACAGAAGCTCTGTTCTGGGCATAGCCCAAGGAGAATTAGAGACTCATTCTATATCCTCTAAGACAATTGTTCCCAAACTTTTTAGATTTCACAGACAGATTTTTTTTTATTAGAGGGTGGTTCGCGTGGTATCACAAATCTTTTTGTTGTTTTCAACTACTTGTCATCTCCAACATTTTATAAAAGAAAATCTATTTGATTGCCAAAAATATAGGCAGTATATAACCTCAGAATAAAGGGTATTTCTTCAGGTACATTAGCTTTATAAAAAGAAACTTCCAATATTGCCATTATTATTATTATTGTTTAAATTCTTCCTCATAACTTGTGATCTAGTATTTGAAAACCTCTGCTCTGGTAGGCTGCAGTCCCAAACCAAAAAGTAATATGAACCACATATTACTACCACATATGCGGAAGGCCATATCCACAAAGAATTGAAATATTAAATGAGGACCTGCAGGGCTTAAGAGTGGAGGCAAGATTTTAGTAGCTATGCAAATAGAGGTAGAATGGCAGGTTGAGGGATAAAAATAAATTTGGAGAAGGCCTGACTGAATGGGCCACCTGGAATCTAGAAGGTGAGGAGGTGTGAGCTATAACCCAGGGCACAAAACTGTTCTCACGGGCTTAGAGACTAGGCTAAAAACCTTGACCTTGGCATTTTTTTCAAAGCAGAGGGCAACTTGGGGGGTTGCAATGAGGTGACAAGTTAGAGGGATGCATGGTATGTGCCTTGCATTGGAAGGCCTGTAATAGCCAAATGCTTGGGCAAGTCACTTAACCTTTAGAGGCTTCTGGTTGCTTGGAGCCTCCAGAAGTCTAAGGAATGACTTGCAGATTGTGTTGTCTGCATGGGGGGGCAGGAGAAGAGATGTTTGAGCCCCTAGTGGTCTTCTTGAATCCTGATCTTCACTCCTGGAAGACTGCCATTCCAATAATCAGTGTAATGAGTGAAGGGGGTTATAGTAAAAAGATGCATGTCGGGGATGCTTTACTTTGGGACAAGACAGAGACTGGCTATTAATTCAGTGCAAAAACTAAAGGAAAGACAGGAGCTGAAGATAAATCTTTGCTTCCTGTCTGCAAGTCAGAGATGCTGACACTTGCACACACCAGGAGCATAATAATAAGAACACCAAAATTTTATCTGGATGGAGAAAAAAGGAATCCATTTAAGTATATAGTATTTTCCATTCTTTAAAAAGTCTACTCTTCTCTTCCAAGAAAATTACTAAACATAAGGAAACTAATATAAGAGACTCCCCCTTTCCACCTGGAGTCCCACATATTTTGCAGAGAACTCCATGACAATCACTGGAAGCCATTGGCTATGACATGAGAGTGTGCCCATCAGAACCCAGCTTAATCATGGAGCTGTGTTTTTATTTCTGGGAAATGTGGGTTGAGTTCAGCAAACTATACTATTGAGAAAATTATCCAAATCACTCCCAACGTGATAGGGCTTCATATGAAGAGCTATCATATAGAAATGCAGAGTTCTAACCACTGAGCTTTGTTACAGAGTGTGTGAGAAAATGTGTGAAAGCATCTTTACCTTAAAAAGGCAGAGATAACAACAATAACAGCAAGTTATCCTCCATATTAGCGTGTATATTACTAACCCTCCCAGAAGTTACTGAAGTGACACAAGATCTCTGTGGAAAAGGGGTCCTGAATTCTGGTTCACAGGAACCTGCACATCTAGGTAAAGTGGAAGGTTGAAAATAGTGCTGGAATGCTTTGTACAGTTAATTCAAAATGTACACTCAGTGGCTCTCATAGTCATCACAGAGTTGTGCTGTCATCGTCTCAGTCAATTTCAGAACATTTTTATTACTTGAAAAGGAAAAATTTCATATGCTCTTAAACTGCTCGATTGTTGTAACAAAATGAATCTTGTGGTGGAAGATGGAGTGGTTAACAGAACAAATATGAGAACATTCTCTCATGAAGCATATGATACTAAGTATATAATACTAATACAGGGTGTTAATAACTGGGTGGTTTTGGGGAAAATACATCAAATGTAAGATACGGGCTGTAGTTAGTAATATTTTGACGATGCTGTTTCATAATTTGTACCAAATGTTTCACAACAACACAAGATGTTGGTGGCGGGGTGATGTATGGGAGCCCTGGGTGATGACATGCATGTTTGTTTTATAGGACTCACAACTTTCACAATACACTTATTGTTTATGTGTGTTCATGTATGAATGATAAACTTAAGTGTTTAGGAAAGTGAAGAAAATAGTGCTGGAATGGGTTAGCTGGAGCCCCAGGCTTTGGCCTGGCACTGTCCATGGTAGGAATGCTCTGGAGTGGATGACCTCTAGGATTTGCTCTGGTTCTATGATTTTACTAGTTTGCAATTCCCAAAATAGAAATATAAAATTGGTCCTTGGAAAATTGCATGAATTTCCAGAATGTTCAAGTCAACAACAAAGGTTGAACTTTGTACCAATCCAAATCCTTTCAGATTGGCTCGCCCCTTTTCTGGCTTTACTTTTCGATAACCCAGGAGCTTTTGGTGTAAATAAAAACTCCTTTTTAAAACTTAAGCCTTCCCCTGCTGTCTGATTCATTCAGTGATGTTACAACCCACAGCTTGAGATATGACATTTCCTTTCATTCTGGTGAAATTGTGATGTCACAAAACTTGGACTGATGCATCCAACTGAATTAAGTAGAAGGAGCTTAATTACAAATGAGAATGCTCTCATCTACACATGTACATATCTAGGTAATCAGCAATGATGGGAAAGGAAATACAGGCAAGGTCCTTGGTAAAAATTTGCCAGAATGTGATTGTGGAGTAATGTCTTTTTAGATATTGCATCGTGTTTGAAAGTTTGTAGTGAGTGCTTGATCCCAGGGAAGGAGTGATTGAGCATTATTGGTGCATAGTGGGCCACCACAAAACAAATCAGATTGTTTGGTCATTGGCACCAGATACCTTAATGTTGGAATTTCCCCTGGTGTAAACAAAGGCAGTTTCCTTTCCTTTGGAAATTATAATACTGTTTGGACTGCTTATCTCCAAGAATCTTTGGGATTCTGACCAGGGAATTGTTTTCTGGTTCATGGAGGGTGGATCTGGGTCTCCTTTCATCTAATTTTTTTTTCTACAATAAACATAGATTATTGATTGACAAAATCATGCTAATTTACCTTCAATCTGGAAAATGTTAGCAAGTATTGCAGCTGCATGATGAAACTCTTAAGAGCAATGCTGGATATCCAATGTCATTAAAACACAAGAAATCTGAAATGTTGGTGGAGATGTCTTCAATTGCCACCATAACAAAGAGGAGTTACCCCCTTTTCTTAGTTTGCCAGGACTGCTGTAACGAAGAACTGCAGACTAGTTTGCTACACAATAGGAATCACTTTTCTCATATTTGTAGAGGCCAGAAGTCCAACCTCAAGGTTTAGACAGGGTCCTGCTTTATTTGAAGTCTGTAGTGTTCCAATGCTGATTGCTGGCATACCTTAACTTCACCTCAGTCACATGGGGCCATCTGTCTCCAAATTTCCTCTGCTTCTAAGGATTCCAGTCATATTGGAGGGAGGCCCACCCTGATTCAGTTTGGCTTCACATTAATGAGTAACGTCTTCAAAGATCCTATTTACAATGAGTTCATATCCACGGGTCTGGGGGATTAGGACTTGAACATGTCTTTGTGCTGATATGTTCTGCTGATTGCTTCAGGTGACACTTTTCAGAGAGTTTTTGACTAGGACAGTCAATCCAAGATTAGGACATAAAAGTTACATTTTATAGAAATTTGCAGCCTACATGAAACATTCATAGTCTTGCTATTGGTGAGACAGAGAGGCACTGTTACTGACAGGCCAAATTAATCTACTCACAATTCAAACTTAGGAGTTCTAAATACACACCTACTACCATTTCCCAGAATTCAGTAACTCCTCTTGACTTCACTGTGTACTCTCTAAAGAAGTACAACTCTCTTCCCCCAGCTTTGTGGCATGACACATTGAAATGATATTTAATATCTTTTCTCTTTTACTTTTCACCTCTGATTGTTTGATAATGCCTAGCAATTTCCCTTTCAAAATTATGTTTGTGTCTGTTCATTCTAGCTCTTTAGCTAGCAACCAAGGTTAGTCCATCCTGATGTGACCTTACCTCTCTTGTCATCTTCCTGCCTCCAGAATTTTTCTGATCCAATCCATTTTGTATGTGGTTGGCAGATTAATTTTATTGAAGGTTCACTTCATGTCATTCTTCTGAAAAAAATTGGTAATGGTTTCCAATTTTTAACAGAATAAAGTTCAAGCCTGGCATTGGAATGCATCTGAAGTTTCCATTTACAACCTCAAGCTCTCAGTACTCACCATAGCAACCTGTGCTCTACCAGTCTGGAAACTAGAAACTAAAAGTTCCCCAAACATATATTGTAGTTTCTCATAAGAAGACATAGGGAGAAATGGTAAAAAATGGGATCCTAGAACAGAAAAAGACATTGGATAAAAACTAAGGAAATCTGAAAAAAGTGTGGACATTAGCATAGTAAATAATGCTGATTCAATATTGGCTCATTAGTTGGATGAAGGTACCCTACCAAGGTACAGAGGAAACTGGGTATAAGGTAGTATTGGGAATTGGCTGCACTTTTGTCACAGCTTTTCTGTAAATTTAAAACTATTCTCAAATTAAACTTATGGATGATAGTAATATTGTAATATTTTTGCAGCAATGGCAAAGAAGATATATATCAGTTCTAAGGGACAACAATAGGGTGTTATGGAACTTTTCCTTTCGGAGTAATGAAAACTCCATTTTGGTGATGACAGCACAACTCTGTGATGACAGTGAGGACCACTGAGTGTATAATGGATTGTACAAAGTATGGGACTGTATAACACAATGGCCCCTGTGGTGGAAGATGGACTGTGGTTAGCAGAACAAATATGAAAATGTTCTCTCATGAGCTATAAAAATACACGATACTAATATAAGATGTTAATAATAGCCAAAATGTAAGATATGGGTTGTAGTTAGCAGTAATATTTTGATGATGCTCTTTCATAGTTTGTACCAGATATTTCACAATAATGCAAGTTGTTGGTGGTAGGGCGATGTGTGGGAGCCCTGCACGATGATATGCATGTTTGTTTTGTAAGTTACAATTTTTACTATAAACTTATTGTTTATGTATGTTCATGTATGACAAAAAAGTTTATTAAAAAATCTAAAAGTAGGGTAAGTAGGGGAACCAGATATAAAAGACAGAGCTAATAAGATACAATAAATGATGTGGCATGAATGAGGAAAGAGGGAGGAGAAATAAATTGTCCAGCCAGGAGAAATAAATTGTCCAGCCATTGCATGTCTGAAAAATGAATATAAGAATTTCTTTAATGTTATTTGGCCCAGGTGTTGATCTGCACTGTAACTATGGACTCCCTTAGCCAGAGCACAGGATTCTGGGTTCAGGTCTTTCTCGGAGAGAGTTGAAGATGTACAGTTTTGGCATTTGCACTGAGCACAGTTTTAGCGGCAGAAAGGTAGAGAGCCCTCGGGGACCTGGCCACTCCCACTAGTGAATCTCACGATGAAGCTGTGTGCAGCTGTCTGGGAGGATACTGATGCCCCACAGTGTGTATGTTTGGTGGTGTGTGGATAGGAAGCTTACTGGCAGGTTCTGAGGTTTCCCTGCAGTTTCCTAGGTGAATGAGACTAGGAGTATGTGGCGTAGCCCGGCCACCTCAGTGGAGTGGTGGGTAGAGGTGAAGGGAGGGCGGTGGAGGGAGGAATTACTTCCAGAGAACTATATGTGAATTTAGGAGAACTCTTTTACGATACTGATAGGCTGTAGAATTTGATCGTCTTGATGGGGAGTACATACGTTTGTTTTTTTAATGTATGTCTTTTCTCTAACATTTCTGTGATCAGCAGGCTTGTGTCTCCCACAGTGCTGTCTGATGACGGTTCTCTAGGATTCTGAAGGGAAGTTCAAATGCAAAGACGCAGGACATTTAGATGTAATCTATGCAATCTGGGGCTTCCAGATCACAGGCATCTCATGTCTGAACTTTGTATTTAGTGACAGTACACCTTTAACTCCAATATGGTTGGGAAAGCTATATCTGCCTTTGAAATGCTTTATGTCAAGGTTTGGCAAAATGCCAGAGTTTTATTGGCCCTCAGCCTTGCATATTCATTTCTGTGCTCTCTATCCTACTGTGGCAGAGTTGAGTATTTGCGTAGGCTTTATGGTCCTCAATGACTAAAATAGTTATCTAGCACTTCGTAGAAAAAGTTTGCTGACCCTGGTTTGTATCACTACTTAGCTAACCTGTGGTACAAGTTTACTTTTCAAGGAAACAAATACATTTAGTTACATATAAATCGATACGATTCAACAAATTTAGCCAAACAGGATAGTGTGCTGGTTAATAGTGTGGAACCAGGTACCCAGCCTAGCTTTGAAACTTGGCTTTACGATTTACCTGCTGGTTGACAAAGCAGTTGACTGACAACATCTCCATGCCTCGGTTTCCTCATCTGTAAAATGGAGATCAATCATTGGGTCCTCAAAGGGATTAAGTTAGTTAATAAATGTCAATAACGAGAATATTGACATTGTCATGTATGTGTTAGTTTTCATTATTATTTATTTTTTTATTTACCATTGCTATTGACAAGAATTTTCTGTTATCACGGAAGGTGAGAATTAACATGGTCATTATTGCGCAAGCAACCCTACGATCTACAAGACAAATGCTCAGAATATTCTGTTAAGAAGTGCTTACATCTTGTCTATTTTCTTTTCAGCATTTTATTTTACTGACACTTCACCATGGCCCATTTTAGCAGGGACTTTCTTGATTTGTTGATAACCAATCTCTGATACTGTGCTTTCATGTGAAAACCGGCACCATTCAAAGGAATAAATTACTCATGGCAGAACTTCATGCACAGTGGTGGCAATGGAGAAGACATAAATGTTCCCAATTTTCCCTGCCAAATTACAGCACATTCCTAAAGTTGACATTTCTGTCAAGTTCATCCCCAACGTCACCTTCTCTTTTTGTCTTACGAAGTCTCCTAACTTGGAGTAAAGGAACCCTGAATTCAAATTGAACTTTTGTTATTTTTTCAGCTGTAGATAGGGGTGTTCTGTGACTCAAACCGAAAGCCCTTCCGATAGCTTACAGGCCCTGTGCAATGAACTTCTGGCGACTTCTCTTCTCCACTGTCCGGCCTTTCAGTTGCAATGCTTCCCTGTTGCCATTCGATTGATGACGTTGAGCCTCAGGGCTTTGGCACTTGCCATTCCTTTGGCCCAGAAAGCTCTTTCCCCAAGTGTTTGCTGCTCTCAGGTCTCTGCTTAGGTTTTCACACCTCAGAGAGGCTTTCCCTGACCGCCCTAGTTATCACTGTTTAACATTTTGTAACTCTTTCCCTGCTTTGTTTGTCATCACAGGGCTTGTATTACAGCCCTTTCATATTTATTATTGTCTGTATCCCCCTGTAGAATTTGTGCACCAGGAGGATAAAGCTTGTCTATTTTATTTGCTGCAGTATTTTCAGCACTGAGAACTGTGACTGGCACAGGGCAGGTATTCAACACAAAATTTGTTGAATAAAGAAACGGATGTGAGGACTTGCATATTCATGTGCTTTGAAAATCCAAAGTTTGAAGGCAACTTAAGAGACAAGGCTGAATAACGTTTGCTTTTCTCTGTTCCTTGCCTCTGCATCCCTTCCATCCTTCCATCTTTGCCAATCAACCCCTTTCCTGTAGAACCCTCTTTGCCTGCCCCAGCTTCTCTTCATGAACTTGCTTTCACCAGCTTTCCATCTCATTTCCATTCTTATCTGAAATCTCATTGTGTCTTAGCCACTGTTCCCACTTGGTACTCTCTAACTCTATTGCTGAGAGCACAGGATGCATCAGGGGGCAGAGCCATCCAGGAGGAATGAGACAGTAACACAGTTCAGTAATGGATAAAAAATGTAAAAATCACAGCATCCCCTGAGCTGTTATCAATTTAGAAACGATCAATAAACCCAAAACTGTATGAATTTTCTAATGTATTTGGAGAAGGGGTCGCTGACAAACACTAGAAACTACTGTCCATAAATTATAAGGATAACTCTTTCGATCATTTTTGATAGTATGTCAAGACAGTTTTGGGGGGCACCCGGTGGGAAGATATCCACAGTCTCTAGTGTTCTGATGTGCCCTGATTCCTGGTTCTCTTTCCTGCTCTGACCCCTCTTTGGCTGCTGCAGAATTTGGAACGGGGATGGCTTCCCTCACCCAGACCCAGGGTCTTCATGCATCCCTCTAACTTGAATTCCTTTTCTTTTCAATTGAGATTTTTTTCCAAAGTGACCCTTTAATAGGACTTGGGACAACAAAACAACAACAGCCAGGCAACAGAAAGAAACACATGAATTCAGAGAAGCCTAGAGGGCAGATGGATAGACTTTGTTTTGGGTCCCCTAGGAAGAACCTAGAAAGGCTGATACCTTGCATCTCACTCAGGACTGTGATTTCCAGGCATTTGGGGAACAGGTGCCACCATGTAACTTCCCAGATGGAGTGTCTGAGGAAGAAGGGATTTAGACTCTGAAGAGTGAGAACAAAGGACATAAGATTGGTCTGTGGACCATGAGTAGTTGATTTTGAGTATAACAAGGGACTGTCTCTCCCAGTGACTCCAGTTATTGCTCTTCAGAAACTTATGCCAGGCCCTTAAGCCAAGAGCCAGTGATCAGAGGTGAGTCAGCTTAGAGAGGCTGGAGACCCTAGGATAGTGAGGGCTTTCTAGTAGAGGATGGTCGAGGTCTAGACCATGGGGGCACTGAAATGCGGGTGGAGGTGACAGGGCATTTTGTGGGTGTTGGAAATCCACTGGGATAAGGTCAATATTGGGGCCATCAGAACATTTCAGTGCTGTGGCCTGGGAGCCTGGGGGAGAATGTGCACCACAACGCTCCTTAGACCACACAGGTAAGTGCTCCACCATCTCAACAGATCTTCAGAAACTGGTTGATGAAGATTACAGGCACTGGACCCTTCTTCCTGTAATCTATTGTTTCATGTTTATTCCTGGGTCTCCCTTACATTTTCAGGCTTGTGCTGGAGAAATGAGGGTTGGACAGAGAAGCAGGTGGGTGTGTAGGGCTCAGAACACCCAGCAAACATGTAGCCCCAGATGAGCTCAGCACAAGTTTAATCTCTGTTTCTTGAGCTGTCCTGTACTTTGTCCACCTCCACTTTGGCTTCTGGAAAAGGAGTCATCTCTAAGAACTTGTTACTGTGTGTCAATCACTGTGCTATCTGCTTTCCTCATTCTCTTAATCACCCCCAAACTTCAGGAAGTAGGAATCATTAGTAACCAAATCTTCCTTGCTCAATTTCATGTAGACCATAAGAGTCCGTTGAAGGACGTTGACTACACACCCCAACCTCTATTCAGAGCTTGATAATTGCTATAAATAAAAGCCCATAGTATAAGGTTCAGCTCATTGTAGAGTCTCAAAAAGTTAACACAACTAGTTTTTATTAAGCCATAAGGCCTTCCCACATACCTCGACCCTTAAAAGCAGATTTTCACCAATCTTCTGCTGAACAAGCACAAATTCAGAGGTTAGGAAATTGTTTCAGGGCAACTAGATTTTGGTGTGACTTGAATCCACTTTTGAGAGTTAAAAGCAGATAGTCTCTCATAGTAATAGTCTAGAAACTAGAGATGTTGGCAGAGTTGAGAGTGTGGGAAATAAGTTTGAATTCAGTCAAGTCAAACAAAAAAAAATCTCCACATAAGCCCATTTTAAGCCTCCCAGGATTGCGGAAGCAGTGACCATCATAATGCTTCTATGCCACCCCACTTTACTCCCTGGTAAATCTCACCCCACCTTCCTGCCATTCACCCTATAGCATCTTTGACCATAGAGCTAAGGCCGGGAGAGGAAAGGCAAGCACTATCTTTCCCACTCAAGTCCTTTGGGTTGTGTTTTTTTATATCAGCAGTTTCCTCCTCAATAAAAATGTTCATTAAAGGTTTTCTAAGACTGCCTTGATTTTCCAGGTCTGAATCCACTTAGCACTGCTTCCCGATTGAGATAAATTGTAAAGGTTGCAGGGAACCTCGTTTTACGTCTGCCTCTCAATTACACCTGGCAAAGACAATTACTTCTTGAAAAGCAGGGTTTTCTTGCATTCTTTCAGTCTCTTGGACCAGGGGCCAGGAGGGAGGGCAGGCGGCCAGGCATGGTGGGACACTGCCAGCTCTGTCCCTCGTTAGTGCCCGGTTCCATCTCCAGGCTTGGTGCGAATAAGCTGGGGATTATTATATTCAGTCAGGGCTAGCAATTCCCTGGCTGCTCCAATTTTAGTTTCCATGGTTGTGCTCAGAGCAATTCTAAGTAAAGAAAACACCCAGTGCTCCTGCTCTAATAAATTACACAGTGCTTACTTAATTTATAAGGTAAGAGTGCCCCTGCCAAATTATCATCATAAGGTATCAGCCATTTAAGCAACCCATCCCTAAAGAATAGCAAGTGGAATCGAACACAGCGACTGAGGAGTGACCACACAATGGGGGGCAGATATGCCAGGTCCCTGCTGGAGTCATGAACAGAATGGGCTCTCCTTTCCTGCGCCAACCTGGAAATTAGTGACCCTGGGCCTTTCCTCGTGATCTCGAGCAAGTCATTTAGGCATGCTAAGCTTGGAAGACTCAGTCTCCCCATTTCTGAAATGATCCTCTTAAGCACCCATAATTTTCCTATTGGTGGTGCGAGGGAAGGCTCACGGCATGCCCTGATGTATTGAGCAGAGTAGTGGCCAGTGCTGGTGGGGCGAGAAGGCTATTCCCTTAAAATATTTTCCCTACAAGTCTTGTGATTTGGAGAGATAGCCTCAGGCAACTCTGTAGAACTATCGTTTTGTCCTGAAGTCCCTTCGCTGATTGATCTATCAATCAATCTATCAATCTCTCTCTATCGATCATCTATTTATTTTAATATCCTTCCACTAATTTATTGTGGATAATAGCAAGGTTATGGGCTTTCTATTTTCTTAAAATGTCCAGGGCTGTCCAGGAGGCTGCGAAGATGGTTGTTTGATTTTAACATTTCTGTGTTGAGACTCAGTAATGATGTTGATAAACCCCAAAATCTACTCTGGAGGTCGCTTGTCCCTGAAGGCTCCTATGCAGACATTCATGCCTTCAGATGCTTGATTCCATTTTAGATCTGCACAGATGAATTTGGAGAGTGAGGGTTTGCTGTTAGTAAGAGAATACAGTTGTCAAATGATTACCTTACTGGGGAGAGGCCGGGAATGCATTGTGATTCTCATTGCTTGGAAGCTGCTTCCTTCTTTACTATTACTTTCTCTTTCTAACTTCCCCGGATTAGAGCTCGCAGCCTCTTCTCTGTGGTTTATATTGGAGTTCAAGGGAACCTGCAGGCAAGCCATCATCTCAAGGAGCCCCCTAGGGCATTCTGTGCTCATAACCAGACCTCCCATGAATGATCTGGAAGGCCAGGTCATACCCTGCTGATGGGGATAACACATGAGAAAGTTGATATTTGCCAGAACTACAATTCCAAGAATCTTTGATAGCTCTATAGCTCTACCAGCGTTCCACATGCCTGTGGCTCGCCAAGCAAATTGCAGTTTCCTGGTGAGTTAGGCATGATTGCTTGGAGCCACAAGACCTCCTTTCACCAGGCTTGGGCAGGTCTAAAGTATACATAGATAGTGGTGTACTTTTAGAGTGAATCTCCAAAAATAAGCAAAAGCAATCCCAAGGGAAAACATATTAAGGAAAAGAAGGAGACTAGGAATGGTTATCCCACTGCCTAGAAGAGAACTTGCTTAAAGTACCCCAGTCAACCCCTCCATAAAACTGGGACAATAAAGGGCCCTACCCCAGGGTTGTTTGGATGGATCAAGTCTAAATCAAATATTGTCCAGTGCATGACACACATTTGAAGCTGAGTGCACTTTGGCTATTATGACTGCTTTATGATGTTTATCATTATAGCCGTTTGCAGAGTGCTTCTAGTCCCCCTTCTGTGATTCTCAACACAGTTCGAATATTAAGTTCTGAAGTTGGTTGGAAGCTAGCTCCTTCAACCGTGCAGAATGATTCATTGGTTTATAAACCTAAGTTTTAATTTCAGAACTCAGTTAAGGAGATCCGAGCCTGCCTCTGTGTGGGTATTGGAATGGCAGGGCTGTAATGCAGTGTAATACGCATCCATTGGGAGACGGCATGTGAGTTGCCTCCTCATAAGTTAATCTTTAAAGCTACTTATGGAAGGCTTTTGTTGAAACCGACAGGGTTTCCGCAATTAAATTACCATACGTTAAAAAAGGTTTCATTATGGCATGATTCTATTATTAAAATCGGCAGCGTATAAGCAGCGTGGGCTGCCTGGCGGCAAGCCTGCATTCCTGAGACCCAGAATTCTTTTAATAAGTGAAAGAATATTAACCTTCAGGAAAATCTCTAAAATAACACGCTTTCAAAAATATGCAAATGATAAATTGTGCTCCATAATTCGTTCAAAGTGAAGGATACCCCACTGAGAAGACTGATCTTGTAAATTTATATGGCAGGCAACTGGCCGCTAGATATTGGACTCTCTTGAGGGAATGAGAGATGCAGACTTTGGGTAGCTCAAGCCTTTGGGATTAGCGAGGCTTCGAGGCAATCCTGACACGGGAATGATGTCTACTCCAGCTCTGTCTCCTTCAGCTTCTATCAGTCAGCCTCCCTTTCTCAAAGAGGGCATTTATCTTTCAAAAGACTGCTTTGGACTCCAGTGAAATTTAGCAGACATAGACAAATAGAATGCTTTCTCAGGGGGCTTGTCGTAATTCTCTGGGTGCGACCCTTTTATGGTAGGCAGAAATTTTTTTGTGGACTTTTGGTTGCCAATTTGAGATGGACCCTGAGATGCTTTAAATGCTGATCCAAAAGAATATGTGATTTCCTGAAATCATATTTGGCTTTGCTTGGCCAAATTGATCTTTCTTTATTTGTTTCCAAACTTTTAAAACATGGTTTTATTTGGCACTTGCTATTTGAAAAAAGTAGCTATTAGGAATAATAACTGAAATAAAATTATACCAGACAAATGGTTGTTTCCAACCAATGTGCCGGAGGAAACAATCAATAGTTCCAGTGTTGCAAAATCAAATATGTTGACATTAATATTACTATTGTTTTCCTCTTCCCACTAACATTTTAGATTGTGCCTTTAAAGCATTTATTGTACAAGGTTTATACTCTTATTATTTTGGATGTGTCTTAGTAATTTAGCATCCATATTTTATAAGCAGCTTAATTGTCGCCTCCTGCATATGTTGTATAATATCTTTGGAGTCTGGGTTTTTCTATACGCATATACATTTTCTTCTCACTAAGAGGAGGTCATTGTATTATTTTGTCAAAATTTTAAATGTTCATTTTGAAATACTTTCAAACTTACAAAACAGTTAACAAAAATAATACAAACTTCATGCAGAGAATTCCAAAATACCCCTATCTCCCCAGATACTCAGATCTACCAATTTAAAAATTTTGCCACATTTGCCACATTCTGTCTATCTATCCATCTATCAACCCATCCAACTATCCATCTATCTCTCTATTTAATACATTGTCTGAACACTTGAGTGTAGGTTGTATATTCATGCTTCTTGAATACTTAATACTGACATGTACATTTCCTGAGAACAAAGATATTCACTTATGCATTCACCTTAAGTACATTTATCAAGTTAAAGAAATTTAACATTGACATAAATATTATACTTTCTATTCGAATTTTTCATATGCTCCTATAATGTCATTTTGAGCCATCTCTCCTCCAGTGTTAGATCCCTTTCAGGATCATGTATTGCCTTTAATTACCGTTGTCTCTTCAGTTGCTCTTTCTTTTTCTTTTGGGTTGCAGGAACAGTAATACAACATAAACTATTCCCTTTTAGGCAGTCCAAGCATTCCATTCAGTGGTACTGATCACATTCAATATGCTGCAGTACCCTCCCCACCTTCCATTACTAAAACGTTCCCATTTCCCCAAACAGAAACCCAACACCCATTTTGCCTAAACTACCCATTCCCCTTGCCTCCTGCCCTTGGCAAACTGTACTCCAATTTCTGTCTCTGTGAGCTTACATATCCTCTGATATTTTCTTTGTAGTGACTATGGGGCTTACATTTAACACTGTAAATTTGTAATAGTCTCATTTGTTTTGATATCAACTTAACTTCAATAACATGCCCAAAGTACATTCCAATGACAACCCCCTCCTCCTTTGAAGTCTTATCTGGAATGTCCCAGGTCTGGTCTTCCTTGTTGTTGCTTTCTAATGCTTTACTTTTCTCCTTTGCTTGGACCATCACTTCTTCTTTATTTGTATATTTTGTAATCTTTTGTTAAAACCTCGTGATTTTGATATTTCAATGTGTTGTAGCTGGAAAGCTAGAATTTAGACTTTGGATTGTCTGTTCCTTAAGTTTGTGACCAACTAGTGTTATGAAAGAGCTCTCCTTGAATACCAGGAGAGCTAGTTAACTAAAAAAGAAAAAAAAAAAGACAGAAAATAGAAAACCTTACCCAGTCCTTGAAGATTGACCTGTATAAATGCTCTCCTTCAGAGCTTATCCATGCAATGAGTTCAGAGAATCATGTGAGGCTGAAGCATAAGGGCTGCCCTAATCTTTCCTGAGTATTTTGTCTTGGGCATGCATATATGGCCCTGGGAGTTTCCTTGTTTACACAGATACAAATGACTCCTCTTCCTTAAGAAACATTTTTCTTATTGTCCAGGGCTCTGAAATGTGTATCCTATGGCCAGCAATCCCTTGTCCCTGGCAACTACTTGACTGCTCTCCCACAGCATTCTGTTGGAGAAGAGGTCAGTGTATTTTAATGTGTTTATCTATTTCAGTTTGCATATATATATCTTTTGCTCCTCACTAATCAGTTGTCACTATAATTTTAAATATTTATGTATTTTAGGGTGATGTTTGCTATTCATTAAACTTACGCATTTTATTTTTAAGGCTAATTTATTTTTAGGCATTTAATATATAAAAATTTTGTTCACGAAATTAAAACAATGTCCAACTGAACTACCTATTACGGTAGACTACAACCACTGGCAACACTAGTATCCACTTGAGAATTCTTGCCTATAATGTATTGGTGATACTCATAACTGTCATAGACTTAGAATCTTCTTTAGTTATGGCATTATCATCACATATTCTTCTAACTGCTCGGCATAGCCTGTGTTGTTAGTGTTGCATCTACAATATGAAAAGAGTTCATAAGCTCAGATTTTTTTCTCCAGCAGTGATAAACTTTCAATTTAAATGAAAACTATATTAAATTTAATATTCAATTTAAATGAAAACTATATATTAAAGTTCAGACACATAAACTCTAGTTTTAAAATAAAACCTTACTGCACTTTCTGATCCCATTCTAATCTCTCTACTTCCCAAGCCTATTCCCTCTTCCAGTTGTTTAAATTTCTAGTTCTAGTTCTTCAGCCCTTTTCAAGCTCTTCAGGTGGTTATCTGTATAACTCTGAATACTATGATTTTATACCTCTATTTCTTCATTTATTGATTTCAGATATTATCTATAACGACCCCATTGTGAATGAGGTCAATAGCATACTTACACTTAGTCTGTGCATTGCTTCCCTTGTAAAATATTGAAGTTCTGTTATTTATTATTTTTATGTCTTTTAATAACTACCTTTATATTTCCAAATAATAACTTAAGCCTCTACTTCTTAATATACCAGATTTAAGCAATATTTTGACTCCTTATTATGTATGAAGACATTTGTCCTTTTTCCTACTTTTACATAGGCAATTATTTTTACACTATATAGTTTATAGCATATTAATTTAATGAGGCTGTGTTTAGGTGTAGGGTTTTAAAAAACTTTAATGGGTCTTTTCAAATCAGATCTTTTTTTTCAGTGTTGGGAATTTTTCTTCTATTTTTATTCACTTTTAAATTATTGTCTATCTCCCTTTTTTTTCTAGTTTTCCTTCTAGAACTTTTATGAGATGACTATTGTGTATCTTGGAGTAAATTTTTCATCTTTTTTGTAATTTTGCCCTGTGTTTTTAGAAATTGCCTCAGTTTCATCTTTCAAGTCTTTTACTGATTTTTTCATTCTGATGATCAAAGTTTTGACTTTGAATTCCCTATTTTTCATAGTATCCTCCTCTTAGTTATGACTGGAATATCTCTTCAAATCTCGCCAAATTTATACTAATTAGATTTTGGAAGTGACCTTTTATTTACCAAATTATCTCTGTTTCCTCTGGGATCACTTGTTGAGCTTGTTCACCTTTTTCCTTTTCCACAAATATTTGGTTTTATACTGATGTTTTAATTACTAGGCACCTGGCATCATGTGGCAATTTGAGTTACATACCCCAGATAAAAGTGTGTTCTTAATCCCATTCCTGTGGGTATGAACTCATTGTAAACAGGACCTTTGAAGATGCGATTTTCAGTTAAGGAATGGCGCATCTGAATCAAGACGGGTCTTCATCCTCATCAGCTGGAACTAGTAGAGTAGGAGAGGATATCGCCATGTGGCAGGAAAGCTGAGGAGCCTCAGGTATTGCCAGCCCACCAGATGCTGCTGATCCTGAGAGAAGCAGATGTTCAGCCTCCAGATTCAGGAGACAACAAATTCCCATTGATCAGCCAGCCCATTGTGAGATATTGGTCATGGTAGCCTGGAAACTAAGACACCTGGGAGTCTCCTGGCATTGTGGGTCTACTTCTCCAGAAGTCTCATTCCTGAAAAAGAGGTCTCTGCAGATTCAGTGTCTGTGAGCTGGGCACATCAACTGTGGTCCTTCCCAAACAGCTTGCTCAGTTTCTTCAGAGTGATGCCAACAGCGCTACTATGCCTATGTCTGCATAGAATTGTGTGGAGACAGGTATGCCTTGCAGGCCTTTAATTACCCTAAACAATGTCCCACTCCTTCTTGTGCAGAAGGTTCAGAGTTAAGGGCTCTCCGAGGCTTGCTGAGAAGAGTGGTACTCAGGTCCATTGTAGCCTTTTTGTGGACCTTCCTCCGCTCTGGTTATATTTCAATATGATTCCATTTGTTTCCATCATTTAGAGATCCTCAGTGTCTTCCATTTATAAGGTAGTTTTGGATTTCTTTCTCTTTTGTGCAGGGTACATGTTATTTTATTGTGATTCTTTTTAAGAATATGCAGGCAAAGGTGAGTACTTGGAATATCCTCAGAAAGACTCTATGAGGTAGATTTAACTCATGACCATCTCAGGGTGCAGCTGGCTTTTCTATGGCTTTTTCTTGCTTCCTTTAGAGGGAATGACACCAAGGAGTGGCTTTGGCATCCATGACAAGGTCTACTTCTGAAAATAAATTTAATATGAAAAATCTAAACTTTTAAAATGAAAAACTTGAACATATGCAAAAGTAGAATAATATGACAAACCCCTATGTGATCTTTACCTGGATTTTACAGATTACTCATGAGCAATTATATTTCATCTTTACCTCTACCCAGTATAGCACCCTCACTGGATTACTCTGATCCTAGACATTATTTCAAAATAAAAACTAGTAAAAAATAATCTTTTTTGAGTCAGAGTTTAGAGGCTATTTTTGCCCATTCTAAGCCCTGCACCCACTATTACTGGGAACCTTCCTGTAGCCAGTGACCTAGATAGACACAAACCCATGGCATGGGTTGCTGAGGATGGATTTTTCCCCCCTGATTTTAATTTACTTTTTTTCTATGGAAAGGTAAGTTATTCAATGAATATTTATAAATATGGTGGCATAGTTGAGCAGAATATAGCATCTCTAAAAAGATTTATAAAGCTGATTCTTGTACTCTGGTAATAGAACTGGTATTTGATTCTTTTCATCTTTTGTTCTGGGCTTCTACTACTGCATGCAGGAGGAGGGGCTATGAAAGGGGTGGGAGGATACAAGACCATGGTTAGCTGATGACTGCTAAAGCAAGGGTGTTTGGGATCCCCATGAAGGCCAAGCATGGCCCTGATAGAAAATGTTTCTGAAGGCACATGCCATCTCCACACCCTTATCCTATGGATTAGACAAATTTATAACTAAATTAAAAATGAGATCCCAATGACATGCGTAGAGTTGTGTGTGGCTCACTGCTATCTTCTATTCCTACAGCTTCAACAATCATTATCTATATGAATAATTCCTATATTTCTCTCTTTTCAGCTCAGATATGTTACCCAAATTGCAGGCGTGTCTTTTCATCTACTTATTAGAAGCATCTATGGTGGTTACTGCTATATATTAACTACTCAGATATTGACTTTGATTAACCATTAGATATTTCCAAATAGATACATTAGAATTACAGTTTTTTTAAGATTATTTATTCATTTATTTATCTCCCCTGCCTGCCCCCCCCCATTGTCTGCTCTCTGTGTCCATTCACTGCGTGTTCTTCTGTGACCGCTTCTATCCTTATCAGAAGCACAGAGAATCTGTTTCTTTTTGTTGTGCAATCTTGTTGTGTCAGCTCTCCGTGTGTGTGGCGCCATTCCTGGGCAGGCTTCACTTTCTTTCGCGCTGGGCGGCTCTCCTTACGGGGAGGACTCCTTGTACATGGGGCTCCCCTATGCAGAGGACACCCCTGCGTGGCACGGCACTCCTTGCGCGCATCAGCACTGCACATGGGCCAGCTCCACACGGGTCAAGGAGGCCCAGGATTTGAACTGTGGACCTCCCATGTGGTAGGTGGACACCCTATCCATTGGGCCAAGTCTGCTTCCCAGAATTACAGTTTTTTTTAAACCTCAAAGCCAGCTGCTCTTGATTCCCTAGATTGCTGCCAACACCATGGGTATCCTGGTTGAGCAGGGGCTAACTGTGGACTTCTTGACCTTTATTAGCCACATCTAATTGTCCAACCAGGCCTGCATTTTTTACCTTTGCATTTTCTCTCAATACACTTTCTCATTTCCATATCTACTACCTTATTTCACCCTGTCATTGGCTCCTGCCTGGACTAGGGCAGCAGTCTCCTGACTATTCTATTGGAAGTAAACCGCATAAGAGCAGGGACTTTTTTACCCACTGATGCATCTCTCTCCATTACCTAACACAGTGTTGGCATGGAGGGGGCCCTTTGTAAAAATACATTGAATGGATGAAGGAATCTCCTTCATTCCTCAAACATAATCATTTTACACTCACTCAATCTGAATTATTTACTTATTCTGTAATTTAAAATAAACGACAATCCCCAACTCCTCAATTTTAGCCCTTCTCTCTTCTTGGAATGTTCTCATCTTACCACCTCTGCTGTCAAGACCCACCTTATGGTCCATGGGATGGTTGGCTAATGTGTCAACTTGCCACATAATTTGTGCCCCATTGTGTGGTCAAGCAAGCTCTGAGCTAATTGTAAAACAAGGACATTTATTGGCTCTAGTCATCAGTGAGTTTATTGCATAGATGGCTGATGACATCTACGATCAACCAGGGAGATTGCCATCAGCAATGAGTGATGCTTTATCCAATCAATTGAATGCCTTAAAAGGGCAAGTGATTTCAGCATTCAGAGAGAATTTCCCAGCTCATCTTTGGACAGCCAAAATCTCCCGGAAACTCATCACGGACTTCATTGGCCTTTCATCGGAGCGCCTGGTTTGTAGTCTGCCTGTGGAACCTGGACTTGTGCATCCCCATAGTCACATGAGAGTCTCTTATAAAATCTCATACTATTGAGAGATATCTCCTGTTGATTCTGTTCCCTAGAGAAGCCTGACTAATACAGTCCATATTCTTCATGTTGCCTGCTCTGATTCTGCCCTGTATGGGTCCCTGGAACTTTGTTTGGATAGCCTTAGAGGGTTTATCACATTCTGCCTTTTATTATAGTTATTTAAGCATTTATCTTTCTGTTAAAGATTGTCAACAGAGAGTGGGAAGCACATCTCATATTTTGCAAGGTCCTACTTTTTTTGTATCTTCTACAGTTGTGGTCCCCACTAAGGCTGTTTGAATCACATTTGTGTTCACTGATAAATGTGAGGTCGAGGTCTATAAATATTTCACCCTTTTCCTCTCCACTTACAGCCTAAATCCCAAATATGTTCTTTATAAATGCCAATCATTGACCTGGCGTTGACTTTTCTTCTATTTTCTGTACATCACGTATTTATGATGTGGTGAAACACAGCACTGGTATTGGGATTAGCTGACCCTACACAATGTGTTTTTAGACTAAAACTCCTGCAATTGACTCTTGGGTTTCTGTTCACTCATTATTAATATGGATGGATACACTGTACTGAAACCTAGGCGCAGCTTGGAGCAAAACACCAGGTAGAACAGCTTCTGAATTGCATGTCTTTAATTGAATTTGCATTAGTCTCTCTAAGGTGTAAAACATGGGAATTAAGGAGAGAATCTACCAGTTGCTAGCACTGAAACCTTGGCCAAATGACTTACCCTTTCTCAACCTCAGCTTTCTCACTTGTGAAGTGGGGACAACAAAAGGGTGTAATTTACAGGTTTGTTGTGAGGCTTAAATGAGTTAATACACATACATTGATTAGAATAGTGCCTGGCATGCCAGAAGTGAGCAGGCATTAAATGTTGGCTGTTATTATTATGAAAGCCATTGAAATGCTTCAATACATGCTCATTAATTGCAATGAATGTACTACATTAATGAAAGATGTTATTACTGTGGGAAGGTGGGGGAGAGGGAGTGAGTGGGGCATATGAGAATCCCCTTTATTTTTTATACAACATTATGCAATCTAAAGATTCTTTAAAAATTAATAATAAAAATTTTTTTAAAAAAGAACTACCTGCAGAAGTAAGGCAATAAAAAACAAAATAAAACAACAATAACAAAAAACAAAAAACAAAAAGAAAGAGTCATTGAAGGGAAGCTTATTTATGGCCCTTATGCAGTCCTGGGAAAGGGAACTTATACTTCTGGTCTAGATGCGTTGGAAGCTACCACGGTATCTCTGATTGGAGATATCAATGACTTTGAGAAAAACTTAAGCTCTCTAATGTGGCTTAGGAGAATTTATGTGATCTGGCCTTTCTTTACATTCCTGCTCAGTCATGCTGAACTTCTCTCACTTCCCCTAAAGCACTAGAATTTCTCTCATCCTGAGACTCACATACATGTTATTCTCTGTGTGAGGAAACTGTTCTCCAGCTTAGTGTCAGTTCCTCAGGAATAGCTTCCTTTACCTCTAGGATTAGATATACTTCCAGTGAATTTCTATAGCCAAGGGAGATATTAGAAATACTTAATAATCAGTGTAACACAGTGTGGTATGTACCCCGGAAAAAATGTTGTTTATCTTAATCCATTATTGTGGATGTGAACCCATTGTCATAGGACCTCTTGAAGACATTAGTTTTACTTAAAATGTAGCCCAATTGAATCAGACTGGTCCCTAATCCTGTAGCTGGAGACTTTAGGAAGAGAAAGCAATTGGAGGAGAAGAAGCTGAAAGTCCATGGAACCTGGAAGAGAAGACAGACACCACATGTGCATTGCCATGTGATTGAAAAGCCAACCCCAGAATACCTCCATCTTCAGGAAGAAAACATTGCCTTGCTGACACCTCAATTCTAGACGATTCCTAGCCTCAAATCCGTGAACCTATGAATTCCTGCTATTTCAACCAACCCATTATGTGATATATGCTTTAGCAACTGGGAAACTAACATACAAAGGCATGATGAATAAGATTACACAATATTTGTGGCACTCAAGTAAGGCCTTGAAAGTTGCATTGTACTCTTAGTTGTCAGTTTGTGAGGCTATCTTGTGTTAAGGATCTTGGGATAAGATCATCCTGGATTACTTGCGAGGCCCTCAATCCAGTGACAAGTGTCCTTATAAGAGAAGTAGAGGAGAAGGAGGAGGCAACGTGACTACAGAGGCAGAGAATGGAGTGATGCAGCCAAGGTAGCCATGGCATACTAACAGCCACCAGAAACTGGAGGAGGCAAGCAAGCTTGTGGTCATTTGTTATAGCAACCACAAGAAGCTAATACAGTTTCTGATGACCCTGGATCCTCTATGTCATTCTTCTCCCTTTGTCCTTTCTTACCACTCATTGCTCTCTTGCTCCTCTCATGCCAGTGTTGAATGTGGTCATTTCATGGACAGGACTTCTTGCCACTCTCCTTGATATCCCCATGCCATCTGCATCCCATGCCTTGGGACCTTGCTTGTGTCAGGCTCATATATCTGAAAGTACCAGCCCCATTAAGGTATTAATGAAAGATGCTGATGTCATGAGGACCTTGTATCTTAATTCAAATACTGATTCCAAGGCTAAGGCTAAGTCTTGGAATTAGTATTTGAATTAAGAGAAATTTTGGGGGGGAAAAGTGGATATTATGCTACTTCTCAAGTGACACCATACATAATACTGTTCTGCTGTGTTTACCTCACCTAGATCATAATGCTATGCAACCTGTGCAGTAAATTGACTCCATAGGAAAGGC
Source organism: Dasypus novemcinctus (assembly GCF_030445035.2). Lineage (NCBI taxonomy): Eukaryota > Metazoa > Chordata > Mammalia > Cingulata > Dasypodidae > Dasypus > Dasypus novemcinctus. Next base: position 86,829,078 of record NC_080687.1, on the reverse strand, counting down.
AAAATGTCCATCATCATTATCAATTCTCACCTGTCTGCCTGCAATAAAACAATGACCTTTCCAGGTATTAAAATGGGACATTTGCAAAAGTGGGTAGAGGACAGGAGAGAAAAGGTCAGCTGAAACCAACAATATTTTACTTATCAGTTCCCTGGATTTCTAGATAAGTGGAGATAGTCTCAGTAAAAATATCTATTTTTTCCTGACTCACCCATTGGATCTGGGTTTCCTGCCTACTAACGCAGTCTTCAGTAAATGGATAATGAAGGCTAATTCTGACCTGGACTACTGGTAGTGCTACCCCTTCCTCAGACTCATTCCTTTCATTTGCAAATGTAGTTCCTCATTTTAAAAGGATCCTGGAATCTGAAAAATCCATTTCATCTGTTGCAATACACATTTTAATTGTTGTAATTATCAATACTCGAGTGCCTTTTACATGTATGTAGAGCTGAAACTTCCATCTTTCTTAGAAACATTATATTGTGAAGAGTGAGAGACAACCACAAGCACCTTTCCTATTGTGTAAGTTCTGGTGGAAGCATTTTGCTGTAGGAAGGATTCATTTTATCACCTGAAATGATATTCAAGTAAATTGGTTTAAGTTTCACCAACAGTGTCAAAGTCCAACATCAACAGAATTTATTTGCTTTTGTTTTTTAGGACTTTACTACTGGCTTAAACTTCCAGTAATTAATCTTTTTTTCTTTTCTTTTTAGACAAGAATACATATTTTTAAACTGTGCTTTATGATTTTATAATTTAACATTTGTGATGAGGAACAAAACCTTAGGCAAAACACCAACAGCTCTTAGGAAACCTGTTTTTTTCTGTCTCAGAATTGAAAGGATATAGGATCCATCACCTTACTAGGTACAGAGCAGTCAAATAAAATGCAGTTGATTGATCCAAAATGATTAGAGGAAAAACTATAATCAGGTTAAATGAAATACACATGACCCCTGTGGGTTTGTACAGAGTGCTATGGGAGAATCTATTTCTTTTTTGATAGAAATTTATTTAAATAAACTCTAATGTAAAGCAGATGCTGCACATTTTCCCCTTTTCTTCTAACTAGTTCTTACTTCGGTTGGACATTGCATGGATCAGTAGACAGCAGTGGTCTAGTAGCTCTCTTTTCTTTCCTTCCTATCCTGCCCCTATATTCTACACTTTCACACCCCAAACCCAACTATTAATTCCAGATGCTCTCCAGTTAGATGATGTTCACTGATGGTTCTCTTCAAAGAAGCAGAAGTCCACTTTACTGCTTGACAGTTAATTCAGTCTATTTTCCTCTTGCTGCAATTAAATTATTGGTAATTTTTGTTAAAAATATAAATTTTTGAAAATAAAGCAGTATTTTCCAACATGGTTTTCTTTGAAGACTAGATTCATTACATTATCTGAGAAAAAATGACTTCTGATCAAATAAGCGTGGTAACTGCCATATCCAATCCTAATCAAAGTGTGATCTGTGAACTGAAACTAGTCTACAAACTGTTTCCTGTCCCTTATGTGATAAGTAGAAATATAAAACTTGAGAGTAAGGGTTTAGAGATTTGTATAGAAATTTTATGTAATAACTTTACATCTATTAAATCTTTTTTTAAAAGATTTATTTATTTATTCATTTCTTTCCCCTTCTCTCCCCCACCCCAGTTGTCTGTTCTCTGTGTCTATTTGCTGCGTGTTCTTTGTCTGCTTCTGCTGTTGTCAGTGGCACAGGAATCTGTTTCTTTTTGTTGCTTCATCTTGTTGTGTCAGCTCTCCGTGTGTGCAGCACCACTCCTGGGCAGGCTGCACTCTCCTTCGAGCTGGGCGGCTCCCCCTAGGGGAGTGCTCCTTGTGCATGGGGCCCCCCTGCACGGGGACACCTCTGCGTGGCACGGCATTCCCCATGCGCATCAGCACTGAGCATGGGCCAGCTCCACATGGGTCAAGGAGGCCTGGGGTTTGAACCGCGGACCTCCCATGTGGTAGACAGACGCCCTAACCACTGGACCAAGTCTGTCTCCCTCTTAAATCTAATGATAAAAATTGGGGCTTGAGTTTTGAATGTATTAGTTGTTTTACTTTCATTTTTCAAGCAAATCATTTTTATCATATTTTGCTAAAGTGTGAATCCTTGATGGATTGGGGGTCGGGGCAACCTTCACCGAAGATAACTAGAAGTGCTGACATATACTATTGTTCTCCCTTGGAAAGTCACAATATACTAAAGGTTCTGAGAAGTCATGCACTGAAGAAGAGACTCATTGTGTTTCCAATACATAGTTAATTTAAGAAACATTTTTCTCAAGTAATCTCTATTAATCTACTATGTAAATAATGTTCTACAGAATACATTTTGGGAAATGTTGAATTTTGATGAGTAATGTTTGCAAAGCACTTTATATTTTAAAAGAGCACAGTCATATATTATCTTGTGGCTTAAAATGGAGCAAATAAATACCACACCTAATGGTGATACGTATGCTAGTAGTACTAGTAATACCACACCTAATGGTGAGACATAAACTAGTAGTACCTATGCATGCACCTTCAAGGAATTTGAGACAATTGATCCATGTAAGGATGAACTAATTCCACGTCAGATGAGGAATCAGAAAAAAAGTGATGGGGGAGAAAGATTTTCACTGTGTATTCATACCAAAATAGGACACTGAATCCAGGTTTGCTGTATTACTCATCAGGGAGGCAAATGATATGTTGGAGCCAGTGATTATGTCATGACTTCCTGTCCTGTTCATGCCTGTGTCTTTACCTGATTGAAGTTTGGGTACAATTTGGAAAAACTCACAGCAGAGTCTGGAGATTTGGTTTACATTAATGGGAGGCTAGGTCACTGGCTTTCTGAACTAAAGGCATGCAAGAAATTCAGCTTCTTGGATTCCCAATGACATGGGGAAGTGCGCTTTCTTACTCAAGTGACAAAATACCTGGACATTGTTTGAAACTGCACCAAAGAACACAAGAGCATAGCTAATTTCTACAAGTGCTGAATTGCAAAAGCAAAGATGTGCAGGGATGGCACTGTGAGAAGACATTGCCCAAGAGAGGTGGCTCAGATAACCCTATCAGTGTGGAGGGACCTTGAGAGGAACTCTCCATGGTCCTGACTTAGCCCTAGCTTTTCCAGGAACTCTCTATGGTCCTGACTTAGCCCTTGCCTTTCCAGCTTGGTTCTGCAATGTGCTGTACTGGTGCTCCACAAATGACCAAATGTTGGGATGCCAATTAAGATATCAAAGTTTACAACCACCCTGATGATTGAAAACAGATTGTTGGGAGCATCATGGTGAAGAATAGACACATCCCAGAGGCAGCTTTCCTAGACTCAAGTTCTGGTGCTCCATTAACAATATGACCTTGGATAAGGCGACTTAGCTCTGGGCCAAGTTGTGAGAACTGAATATCATAATAGACATAACGTGCATAGAATATTGCTGGGTGTGGAGTAAGCAATGAGTAATGGTTAGCTATTATAATTTACATTGATAAATGTAATGAGGACTAGGTACTCAAATTAGCTTGACTGACTTATCTCACCTTGTAGGCGAGCTGCATGAGAAACCAAATTATCAACAGCTGCTTGGTAATCATGAGATTGGAAGAGGATTTACTTCTGTCTGCATGCTTTATGGCAATGGGCTATAACCACATGCTGTATTCTTGTTAGTGACTTAGACTCAAAGGAGGAGAGAAGGCCCTCATCAGATTCACGGAGGCAGTAGGCTAACATCTTGCAGTAGGTGATGGTGAAATTGTCCTGCAAGATATTCTGCCTCTTTATGGTGCCACTGCATGATTTTGCTTAAGTCCACTGTGTGCTTATTTTAGAGTGTAACTCCCACAGGGCAACCTTATTTTCATGTTCATGGGGACCATGTTGCCACCACCATGTATATACCTCCTGCGAGATAAGCATGCTTCCCGACTTCAAGGGTATCTGTGAATTGAATAGTGAACACCAAGAATTCTCTTAATAGCAGAGTCTGTGATTAAAAGAATCACTCAATTTGAAGACAGGCAGAAACAAAGTCACAATTTCATCAAGGATTGATGGAGTGGGATTAAATTTCTGCAGTTGCCTATTGTGTTGAAACCTTAGGATTTATCCGAATTATCAAGTATCTCCTTGCTTTAGTTTCCTGACTGCTACAAGAAACTTCCTACCATGGGTTGGCTTAACAATGGGAATTTATTGGCTCATGGTTTCAGAGGCTAAAAGGCTTGCTTTTTCCCGAGGTCTGTATATTCCGGTTGGCTGGCAATCGCTGGGGTTCCTTGCTTTATGTATCTGCATGGCGATGTCCTCTCCTTTGTCTCTCACCTGACTTCTAGCTGCTCTCTGTAAGGCCTCCAGTAGTTTGGATTAAGGCCCACCTGCTTCCACTGGCCACATCTTAACTGAAAATAACATTTTCAAAAGTTCTTATTTACAATGCTTCAGGATCACAGGCACCGATTAAGATTAAGAACATGGGTTTGTCAGGTACGTTATTCAACCTACCATAGTTGGATATTCCTATTTTTCATTATTCTCCATTTAACACTGCAAATACACACTTGCAAATCATTCACTTCCCCTGAATTCTAAGATTAGAGTATATGAAAATAAACTTTTAATTAGCAATCTAGTGAAGAAAATACTCATATTCATTATGTCTACCCCCCCCCCCTCACTTCTCTAGCCTTTTAAAAATAATCTCCATCGTTTCTACTTGGCAATGAGTCTCTAGCATCATGCTCAAAATTAACATGTAGGTTTCATTACATTCAGTCTAGACCGTCTGTGTCTTTACCCAAATCCAATGCATAAGCAATCTGATTTGCTGCTTATCCAAAACTTCCTCCTAAAGAGAAAAAGGGCAAGTATGTATGATTGCTCTAAAACCATAGATGAGGTAAATGCAGTATTCATTAACTTCATGAATGAAGGTCTAAATTTTAAGGTGCAAATGCCAGACTTCACAGTTCAGTGAGCCTTTTTGAATGGAACCTAGCCTGCCTATATTAAATTTATACAAAATAATTGATTTTGGTGATTGGAGTAAGACCATTTTAGTCTTGCTGCAATTCCAGAAATAATAGTGCTATATTAGAAGATAAATTATAAATAGATTACTGTTTTTTAAGTATTATTCAGGATGTTAACAACTAATATAATGGACTTTCTATTGTGATCATAAATAGCAAGTGTCAGCCTGATGTTTAAAATTCTCCAGTACCTTGTAGCATTCCTGCAGATTCCAGGGAAAGCCATGCAGTCTGGCTGACAGAAACAATGTGCTTTATACTCACCCTTATTCTTCCTTTGGGGTCTGCTGTGCCTCTGTTATTGGCAGGACAGCCAGAGGAGACAGAGAGGCCTTTTGATGCCTGTTAAGTTACACCACTGGAGGTGGAGCGAAGTGTTTCTACAAATGGAGTCTTGGTGTGTTTTACTATTGTGTGAGATATTAATTGGCAGAATGATTGGTATGGATGTAATGCATTGTACTCAGCCTTCTGTAATACATCATGTGTCATTGTGACCTTTTTGCCTGTGGGTCACCTCTCAGAATTGGAGCTTTTCCCAAATTTTCAGCCTACTCATTGTAAGGTCACTAGGGCTTTCTGCAGCACATATAGACTCCATCTCTTTTAAGCATCCTTTCCACTGTTGTATGTCTACAATGCTTAGGAATTGAATGCATGCAGTGTTTGTATGCACAAAGTATAGAGTTCTGTGAAGAAGGCCATCTGCAGTTCCTTTCAGCAGGGTTGGTCATCTCCATCTCTGTCCTCCCATTGCCCTTTGAATATTTCTCTCTTATTTATTTGTACATTTGTCTCCACAACTCAAGTAGGAATCCTTTCATCTCTGCTACCTTTCCAGTGTCTAGCATGGTGGTGTCTGATATATAAAGTAGGTGGTTTTGTTTGTTTGTTTTTGTTTGTTGGTTTCTTGAGGATGAGAGTTAAAATCTGGCAAAATCTCAAATATAGAATATTTAGTCAGTGCAGGGCTTAGAATTGAGTCCATATGATGCTCGCATGGAAAAAGACTTGGAGAATGCTATTTATTTTCTTAGAAAACAAAAGCAAACCTTACTTAATGCTCTAATAGCAAAAAGATGCCTGCTTCCACAATGTAAACACCTTCCAACTGCTGACTTTCTGCCTGTAAAGATCCTTTCAAGCTGAAATGTCTTCAGCTTTTTGGCATAAGATATTAATTGCTTTTATTTTGCTTTATTCTTTATATTTCAAGGGTCCGATGTTTTTGTTCCTTTTCAGAATACACAAAAATTCCGATTCAGCCTAAACACGCTTTACCATCTTTGAAATACCCAATGGACCTTAGCCACAATGCAGACATGGCAAAGAAAGCTTTGAAACATAGTTTTGGATTTTTCAATGCCTGTATATTTCTCCAGAAAAATAAAATCTATACATACACACACATACATAATGGCTCACGTAATCGTGGGCCTGGTAAACCTGAATTCCATAGGGCAGGCCAATAGGCTGGAGCTGGAAGTTGGAGTTGATGTTAGAAGTCTTGAGGCAGAAATTCTGCTCCCTAGAACTCTCAGTTCTCTCTCTTAAGACCTTCAACTGAGTGGCTGAGGCCACCCACATTATCCAATGTAATCTCCTGTACTTAAAGTCAACTGATTGTTGATACTAATCTTATCAACCAAATGCCTCCACAGGAACGACTAGGCCAGTCTTTGACCAAACAACTAGACACAATAACCTAGCCAAGCTGACCCATGATATTAACCATCACAATGTCTGAATGATAAAGTATTTGCCACTGGCTTATCAAATGACATATTTCATGTAAATATTAGTATCTGACATGGTGGATTGACTTGTGTAACCCAGTTAGGACATGTTCTTGTCTTGTCTTGTAAATAAGATCCCCTCAAGATGTTCCTTCACTTAAATTGTGGCCAGAAAGAATCAGGTTAGGCTTTAATCCAAATGCCTGGAGTCCTTTATGAGCAGAGTGAAAGTGAGGTAGACAGAGACGCCACGGGGAATAGCCAGAAGCTTGAAGTCAAGAGAACCTGGAGAGAACTGAGAATTGCCATTTGATGAAAAAGTCAAGAAACCCCTAAGTTTGATCACCAGACAGAACACACCCACTCCAGGAAAAAAGCGAGTTCCCTAGCCTCTGAAATGTGGATCAATAAATTCCTGTTAAGCCAACCCATTGTATGGTACTTGTTTTAGCAGCTAGGAAACAAAAAACACTTAGCAACTACACTTCCAATTGTAAATGAAGAAGAAGAATTAATTTTAACAGGATCGACTCAGATTGCTCCTCCCCACCATTAAAATGATCTCTCCAGGTTTGGGTAAGTAAATAAAATTCTCTTTCCTCTTCCAGGGATGGTTGTCACTCCTTAGGCAGTGGCTTAACAGTACAGCATCAGGACAGCCCAGTGCAGGCTGGTTTCAATTTAGCCTCCACTCTAGCCTCAGTGGTTCATCCCATCACTAAGAATAGCAGTGGACCTCTCTTATTCAGTGTCTTTCCCAGAGTCGAAGTGTTCAGGGTCATGCCAGGTGAGGCAGGAACTTAGAAGCAACAGGGGTTTCTGATTCTCTCTTCACACCAGCCTCGCTTCAAAGGGCCTCTGTTGGGTTGCTCACTCTCTCATGTTCAGTTTCTGGTCCTCCCTGGGAGAAGCGCCTGCTCCTTTCCCTGCTCTTTATCACAAAATGTTGGAGCCAAAAGGGACCTCAAAGGCCTTCTGTGCCCGCTTGTCCATTGTGTAGTTGAGGTCACTGAGCCTGTAGAGGTCATGTGATGAGCTCAAGGTCACACAGCAACTCAAGGTAGGGCTGGGCCTGGACCACGCGAGCCTTCTCTCTTCTCTCAGAGTGGAAGGAGGGCAGTGGCTGTCTACAAAAGCAGTGGAAATTCCAGGTGGCATTTTACAAGAGCAAGTCTTTTAAGTGTTTTTCTGTCTCATTTTATAAAGGTTTTTTGTTTTTTTGGTAAAAACTCCCCCAGTTCCCTCATTTCCTTACATGCATGGCCAATCCAACATCTTGTGCAGAGAACTGACTGCTTCTGACAAAATAAACAATGGGAAACCAGTAGCGCAAATATTTAGGGATGTTCAAGGGTCCTCAGTGCTCTGAGCTTCCAGCAGCTCAGGACACTTTTCTGTCCTGTCAAGGGAGAGGCACAGGCGGGCAGCAGCTGCTTTCAGAGAGCTGGGACCTGCAGGGGTTGTTGCAGAGTCACAGTGAGTGAGGAGTATTCTTGGCATTGCTGTAGGCCCATTTTCCCAAAAAGCACCAAAATGCAGACTCACCTTCCCTAAAGCTCAAAGAGCCTGGCAGCCAACAAGACTCATTTTTAAGGCTTCAAGTAAAATGGCTGTGAGACCCTTGCATATCACACCAGGGACCTCAGCAGACAATTCGTGCATCTTTTGATGATCTGTATTCATCCGCAGGGACCATGGCTTCGGCAGGAATTTCTAGCCTCACCTGCTTAGGCGAATGTGCAGAAGCTTGATGGAGAAGGCAGGAGTAGAAAGGCTGTTGCAGGAGGACCTCAGCTTCTAAATGCGTAGATGTGTTGGGGCATGTGCGGGTGGTTTTTTAAAAAAAAAATTGAATTAGATCAAATAGAGGGTCCTCAGTTTGTCTTGCCTTTGACCCTTGCTTCCTTTCCCCCTTCCCCTTTCCCTTTTTTTGCCTCCTCCCTGTCATGAGCTGAACTGTCTCCCAAAAAGCTATGTTGAAGTGCTTCAGAACAGAGTCTTACCTGGAGAGAGGATCACTGCAGATGGGATTAGTTAAGTTAAAAGGAGGTCATCCTGGAGCGGTGTCTTAGAAGGGAGGAGACAACGCACTGACAGTGCAGAGAGAGAAGACATGCCTGTGACTCTGGAGGCAGAGAGGGCAGCATGGCAGCCGCCAGCCCAGGTGAGCCAAGGATTACCAACAAACCACCGGTAGCTGGGAAGAGGCAAGGAAGACTCTCTTCAGAGGAAGCACAGCCCTGCCAGTACCTTGATCTCAGACTTGTAGCCTCCGGAACTGTGAGAGACTGCTGTTTTCTGTTGTTTTGAGACTCCCAGTACTAGAGCTTTGTTATGGAAACCCGAGGGAATGAAGACACCCTAAACCTGACTTGCAAAACTCTGCAAAACTCTTGCAGACACATCTGTTGAGAGCACTGTTCTGACAGTTCTCAGAATGGGATTGCAACTAGTCCAGCTGCAAGATTCCTGGCAGCTGAAGGTGAGAACTGCGACCTGAGCTAGACCACGGGGATGCATTCCCCTCTCCTCCTCACACTAGGAAACGCTCATCTTCTGATGCTTCCTGATGTGCATCGGCTGAGTAAAGCCTTCCAACTCCATTTGAGCCACTTAAAACTGTTTTCTTTGGACAGAAAGGTGTAGTGATCATAAATTAAAAGTTTTTATCTGTGACAGGAGGGCGAGTCTGGGAAAGGCACCTCTGAGAACTCTAAGCGGAATGCCTCGCCATGGCTGAGTTGGAAAGTGGGCCTGGTGTGACTCAGGGGGCCAGCAGGAGCAGCTAACGGAATGAGCTTTGACTGACCGTTCTCAGCAGAGAGGGGGTTTGGTAATGCGGCTTGGCCCATTGGGTAGGTGTAAGCCGGTCGGGTTGTGAGAGGGTGTGGTACAGAGGTAGGGTGGGGGTGGGTGGCCAAAATGCTGTAAGGAGACGCCTGTTCAACCCGCTGTAGTTCATCACCGCGTGTCCTGAACTGGGCTTTGCCAGGGCGCAGGGAGAGACGCCACTGAGTGGAAATGAATACGACCGAGCATCAAGGCATTCCCTTCTCCAGCCTTGCCCCTGGTTCTACAGTCACGTAGGTCTTTAGTAGCTGGGATCCATTGCCCTGGTTCTCATCTTCACTCCACTGAAGCAGGAATGCCTAGGGATGTCAGGGTAACACATGTGGTTAAAACCGCCTCTCAGCACTTTACTGCGAGTGTGTGTGTGTGTTTGCATGTACGAGAGAGAGGAGGGTTTGGGAAAATTCTCAGGTTATATCCAAATAATTAGCCTTTGCATTTGTGACGTGCTCTGAGGTTTGCATTCACTCACTGATACTCTGATGTGGGGAACAGGCATGGAAAGGTCGGCATCTTCCTTAACAGCTGAACAGGCTAGTGCAGCTCTCAACCTCTCCAGGTAGTAATTTACTGGACTTTAAAGGGCTTCTGTTCATGCCAAGTAAAGGCAGGGAGTGGCAATGTTACCCAGAACAAGAATTGACCAAGGAGATGGACGCAAGAGAGCAAGCAGATGAGTCACACTGAGGTTAAAAGGGTGAGTGTCCGGAAAGGTTAACGCCGGGCATTTTGTGTTCTTCTGTCCCTGCTGGGGACTTTTAGCCAGGGAGCCTGTCATGCTAAAAATCACTAGTACTCTGATACAAAGAAACTGATTCCAAGCCGTCTCCAGGGAGGTTTAGAGCAAAGAAAATTGTGTACAGATTCAGAAGAGCTCGATTTAAAGGTGACTGCTTCACTCACTAGCTGTGGACACTGATCTTTCTACCTCTGCTTTCTCATCGGTATAATGGGAATAAAATACCTATCTTAAAGGGTTATTATATGAACTGATGAATTAATGCATATAAAAATGTCTAGCATGCACAGAGTTCTGGAAACATTTCTTCCCTTTTACCCCAGTACTGTATGTTCTAACTCTTGTTCCTCCAAGGCTTTCGAGCAGCCACTTTGGACACAGATATCTGAATTGTCTCTAATAGTCTAATTCAGCTGGCAAACCCAAATTCTGCTTAATTGCTTCCTTCCTACCATTGCCATCGGTAAGCTCTGCACAACTCAGTTTGGAGTTTAACCCTGTTTGCCCCTTGTCAAGGGAACAGTGCTCGGGGGATGAGTTGTTTCTGAAGAACTGTGCAATTTAGGAAAATTAAGTTTCAGGCCAGCCATGTGGCTCTGACAGGTTATACCGCTTGGTACTTAGCAATAATGGAGAAAATGCCAGTAAAAATGACAAAACAGCAGAGTCCTGACCCACCAGGTAATTGTATATTGAATATATCTTGGCTCAAACCAGGGATGATTTTGCGTAAATGAACTAAGGGCAAAACTGCTCGCTGTATGTCTTATGAAACAAGACCAGAGTCCTGGGTAATTAAAGATGCAAACTAGCAGCACAAGACATTTGAAAGGGGAAGGTGAATATCATTGGCTTTAAAGGGGCCAGGGAAGGAAGGCCGACTATGTTTATTTAGTGAATAGATTTCAGGCATGAATATGGGCATCAAAAAAGACAGGCAGTCATTCAAAGCTAGTTCTATTATATACATGAAGAAAAATGATTAGAGCTCTCTGTTGTCCGAGTCCACAATTCCACTTATCATCTGGTGGCATGCAGAGAGGGGCAAAGAAGAAGGTAAAGAGTTTGAAGGAGATAAGCACAAAACCACAGAGTGAATTTTTGCAGGAATGAGGATTAGAGCTGTTAAGTGCTTTTGTCACTTGATCCTGCTAATCTTTGTTCTCTAATGTGAAAAATTCATGGGCTTTAGGGAGAAACTACTGTAGGTGCTTATATGAAACCAGGACTAGCTCTCTTTGTATAATCCCCACATATTTGCACCCTATCTCTTCAGCAATCAGAAATAGGCAGCTGGGGAAGGCAGGCAGAGAGATTAGCTCTCCATTTCCCAGCACATTGTGTTTTCGTGTTACAGCATCTTTAATTACTGAAAAGTAATCACTGAGTAACACCCTAATGGCTGGAAAGAGTTAATGTAGTTTCTTGAAGTGTCTAACCTTCTTCCAGGGAGTAACTTAAGCACAGAGAAAATCTGGCTCAATAAACACTAAACAACAAGAATCAACTGATAAGGGCCAAACTCCGCAAAACAAAATTGAACCAATAGCCCATTTACTCTAATACTTTCTCAATAAATCCCTTTCACCATCAAGCACTATTTGCCTGGTTATTTCCATGAATTGATGGCCATTCTTCCTTAATCCTTGGAGGTTAGATCAATATCCATTTATTCTCTTCACTCATCCCATCCATCCATCTAACCATCCATCCATCCATCCATCCGTCCATCCATCCATTTATCCATCTTAGTGAGTATCTACAGTGCTAGGCTTAGTGATAAATAAGACAGTCTTTTTCCATTATAAACTCATTAGAAGAGGGAGGTATGGATGAGATGGAAATGCATAACTAACTCTAAGAGGCCTATAAGGAGTCAGTGGGCTGTCGTCTTCTTCAGAGGCCTTTGGACCAACTCTTGCCCACAGACTGTGTATTTCTCCCTCTGTGTCTTCCCCCATGACTGTGTTTACTGCTATCCCAGCATTTACCACCTTGTACTGAAATTCTCTTTTAATTTTCTGTCTCCTCCTCTCTGTTCTGAACTCCTTGAAGGCAGGGTTTCTGGCTTATTCATCTTTGTGTCCCAAGAGTCTAGATCAGTCATGGGTATGGAGCAGTAAATCCCAGTAAATCTGGTTGGTGGATGAAGGCGTTGGGATGCATTATTTTGGCTGTGAACCTAGCTGCACTAGGTGTGGTTTTGTGATTCTTTTTGGAACTTGTTACATTTACAACTTTGTATATTGTATGTCCAAAACCATAGGTTTATCATTACTTTTTATGCGTTTGTATTTTAGCACCTTTAGGAAGTAAGAAATGGAGTGACATACTGAACAATACACTACGATAATACTGGTCTTTCTAATTACCCAAATGGTTACCTTTATTGCAGTTCTTTATTTCTTTCTGCTGCTTTGAACCACTATCTAGTGTCTTCCTTTCAGTCTGAAGAACTCCCTTTAGCACTACCATAAGGCAGGTCTAGTGGTGATGAACTCCCTCATCTGTTGTCTGTCTGGGAATGTCTTAATCTCTCCCTCATTTTTGAAGTAAAGTCTTGTTGGATATAAAATCCTTGGCTCCAACTGTTTTCTTTCAGCACTTTAAGTATTTCTACCCACTGCCTTCTTGACTCCATGGTTTCATAATTTATCAGCCTCTTCCTCCTGCTCTTCCCTGGATGCAATTCTGGGTTCTTCTGGCCTCTGGAGCTTTGAAATAGCTGTTTCAGATAGTTCCTGTCTATTTAATAGCTGTTTTGATGAAAGGACAGGGTCCTGGAGCTCCCAAATCTGCCATCTTCCCACACTGCCCCTTTGATCTTGATGGGCATGGTTTTGAGCTATGCATATAACTGCATATTGCCTGGCTATTTGTAAGAGGTAATTATTGGGAATGGCCTCAGAATACCAAGATGTCCAATTTATGGCTTAGGTAAAAGTGGTTGCCTATTTGAAGCTTGTGTATATGGCACACAACTGCTTTCAGAGTGATAAACATAAATCTACCACAGGTATACATATATATGCACACAGAAATATAGCAATACCTATATACCTATATATATGCACATAGAAATATAGAAATACCTATATTTCTTCCTTTACATCACAAACTATGTTCAAGCAATCTCTAGATCATTTATTCTACTGTGGCTATCCTTTTAAAATCTGTCCATTTTCCTCCATCTTCACAGTCATGACCCTGGTGCAACTTGGTTTATGGCAACTGTTTCAGACTCGCTGGGTTTCAGTCTTTTTCCTTCCTCCCCCATTTTTCCATTTTGAAGCCAGAGTGTCTTCCTAAAGTGTATTTGACTATGCTTTTGACTTAGTGAAGACTCTTCAAGGGCTCCCAGTTGCATACAGGAAAATGTCCTAATTTGTTAACAACATGGGGTCCAAAAACCTTCATATTAACCTCTCTAGTGTCCCCTCCTACTGGTTCTCTGCTGAGTTTCCTGCCCCGGGACCCTGTATGCACCATGCCACATCTTGCCTTGTGGCCTTTGTGCCATTTGTTCTTTGGTGAAAGTGCCCTGTTCCCTCTCTAGCCCCAGACCCACCCCTTTCCTTCTGAATATTCAATTAAGTTCTACTCAGCTTCAGCAGCTCTTCATTCAAAATTCCTTTTCTGAATGTCCATTCCCTTCCTTCTCCTTCCTAAACACTCAATGGTTTTTTTATGGCATCTTCTTCATGCTAAAGAATAGTTGTATTTTTGCTTGTCTATCTACTATTCTGGTTGTCTGATGATACTCTGTCTTACTCACAATATATTATTCAATATGTAACTAGTCATCAAGGAAAAACCACTCAACAATCAAGATGAGTAAATGAATGAAAGTAAGACAAAGGCTTGCAAAGTAAAAGAAAATGACTGTCTGCCTAGGATATTACTGAAAGAGACCCCTTTCCAAGAAAGGATATTCCAGAGGACAAAAACAATTGCCCTGCAGGAGCTTTCTGAGAAAATGGAACAATGAAACTGACCCTACAGAACTGCAGATAAGCAATACCCAGTGATAAATTCATTAGGTTCCATAGAGATAGCTTACCAGAATGGACAAGCATACCAAATCTACTCCCTGTTCTGAAAGACCTTCCTATGTAAAATGGAAACTTAGAATTGGCCAATCAGAACACTTCCTCACTTGCATCCACATTTGCCCTATGTAAGCTCCCCTTTTCCGTACTTCCAATGGAGCTCTGTTCCTTGTGACTTTAGATGCTGCCCAATTCTTGAATCGTACATTGCTCAAACTCCTGTAAATATAATCTTGTCTAATAGGTTATTTTATAACAGGCTCAATGAAAGGTCAATTCCATTCCCAGTTTGCCCAAAGTGGGTCATTCATAAGTGGGCTCATTTCTTGTGTATCCTTGATAAACTTTTATTGATGGACAAATTGGAACTAGAAAGGAAGAACATTCTAAACATCTTTAGTAAATCGAGCCCTTGTTTCTAAGATACCCAAATTTTGAAACCTTGGATGACCGGCAGATCTGGTTTTCCCAGGATTGTCCTGGTTTTTGTACTTTAAGTGCTACTTCCCAGGAAAGTCTTAGTCTTAGTTTTAGCACTGGAAGTCCCATGTGCTGGGAAACTCCTCAGTCCTGGGCAAACAGGGAAAATTGGGATGGTTGTTTACCCTAGAAGTCTCATACCCAGAAGTTTGTCTCTCTAGAACATCTACCCTACTTAGGTATAGAAGCTCCAGCAGCTCTAGGGGATGAATCTGCATGCAAAGCTTATAAAAAGCAGTGCAAGCCTAGGCTGTCTAAGAGCATAGTAACCTTCTAGAGGACAAGAAGGAAAAGGACTTGGTGACATCCTCACAGTGGTCCTTTGAGGGAACTGGTGGAGCTGAAACTCAAATCCATGACCTTGCCACTCCAATGCTCCTTCTTTTGGCAGCTGTAAAGAGTAATGGGATTCCAGAACAGGAAGTTGGAACATCTGGAATCTAATTAGAGATTCTCTAAAGCTAGATAACCTGAGGCCAGCCTTTTCACCTTTCCGAGCCTCAGTGTCTTCATCTGTAAAATGAGATAATGCCTTTCCTCTGTGCCTCAAGGAGTTGTTGGAGCTTCAGGAAGGGTAGCGTATG
Organism: Dasypus novemcinctus; assembly: GCF_030445035.2. Lineage (NCBI taxonomy): Eukaryota > Metazoa > Chordata > Mammalia > Cingulata > Dasypodidae > Dasypus > Dasypus novemcinctus. The sequence continues at coordinate 86,813,597 of NC_080687.1, read as the reverse complement.
TGAGAGTAATTGGAAAGCCAGGGGTGCTATGCAAATTTGAGGGTCTACCTTTATCCCATACCAGTGCCATGTGAATATCAGCTGAGGTTTTTTCTCTGAAAGTTATATTCATTATATTTCTGGAAGTGTCTTCTCCCTAGAAAATAGAAAGAAACCTGTGTAGAAACTTGAAGCAAATCTGCAAGTAAGTGCATGAAGCACAGCTGCAAATATTGTAGGCTCTTGACTGTGACACAGGGTTGGCCGGCCATAAAAAACAGCATCTTTCAAAAATGTAGCCTGGGATCATCTCTTTTACAGAACTGAATAGTACAAATTACACAACAGTAATCTGACCACCCGATGATTATTTTTCGTGACATTTGCTGATGTCTGCCTCATACCAAGTACAGAATGTGTTGAATTTTGAAGGCCACATTGAAAGTTAACATTCATCCCTTTATTGCTTTAATGTTTTTATTCTTTGATGGTTGCTTGAGAAGCATGATATTGCACTTCTATTTTATTCTCTTTCTGCACAATCACAGGAAAACTATCAATTCGGGTGTGTTTATTCTTGTATGGCATTTTTGAAATATAAGAATATAAAATATTTTCTAGATTGAACAAAATATACCACCTAGTGCAGAAAATGTATGTCATGCCTCCTCACCATCTCACCCCCTAACACACACTCAGTTTTGCTGTAATATGTTTGCAACCAAAGAAAATTACTGACCCCATGATCTGAACAACAAAATGTTCTCCAAATATATTGCCTCATCTGTTAGCTTTGATTAAACCATTTATCAGCAAAAAATAAAACTTGCTTCTCTTTCCTTAGCGAGTCTGGAGATTCAGGAGAGGGGCGTGGGGCTATTGCTCCAGCATTGGTAGTTGAATTGCATACTATTACTAGTTTATGATAACAGGGAGATGAGAGTAAATCAGGAGGAGCATTGCCTATTTCTTCTACCTGTGCTGCGTGTCACAGTGGAGTGAGATGTTGATGGTATTCGTGGCCACATTAGACCCTCTAGAAAAGATCATTTGTGTAGTGTATATATGTATTTGCTTTCATTAAGGAAATGACATCACTCCTTCATATAGATGCACTGAATTCTTTTCCCAACCGTGGGAATGGATTTATGTATGTGCTTTCTCACCTTAGTGAAAGATCTAGCTAAAATTAGGAATGCAACCAGATGTTAAACAGCAAAATTTTTCCATGTGAAAAGTTTATTGATCCCCAGGGCTATTGAATTGCAATCTTCATCTTTTTAACCCCATGCCATACTCAGTGGAGGTAGCTAGACCAGTGAATGGGAATTACATGGCTGCACAGTTTGATCCCCTTTGACTCTTTGATCCTTTGGACTTCACCTACGTATAAGTCTCTTGAGGAAGTTACAATGGTGCCAGTGGTTATTCAGACCTCAGTATGGGCCCAGGGCTAGAAGAATGCGTAAGACCAAAGGCCTATTGGTGTAGCCACTAAATGGAATTGTAGTTGCTTCATTTTGAAGATTTTGGTGAGGTTCTATAGACAAGATTGATAACACTCATTTATTCTTGTATTTATTGAGCAGCTACCATGTCCCAGGTGCTCTTTGTATCTTGGATGTGAGAAGATCAAGAGACACAGTCCTTCAAAGAGCCGAACGTCTAGAAAACTGCCAGACTTTCAGATAAACACCTACAAAGGATAACTGCTGTAGTCGAATGTTTAAATTGTGGGGAGAACGTAGATGAAGAAGACCCATAGTATGCTGGAGGCATCAGGCAATTTTCTCCATGAGAATAGAATTTGAATTGAGAGTTGAAGGATATTTAGGCATTTGCCTATAAAAAGGAGCACTGTAGGAAGGGGAAAATCATATACTGAGGTCTGAAGGAAAAAGGGAGCGTGGTTGTTTGGCATTAGTGGGGAGTAAATTTGGAGGGGCACGTTGGGGTGGGGAGGGGCTGTGGGCTGGGTGGGATAAGGCAGGCCTTGGGTGTCAAGCAAAGGGACTCAGCCTTAATGCTTTACAAGATGCTTTTATCAAGAAGGAAGCTGTGACAACTGCCAGTCGGTGGGGAGGGGTTAGCAATTATATCCAACGGTCTAGCTGCAACTCTACTGAGTGATTATGAAAACCAGGTTTTCCCTTGAGAATATGTCAAATGTGAGTAGAAAAAGACTGGCGATTACTGCTTAGGCAGCTGTGAATTGTTGGCCCTATCTGAGAAGGGGTATGCTGGATCACAGGGACACGTTCATTTTAGTAGGAGCAAGTAGCTCAGGAAGGTTAAGGGACTTCACCCCAGGTTAACTGTCTAGTGACGTTTGAGATGGGATTTAATTCAGGTTGATTACATGCAGTAGTGTTCTATTCATCTTACTAAGTGAAGAGCAAGTTTGAAGAGAAGCAGCAAAAAGGGACTAGGTAGGTAAGGCACAGACAGAGCAGTGACAAGCTGAGTGCTGTGTGGTTACACAGAATGGAAAGTAAGCAGTTCGGCAAATTTTACGTGTAGATGTCCTTAGATATCTGGTTAAAGAGCTGTAGCCCAAGGGGCAAGTTATATAACTTTTGGAGACTTACAGGAAGGTTCAGAAGAAGGTAGTGGTAGAGTGCCAACATGTGACAATGATACAGTCAACTAATTTCTCCATAATTTTTTTTGACTTTGAATGATCTGGCTGCAGGATTGAAGAGAACAATATGCAGTGACCTTGGAACTCTGTTATTTCACTCATAAAAATAATCCTTTGTATCAAGGAGAGCTCATCATTATTGCTGCTTTTTATTTACTTATTTATCTATCTATCTATTTATCTATTTATCTATCTATTTATTTATTTCTCTCCCCTTTCCCCCACCCCACCCTGGTTGTCTGTTCTCTGTGTCTATTTGCTGTGTCTTCTTTGTCCACTTCTGTTGTTTTCAGTGGCACGGGAATCTGTGTTTCTTTTTGTTGTGTCATCTTGTTGTGTCAGCTCTCCATGTGTGCGGCACCATTCCTGGGCAGGCTGCACTCTCTTTCGCGCTGGGTGACTCTCCTTACGGGGTGCACTCCTTGCGTGTGGGGCTCCCCTAAGCAGGGGACACCCCTGTGTAGCACGGCACTCCTTGGCGCATCAGCACTGCGCATGGGCCAGCTCCACACGGGTCAAGGAGGCCCGGGGTTTGAACCGCGGACCTCCCATGTGGTAGATGGACGCCCTAACCACTGGGCCAAGTCTGCTGCCTATTGCTGCTTTGAAACAGGATTTATGGTAACAAGAAAAGGAAGCATTTCCAGTGAAAACCATCTGGCTGGGACAACAACCCATTCCCGAGTGGGCTTTCTCTCAGACCTTTCACACGGAGACTCCTCAACTCAGAACTGGTCCAGACCCAGCAGGGCTGCAATTGGACTGCTAGGAACTGAGTCTTCATTGGTTTAACGTGGCAAAGCACAATTCTCACCATAGCCTTCAGTTTTGCCTAACACATCATATCGACACATCCTGGAAACTTCTTTTTATTCCTTGACACCCTGTAGACCTCTAAGGAGCAAGAACTGGTGCTTTGGAGGTGCAGCATATCATTGCGCCATGTGCCAAAAACACGAAATGCTTTTCTTTCAAAGTTTACTGAGCCTCTTTCAGTGTTGTAGCATATCACTGGCATGGGCCCCCAGGTGAGCTGGAGGTTAAAAAATGCGTTGCGTCATGTTGGTATTTGTTTTTCTCGGACAAGTTCCCTCTCTATACATCATCTCGAGGACCAATAAATTTCTCCTGAGTTGTGAGAAACTAGGAAGATGTAGCATAATACTTGGGTCAACTGCTTGAGTTCCTTAAATACAGCCCAAAGACAAGTGGGACAACATAACTGGCAGTGCCTCAACTTTCACCTGCCTCATGCTATCACCACGACAAAAAGATCACTGGCCATACAAGCAATGTTAGGAACATGCAATAATTGGGATTGCCAGTATTTTAACTGTGTTTTGGCTTTCAAATTTTAAGAGTAGCAAGTAATACTCTGTTGTATCTTGCCTTTTTAAAAGAATGTTTTATTTTCCTTTCTCTATTTTTTTTCTTTTTTTTAGTTTACTTTCTGGAAAACAATCTGGCTGTTGAATTCTGATTAGAGGTGAGGCATACTTCAATATGCAGGGATGAGATATTAGAGAAAAAGATAATGCTTGAAACCACACTTTTAGCATTCAATTTCAGTGCTGTCCAGAACAACCATAAAACTGGGGAAAGGTGAGTAATAGATTTGACAGCTATACTCGAAAATGGACCTTATTAGTGAAATATAAATTATAAGCCGGCATTTCCTATCAGCACCCTGTGCAGTTAATGATAAGCAGTCAATGAGATTTATATACCCTTAGCATTTTTATAATGAGTCTGTTGCTTTGATGACAGTTTACTGTCAAACATTATGCTTAGAAATTTATAGCATTTGATTCAAATGAATAGACAGTTTAGCTTCATTGCAATCTGTTCTGATTTTCCCTTTTCATGAGCTTCACATTTGCACTTCAGTCTCTTTTTTCCATTTTTTTTCCTTCCTTAGACTAAGTTTTTAGAGACTATACTTGAAATGAAGTTTTAAAGTGGGTGCATATTGACCAGCAGAAAGTGTGTGATAACTTGAGGGCGAAAGTGTTCAATGTGTTCCAAGCTTAGGCATGAGGAGTCTCAAGAGGGGGCACATTGTGCTAAAGTAGTAAAAATGTACGGATGCACCAGGGCGTTGGCTGTAGGGACGATATGAAGTGTAATAGAAAGAGCTCAGGCAGAGAGGAGAGCCTTCGACTATGGGAGTGGGTGACAGAGTGCAGTGCCCACAGCCCTGGGACAAGGCCCTTCATAGGACAAGTGCCCAATAAATTTGCTCGTTGACAGATTGACTGCAGCTGGGGAGGGCATGTGAGGCGATTGCGAGAGCCACGCTATAGAGCCCGCTGTCCCCACAGGGTCATTTTGCTGCATAGTTCAAGTGTAGACAGCTGTTGGATATGACGGCTGCCTCTGCACAGCAGGGAGCATGAGCCTCACTAGCAGGTGCCTGATTTTCAGGAAACAGAACCGATGCTTAGACAATGTGTTTCTTCAGGTGGACAGACTTTGGATGCAGGAGTTTTCCAAAGGTGGTTCCATTAAAATAATATTTATGTTGCATTAAGAAAAGATAGCTTTAATGGGCTAAAATCATATCCTGTGCTCTGTCTTATCTGAAACCCGACCTACCCAAGCCCCATCTACCTGTCCACAGGCTCAGTGGGGTGAGCTGCAAGTATGCACCTGTGTTTGGGGTCCATCTGCTCCCCACCTGTTCTTGTTCTGACTTCATTTCTATCCCAACCCTGAAAGCTTGGCCCAGATCTTTTCTTCCATTTGGCCTTTTGAATTCAGCCCTGGATGAACATCTTGTTGCTGATACTTTGCTTTTCTGAAAGAACCCAGGCTTGGCTTGTCCCTCAGGCTTTTCATACAGCATGCTGCTTCGAATCAGAATCCCTCTTGGCTTTGGAGCTGATGTCATTTCCTAAGGCTGTGCTGTCACAAAGTGCCACAAACTGGGTAGCTTCCACAAGTGGAAATTTAGTGTCTCCTGGTTCAGAAGACCATGGGTCCAAAACCAAGGTGTTGGTAAGGATGTGCTTCCTCTGAAGGCTTGCTGGTCATCCATGGCATTCTCTGGCTTGTGCCTCGGTCACATGCCATCTTCTCTATCTGTCTGTATCCAAATTTCCTCTTCTTACAAGGATACCAATCTTTTTGGATTGGGGTCCCCTCTAAGCCAGTTTGTTTTCCTCTTAACTAATAATGTCTGCAAAGATTCTGTTTACAAATAGAGTCACATTCATGGGATGAGGCTTTAGAACTTTTGGGGGGACACAGTTCAATTTGGATAGGAGCCCAAACCTTGTCAATGGGTACTTCACTGACACGACCCAACGAGGGCCTGGGTGGACAATGAGATGCAAGCCATATAATAATGAAGTTTGATTATGATAATGGCATCACTATTTAGGATTCCCTGTGTGCCAGATTTCAAGCTGGGTATTTTACTTTTTTTCCCTAGTACTTACTATATCCATGTAAGATAATATGATTATCCACGTTTTCAACTAAGGATACCCAGTCTCTGAGAGGTACCTGAGTATGGGTTCAAATCCAAAGCTCGAGATTCTTCCAGAAGTATTAGAGCTATAAGTGGGAGGTGATATATTTCAGAAAAATAAGGAACTCTGATTTCTCATCCTACCATCCATCTTACTGTCTTATTTTAAGGTCTCAGCTGGTAAATTTATCTTTCTTTTTCATGAGGATACTGTTTCATGTGCTCATTCTTGCCTCCAAGCTGATTGATGACAAGTGTTAAATTTAAATAATGCCACATGTAGGAACGAAGAGGGGAGAAGGCATTGGGATTCCCTAGGGTTTAAGGCAGGCAAAGCTGCAAAAGAGGGACCAGGGATTAGCTGGTAATCTTGCAGGATTGGTAGTTTGGGTTTATTCACAAGAAAAATTTGATTAGGAAAAAGGACGTTGGCAGTGGAGGTCTCTAGCAGGTACCTTAATTAGAGCCCTACAGTGAGGAGTGTTTGTCAGGGAGAATTATGAAAGTAACTGAGGGCTATGGTGACAACTTCAGAAGACATTAAAGGGTCTTCAAAGGGTCATGGACAGAAGGCAACATTTCTCCATTGTGCCCTGGAGCTGGCGCAGCTGAAGGCACGTGGATTCCTGGACGGTGCAGGCTGCTGAATGGCGGGCTTGGAGCCAGCAAACCAGAGGCACATCTTCTGCCTTCAGGAGCTTAGGTGCAGGCGAGAGGTGTGATCAAGTGGCTATTGCTCACACTTGGCTAGAAATCCCTTCTAGCCGAGAAGCAATATTCCTCTGATATAGTACATGGGACTGCATGTCAGTCTTCGGGGTTTTTAAAATACAGTATCACCAAAGTCATTGACATTTTATTAGTAGATGATGAAAAGGAATGCAGTGATTATCAAATGCCTTTTCATCAACATCATATTCATGTATTTTCTGTAGGCTTTTTCCAAGTTAAACAACAACTTATCCTTAGAAATCAGGAAAGGGCACGTGAAATGGTTCTAAATGAAGATATCAATATTCGTATGATAGTTAAACCTCACTAATTTGCACTAATGACTGGGAAACCTATTGCAAATTACCAAATTAGTGAGTAAGCCAGCAAACAGTATTTCAGAAAAAAAAAACAACAACAAAAAACCCAGAGGCAGGACCATAAAAAGAACCCTTTTCTATAATTTTATCAATGCAATTGAACTTTAATGACAGAGTAATTTGTAGTGTATATATATATTGTCTATACTGCAAATCTATGTGCATTTTTAAGAGAAATGGTTGGGATATTACAATAAAATTCAGTTTTTCTCTGGGTTATGATTTTTAAAATGTATGTAAAACAAAACAGAACAGAACTCTTGAGAAAAAAGAACTGAGAATTTGTCCAAAGAATTTTTCTTTTTTATACTTTTTTGCTCAAATGTAATACCAGACTGTGTCCTTCATCTCCTCTTTTAGTTATCATTCAGAATATGCAAAGACTTAATGAAATAATGTATGAAAGGCCCAGAAGCATGAGTGAAATCTCTTAACTAACCAGCCATCTTATTTGAGAAAGAGGTAATTTTCTAAAGCACAATTTTGTGAAAATGGAAATTGACAGAAGTGGGAGTAAGGGTGAGAAGAGCAGTTTGATCAACAGTGACAGTAGCTCTGTACCCTGTAAGAGTAGAAGGGTCTCCAGGGTAGCTCTGAGGATCAGCTGTGACCTGCCCACTCACCTGCTGTGTTTTCTCTTCTTATTCTAAATAAATATTCACCTTCATACTGAAGTTTGTATTCACAATTTTGTATGCTTTTTTCTTAATGGTACAAACTTCAGCTTTCCTAAAGTCTGGATTCTCCCAGTAGTTGGATCCAAGTGTCTGAATGTTTCTCGAGGAGAGTTAGTGGAGTGAGAAAAGAACTGGCTAAGGGAAGAATCCAAGATGGCGACTGTTGAAAGAGGTAGCAGATGCTGGAAACACTGAGAAGGAAGTAGCCCTGGGCTCAGAGTATCCCAAGCATGTGGAGACCCTTCCTCCTTCTCCCTCTTTCCTGGACAAGGTTCCCTCTATCTTTCCTTGCTTACCTTGCCCTTCACACTAGGCAAGAGCTTTTGCCTACCTGTATGGGGCTGGGCAGAGGACAGGAGCCTACTGTACCACAGCTCAGTTTGCATTGGTTAGGTCATGCTCAGGACTTCCAGTTGCCTGGAGTTTTGAAAAGATCCTCTCACCTTATATCTCTCCATGGCCTTGGGGTGCTGCTATAGCTTGTCAGAGGTGGTTTTTTGACCTCACTTGGAAAGGCAAGTTAGGAGTACAAACCCGTTGTGGGTGGTCAACTGTGACTGGCTCTGGAATTGCTGTGTGGTTTCCTTCCACCTTTAGGCTCTACCAACCCCGCTGAGCTCTGAGGGAGCTGAGGTTCTGGAGGGCAGCAGGCTGGGAGCTGCTGTCCATATCCATACATCCTCTGGACAACCATAGTATGGATTGAGGAAGCTCTCTCTTTCTTCACTGAACAGAGATTATAAAGCAGGAGAATGCCTCTCTCAGACTGAGTGAGACCGAGGACTTAAAAGCCTGGAAAGAATGCATCAGCTAACACCGCCTTTTATCCCTTTACCCTTACACCGCTTATCACATTACAGTGAGGGCCCATGAATTTCAGAGAGCCCCAGAGAAGAAGGAAAATATATATCCCAGGTGTAGGGATTGGGGAAGGGACTTTTGCCACAATATATAACTGATTTCTATAAAATAGCTTGCCCAAGTCTGATTTAGCCACATACCTCTGGAAGCTAAAATAGAATCATGAAAGAGGTACAAGTAACTATTACATTTCAAGAACTTATGATAGGAGGAATTATCCATGTTCATGGCTAATTTTAACTTTACCTAAACTTTAAACGATGTCGCACTTGACAGTCTTACTGAGGCTTTATAGCTTTTGAAGAAAATAATGAATATGAATATTAATTTTCAAGGAAAATGAGCTGTTTTTAGGTTAAAATCTTTGATAATAAAAAAAGGAAACAAAGCTTTTTTTTTAAAAGTCCCAATTGTTTAAACAGAACTGTTTGGGTTTGTTACTTATTTATTTTATTTTGAAACCATAGGTACTTTAAAGTGCTGAGCTGGTTGGCAATGAGTGCTGATCTCTCCTCCTCTACTTCTGCAGGCTTGATGACTTCCTTGGGCTGTTTCCCTGGAGACCAAGATGCTTTGGTCATAATAGGTACTCTCAGATACAGTTGGTATGCCTGGGAAAACATCTCCTAATGAAATCCCATTCCAATTACTACTGTGTAGAACGTGAAGCATCAGCAGAATAAACACTTCAACATCTCTCTCTCTCTCTTTTTTTTTATCACCCAGCGCAGATATTATTACTTCTTAAATTTTCATCAACAGGAATCCACTGAAGTCCTTTTTCAAACTCTCAGAAACACTCTCCAAAGAGGATTCAGAGATAGGTCATTTTCTTTTATCTGAGTTTTCATGGAGTTTTAGTTCAAATTTTATTATATTTTTAAGGGCCCTTAGATGCCCATAAAAGATAGTAAGTTGAGTTAAAATATATACAATGCAATGCATTCATAATCTTAACATATTTTTTCAGGAAGAACAATCAAAGCAATCTTTCTTTTATTTGGAAGAGAGGCTCCTCAAGCTTTCCTTAACACCTCCAAAAGTTTGAGAAACCAACACCCTTAGCTGGTTATAATGGAACCTTCACAAAAAGTGTTGGAAGTGTTTATGGCAGGCATTAACAAATAGACATGGCGAATTTCCTCCCAGAGTTGATGATACACTGTCAGTTCTTGGAATGTCTTTCAACCATGACAATTTCATCCTATTAATGACTTGGTTAAATTAGGATGATAAAAGTAGGGTCTTTCTTTCCCTCTGTTGCCTTAAATTATCTTGCCGTGAAAAAACACGCTGGTGGAACAGTTACTTGTTCAAGGAGAGAGGAAGCTAATGGATGTTTCCAGAAATGTTTGCTGAGTGGAATAAGATAGATCATCAGAATTAAACCAGATTTGGGAATGATACCTTCCCCCCTTGTTTCTTCATCTTTTTCTTCCCATTACCAGATTTGTTTTTTGTTTTTGTTTTCCCTAAAGAAAGAAATCCAGACAAGAGCTGTTTCACTGTAGTTCGTCTTTCCATTGGGAAACTTCCATCTTTGGCTTCTCTTTCTTAATGGCTTTCCTGGACAGCAATGAATGATAAATTCTTAAATATGAACAATGAAAGGAAAACTAACTTGTAAGCACCATACACAGAAAATAATGACCCTCATAAGGAAAAGAATGAAACTAAGATGGTGAAAATTGCTTTTTGCATCTTATTTTCTCACAGTGTTGATTGAATTAAGACTGATTCTATTATCCAGTGACATCACGATGTGGACTTCTGGCATATATGCTATGGTTAATAGATATTCATCTTGTTGCTCGTATGAATGCCATCTGCTTATAGGCTAATTTGCCCACAGAAAATCTGGAGAAACATGTAGGGCTATTTAAAACCAATCCGCTCACAACAAACACATATTGTTGGAGTACCTACTATAAAGGAAACATGATGCTGTCATTTTTCAGGGCTCAAAGATGCGTTCCCTGCTGGTCTGCTTTCAAGCAGCTTACAGTGGACAAGACGGATAATCATACGGGGTAGTAAGGGGATATCAGTTCCTCTAGTATGATCTGGCAGAGGCTGGCGGGACTGCTCTGGGCTGCTCTAGCCAGAGAAGGCTTCCTGCCTTGTGTTTGATAAATGAGGCATAGATAAGGCACTTTATCTTTGAGGTAGAAGTATGCATTGATGGATAAGAGACACACGAGGAAGAGAAAGGAGAGGGAGAGCATTGCAATGGGATGGACTGGTCCAGTTAAAAATGTATCAGAAGAAATTGCAGAGTGTTGGGTTGGGTGGCAAGAGCAGCAGACAAATTCTTTGGCCTGGAGCAGTGGGGGGAAATGCAGGGGAGGCAGGCCAGACGAGGAGCGGTAGTGGGCAGTATTTTCAAAATGCCGGATAAAATAATTTAAAGATGATTCATACTGGGATTTTCAGCAGTGACATCAGCTAAGGAGGATAAATAGATTCCTGTTGAAGTGGTAATTAACCCTGTTGTCTCCAGTGAATAGATTCAAGTTTAATATCAAAGACTGGATGACAGAACCCTACTAGCTGATGGTCTTTGCTTTGTTCACCAAGCTTTGGACAAGAGCGAACAAATGCACATTTCCTGTCCAAAATGTGTCTGTACATCAGCCATTACTAATGGTTCTTTGTGGGACCTCTTTGGTGATGGTAAGGAGCACCGGGCTCTATATATTGGTCCCTAAATACACACCCATTTATATTCATATACAGGCAAATATATATATATATATTGGGCAAAGAGTTAATATAGAGGTTGCTGGAAAGCCTGATATATGGTACACAGCCCTTGTTTCGCCATTCACAGAGGAAGGTTTTTTTTTGATATACATCTGCTCCCATTATCTACAGGCCTTGTTGATAATGAAAATGAATGGAGGAACCGTGTCACAGTCTGCTCATGCTTTACAAATTCATTTGGTCTTTGAGCACAGGCTCTAGACTATAATACAGAATTAACTTACATTCAAAGATGGCCTTTGAAAACCACCAAGGTTTTTTTGATTTTGCGGGTGAACTCGGTGTGAGCAGTTGTCACTAAACACTGCAAACTTTTCTAAGGTCCAAGACAAGAACGCGCATTAAAATAGTCCTCTGGTAATTGTTTTAAAGGGAGTCTTAATTTATAGGTAGGACCCCTACATCTAATCTTGCCTTTCTCAATGTACTACTGCACAATATTTAACATCATTTGTTTGGTGAGTTTTTGAACATTTCATAACAAATCTTCTTTTTTCAGAAATAATTCACTGTAAGACATATTGATGACAGGTTTGGGTTTTAGAAAACAGTAATTTATAGTATCAGCTCAGTTGTCACGATGACCTTCATTAGATTGTACTAGTATTTTACTTATTCTTCCTCTTTCTTCGCCTTCCAACATACCAGAGAATAATTCATATCCTTGCTAACCTTTGCAAATGATTTCCCCAAAGGTTTGCCTTCATCAATATCAGGGAAAACTAACCCATTGTCATCATCCTTTAAAAAGTAATTAGCCATGAATAATTGCTGCGACCTGACATCTTTCTAACTGAATTGATTTTTTTCTTTTATTTGAAGCTAGATCTATTAATTGTGGCCATATTAGAATACTAGCACACTTTTATTTTCCCATTTCTTACTCTCTGCTTTTCAGCGACTGCTCTGGATTACTCTAGGATTGTAGAGTTTAGTGCGAGGCAAACATTTCTCTACTTTTATTATACATTCTATTCCAAAGTAGAAGAATGGATTTTTCTATTCAGCTTTATTAGATTCGATTTTGGAATATTTCACTTAATGGGTTATTTTCATGGCAGGGTCTATGCAACATATATATGGGAAATGTTGTGCTATGTGATTAAAAATATCCCCATGAGATATTTTTCCCAAGAATTTTCTTGAAATTACCTGTTGGCTGCATAAAAGTAAAACATCACCTTTTTGCTGGGCATGCGTTGGTCATTCTGTAACAAACCCTAGATGCTCAGATAACAAAATCGGAGGAGGGCCATGACGAAGGAAAAAAGGCAAAAAAGCAGATTGTGTCCGTATAGCTCCTGTTTCTAGCACACAGATGGGATTTTGTCTGTGTGCCTTGCTAAGGAGCCACCCTGGAAAATTATTCAAAAGCTCTGGCTGCTACAGCCTCCAAGGGGTTCATAAGACTTGTGCTTGCTAGTCTTCATTAGTCACTGATTTGCTTCTGGGCACAATTCAAGGGATTAATTTTCATCGACAAAGCCCGGCGAGGTTGAGTCCTGGTTATTTTGGCCATTAAGTTTCTACTCACTCTAAAGGCAACTAAGATTCGTGAGGGAGTCTCCTTGATAGAATTATATATGGTGAGAAGCCAAAGCTCTGTGCTTAAATAGGTAACTTTAATGTTGTGTGACTAGAATTTGGCAGTAAACAGGTATTTTATGATCTGCCAAGGTTTTTACTATCAGATATACTCTCCCGTTAGCTATTTAATGAGACAAGGTCTTTTCCCCCTTTTGCTGTATCGGAGTGTTGCTTAGATTTATGTCTGATTCAAAAGCAGCTGTTCCCAGTTGCTTCCTGGTACTTAAAGTCTGAACTGCGTCTGGTGTTAGCAATCTAAACAGTCTTTGTATCTTGGATACTGCTCTTACATGATGCTGATGGCTTGGTAAATAAGCAAACAGAAATAAAAATGGTGCCCAGTTCGTTATTAGGGTGTTCAAAACCTGGGACACACTCTGAATTCAAAACTGACTCAGGCATGAAACCACTCTCTTTCTTCACAAAGGTAATCTGCTTCAGTTTTCCCAGTTAGGATACAGGGCTTATACAATTCTGTAAACCTTGGTTTCTATGGAGAATGGCAAAAGTTAATCATTAGAAATGCAGTTGCAATAGAAAGTGCCCTAGAATGTAAAGGAAAAAAATACTAATCAAAATTATATATCTAGAAGATCTATTCTACAGATTTATAGAAATCTCCTCTGTAATAGAAATACATCTGAATTTGATCATTTTCTCTTTTGGTGTTCTGGTCAAATGCCACAGCTTTTTCATTGTTCTGGAAACTTTTCAGAAATTGAAACAAAAGATGAATGCAACCAAAGACACAGGAAAAAGACAATTGGGCAAACTACACATTGTCTGGGAGGTGGTGGGCCAGTGGCTCTTAGCTGGTGAGCTTTTGAGAAAAGTCCCAGGGAAGTAAAGAAGAAGAAAGATGAAAGAAAGATAAGGTGAGCAGCTAACTTCTGCATTTAGAAATGATTATTTTCCACCAAAGCTGGTCCTCAGAGGAGGTCACCAGCCTCGTGTGTCTGCTTGAACCTCAGAGTTAAGCCTAGGTATTTGGTAACATGCTAAGGGTTTGCAGTTTGCTGAGAGAGGGCTTACATCATGCCAGTCCATCCACTGGGCAAACAAGGCAGGCATGTGTTCTGTTCTAGTGGACCCTTACATTCCTCAGGAAGACGACGTTTTGTTTTTGTTTGTCTTCCACATGATGGTCCAGAAGTCTTCTCTGGGGGGAACATTTTTGCTGTGGCTTAAAATATGAAGAGGCAGTTGCTGGAATAGTAGAAGTTGTGGAAGTTGCTGGAACAACAGAGGGAAGAGCACATGGAATACTTGAGTGAGAACAAAGAGAGAGCTTGGGGCTATGGAAACAAGAGCAGCTCTTATTGGAAAAGAGTCTGGATTCCATTCTCAGTGCCCTGGGAAACCTTAGAAGGTTTTTTGTTTAGTTTTAAAAATTGTAATAAAATACACACAGCATAACATTTACAATATTAGCCATTTTACATGTAAATCCAGTGCCGTTAAATATATTCACAATGTCATGTCACCATCACTACTATCTACCTTTAGAACATTTTCATCACCCCAAACAGAAACCCCGTTCCATTAGCAAATCACTCTCCACTGTCCCGTTCCCCCTACCTTGGAGACCACTAATCTGCTTCCTGCCTCTATGGATTTGCCTCTTCTGAATATTTCAAGTAAATGGAATCACATAATATGTGGCCTTTGGTGTCTGGCTTTGTTCCCAAGCACAATATATGTCAGGTTCATCCATGGTGTAGCATAGAGGAATACTTCACTCCTTTTTCAGTCCAACAGTTTTCCAGCATATGGATATACCACATCTGCCTATCCATTCATTAGCTGAAGGAATTTGGGTTGTTTCCACTGTTAGACCATTGCAAATAGTGCTGATATGCACATTCCTGCACACGTTTTTGTTTGACCACCTGTTTTCAATCCTGTGGGATGTATTTGCGGGGTCTTAGGTTAATTTTATGTTGAACTTATTCAGGAACCTTTGGAAGGGTTTTAAGTAGAAAACTGATATAATATGGGTGAAGTTTCAAGCCTTGCTTCCACCCCCTCAAAGGCTCTTGAATGTGCTCATTTCTCTCCTTTCACTGCCACATCACCTCTCAACAATACGTCTTGACTGGTCTCCACCCGCCATCTTTCCTGGTTCGAGCCATCTGCACACGGAAGCCAAGACTGGACAACACATAATGCCAACTTGGTTTTGTTCTCCTCCCACTTAGAACAATGGACTCCCATTGTTTGTGTCTGCATCCTTTACTTACTCCATCTTGCACTGACTTGGCCTCCGCCCATGGTCTCAGCAAGGAGGGCTCTTCCTGCCCCTCTAAACTCCAGTCACACATGGGCTTCTTCCTGTTTCCTGAATGTGTGGGCCATGTTTCTTCCTGACTCAATGCCTGTGCACATTCCTTTTCCCTTCACCCTACAACATCTATCCCCTGACTGCACAGCGCTCAGTTCCCCTAGCTCAATAGTTCTCAATCTTGAGTTTGCATCAGAATCAGCTGGAAGATTTGTTAACCCATGCCTTGGTTGGCCCTATCTCTTTTTCAATAAGTCTGGTACAGGGCCAGAGAGTTTGCATTTCTGTTAAGTTCCCAGATGATGCTAATGCTGCTAGTTCAAAGTCCACCCTGAGATTCACTGCCACAGCCAGTGCCTTTTCATACTTCAGTCTTAATGTGAACTTCACTTTCTTCAGGAAGCCTTCCCTGATTTCCTAGATTAGGTCAGTCAGGGCTGACTATTATTCACCCCACAGCCCCATGGGCCTTTCCTTCATAATCCCTACTATATATAGAATTCAGTGCTCATGGAATCTCATGAAAGTGCCCCATCACTAACACAAGGGCAGTAGGAACCTGGCCTGACTTGACTTCATTATCACCGGGGAAGTGCCTAATGGGCTGGGCACTGAAATTCTGTTGAGTGTGGGAATAAACGAAAGGATGACTAGGGAGTGACAATTGCTACAATAGCTTTTTCTTAACTTCATGAATGGGCAGTGGAATTAAAACATTCAAATATAAAGAGGCTCTTCCTACAATTTCCCTTCACCTTTGTGGATACCAACATGGCTGCTTGTGTCATCATCTTTTGTGATACATCACTGACCTAATTTGTGCCTAGTAATTTCCACCATTTTGGATTTTACTGTGTCAGTGTAGCATGGAGTGGGAAGAGATCAAATTCTGGAATCAGCTTTATGTCTGACAGTTGTGTGGCCTGGGCAAGTTCCTTAGTCTCTTTATATCCCACTTTTCTCATAAATGGGGTCTGGATACTTTCTTTCTAGGAACAGTGTGAGGATTACGTGGATTAATTCCTGAAAAGCAAGAAAAAAAAATGCTCCTTACAGTCCTTATTTCCTCCCACCATTGCCATGAGGGCATCTAGAATTGGGATTTGGTAGTCAGGCAATTTACATGGATATTAGCATATGATCCTGGCAGCCAAAGTTCAATGCGGAGAAATGCCTGCGTGTTCTAAGGTGCTGAAGGTTGACCTGGAACTCAGAATGCTAGTCATACCTCTTCCTAGAACCATCTATCTCTGCTTTGTGATACGGGGACAATAAGCATGGCTAACTTCCTAGGGTGGTCATGATTAAAAGTCTAAATACATGCAAGTTAAATGAACAGTGTCTGACAGAGGTCGCACTTGGGAATGTTTATTATTTTTATCATGATTTAATTTTTCTCTTTCAGATATTCTGCTCCTTCAAAGAATTCAAATGACTTTGCTGCGTGGGCTTCATTTTACCTTAGCTCATGGGGTAAAGCACTGACAGGTTGGGAGGAGGACAAATAATACACGGGGATATCAGATACCCAGGTCAGACCTGGGCATCTGCGCTGTCACTCGTGAATGGAGTCTGGAACCCCAGGCAACAGTCTGGGACTAGGGCTTCAGCTGGCTCTGTCTGGCTTTGGTGAGCCGCCTTATGATGGGAGGGGTCCCACACTTGATGGTCACACAGCTGTGCTTGGCACAAACATATCCTATTTTTGTTTGGCTAACCCTAATTTTCCTCCCAGCCTCAGACCAATGTCCCCAGTTCTAGAAATTCTTCCACAAAGTCTGGATTTGTGATACACCATCTGGTTCCCATTACAACCTGGGCTTCCCCCTTCAGGAGACTGATAATTATGTGTTGTGATTGTCACAAGTCGCTGTCATTCCCATTTCCATCACCTTCTCTGTGGTACATTCAATTTGAGAGCAGCAAGGCTTAGGGCCCTCAGTTCTTGGGCAGAGTAGACGTTCAGAGTAAGCTTGTTAAATGTGTGATTTCCTGAGAGCAGCTTCCTTCTGCAGCTGGAGGTTTGGGGGCATTAGGAGGCACTAGTTATCTGGTCTGAGTGTGAATCTGGAAAATTAGAAACTAATAGAGAAGGAAGATGTAGGGAAGGAAGAAGTCATTGTCAGAAAGAAATGTGCCGACTTTACAATTTAGCCTAGGGTCAGTATGTTTAGAGCGACTTTATTTTTGTACCTTTTCAAAGAGCATTCCCTTGATACAAGCGGTGAGCTTTACCATACTCAAATATTACACTGAGTGATTAACAGGAATCAGGTGATGCTTGATTATGGAGCTCTTTTTTGTAGCTCAGAAGAGAAAACCTACTTACAGAAACTTTTTGGTACTCCATCTCCCAACAACTTACCCTTCACCTATGCAACATAGGTGGACTGAATATATATTTCAGACAGTGACAAGCAAGAGAACACAAGCAAAAGGCAACATGCCTGGCAAGGCAATTGCAGATTTAAATCCCAAGGTGTCTTCAGAGCAGAGGAAAACACTGTTCAGTTCCATGGATTGAGGAAGAAGCTTGTCCTACAAAATACACAACCTGCCCTCTGATTGGCAGGTACAACCAGGCATTTATTGGGAATGCTCATTGTTGATATTCTCTTTGAAAAAGCAGGACCTTGGTCCTACAGGCTGCCCTCTGAGAACTTAGAAAAGAGAATATAGATGCTGAAAGCACAGGATAAGGGTGAGGCTTTTTTCTTGCCAACCATGTTTGAAGTCAACTAGCCTTGGAGGCTGAGAGGTCTCTGACCCATCAAAGCCTGCGCTCCCAGGCAGCTCTTTCTTTAGCCAGACGTGTTGGCACTTTAACATATGCGTGGATCTCAGCACAGAGTGTCTTCTGCACAAATTTGATATTTTGAAACCCAAATTTTGTCTGCTCAGAAAATAACTTGGGGGTTCTAAATTTTCCAGTCTACTCAGCTTTCAACTATTTTTGAATGAACCCAAGTTCCACCTCCAAACAATAACCACATACAAGAAAGGACAGCGATTTCTTTTTGAGGCTCTGAGCTTCTAGATCACTGACCTAGATCTCTTAAAGATCTCTTAAATTGGCCTCTCCCCGAAGTTCAAGAACCACCATCTGGTCTAGTAACTCTGTCCTGTACAGTACTTGTTTGCCTCCATTTTCAGTTGATGAGATCTTTAGATCAGGATCTCTATCTTTTTCTAATATCTTCCAGAATGCTTAGGCACAATGCGTTGTACATTGAATCTAGTTCACAGATATTTGAAATAAATGGATGAATTCAGATATGCAAACTTAGGAAATATAAACCATACTGACATTTTGAAGCAGACATATCCAGAGTTGGAGATATTTTAATGTCCAAGAAAGAACAAAGCCATTAAATTATTATAATTTATATAATCAATGAATAATGTACATAAAGGCAGTATATATTCTATTTCTGTCCCTTGTCCCATTGCTAATTTTTCCCTCAATAAAAATTCTATTGTTTAACTAGGCAATGTTTTTGAAATACATATGAGTATCACCCCATATGTAAAACCCTCTTTGGTCCTTATTAAGAAATAAAAATAAGACATTGTTATCATCAATTAAAATATACATTTAAAGTCTTAGAATACAAAAAAGTTTAATTATATCCAAATTTAATTTGGTTGGAAGATTATATCTATCATGTATCCATGTATCCATCTGACACATATATGTATACACTTATGAGGCACACATACATAAATGATCAAGGACATTAGCAAGCTTCATTATTTCTGGGTTATCTTAAGTCATTTCTTAATAAATCAATGAATGATGTTAACAAATGATCTCCTAGTTGAAGGCATCTGGCAATTGTGCCAACAGAATTTAGAAAGAAACCTTCTCATTTGAAATGGTGGAGTAGAAAGAATCAAATCTGGATGAGACAGAAGACACAATAAGACATTAGGGAGAGACCAGAAGGTCATGGTAACAGCACTTTAGAATTGATAGAACAATCTCAAATGCAGAAAGAGAAACATAAAACTCTCCTCAAATACCTGAGAGGAATAGCTCTCAATTTGTGTGTGGATTAATTGTGAAATCATTCTATCAATCTTTGGTCCAATTCTTAGAGAATACCATTCTGAGCATTATTGCTAATTTTTCCAAATCTTGCGGAGGCAGAATGGTGGATTTACTGAATGTTTGGTATGGATAACTTTCAATGACTGTAAAGGCTGAGGGGTGGTAAAGACACTGAGGAAGAGCCAGGGAAGGGGGTGGGTCCAGGGCTAAATAAAGATGATACGTAGTATTTAACTGCGACAGGACACACACTGGAGAAGAGCTGACATTAAGGAATGGGGACTTAGGAATAACATGGAGGTCAGTGATAAGATGGTATAAATTATTATATTAAAAAACCACAAGCAGAGAGTGTTTTCATTTTGATATCACCCCCTAGAATGTAAATTGGTGATGAGGTGAGGACTAGGAAGGTCAGGAATGTCTATTCCATTCGTTACTGAGAACTGAAAAAAAATGTTACTCCACGCAGCCTTGGCAATTAGGACAAGACTGTGTCAAAATGGTGGCGTCAAGCTGTCTTGTGTCCCTGGGTAGAACGACAGTGTCAGAACTGCTGTGTTTAATGGGAAGAGGCAAAGCTTCCTGCTTATGAGCAACATGGCCAAGGACACGTTAGACGGACAGTGATGAGAAACAGATCCCGCTTCTGGGATCACAGATCTGGTCTGTGGATGCCAGCATCTCCCACCCACACAGAACTGGCAGGGTTGAGAAGCCACCTCTGCTGCTTATCACTGTGGCTATTCACTGATTAATGTGTAAGTGGGGACCCTAGGGGAGAATGAATATTCATGAATCTTCTTGAAAAATAACATTTTCTGCTCTGATTCATTTATTTACTTTTTTATTGGTGATTTCAGTTTTTCTCTGTATGGAATACTGTACATTTCAAAATCTGCCACCTACCACAGTAGACATAGGCCCTGGTGGGAGGTAAGAAGGCACAGGAAACATGATCCTATAATGTCATATTTCCCCCTGGGATTTCCAAGACCCTCCTCTTCACTTGGCCATTTTCCTGTGTCCTTGGATATGGGAGTCACGAAGACTGTTCACAAATATTCCAGTTCACCACCTTCCAGGCACAAGGTAGGGTGGCCCTTTCCTATCTACCATTTGAAGGTGAACCTTGCCTGGGGAATTGCTTCTGCTAAAACAACAACAATAACAGCCAAATGTCAACAGAAGGGATGGTCGTTTCTTCCCTTTTCCATTTTGGAAGCATGCTTTGAGATGGAGCTCTGACTGCCTGGCTCTCTGACCTAGACAGTGGGCAGAGACCCCTTTTCCCCTCTGTCCCCATGCATCTGGCATGAGCACAAGTGAGGAATACATTTTTGTAGTGTGAAGCCCCTGCCATTCGATAACCTAGCCCTTCCAGGTTGCTGGACTAGAAAACATCAAAGTCACTGAGCCTCCAGATGCATATGAAAATCGATATCCTTTCCCCCACCCCTCATATTTTAAATTCCAAAGAAGCTATAGTTCATCATAATAAAATGCCTCCAAACAGAAAGACCAAACCAAATGTTACTTTTCTGACTTTTTATTTCTGGCAAACTGTTACTTGTTAGGTAAACATTGTATAAAGCTATTGAGTACTAATGATTTGTTAGAACAAGTTTTAAGGTTTGCAATTATGGCCATGACTACGAAGGCCTCATTAATAAGTATTGGGATTGCAATGCAAATGGGTCACTTGGTAAACTTTGAGAGCAGGCGACAAAGGATGATTAAAAAGAAATCTAGGGCTACTGCAGCAGAGAGTGTGATCTGTTATCTTGTTTTGACAAGCGCAGTTTAGCTTTAATTGTACGTGATAACAATCTGTAAGGGGAGTGGAAATGTACTAGGATTCATTTTGCAAAGGTGAGCCAAAACACCTCAAGACTGCACACTGTTCTTAAGTCTGCTGAGAAATGAGGTGTGACATTGCCAAGTTTCCATGTGAAAATGATTATGTTTGTAGATTGGGAGAGAATGAACCTAAATTATTCTGTTGTATACTCTGGTTGACTGACACAGATTTGCCTAATCGAGGCTGTGTACTGCCAATAATTGAGTGTCTTCTATTTTTCAATTTTAAGGAAACTACTTGATAGTCCAAGTTTTGCTTTTTTTTTCCCCCCAGCAAGAATCATCCACAGACCCTGTGTTCATTTATATTCTTCTGTTATAGTTTGGTTGTAATTCAGGGTTTTCTAACTTATTAGCTATGTGTGGCTTATTTCAAACGAGTGCAAATTCCAGCATCCGCCTTGTCTTGTTTTTCCTTTTCCATGTGCAGTATTATGAGTTTCCCTAACTTCTCCTGGAAATGTGGTTATTACTGCATAAAAAAATTTAGGTAAGCCTTAAAAAAATGAAAATTCCATCTCACAACAAGCCTACTATTTAATACCAGAGAAATGATCTCCCTCTCTCATCTAAGCAGAAAAAAAAAAAAAAAGATGAATAGAAAATAGGAAACAGAACTGAATTCTCTATTAACTGTTTAATGCCAGAATCTTCCTAGCTGTCTGGGGTATTGCTATTTAATCTTAGATTTTTGTTCTGCTGCTTTGGATATAATCTAGTAAGTATTTTTTGCTGATACAAGTAGCTTAATTATTGCCACAATAACATACAATCTACATATAAATTACATATTAGAAAGACATCCCCAGAAAGCAATTGTACATAATTTGCTATTTCCCCCTCTATTTTATTACTTTAAATTCAGGTGAACTTCTTCCAGGAATACTTGGCATTACCTCTTATTTGTTCCTTGAAAAGCTTCTTCTAATAAAAGGTTATTTACTATAGCCCTTGCACTCACTAAAACTTGATAGGAAAAATACTTGTGAGCAGGGCAATGGCCCTCTGTCAGAGATGCAATAATTTGTTTTCAAAAAGCTGTCGGATCCTTTTTCTTTCCTATAAAATCTGCCAGCTCATACAACACTGCATGTCGGGTCAGTGGCTCCAACGGACAGAAAACCAACGTCCATGGGGACCCTAGCTCAGAGCTTCTCAGTCTTCTATTTTTAATATGGATGTTTCTAAGGGTGGGGGCCACACAGCTATAGTGGGAGGGCTGGGGCAGGGCAGCTGTTCAGTTATTCCGGGAGGGAGATGTGTGGTTTGGATAACTGGTCTTCTTGGCTTTGTTATTGATGATTTCAGTTCAGTAACTGAATGATCAGGGAATGATCAGAAGCCTTGCTGAGAGGACAGGGGAGCTTTGCCTTCTTCCCTTGAAAATCACTACCCTGCTTGGGGTGGGGAAAATATTTTAACAATGTATGTTGGGGAGAAACTAGATAAGTCCTGAGGTTTCTTCCAACTTAAATATTTTAGATGCCTCATGTAAGGTTGATGAGAGTTTGAAGATGGCTTATTCTTCATAAGGGTATTTGTTGTCAAGGGTGAGAACTAAAAGGCTGAATCACAAACAAGTTTTCCAGGAAGGGAACTCTTTTCTCTTTATCATAAAGTAAGTAGGCTCTGCCCTCCAGCAGGCAGGGCAGCATTGGGTGGAGATGGGGACATAGAGGCACCTCCCAGGGTTAGGACTCGGGCGCTGGGACTTCTTGATGGTTGAGAGGCACTTTCTGTACTCTGCCTGTGGAGCTCAGGAGATGCTTACTTGGATCTGTTTGTTTTCTGGGTTTACTAAAGCAGCAACTAAACCTGCATGAGAAATTTGCAGTGTTTCCTTTTTTTCTTAATTTTCTAATTATTTGTGGCCTCTTTGTCTAATATCCAAACCCCCCAATTCCTCCCACTCCCCCAGCCCCTGTATTCATAACCCTCAATGCTATCCAGAATATTTTCAGCTCTTCAACCTTAACTCCTCCACCTCCCTAATACATACATTGCTTTCTAGCTATGTATTTTCCAACTATTTCCTGAGCATTCCTTGCCCTTCCTTGACTCCAGGCCTTGTCTGCATTCCTTCCCTTATCTGTTATAACCAGTGCTTTCTGGGAGTCTTCCTGGTTTGGCAAATGGCATCACCATCCCCCTAGGGAATGTTCTGGATTCCTTCTTTTCTCCCCACTCCCACCATCTCTCCATCAGCAAGTATCACCAATTCCAAGGACTCCTCTTCATGCCTCTGATGACAACCACTTTTACCCCAACCCCCCATCCGACCTGAATGATTTAAGCAGCCCCTTCTTTTGCTTATAGACTCCATGATACATTCCGCACTCTGCAGCTAATGAGATCTTTTAAAAGTGTAAATCAGATCATCTTCCCCCTTGTTTAAAACCGCACACTGGCTTCTAGTCATTCTAAGTCATCTTTTCTCTGGTATACCTCCTTAAGCTTCATCTCCAACTTCTCTTTCCTTGTTCATTATCTCCTGCTTCATTGGCCTTCTTTATGTTCCTTGAACAATTGAGTCTTAGTCCACTCAGGGACTTCACATGTGTTGGTCCATCAGTGCAATATCTACTTAACTCAAAATCTCTGCTTCTTAAAATCCAGGTCTGAGCTCAGATGTCATCTCAGAGAAGACCTCCTTAACTTCCAGGCATAAAATAATCCCCTCCCCAGTCATTCTCTATCTTATCACTTTGTTTTGTTTTCTTCAGTGGATGTACCACTTGCTGAAATGATTATTTTTTAATCACTTATTTATTGTCTGCCTTCCCCCAAATAAAGAAGGATAACAACTCTGAAATGCTGCTTCTTTCATGAGTGTCCATAAGCCTTAGATACTCTTATGGGACCTACCCAAGATTTGTGTACTTGCTTCCCCTGCTAGACTTGAAACTTTTCAAGGGCCAACATTCTACTCTACTTTTTATCCTCCAGAGTACTTTTTGTGAGGTAGACACAATAAATATTTACAGAATTCAATTATACTCTTTTTTAATTATTAAAGGAAATTGAGTAACAAATTTAAGTAGCCCTCTGTAGTAGCTGAGAGAATTAGAAACAGTTAGCAATGGCCTCACACAGTGACAACACAGTGTGTTCATTTTTAGGTATTAATTCTCAGGTAGCTTTATTTCCAGATTTCCCTATTCAAGGTCTCACTCTCCAGAACCTGCTAACAGTCAACCAGTTCAAAAAGAAATGAAGTAGGAATGACAAAGAGATGGGCAAAAGAAAAGCCTTATATCCTCAAAGGTTTAATCAGTTTCTACTGTGTCATGGGTTCCTGGCAATATATAGGAAAGGGGGTGGATTGGAGATGTTAGGAAGCAAAATAGTAGCCTTTAAGCATAAGGAAAAGGAACACATAGAGAAGAGGAATGATGAAAAGCAAATTGAAGCTCAAAATTCAACTTTCAATTCAGTCTAAGGAGGCTATGGAGACAAATGACAATCTCAATGTTGGTATTGGTTACGGTGCTGGCTATAGCAGTAAAGAAAAGACACTCTCAACCCTCTGCAATGTGCAAATTGCTTTTAGTCACTCTCCCCAGGAAAAGAAGGCGGTGTCAGCTTGGAAGCTGTTAGGCTGTCAATCCCATTGTCAGGCAACCAGGACATTTGAATTCAGGCCTGCTGAAATCCCATTTGGTGGTTTTCAGCCACAGCTCCCTAACATATTGAGAGACCTCTGGTTAGAAAATGAGTAAGATTCACACATCAAATATACTTTAAAATATGTTTTAAATAGCTCTGCTGAAAGAATCCTGGAAACAAGTTACAGGCTGAGGCATTCAACAAGGCTGGGGACAGGTGAGAGGGAGAGCTGGCAGCTATTTCAGGAAGAACAACAGTCATTCTCTTTCCTAGTAAAGTCTTTCTTTCATTCAACAAACTTTCTATGCAAGGCAGCATATCCCAATGCTTAAGAATTTACACTTGGAGTCAAAAGCCTTGGTTCAAACCCTGGTTTGGTTACCCATTGTGATGGCTAGTTCTATGTACCAACTTGGCCAGGCTATAATATTCAGTTATTCAATCAAATGCGAATCCAGTTGTTGCTGTGAACGTATTTTGTTGATGTGGTTAACATCTACAGTCACTTGCCTTCAATTAAAGGAGCTCATCTTTAATAATCCAATCAACTAAAAGGCCATAAGAATAAAAATGAGGCCTTGCTAAGGAAAAAGAAATTCTACCTGTGGACTGCATCATCAGTTCGAGCATTTCCTGATGCCTGACCTGCCTTACAGATTTTGGACTAGCCCAGCCTGACCACACAATCATGTGAGCCAATTCCTTAAAGGAAATCTCTTTGTATCCTATTATCAGGTACACCTGTCAACTATGTTAACCTTGGGAAAGTATCTTATTCTTTCAGTTCCACAATATCTTCATCTATAAAGTAAGGATATTGAGAGTAGTCATATCACAATGTTGTGGTGAAGACTAAATGAGTTAATAAATATAGGGTCCTTAGACTAGAAACACACAGTAACTGATCTTGTTAGTTATTAAGCACCATGAGTGCTTATGGTAGCTGCTGGGGAGAAATGAAGAGTAAATGTGATGAGATACCTCATCTCAAGAAGTATACAATCTCTCAGAGGCATAAATAACAAGTAAATTTAATCAGAAGGGGACTCCAAAGCACAATTATTAATGTATTTAGAGAAAGATCAGCTTATAACGCTAACAGTACTAATAAGGACAGATAATATTTATTATCTATGTACTGTGTTCTAGCAATTGGTACAATTTCAACTGTTTATTTTTTTCCATTCATCTTTCATTCATTTGTAGTTCACTTAATCAGCATTCAGAGTTTCTCTTATGTATTAGGTGAAGTTCTAGATGCTGAGAATATAGTGGAAAATAAAATTGATGAGGTCCCTCATAGCTTGGAATATACATTCTTTTATGCAAGTAAAAGAAAATATGTCTAATTTAATGTCAAGTGGGCATACGTTCTATGAAGAAAGATAAATCATGGCAAGAATGGGCTGGTGGCACTTAAGAGACCTGAATTATGGAAAGCAACAGCAGTGCAAATATTTTGGGGCAGATTATTCCAGGTAGAGGAAACAGCAAGTACAAAAACTCTTAGATTAGAATAAGCTTGACGTTACTGAAGGAAAAGAAAGTCATTCTGTCTTGTCTTAGTTTAGCAGGCTGCTATGACAAATACCATGTAATGGGTTGGCTGAAATAATGGGTAGTTATTGTCTCAGAGTTTCAGAGACCAGAAATCCTAAATCAAACTGTTGGCAAGACTATGCTTTTCCCTAAAGACCATAGCATTCTGTTGCTAGCTTGCTACAATCCTTGGGATTTCTTGGCTTGCATCACTGCCTCCTGTCTTATGGCAATCTCTCTCTCCTTATGTCTGCTCTTTCTGGTTTCCACTAATTTCCTGCTTCTCCCTGCAGCTTTGTCTGACTCTGGCCTCCAGTTTCATCTCTTTGTAAGAACTCCAGTAATATGGATTAAGATCCACCCTCATTCAGTTGACCAC
Source organism: Dasypus novemcinctus (assembly GCF_030445035.2). Taxonomy (NCBI): domain Eukaryota; kingdom Metazoa; phylum Chordata; class Mammalia; order Cingulata; family Dasypodidae; genus Dasypus; species Dasypus novemcinctus. The sequence continues at coordinate 86,786,810 of NC_080687.1, read as the reverse complement.
ACCTTGGCTAAAAATAACATCTTCAAAAGATCCTATTTACAATGGATTCATACCCTCAGGGATGTAGGTTACAATTAAGCACATATGTTTGTTGGGGTATATAATCCAATCGATTACATGGCTCTAGCAGAGGGAACATGGGGAAGAATGGTAGGAAATGAAGTTGGAAAGGGTAGTGGAGCCTCTTTATAGAGGGTTCTTCATGCTTTAGTGAGGATTTGGATTCTTCTGTAAGTGTGATGGGAATATATTGATGCATTTGGAGGAGGAAAAAAAGAAGTTTGTTACAGCAACTAGGGGAAGAATAGGCTATAGTGGGCTTGGAGCGTGGAGAGTGGAAAAGGTGAGACTGGATAGGAGGCTGTTTGAGTAGAACAGGTGGTACTCAGGTGGAAGTGATGAAGGGAGTACGTAGAAGAGATTCAGGATGTTTGGCCAACATCAGCAAATTCTGTAAAGCCAGCAGCATTTGCTGATGGTAAAGTGTGAGATGTGAGGTAAGGGAAGGAACAAGAATGCCATCTAGGTTTTTGATGCCCAAAAATGGGTCAATGCTGATGCCATTTAATGAGCAGGAGAAAGGTAGAAAGGAATGGTTTTTGGAAAGGAAATTAAGAAAAAGGTTTAAAGGAAAGAAGAATATATTTTCAAATAAGGTTAACACACAGTTTGAAAAATGATCAGGGAGAAATCACTTCCAGTAGGAGGATAAAGAAAGGCCATGTGAAGGGAAGTATTTGGACTGAAACTTGGAAGGCTGAAAAGATTTCCATAGTTAGAGATATTGGGAAAATACCTTTTAGTAAGGCAGAAAGGGAGCAAAGCCCCGAATAATGGTGATTTGGCTTGCCTAATTGGAAATAGGACCCAAGGCTGTAAACATAGTCTGGAGCCTTCCTTATCAAGGACCTGAATACTTACTAGGTTCATGCTAAGCATTTGAATCTTCTCTGGAAGCCATTTGAACGTGCTGAGGTTTAGCTGCCAAAATTGGTGTTGTGCTGCCAGAAAATGGCTCAACTAACTGTGGACCTCATCCACCTTGGACGGAGGTATGATACAGATTGTAAGAACAGGCAACAATTGTGTCCAGTGTCTGTGGTCAGATGTGATGAGGGTCTAACCTGGAATGGAATCAGGGGCAGGGGTGAGAGGCACTGCAGAAAGAAAGTAAGAAGTAAGGTTTGTTTGAATGGGTCTTGTGGATGAAGGAGAAGAGCGAGGTCACCAGGGGCCCAAGGCATTCGTGTCTGGGCGAGGGTGCTCTCAGCTAGGAGAGAGCTCAGTTGCTAGCAAATAGGAAGATATGGGGATGAGAAATAAATCTGCGTCAAAGAGCATGAGTTTAATCCCAAACATGTGGAGTTTGAGAAGGAGCTGGGACTTTTAGACTGAAGCAGCTGGAATTATGGGTTATGCCTTTGGAGAGAGCTTAGGGTTCCCTCATCTGCTTTGATAGAGAAAGTGCAGTAGAGGCTGAGGTGATGAGGAGCAGCAGGTTGAGGAAGCGCTCTGACCTCATTTCTCATTACCTCCCACTTCCCCTTACTGTCTGCAGGGGAGAACTCCTCTAGTATGCAGTCCCCCCGGGGGGCCTTTGTCCTTGCTCTTTGCTGTGCCTGCATCTCCCTTCCTCCAGCATCTGCTTTGCTCACTCCTACCCTCATTATATTCAGATCTCTGCCAGAGGCTTTCTCTGATCCGATCCCGCTATGTACCACCTTCTCCCTCATTTCTTCATTTCTCATCCACTTGCCCTGCTTCATGTTTCTTCACAGTACCTATGATTAATAACTATTTATGCTTTGTGTGTCACCACCCCCACTGGAATGGAAGCTCTGTGAAAGGAAGGACTTTGCTCTAGCTTGTGTTCCATTCATGCTTCTGGCACATGGTGTACATTATGTTTGCTATGTAAAGACAGCAAAGGGAAGGAGAAGGGAGGTAGGGAGGAAGAGAGAGAGAGAGAGGTAAGAGTATGAACGGAACATTTAGTGTTTGGCAGTCTACTACTTCACCCCTTTTCAGCTGGTAGCACCCTGATTTTCCTCTGGATGACCATTGACATCAGTTATGGTTCTCCAGAGAAACATACCCAAGAGGATATGTGTGTGTGTATGTGTGTGTGTGTGTGTGTGTGTGTGTGTGTGTTTTAGGGAATTGGCTCACATGATTGTCAAGACTGGCAAATCTGAAATCCATCAGGTAGACTAGTAGGCTGGAAATACAGGTAGGAATTATTGTTAGTCTTGATGTATAATTTCTGAAGCATTTCTTCTCCAGAAAACCTCAGTTTTTTTCTCTGAAGGCCTTCCACTGATTGGATGAGGCCCACCCATAATTTCAAGGGTAATTGTCTTAACTTAAAGTGATCTGATGGTGGATGTTAACCACATATCTTCATGGCAACCCCTAGATTTGTGTTTGCCTGAATGACTGGGCATTACCACCAAACCAAGCTGACACATACAATCAAGTGTCACATTACCCCTGCCCATTCTCAGCCCAGGGTTCTGGTGACCTTGACTCTGCTCCCAGCTCTGGGTAGCTGGCGCTTCAGGTCTGGCTGGTCAAAGCATTGTATTGAAGGTGATTGGGGCTGGGATGCACATGCAATCCTCCATCCACAGGTGTCAGGCTGAAGGCAGCGAAGCATATCGATTAGGGATCCAGACTCTGGATCGATCCTGACTGCCAGACCTGAATGTGCCCCTGTCATAAACTAGCTGTGTGACACAGGCCCTCGCCTCACTCTTCTGTGCCTCAGGGAAAGAGTTGTGAAGATGAAAGGCGGTAACCTAGGAGCACTTAGGACAGCGTCCAGCCCTGTGTAGGAGCGGTGGAAGTTTGAGCTGTTATGATCCGGCGAGGAGGGAGAAGTGCTGTTCTTTGTTGAGTTTGAAGGCAGCGTGCTCCCCTCTTGGAACTGGTGGGGGCTGTCTTGCCACTGTGCGGCACCCGAGAATAAAGCCATGTGGAGAACAGAGAGGATAGATGGCGAGATGCCAAGTCTTGATTTGCCCAAGTCACTTTGAGTTCGCTTATCAGCCAGTTGTAGCCTCTCTATTTGATGGTTGTCTCTTGCTCCCCTTGCTTCAAGTGAATCTGTGACTTGTCTAACTCTCTTATGTGAATATTCCCCCATTCCTGAAAGCACCGACCAAGCCCCTGACTCAGGTTTTTATGTTGTTATTGCTGTCATCTGCTCAACTTCTGCTTGCTCCCCTACTCTGGAGTTCTGGGCAGGACAGACCTCAGAGTTCCATTCTGTCTCATCCTCAGAGACCGGAGTGAGGTCAGCTCCTCACATGTCTTTCTGTGTGGTTGAGCCCAATGGACTTTTTATGCAGAACACACACCTCTTCTCATATCACTTTCCAATCTCTTCACCCCAGTGAAAAATGCTGCTTCAGAATGAGAGAAGAGAGAAAATGAGAAATGAGGAAACAAATATGTGCCAGGCAAATTCCAGGGAGAGCCTTGCCCTTGCCGAATTAAGGTTTGTGGTCCCTTTACTCACTTCCTCTCCCAAGCCTTTCTTCCATGTACCCCTGGCTCAGTTTGCTGAAATCCAGAGCCCCACAGAGCTCTATCTTGGCTTCAGATGTTGGTATCTTCTCCCATAACTGTATCTACTCAGTTCTGAGCACAAGGTTTTAAATGCTGGCTTTTCATATTGACCAGCTCTTCTTCCTCTGAGATGGGAGGTGATGATGAGAAGTTGAATGAACATATAGAACCATTTAAAGCTGAACAAGAGGGAATTGCTTCAGGAAAGGAAGAGGTGAGACTCCTCTGACAGTGAGAGTGTGCATAGACAATGAGGAAAGAATGTGGGACACTTGGGAAGGGTAATGAGGGAGAATTTCAGCTGGAAATCAGGGGAAGGACTGACTAAAGTTAGGTCCACCATGCTGTGGTTGGTTCCAGCCTCAGCACCTCGTGCCAGTCCGCTCTTCCCTCACAGGTCACATCCAGCCTTGCTAATCCACAAAAAGCATGTCTAAGTCTTAGTCCACATCCCTGTGTTACATAAACTCATTTATAAATAGGATATTTGAAGATGTTTTTGTTTGTTAATAAGTGGAATAATTTGTGAATAGGATTTTCCAAGATCCTATTTAGATGAGAGTAAATTTAGTTAGGGTGAACCTAAATCCATATGGCTGAAGTCCTTAAAAGGAGAGGAAATGTAGCCGGAGACACAGGCGAGGTAGAAGCCAGAAGAAGCCAGGTGATGAGGCAGAGAGGCAAACCAAGGAACCTCAAGGATGGCAGCAAGCCAGCACCAGAATGCACCTATCATGACCTTGATTTGGGCATAAGACAATAGCTTTCCACTGTTTAAGCCAACCTATTGTGTGGTATTGTTTATAGTGGCCCTGGAAAACTAAGATATTGGGTTTCTTTGGATCTTCAGATACCCCAAGCTCTCTTTCACTTTTGGGCCTTGACAAATGCTTTTCTCTGTGCCCAGCAAATTCCTACTTCATGTCCTGGATTAGATATTATTTCTGTTAGGAGACTTGACTCACCTCAGAACTTGGTTAGTTCATCTTGCCATTTGCGCCTGCAGTCCCTGAGCTTTCCCATTACAGCACGCATCACATTTTATGATTATTACTTATCTAATTGTCTTCCTCCACTAGTAGATTGTGATTTCCAGAAGGACAAGGGTGATATTTACCCCACACTAATCACTGCTGTAGCCCAAGGACCCAGCACATTTCTTGACTATATTAAGCACTCAATAAATGTTTGTTAAATGAATAAACTTTGATGTAAATATTAAAATACCCTTAGGGCAAGAGGCAATAACTGTAGCTCTTCTCATTGCCAATGGAATTGCACCCATTTAATCTACGGCCTGTTTCTGCTATGTTAAATATTGCTATGTGAGGGGATCAAGTCCATTTCCGTATTTATGTACAGCACGTCCGAATAAGAGCAACCAGAAAAAGACACCCAAAGGTGACATCCTCAACACAGATCCTTGCTTTGTGAAATAGAAAATTGAGATAGCTATCCATTAAAGTCAAATATAATATAATTCTCTAAAAGAAAATTGTTGTTTTTCCTCCAAATAGTAATGGCATAATCCGGACAGCTGTTTGAACCCCCAGCTTCACACCAGGTGCAGGTATGTAGACAGAGCGTGCCCCTCCTCTACTGACCTGAATGGAGCTGGAGTCTTGGCAGCAGCTGCTTCTACAGTCTATCACCTGTCCCCTGAGCTATCTAGCCTCAGCATGGTAGATTTCTTTCTAGTCTCCTTCTGACATTTGGGGGTTTACTTCTTCATAGTTACTCATCTACCTTAGCCAAGGAATGACAAAGGAAGCAGAGAGAAAACAGTGAGTGAGAGAGTTTCTGAGTTTGACAAGCAGAGGTAAAGTTAAAATAACGATGACGGGTGCTGGTGTAAGAGTTTTCAAAGTTGATGTTTGAGGTTCGTGGTGCATGAGTTAATGAGGTGTTTGAGTGGAGAAGCAATAACATTCAAGTTAGGTTCAAATAAAGACTCAAAACACCTTTGTACATTTTTTGTTTTTATCCTGTCTTCCAGGGACAGACTAAGAGAAATCTGTCCTTAGTGGTGGTGTCTATGACAACAAACTCATTTCATTTTCCTACTTTTATACATATGACAGACAACACTGAAGAACTTTTGATATCTTTTCTACATACATAATTAAGCAACTGGAGTCAGCCTCTGACTCCTGAAGTGAGTTGAACCCAAGCAGAGTATATCCTGGTACTTAAAGGCAAAACTGTGGGTGGTGGCTGGACATAATCCACCAGAGTTATGGGTATTAAGACCAGGGAAAATCATGTTTTAATCTTAGGTGACCAGTTATCCTTGTTCATGACGTTAAACTCTAGTCTTTGGTGGAAAAATTTATGGATTCCAGAGAATAATTCCAAGAGAAGAAAGAGAGGGTGAGACTAATTCCATAAATATTTTTTAGTACCCATCTTAAGCAGGGCATGACCTGGGGCACTGGGAGGGAAACAAAGGTAGGTAAAAAGCAATTTCTGCTTTCCCTGAATGTGTACACCGATAGCACAGGTACCTGTTTAACTATAACTTAAGTTGTGGTCTTGTCCTTCTTCTCTGCCCTAAAGTTAATTTCAGTTTCTGGATACCCAAACTTAGCAGGAGAATCTCAGGGACACTCAATTTGAGAGAAAAAAATCCATATGGTCTATGGCTTTTATAGCTCAAAGCACAAGAGATCAACTATTTTAGTACCCCAGGGGCTAAAATGTTTTCAGTGACTCCCTGGTTATCATATAATAAATTGTCTAGATGAGTTTTCTCCCTAATTAATAGGACTAATCAAGCTATTTTAGATTCTGTTCTTCGACTTCATGTGTTTCATTCTGAATCAATGGACAAAAATATCCTAAATAATCTGGATATTTTCCAGCACTTCTCCTCATGTTCAGTGTAGATCCTACCTCTCGATTCTACAGCAATGACCATCCCACTCACCCATAAGAACTGGGCGAGTAGCTTTATACATACAGAGAGATAGAAGCCCAGCTCAGCTCTACCCAGTTAGAATCTCTAAGAATAGAACCAAGGTATATATGTTCTTAAAAAGCCTCTCAAATAATTCTGATAATTAGCCAGACTGGAGTATATACTGCACTGTATTATGGTGTCTTTTGTGCAGTGTTTTCAAAAATAGAAATTTAAGGGGGATGAAAATGTTCCTTTTCATGTTGGTTTTATAGTCCTGGGTTTAAATGATAGATTCACCACATGTCAGCTGACACATGAATTTTAGGCAATTGGTTTATAGACTCATCTGTAGACTGGCGTTAACAATATTGCCGAATGAATAGGATTGTTGTGGAGTTTGATTAAAAATGCTGCTGAGTTCTGAGCAGTCAAGGCAGAAAGTGTGGCACTTAATAAACATTAGTTATTATTATTAATAATATCTGAATGTTTATGCTCATGATATATATTGTACATATATAAGTATTAAATGCCCATTTCCTATAAAGGTAGAATATTTAGAATTTTCTGTAAGTAATTCTTAAGGATAGAGACTGTGTAGTTCCCCATGATTTTGTGTTTTACTGGCATTTAGGATGGTGCATAGCATGTAGTGACTGCTCAATAAAATAATTAAGTGGATCTATGTAAAAGCTCTATACCTATACAAATATTCCTGACCTTATGAATACTCATTGGGCAACAATGGGGCTTGAAGAAAACATCTTCGGAGTTTGTGTCACATCCTTCTTGTTGTGGCTTCTGAAGGATGTGTGGCACCCACATAGCAGGTCTGATTTTGTAAGGTGGAAACATTGGCTAACCGTAATCAGCTTGGAAAATAAGGAAGCAAAACGCTATGATATTAGAGGAGTAATGAAGAGACAAACACTTAGGGAGCATTTGTTTCAGTGCAAGGTCACTGTTCATTAATACTGCTGCAGATAGCTTATTAACCACCCAGAAAATTCACTTCAAGTTTTCAAGCTACATAATACTCAAAATCACTACCTGAATGTAGATTAGGAGATGCGGGCTTGCTGCACAGACAGATAAAACCGTGTTGTAAACCACAAGCTTCATTGATTCTGAAAGTGGAGATTATCCCATGCCTGACTTATTCCACCACAACCCCTCACTCCCCCCAGTACACTATATCCAGCCTAACTTTGGAAGCTTTTAAGAGTGATTCAGCACATTGATAAAGAGCACTAAGTACCAGAAGGACAGACTGGAGGATGGAGACAAATTCAATCCTATGCAGTGGAATTTTCACCTGGGTATCCCCTGAACAGTGACGATTGTGGATTGGCAGGCATGTTCTTTAGGTACTTTTTAATCCCTTGGAAAACCAGGTGTGGCACTTTTGTGAACAGTATAGTACTATATTGAATGAATGAAGAGTCCATCATTCTATTTCTTTCAAATTTGTTATCCGACTCACATGCCAAGCCTATTGTCTAATGGGTTGGGTGGTGAGGGTAGAACTTACTTAGGATGATGATTCAGAAGTGCATGATAAGAAATGATCTTATATCGAAAGTTGCCTTGCTGTAGAGTCGCCTTCCTGGATGTGACTGCAAAAACTTCCATTTGTCAATTACACGTAGCTCAGTGTCTTCTGGCATAAAGTAAGGTCTAGGTTTTGGCAAACACTTAGTCCATTCAAAGTTCCAGCCTCCTACCTCTTTATCACATCATGGAAGGCTGCTTCTCTCTCTGTTCTTCACGAGATGCCATATAGGTGCAAGCAGATGTTTGAGTGTCCTCTGGGAGCAAAGAGAGGGACCTGTGTTTTGCTGACTGTCCTTTGGGGTTTTGCCTGCTTTTTCCAAAATACCTCTTTTCATATTATCACTGAGCAAACAACCTGGTGTCATCTGATGTGTGGCTTGTCCCACCTTGCATTTTGGACATTGCACTGGCAGCCACAGGTCAAACCAAAGACGGTCACTTCTGGCCATGAGTTTCCCCATGTTATGGCCTCTGTCCTGACCCAAGCCACTCCTAGTGTGCAACTTCTCTTAACATCCACATGTCCCCCACTGGAGCATATGGGGACTTCTGGATCCCTAGGCTGTGAGAATCACAAGTACTCTTTCTGTCCACCCACCTAGAAAGCTCTTGCAGCCAATTCCTCTTCTACTGCCAACCCATTTAGAATGCTAGTGCTCTGACATCATGGCCAACCCAGAACTTCTCTAAAGGAATTGCAAATTTTCAAAAATTTGCCCAGAGAAGTGAGGAATGACACCTACAATGCATGTTTCTCCTACACCCCTACTCAGATGTTCAACTCTGGAGTTAAGAGTGGTAGAACTTTAAGACATTCATTCCTAATTCTCCTCTCCCTTTTTGTTCCCTCCGCTCCCTTCCGCTCCCCTTGCCTTCCTGTTCTTTCCCATCCTCTCCCCTCCTCTTCTCTCCTGTCCTTTCCTCTCCATCTCCTCTATTCTTTTTCTATCTCCTCTCTTTTCTCTCTCTTTCTCCTTCAGCTCAGCTCTTTCTCCTGACTCTTTTATTCATATTTATTTATTTTTAAATTGTCTTTTATTTTTTATAAGATAAATAGATTACACAAAATGTTACATTAAAAAACATAAGATGGAGAATGGCCCGATGAATATAGCATCCACCTACCACATGAGAGGTCCAGGGTTCAAATCCAGGACCTCCTGACCTGTGTGATGAGCTGGCCCACTCACAGTGCTGATACATGCAAGGAGTGCTGTGCCATGCAGGGGTGTCCCCCGTGTAGGGGAGCCCCACATACAAGGAGTGCACTCCTTAAGGAGAGCTGCACTGCACAAAGAAAGTGCAGCCTGCCCAGGAGTGGCGCCGCACAAACAGAGAGCTGACACAGCAAGATGATGCAACGAAAAGAGACAGATTACCAGTCCACTGACAAGAATACAAATGGACAAAGAAGAACACACAGTGAATGGATACAGAGAGCAGACAACTTGGGGGGAGGAAGGGGTGGGCAGGGAAGGGGAGAGAAATGAAAAAGAAATCTTGAAAAAAAACACAAAAAACATAAGAGGTTCCCATATATCCCACTCCCACCCCATGCCCGCTCCTCCCACATCAACGTGCATTTGGTGACTATACCCTGGAGCACTGCCACACCGCATGGACCATAGTTTACATTGTAGTTCACATTCTCCCCCAGTCCATCTAGCGGGTTATGGCAGGATATACAATGTTCTGCATCTGTCCCTGCAATATCATTCAGGACAACTCCAAGTCCCCAAAATGCCCCATATCACACCTCTCCCTTGCTCTCTCTGCCTTCAGCAACTCCCCTGGCCACCGTCTTCACATCAATGATATAATTTCTTCCATTGCTGTTACAATAGTTCTATAGTAGAATACCAGCAGCTGACAGGGAGGTGAGAATGGTCATCCACTACACCAGGGAAGTGAGAATGTCTACAGCTGCAAGCAGAAGAATCACATCCATCAGCCATGTGGGAAATCTAAGCCCCCTCTAGATTTAGAGGTGGAGTGGATATTGCCATCCCAGGGTCCACAGGATGGAGGAATGTAATATGGATTGGAGTTGACTTGCTGGTATTCTACTATAGAACTGTTGTGATTCTCCTGACTCTTGATGGATTGTCTACTCCTAACCAGCCTGAAAGGAGCAGTTCCTTTGTCCCATCTTCCTTCTTCCCTCAGAGGCCAATGTCCACCCTTCCTCTGGGTGTAGGGATGGCTAAAGGGCCACAGGGAATCTGTGATTCTCTAATCTGGATTACTGAGGAGGAAAACGTCATTGGGAAGCATTTCAAAATATGTCTGGTCACTTGGATGGAGTGAGGAAGCTATTGGCACTTCATGAATAATTGCCTTTGATGTCTTTAAAATGAATTGCAAGTTATCGTTTTCTTATGCTGTCATTAAGTTGTGAGGGAACAACTCAAATCAGTGAAATCTTGGACTAGGGTTGCTTGGAAACAGCCTCACCTTGTAACATGAGGCTCCTGAGCTCTTGAGGGTGAAAGAGAAGGGGCTGAGAGACTGAGCTGGTGACACATTTTCCCCGGGAAGCCCTTGACATTGGATGAAGCTCTCTCCATCTTGGTACGAGAACTGAAGAGAGATAATTGACTGAGACAAAAAGAATCCAAGAATGAATCGAGCTCACTGCAGAGATATAGGCAAGGAATTTGGCTTGTGGAAGCCTGATGGTGACGGTGATAATAACTCCATTCACTGAGCAGTCACATGTCCAGCAATTCAAGTGCCCATTCATTTGCTGTGCTGCAGAGGCAGGACTGCATAGTGGGTAAGGGTCTGGACTTGAGCCAGGCTTGCCTGGGTTTGAGTCCTACTTCTGACGTTTATTCATTGGGTTATTTTGGACAATCTATTTAATTTCTCTTTGCTTCAGTTTTCTCCTCTGTAAAGTGGAGTTCGTACTAATAGTACCTAACTTCTAGAGTTATTGTGACGGTTAAATGGATTAATATATGTAAAGAGCTAGGAAAGGGCAAGATACATAATATGTATTACATGAGTGTTCACTCCTATTATTATTAAATATATTTGCTATACCAGGTGCTGAGGATCATGGGTAAATAAAATATTTACTCTTCCCTCAAGAGACAGTCCATAAAGGGAAGTAAGGAACACACAATTGTCCTTTGGCATGATAAGCGCAATATTAATCAGATGCTATAGAATTACAGAAGAAGGCATCTCCTTTATTTAATTCATGCTATGGGAAGCAGAAAGGGCTTTCTGGAGGAGATGGTCCCTAATATTGGAGTCAATTGAGTAGAAATCATCAAAGTCAGTGATTGTCCAACTTGAGCGTGCATCAGCGTCACCTGGAGAACACAGATTCTTAGGCCCAACCCCTGAAAGTCAATTTTTTTGTGTGTGGGGGAGGGGATCCTGGGCATTTGCATTTCTAACAAGCACCTGGTGACATTCATGCGACTGTGAACTGCACAGGGGCAGCACCAAGCTGCAAAAAGAAGAGAGGTGGGATGGGGCATTCTGGGCAGGGAGCACCTGCAAAGGCACTGTAAGTGGCCCAATAGTGCTAATGTGCAGAGCGAACACGTGGGTTGAGAAGTATTGGCAGCCAAGAACCAAACCACAGTCATGGACTCAAGGGCATGGAGAAACTCATTCTGCCTTAGGCACTTAGGCTTAGACTAACGGACTGCTGGAGGAGTCTAAGAGGGGGAGTGACAGGGTCAGATTTTCACTCTAGAATGATCTTGAGATTTTGATTTGAGTAACTGGAATGGATCATGGTGGTGGTAGAGGAAGGGGAGTTGGTTTGTTCCCTTTTGGAAGGTGTTCCATTTGAAGTGCCTGAAGGACATCCAAGAAGCGATGTCTGATGGAATCGTCTATGGCCCATTGCATCATACAGTGTTATAGTGCTGATCTAACCTCCAAAGCAGGAATTATTATCCACATTTGATGAATGAGAAACTGAAATTCTCAAAGGTTAAGCAGTTTATTCAAGGTCTAAGATCTATCTGATTCTAAATCCCAGGACCCAAAATGATTCTGGTTACCTTCTCAAAGATCTGAGGCCAAAGCTGCCAGGTACCAGACTTCTTTGCTTGGGACACATATCGCCTGCTTTGGTTTGCTTCCTCCCAGACCTGGAAACTTTTCATATCACACTCTTAACATGAACTCACACCAGACTGCTATTTATCAGTCATCTGTTAGGAAATACGTTCACCATTCAGCACAATCTTAAACATATGCTAAATGACTATTATATCCAAGTTAGAACTCACGAGAATCTTGGACAAGAAATCTTAGCTTCAAAGGTTTATAATTTAGTCAGGTGTGCTAAATTTCTTTTAATGTTAAAATTTCCGTGGATTATTAATATCTTCTGTTTAAGGGAGCCATCCAAATATTGTATGGTATAATGTCAACTTTGGATACTTTAATTTGTTGAGGGTAAAAAAAAATCTAGTGGCTTCCACCTCTGACAGTTTTAAGCTAAGACAAGAAATTTTTCTGGGCTATTAGTTCCTAATGGAGATTAGTGCCATGGCTATTTTTTAAATGCACTATACCAGCAAGATACTGAGTTTTAAACAACAGTACAGTTGTCAATAATGAATGATTGATGCATGGGTTCCACTGAATGTTCCTCGGTGGAACCCAAGGTCATTACCCTCTGTGGACAGCAAACAACACTTGGCCAACAAGCTAATTCTAGATTTTGGCTGGAGCACTAACTATGAGATTGGTTCCAAAATCTGGATACTTTTCTCAAACAAGAAACCTGAAGGAAGAGTGATTCAGAATAGAATGTTATAATTTTTTTCTACTTGAGAAAGCCAGGCAGCATGATTCTTTCTTTTCAGACACAGATGTACGTGGGTGAATGTAAAAGGCAGAAACATGAAAAGAAATGGAATTGCATGCTATCTGTGGCTTTAAGTGAGCAAAACCACAAATGGAGGATATTTGTTTCTTATTCGAGTTGGAGGTGAATGTTTATCCTTTATTGGTAGGTATTATGATGTGGTTTTAAAGAACCAGGATTCTGTATTCAGAAGGATCACCCTAAAAATTCTACCAGTTACTTTCTTTGTGACCTTGGGCCTATTTCTTAACTTTTCCAGTTTCTCAACTGGTAAAATGAAAATAATACTTACACCTATTTCAAGGTGTGTGTGTGTGTTTTTAAAAAGATTTATTTATTTATTTCTCTCCACCCCACCCCCCCCCGCCCAACCCTGGTTGTCTCTTCTGTGTGTCTATTTGCTGCGTCTTCTTTGTCCGCTTCTGTTGTTGTCAGCGGCACGGGAATCTGTGTTTCTTTTTGTTGCATCGTCTTGTTGTGTCAGCTCTCTGTGTGTGCAGTGCCATTCCTGGGCAGGTTGCACTTTCTTTTGCACTGGGTGGCTCTCCTTACGGGGCACACTCCTTGCAAGGGGGGCTCCCCTATGCAGGGACACCCCTACGTGGCAGGGCACTCCTTGCGCGCATCAGCACTGCACATGGGCCAGCTCCACACAGGTCAAGGAGGCCCGGGGTTTGAACTGTGGACCTCCCATGTCGTAGGCGGACGCCCTAACCACTGGGCCAAGTCCGCTGCCTATTTCAAAGTGTTGTTGTGTACATTCACTGTAATTATGTTTGTGAAGTGCTTCACCCAATACCTGGTTCATGGGACATACTTAATTAACACTAGCAATTGTTATTCTTATCTTTTTGGCAAGTCTAGAAAAACGAGGCTGACATCTTATTCTAAGACATCATGGTGCTTTTTGATCTGTTCCCTATTTAAAAACCACTAATTGCCTCTGGACTCTGGTTCAGGAACATTCTTCACCACCCAGCCATTGCCCTTCGGTAAAAGCAACGGGCAGAGTATTAAGAGTATGGGCCAACCTGTGGGAGCAGAAGTGCCTCTCTGCAGGCTCCTCCTCCCTTCTCTCCCTTGGATGCAGCTTTCTTTCTTGCCATTCTTTTCTCATCCCTTTCTTTCTACATGCCCTGTGTCTCCCCCATTGTCTCTTATTTAGCTTTTTTTATTATTAATTTCTTTTTTAGTTTGGTATTGAGCCATGCAGACTGAGAGGAAATCCAACCCAGCCAGGCTACTGACATTGCCGTCCTTTTGATGAGCTCTTTAATAGAGAAGTGTGACTAGTGGCAATGCTTAACTGAGCAGTGCTACAGCAATGCTAGGCTCTCATTCCTCAGTATGTTTCCTGAATCCTTCTTGCTTATGCTATTCTTGTAATCATTTGTCATCTTGTTTCCCATCTACACACACTTTGCTCTGGTCTAGTTATTGATGCAACTTTATCTTGCTGCAGCCATTCACCATCTGCCTTCATTACCTCTGCTTCAGGAACAGAGCTCTTCATAGCTGATTAAACAACATTGCTCCTTATTTTGAGTATCAACTTTCCTGTACTAATATTGGTATACTTGATTCTGCACTAGAAGTTGTGGGCAGACAGATTGAGTCTCTTCAAGCTTGGTATTAATAAAGACTGTTCTTACTCTTCCTTACTGAGCTTCTCCATCAGAAATCTGGGTAACGCCGAGTTCTCCCAGAGGCTTCAAAGACAAGTCTCTACACTTACCATCTTGGGGAATGGATGTTTTTCCCACCACCCCACTGAGACCCTCAGTGCTCACACCTGTAGGCGTTTATAAAAGTATACACACATCATTTGTGTTGTCTGTGCTTTAAGTTGGTATTTAGATGCTGACTAAACTGTGTAATCTTCCTTTTCTCCTTCAGGGGCAGAAATGAGTAACAAAGGGCCCCGAGACTTACACGATGTTTGGAGACAATTTAAAAAAGAATACAAAATTTACATTTATTTAAAGTGAAAAAAGAAATTACAAAAAAATTAAAGTGAAAAAAAAATACTGGCAAAAACAATCACATACAATTCAGGAAAATAAAAAACTCTATGCATTTTCCCATGGTATACCTCTATAACATTTTATCCTTATAGATTTGGCTATACACTCTTTAATCACCTCTATACATGACAAAGATGTCATAACATCATTTTATATACATAGAGCAAATAAAATTCATCCTTTCTTCTAGCAGTATTGATGGGTATTTCTGTCTTTCTATTGGCAACTTCGAAAAGGTTTTTATTTTTTATTTATTTTTTTGAGGTATTGGAGCTGGGGATTGAACCCGGGACCTCATATGTGGGGAGCTGCCCTCAGCCACTGAGCCACTCAGCTCCCCTGAGTTGGTTTTTTATTTTGTTTGCTTGTTGCTTGTTTTTTTGTTTTTAGGAGGCACCGGGAACTGAACCCAGGACCTCCCATGTGGGAAACAGGGGCTCAAATGCTTGAGACACATCCATTCCTGAAAAGTTTCCTTTTGCTAGTCTGGACATGGTAGTGTCACATTACAGCCCATTAGGCAGCATAAAACAAGTGGCTTCATTCACAGACATATTTTTTATTTATAGTGCATCAATTACAAGTTTTTGCCTAACACACACAAGAATGTTGATGAATCCTATTGGGTACAGTTCCCATGAGAAGAAAATAAATATAAGGTGTTCATATTTGCATATTTGGCATTAACGAGACCATTTCTGAGGAGAGAAAACTTTAGTTTTGACTCAGCATTGAACAAACTCCCTGCTTTTAATCTTACATTTCTGTTGACAGAATTTTTCATAGACTAGCTTCTGGCTCCATACTTTCCAAACCTTGCCTCTCTGGTAAGACCGACACACTCTGGAGCCTGTCACCATTGGCCAACATGTAGGGTACCGTCATGGTAAGGGACTGGTGAGTTGACAAGGAGGGCAGCAGGGATTTTCCTAGGAGATGACTAATAATATATACGAAAGTCCCTGAGCTCTGTGTACGTAAATTCTGCTAAATCCAATCCAAGTGCATCCTTAATGTGATTTACCTTTAGCTGGATCCAAAGTTGCCCACGGCCACTCCAGCGTCCCTCTCAACACGAGGAAGGCAGAGGAAAAAGAGACAGTTTTCCTAACTGATTGCTGTTAAAAGATCTTTTGAAAAATTCACAACATTTTAAACAAACATATTCCTAGGCGTTCTCCCAAGGCCTTGAAAAAGCCTAAGGCAGTGGGATGCTGGAGCTTAAATTTCATTAGCCTCATGGTAAATCTATCTCTACCTGTAGTCCAGCTTGCCTCTCTCCCTCCTCACTGCCCCATCCTCTCCCTAATTCTCTCTGTCCCCTTCCTTTTTTCCTTCCTTTCTTTGCAAAATGATTAAAAGCAGAGTGACCAAGTGAAACCACCTGGATTTGCATCCCAGCCACAGCATTTACTACCTGTGTGTCTTTGAGTGAGTCGCTTAACCATTCTGAACCTCAATTACCTCATTTATTAAATGGGGAGAATGAAAGTACTGACCTCAGGGGGTTGTAGTAGGAATTAAGATAACATGTAAATAATTTAACTGACACACACTGAGGGATCAATAAGTGCTAGCTGCAGTTGAACAAAGGCTTCACTATATATTGCCTGTGTAGATAGAAAACAAGAGAGGCCACCCTCCTTGGGGACATGAGACAAACATAAGTGAGAAATTAGAGCACTGACATGAATTTTCATAATCCAGGGGATGGTATACTAAATAAGTGGTTGAGCCATGGGTGAAATGGATGGAGGGCATTAGTGGAAGATGTGGGAACTGAACTAAACCTTAAAGGCAGATAAGATTTGGACCAATGGGAAGAAGGATGAAGGAGATATTTCTGTTGGAGACTGACATGAAAAAAGGAAAGGCAGAGAGGCTAAAAAACAAGTAGTCACTTGTACTACAATAACAATTTTCATTCTATCTCTTTGCAATACAGTAAGCTGTATTGTATTTAAGCCTCCAAAATTGATGTATAAGTGTCTTTGTATGATTCCCTCCCTCCACCAAATTAAGTCAATGGATAAAAATTTCTCAATGTAAACCTTTTCATCCCAATTTTTCATAAATTTTCAGGGCTTGCTCACATGGCTTTGTTAACAAACACTTGCACATAATGGAACAGAAGAGTGTTTACTGAGAGTATATGTTGGGAAAAACAAAACAAAACAAAAGAATGAATTAAAATTAAAAAATCAGAAAATTTTAATCACATGAATATTCAACAGAAAATTCTGCAGCTAACTGGGGAAGACACCATTGGCAGGTTGGTCCAAGAGTCCTTCTTAATCCCCTTTTTAATTGCCTTCCATTACAGACAATTGAAAATCGAACTCCCTTGCCAATGTCCTAAATGCAGAATTGTACTGGGAATTTTCTGGGGAATTTTTTGCTTTCTCTATGGGGAGAGGCAACACTGGTCATATATTCCACCCCTCCCCCTTTTCCTTCCTTATAGATTTATTGCCTGAAGCTGATGCTAAAATCCTGAGACCAAGAAAGAGAGTTCAAGGAAAGGAAACTTCAGAGGCAGTGGCTCTGCCTTCAGGGATCGCCCAAACAAATGCCACCAGCCTCAGGGTTACAGCCAGAAAGCATCCCTCTTGTTATTTTGCCTAGGAACAGTTGAGGTGTAAAATTTTAAAACAGATAACTTTTTATTCTGCTTGAGAGTGTATATCCCTTATGCACTAAACGGGAAGTCAGGGACTTTGAGTCTTTTATCCAAATTATCTATGTGACCTTAGCTGAGTTACTTAACCTCCATTTTCTCATTTATAAGAAGACCATTATACCAACCTATCTTATAAGGATATCATGAGTTCTAGTAAATAAGTCTAAAGTGCTTCATAAATGCTTAATGATGATAATGATCAGGCAAGCAGAATCACTCTTGTAGGACACAGAAATGAGCTGCCCAGAAAAAGGTATCAACAAAACCTAGAAAGGAAATCATCTTTCTTACAGGGAGAGATTATACACATTCCTAAGGAAAGGTGATAATATAAACCTTGCATATCTAATGGAAGGCTAAATGGAGAAGATGATGGTGACATGATTGGGTTTATCCAGAATGCAATAGAAGATTCATCAGTTGGAGATGAGAGTCATTTTATTCTTTCCTCAACTTGTACAGCACAGCAAGTCCTGACCAGGGGCAGGTTAGTCTATTCTTCTCTATAAGCAGCTCACCTTTTAGTCTTCTCCAAATTTTTCTATGACAGAGAAAAAGAATTGAGATCTAGGTAGCTAGAGTTAGAACACATGAATAAAAAATTACCATTTTGGAAAGCATTAAGATTATTTTCTAAATCAGCTTTAGAAAGTAGTTATCCCTGCTGAGACCCTGTTTTTGTTTTCGGTGTGAATTCTTAGACGTGAGACTGTGGATTATTCAGCAGTAATTTTGCTATCTAAATTCTCCAGAAAACGGTGCAAATCCTGTTCTCTTTCAGTGGTGAGACTTGGAGTAATTCAGGTAAAAATTTCAAGTATTTAATTTTCTTTTGTCATCTTTCCTTCTTTTTCATATCATTGTTACCTATTTTCTTGTTCCCTTTAATATTCTCAAAGATTTTCTAATTTGCCTGAGTAAAGAAGGAAAGGTATATGTTTATTGGAATCCTCAGAATGGTTCTTTCCCTACTATATGCATTTCAATGTCTTTTGGGGCTGGTTAGTTCAGTTGAATAGATATGTGTCTAATGAAGCTGAGTATATGGTTTCGATCTGGTTAATGATCTAGCTAGATTTACACAGACAAAAATTCCATTCATTAGCGAAAAGCTATGGTTTTAATTTGTTAATATGTTCTTTTGATTCTCAAGTGTACGAGTGAGCTTCCATTGCTGAGAAGACAGCTCAAGGCAAAATATTCCACTGAAGGAAGAGAAGGGTTAGCTACTACAACATCACAGTTGATTAAAAATGAGCGAGGCTGATTTGTGAACAAAACTTCAGTACATATTTTAATGAGCCTTATTACTTACTTAGATGTAGTCCCACTCTTCATTTCTGACTTGCTGGGCAATCTGGACCGATTGGGAATAATAATTTCACTGGGATTCAATGTAGCCCTATTTCCAAAGACGAAAATGCCTTCCCATAAGCTCATGTTTGAAAAGCAGTTGCTTTCTCTGGTGCATGTTCTTTCCCTCTTTTAAACTCAGGCAGTTTTAAGGGACCTGCTAGCACAGTAGTTGGGATTCCATTCACGTTGTCTGGCTTATCCCTACTTTTTCTCTTCTCTACTTATTTGGAAAAATCAGTTTGCTTTAATTGAGACAATATTATTATCATCCTCAAGTTATTAGTGACCAGTTATTAGTTATGGTAGACCGACTGAAAATAGTATTTTTAAAATAGCATGAAGACAGGGACCCTTTCTCAGACATTCCTTAACACATTGAGTAGCTAAATATATTATAGGGTATTATTTTGCAATGCCGAATGGCAAACTTTTACTCATTGCTACATTTTTAATGTCAGCATTTAAAAATTGTTAAAATTTTATCATATAAAATATTGGTTTATTATGTATTTATTTTCAAAAAATAATAGCTGGTTCTTTAGGTGCGGAACGTAACTTTGACCGTCTGGAATATTTCCCTTTTCTTTTCTAAAACATACCCATGTGCACAAAGATACACAATCACCCCTTTCTGCTAACATTAATTTTCAAAATTTTCCTTTAGGCTGATTTATTATATGTCTTTGGGAGTGAGTGTTTAAAAGTATTCAGTATCCAGTTTGTTATTTTTCCACTGAAGTAGTTTTCTTGTTTATATGATTTCTAAAAAATATAAGGGTAATAGATATCATCATGTTTCATATTAATAATTCAGGGCTTCATAAAGTAATGCTGTACTTCGGTAAACCCTTTAAACTCATCCCTTAATGAGTTTCTTATTCTAATGGATCTGATTTTTGTAACACATTATGCATCTTGAATGACATATTTAATACCTATCCTTTAAAAAGTCACTGGCAAGAATTGTAAGTATAAATATTCAAGGTCTTTCCTCACCTATTAGAAAAAATTGAAAAAGTGGAGGAAGAACTGCATCAATTATCAAGAAAAGAGGAGCTGATAATGTCCTTTTGCAAGAAACACTCTTAAAAGATAATGAACATGAAAAATTAATTAGATTTCAAGTTAGAAGCATCTTTCTCTACTTGATGAATTTGATAGTGCTGGTATTGCTACCTTAGTGTATAAAAGGAAAAATGTCAAAATTAATAAGATAGTCAAGAATAAAGAGAGTAGAATGGTTATCATTGAGGGGGCTGAGAACTCACTAGAAATAATAGCTAATTGGTATAATGCTAACTTAGGAAAAGAATTAGGCAACATTGTTTTAGACGTATTTGACTGGCATGGTTTCTAAAAACACTCTAGTTTGCAGAGATTCAAATGCATTATAATGGAAATTGGATCTCTCTGGACTGAGAAATTAGTGTTTGTGTCTAGTTTCTCAACTTACAAACATGTCATTGAAAGAGTCTTATTTCTTGAGAGGAAATGAGCCAGACGTTTAGGATTCTCATGCCTTTCATATTCCAATTTGCTCTTTCATAAAATTTAAAAAAAGTTTTTTTGGAGTTCAAAAAAGATTTTCCAGGGGCAGATGTGTGATGTGTGAAGGGAACTAAATGAGATGTGTTTTTTTTTTTTTTTTTTAACCTCCCACATTCCTCTCCTCAGTGATTATTTGAAAACCATTTATCTCTGTGGTGATAAATAAAATCTGGAAACCTGTCATCTTGCAGTTTAATTAAAAGTTTAAGTAAACTATTTGATGGCTTACTCAAAAAAGCCAGGATTTAATGGTCTCTTGAGGCCCATTCCAATTAAATATTTTCCCTATAAATGTTTAGCTTCTGGGATTAATATCAATGATAATTAGGATCCACGTAATTTCAATAGCCTTCAATAGTCCTATACTGATATAGAGTTGGAATCTCTTATCGCACATCTAAAACACAGTGGATGGTATATTGGCAATATGTCCAGACTGTGTTCTGGAGCAATGGAGTTAAATTCATCTATGTAAATAGGGTTCTGTGTCAAAACTCCTTTTCAGAATGTTGTAAAACTATGTTTAGAGAACACAGTTTGGTTCAAATCCATCTGACTTTCTTAGAATCAAGTTCAATGTACAGTTGCATGGGAAGGATAATAATATTAGAGAATAATATCCTTCTGAATTCAGGGGAAACATCCTCTTTGGATAATCTGAAGTATCATAACCTAGACTTTCTCAAATAGACAAACAAATGAACAGAACAAGTCTGAACTCAGAAGAACCAAGAGGCCACCATGAACAGTTAGCACTTGGCCTCCCACCCTGTAAAATTCATCTCCAAGTGAGTCATGATGATGGCTGCCATTTTGCTTATACCTTTGCCAGACTAATGAGGATCTATGGATTAAGTATTAGGGACTTTCTCCTGAATTGTCTGAGTTTTTCAGACTAGGTTTTTTTTAAAAATTGACTTAGATAATCTCTTTTTAGATTATTTACTTATTTTTTTAAATAAAATTATGCATAACATGGCTTAAAGCACACAACCATAGTTTCCCTCTCATGTAACAAAGCAAGGGTACTGTTTCTAGCTGCTGAAAGACTCTGTTTCACACACTCTTCCAGACACGTGGCCTGACCCATCTGCTATCTTTAACACAAGCATTTTAAGTAGGCTCTGGTCACCAAGCAGGAAAGAGAAAGAATGAAGTCAAGGATCAGTCCAGGTAGAAGTTGTACATTACTTCTGCTCACATTTCACTGAGGAGAACTTAGTCACGTGGCCATACCTCGCCACAAGAGAAGTTGGAAAATATGGCTTATCCATGAGTAGAGGAAGGAAAAAAGAATGGATTTTGGTGGGCAACTAGAAATCTCCAAAAATTGTTAGTCAAGAGCACATAATGAAAATTATGTTTATAAAATATAATTATAAAGAAAAAAGCAAGAAATCACCCTCTTTTCTACCACCTAAAAATAATTTGGTAGAACATCATTCTGTAAAACTATTTCTGGACACCTATATAGTGGATGGACAATTGGGTGGAGGGATGAATGGAAAATAATTTCAAAACAATGGAGTATTATGCTATATTAAAAATACCACACATTATTTAAGTTAAATAGAATAAAAGGAAGCTGAAGTGAAATTTAAGGAATTGTCAGTTTCTTCAACAATAATAAATAGCAGTTCTTAAGTCATCCCACTCATGGTATAAAGTCATTTGCAAGATTGGAGTCACTATTTGTTCTATTTTAAATAGTATTGAAAGGCAATCTGCTAGGAAAGATGAGGTGATAGGGACTTTCTTATTTCTTCTCACTTTTTCTCTTCTCCCTCTACCTCCTGACTTTTATTTTCAAATTATTTTCTTAGTCAGCATTGTAGCATTATATTTTGTTCTGCACACATAATTCCTTCTGCTAACTATTATGAGTTCTCTATTTAAATGGAAGTAACACTCAGCCCCAGTCCTTTTACCGTGAATTTTCCATTACTGAATTTTGTTTTTAATTTGTCACTTGGTTGGTTGGATTTTATTATCATGAGGTTTTAAAATCTTTGTTTTGCCTTATTATTTTTGTGTGTGTGAAGGGATCATAACTTCTCCATCCTCTGATTTCTTTCATATTTGAGAATGCCTGCCTGTCACTTTTGTAATTGAACCATTTGACTGGGTGAACTATTTATGAATTCACATGCCATCCTTCATACATTACAGACAGTGTTCCATTGACTTCTGGAATTAAATATTATTGTGGGAAAGCATGAGGACAGCCTGATTTCCTCTTCTGCAGATGACTTTCTTTTTGCCTAAATGCCTTCAAGATCTTTATCTTTATTTCGAAGTTTGTTAACAACTTGGGCGTGTCTTGCTATTGGCCAAAATAAGAGCCCGTGGCTGTATGGTCATTGTGCTGTAATCACTTCATTGCATATTAATGTACTTAATTTCCACAATTTATGAGATACCTGGTAATAGTATTCCTATTTATCTGATGAGTAAAGTGATGTTCATAAGGATTAAGGGTCCCACCCAAAATCTCACAGTAAACAGCAGGCCAGGATTTGGATCCTGGAACCCGACTCCAGAGAATGCCTGTGATCCCCAAATTCTCCCACTTCTGCAGCATCATCTGTATCAAGCTGATCACCTGCATAGTTTTTTCTGGTGTCCAACATACTGTTTTTACCTGTAGATTAAGTTCTTTATATAGTTCCTTGAAATTTTCTTGTATTTCATCTCTGAATACATTTCCTATTCCATATACGTTCAGTTGTCTACACTGGGGGTTGGTGAACTGCATACAGCCCAGGAGAGCAAACCAGCCCGCTGCGTGTTTCTGTGACTCGTTTTATTGGAACACAGCCAGGCTCACTGGTTTATGTGCTGTCTATAGCTGCCTTTGTGCTACAACAGCAGTGCTGAGTAATTGCGACAGAAACTCTGTGGCTTGCAAAGCCTAAAATATTTACTCTCTGGCCCTTTACAAAGAAAGTTTGCCAATCCCTGCTTTGAGTGATTAATTTGATTTTTAGTCACATATGTTTTCTTCCTCCCTGTTGCTAATTTATTTATTATGTTCCCTTTCATTTTACTTTGCCATTACTATTTATTATTTCAGCTTGGACTCTGGTTATTAGATGATGTATTGTTAGCAATTTTTTAATCAAGCATTTTTTTTTCAATTTCCTTTTTCCTTGCTTCTTTAATTCTTCTAACTTGCCAGGCTGGGTTCTTCCTTTGTCTTTCTCTTTCTCTCCTTTCTTCCTTTCCTTTGGACTGTAGTATGTTGCCATGCTCTGCTTTTTCATACTGTTCGTGGTTAACGTGAGCAGCTCTGCCCAGATCTTTTATTTATCTAAGATCTCCTTCCAGGACCAACTTGCCTCCCTTCTCAGTTTTACTTTGATGCCTTTGTGTTGCTTTCTACAGATGCCTCGTAAATGTGGGCATGGGGCTCAGGGAGGTGAACAGCTCAGGTCAGACCAAATGCATCCCATTTAGTATCCTGTGGCCAGGCCCCCAGAGCAGGAGGCATTCCATCCTGGGGGCTTTAGCTCGTTTCCTCCTCACTTTGTCCTCCTAACTTTGCTCAGTCTTCTGTGGAATGCAGTGGCTTCATGCCTGTTCTCCACCAGGAAGCTTCTCTCCACTGTGGATGACGTTAGCAGGACTTAACTTCTTTCAGAATGACTTGGAGGTGTGAGTGAAATTAAGAGCCCATTATCTAATTTCTCCATGCTTTCAGGATCAAGCAGTGCTCTGAAATCTGACTCTGAATTTTCATTATAACTGCTAGCAAATGGCTCTGCCGGCTCTGACCCATAATTTTGAATTCTTTCTTTGGTTGGCAAACAATTTCCTCTAGAGTATGCATTGCTTTCCACTTCACAGAGATCTCGGATATAAACATGGATCAGAGAAAAACGAAGCAAAACAAAAGACCCTCTTTGAAATGTATATCCCCTGTAGCTTTTAAGGTGGCTACTTACCCTTTTTCAACCCTGCAGATCCTGGAGGGAAGGGAGGAATGGATGCTTATCAAAAAATAACAAACACTGAAAAGTTTTGACAAGTTGACTATAATTACCACAGCTGCTCACTTCATTTCTGAAAATTGCTATAAGTAGCAATTATGAAATGCCTGTGTGAGGATTTGCAGCCCTTACCTGGCTGCTCTCTCTCTCTCATCCTCTGCCCCATGCCAGGGGAAGAGATTGTGTATAATAAATTCCATTGTCACCTCCCCTCCTTGGGAGCTAATGGAACTGTGTGTTAGTGTCAACAAAGCAACTGGAGTGAAACAATCATGGTCATTACATTGCTTCCTGCCAATCTCCTTCCAGTAGGCTGTGTCCCAGGAAGAGCTGGCAAGATTGGGAGTATGACTTTAAATAAAATCAAATTTCAGGTGCCTGTTAGACATGACTCTTTGCGTCCTCTAGGTATTTGGAGATGGCACACACAGGATATGTGGGCCATCCTCATCGCCTCTTGCTCACACCTGCCACCTTGGCCCCGAGCCAGCCCCCCAGTGCTTTCCCACACAGCACTGCAGGGAGCCCCTGCAGGTCACTTAGCACAGCACATGAGTAGACATTGATCTGCCATCCTTGATAAAACTAAACGACTAATTGAAAAAAATCAACACAGTGGTTGAGATGACTATTAGCCCCTCCCTTTTTGTCTATTAACTCTTAAAGCATCGTAGAATCTGGGGACGTCAGAGGTTCATCGTGATGAGAACATGTTACAGCAGCCAAGAAACATGGAGTAACAGTGCCTCATCGTGCATGTGTGTGCGCATTCTCTCCACAAACAGGTTTTGAGTATTGACAAGATGCTGGAAAGGCAGAGTCTCTCCAGTCATGTGAGGAAGATTGATGCATGTGTGAGAATGTCATCAGGGCTCCAATTGAGGCACGCACAGCGGGTTGTGGGAACTATCAATTCTGCCTGGGATGCCGGGGCTGGGGCACCTGTAAATCCATATTCCCCAAGCTGGGTCCCATGGCACAGGCAGAGCAGGCCAGGTGCCAGGGGCATCATTTGAATGGTGATTTAAAGATAACTTGCCTTCCACCCAGCATGAGACATGACTCCTGGGGATGAGCCTCCCTGGCACTGAGGGATTACTACCAAGCAACAGCTGATGATGTAACTACAAAAAGACCATGAACAAAGAGGTCAACTCAGACCAGCAGAATATCTTAGCCTACATGTAATATCAGGTGTTGAAAACTGCATTTTGACCTTCGATAAAAGGGAGAAATGGAATGGACAAATGAGTTTATATGGCTATGAGTCTCCAAAAAACGGTCGGGAGGTCATCAGGGGGTGATGCTTATGCATGCTTTAGCAGGATACCAGAGACAGCCGAGGTAGATGGAAATCCAGGTGCTGGCTCTCCTGAGGGCTGCAGAGACCCACAGGTTCTATGGTCAAGGCAGATGGCTCTGGAGTTCAGGGCCATGTCATTTGGCCCAACTTTGGAGTTTGTGTTCCTGAGTGTGATAGAGTTGGACTCAGATACAACCTTTCTACACATGTCTCTTCTGTTACTTTTACTGAACCTGTGGTTGGCATTTGGGTTGGTGTATACACAGGAGACCTGAATCTCTAAACTGTCCATGTGATGGTGAGGCCCTGGGCCTCAGCAGACTTATAGCTCCTACCCTCTGGTTTCTTGGACTTACCCTGGCCAGCTGACAGGGAAGTGAAGAGGGTCAGCTGCCACACCAGGGAGCCAAGAGTGCCTACAGCAGCAAGCAGGAGAATTGCATTCATCATCCATGTGGAATCTAAACCCCCTCTTGATGGAGAGGGGGACTGGACATAGCCATCCCAGGCCCACAAGATGGAGGGATAGAGTATGGATTAGAGTGGACTTACTGGTGCTCTGCTGGGAAACTATTGTGATTAGTAAGGGAAGAAATTGTGGTAGTGATGTGGAGCACGTGGCCACGGTGACTGCTGATTGTTGGGAGAGGGAAGAAGAGATATGGTGTGGGAGCATTTTCAGGATTTGGAGTTGTCCTAGGTGGTGCTGCAGGGACAGATGTTGGACATTGTGTGTCCTGTCGTGGCCCACTGGCTGGACTGGGGGAGAGTGTGGACTACAATGTGGACCACTGTCCATGTGCTGCAGCAGTTCTCCAGAATGTATTTGCCGGGTGCCGTGGATGTGCCACAATGATGGAAGAGTTTGTTGATGTGGGAGGGGTGACATGGTGGGGTGGGGGGTATACAGGGACCTCATATTTTTTTAATGTAACATTTAAAAGAAAATAAAGAAGAAAAAAAATAAAGATAACTCCAATTTCTATGATTTTCTCTTCTCAATACTAATTAAAATTCATCATTAAAAAGTAATAGCAAGAGAGCAGCTGAAGATAATTGTCTTTTGGGACTTTTGCAGCTATAAAACTTGACTCAGTCCTCCGGAGAACCTGCCTCATCTAAATGTACAACTGCCTTCCTCACCTGGCAAGGGACAGACACACAGTCCTCTCACTCTCTCTCTTTCTCTCTCTCTCTCTCACTCCTCCTCTCTCCTCCTCTCTCTCTCCCTACCTCTCTCTTTGTCTTATTTCCATTCTGTGCATTTTTCATGTCATCTTTCCCATAGTGGCCCAGTGAAAGCAAATGAACTCCATTGGACTAACTCAGGGGCTTTCAAAACTTTTCTGACCCCAACCCATAATAAGAAATATAATTTCTATGCCACTATCCAGTATTCACATACATATACATAGGTAATTGAAACGAAAAGTTCATGAAACAATTACCCTCTGAGTCAAGCTATTAAAAAAAAACTGTCGTCATGATCAATTGAATTAATTTTGTAACATACTAGTGGGTAACTCGAAATTTGAATAAGTGTAGCCTAGAAGACTATGTGCTCTCTAAATGCAGCTATTTTCATTACAGTTGAAAGCATAACTATTTAGGAAAGTAAACCCAGTGGATAATATAAATCACAAAGTGCATGTCTAAAACAAATAGAATTAATTTGGGAATTATCAGTCTGCTTACCAGGGATTGGCATGCTTCTGACCAGCTGCATCATGAATTCGGTCACGTTTCTCTCTTTGTATTATGACCAAGCTCTGTGCCGAATTTGGACTTCATGGCATGCATTTTGTGTATTAATTTCACCTCTGAGTTCATTTTATGTTTCCTCTTTTCTCCTGGAGTTCTGAAGTTGCTTTAAAAAATCCTATTGTGTTATTTTTATTTTGTAAGGTACATTCACAGCTTTTGGATCAAGATACAAATAAATAAAATAGAGATTGCTATTGCTGCTCTCGGTGCAGACAAGTGAGCACTGGCAATCTCTGGATTCTGTATTGTGCTTTGAATTGCTTTGTCTGAATTACACTGAGCGCTCCATGCTTTTAATGTGCTTTGTACCACCAATCCATTGTGGCTAGTTCAGCCGCATGCACTTGAACTTCTTTAGTTACCGTGTGAACAAAAACTCCGGAAAATGGCTTGGAGAGCTTGAAAATATTTGCACCTGTCTCCCCAGCTTATGCTGTAGAGTGATAGCTCCATATTTCAATATGTTCCTACGGAACACTGTGTTCCAATTACCTCCTATTGTAATTCAAACGTTGTTATGGTAGAGAATTTGACAAGAACAAAAAGTCTCTGGTGAAAATTTGATGCATTTATACATTTTTTAAAGCCCCAAGCATGCTAATTACTTCAACGATGACATGTCAAGTGTATCCCCGTAAAGGGAGTTTGGGGCTTTGGAACATGGGTGATGCTGTGACTACCCAATGGAAGGGTAGGTATTTGTCTACATGCAATTACCTATGGTAATTGTCTCCCTTGTGAAAACAGGCTTTACGCAGCCTTGTGGAATAATTACCGAAGCCAGAGAAAGCATGTTAACATCAAGATACTGGCTCAGAAAAATTCACAGGCGGGACTAGGCACCTGTCTGTCTGGGAGTCTGGGGCTCTTGTGTTCCACACATGTTGGTTGCCAAATGTGCCACAGATGTTTTCTAAATGAACAGGTGCCTAAACCAAGGCATATATTAGGCTATATTGGGCTGCAAATTGCACGAATCCTGCCATATATATGTATATCTGTACTAGTTTCACATTTCTAAGCAGGCTTTATAGATTATAAAACATGAGTCCGATTCAACCTTACACACTGAATTCTGATGCCCAACATTGTGTTGGGAATTGTTCAAAAATAGGTGTCCGAGATTCACAGATTTCCCAGCAGCTTACTGAATCCTGGACCAATTCATGCAAACAGTGATACTTTATTAAAGATCAAGGAAAACCACCTGGCAAATTTACCTGTGAGTCGCTCAGTTTATGTTACTGCTGTTATAATCCTCATCTTTTTAGCAAGAGGAGGGGAGAAAATGCTAGCATCAGGAGCACAGGGATGGGGGTTTGCTTCTCTGCATTCTCTCTTTCTGTCAAAAGCCCCCTAGTCCTCAAGGTTTGCTGAGCTTGTTCATTTCTTTGGTTTCTTCCCATGTGTAGGAAGAAGTTGATAAAAACAAAAACAAAAAACTTAACACATGCTTATTGACTGCCTCCTGTGTGCTAGCCACAGGCTAACCCTGGGGGGCTCAGCAGCGGACAAACAGCTAAGATGTTCTTCCTGGAGCACCAGCCCACCAGGAGACAGCCACCGAGCAGGGGTGTACAAAGGGGGACTTGGGCTTTAAAAAGATTTCATCTGTACTTTATTCTTATCAAACCGAGACACTGAAATGCTAGTGCTCTGTTTTGTAAGTCGATATGTTCTAGGGGGTTTGATTTCTGATGAATGACATTTCAATTTCAGAATTTTTAAAAAAGTTCTACAGAGATGCTCGGATAGCTCCTGGAGAATCTGCAGGGAGTCCCCTTGAATGTATGCGACATATAAATTTGTATTTTCCTTCCAAATTCCTTAGGAACCTTAGTCAGATTTTTTTTTTTAATATCTGAACAGAAAATGAGAATTGGTAATTAGAATTCCATATAAAACCCCCACAGAGACTGTGGCCACAGTATTATCTCCTTTTTTTTTTTTTTTGGTTTCAACCCAGTGACTGATGGTCAAGCAAAGTTTCTTCTACAAAATCTGTCATATGTCCTGGATGGCTGGATGACTTTTTTTCCCCCTCTTTTTGTTGAATAAAACACTGTAGGAATAGGAATAGACATTAAAATACCTGAGAACTGTCTTGCTGGACCATTGCATATAAAGGGGTGGGGGGAGGACGATGAATGTTTTTATAAAAAAATCATTTTCCTTTTAGCAAATGCTCATAATGAGCTGATTTAATTTTAGTGAGTTTTAATCTGTCATTGTCCTTTCTTACACTTATATTTTCCAAATGAGGCTTCCATTGTCTGGGCATAAGACTGGAATGATTTTTTTAATATGTTTTTAGAGGTTTATTTTTCTGAGGGGTTCTTTTGTTTTGGAAACCCCCCCAATCTTCTTTCACCTATGTAGTCACTTTTTAGGAGTCTCAAAACAGCTATGGTTTTAACTACCCAGAGTGCTTTAATAAGAAACTCAGTGTCTCAAAATAATATTTCCTTGATGGGCTGAGTTTATGTTGCAGTTTTATGGATCATAGTATATTCAAAGAATAGGCACAGATATTTAAAAAATACATTGTATATAATTGGCAAAATTTGAAGCTTTTAATATTTTAATCCATTGTTTTTGGAGTCCCGAGTGATGAAAACTGCAAGAAAAGAGTCATCTCATGAAATCCTCTGTGCCTTTGTTATATTTCTTTTTTACCTACAGTTCTTATAAAATGTGCTTTTTTATATCGTGAATTTATGTGTATGTGTTTCTCAAGCATGGAACCTAGAATATCTGTACACATGGCTCACACATACACAGGTCATTATATACAACTACCTCAGGTATATTGCATTTTATTAAGAAGAATTAGCAAGGATATCATAAGAACAAGGCAACTCTATCATGTGAAATCTCAGACACTCCTAAAATTAAGAACTAAGGATAAATCTTTGCAGCATGTTTCCTTGTTTATTGAAAAAGTGAATGATGGTGTCGATGGTGTTAAAGAAGGAGGGGGAAAAGACGATTATTTGGTTTGAAAAAGCAAGGCACTGTTTGATTTAGAGGCAGGTGACAGCAGAGGTTAATCTTCAAAATCACACAATCCAAATCCAGCCTTTTCTGTGTAGATGTTTAAGACAATGTCTGTGATGTGAAGGGTCCATCATAGAGGATTGAAAAGTCTAGTAATGGATGGGCCAGAGGGTCTGTCTTTTATAAATGGATTGATGTTAGGTTTAGTTTTGGATATTTGCTACCACAGATATACTTAAAATGAAGGTGAAGTTTTAATGATTAGGAGTCACAAGGAGTATAGAATGATGGTCTTAGAATATAGGCTATGAGTTCTAATCATAACTGAAACCAAATAATTTTGGGAACTTAAGCCCTTTGGCCCATCTCATCTATAACTTAAGCACAAGTGAGCCCAAAGTATTTTCTTCAGGTTATTTTATCCACAATTTCCTTACCCAGAGTCCTTGGTGATAGTTTCCTACTTGATGCAGTGCAGTAGCGCTCTTGAAGGTAGCATGGAAGAGACAAGTGCATTTTTGTTACCATGCCCCTCTGGGTCTTGTATATGTCTTAGTTTGCCAGAGCTGCTATGACAATACCACACAATGGGTTAGCTAGGAGAAGAAGAATTTAATGGCTCACAGTTTGGAGGGTAGAAACTCAAACTGAAGATGTCAGCAAGGTCATTCTGTGTTCTGGGGTAGTAGCCCTCTGGTGCTGTCTGTTCTCCTTCACATGGCCATTTCTTTCTCCTCTCTGGCTTCATCTGACTTCTGGCATCACTGACTACACTTGCATTTCCTTTCTCTATAAGGTCTCTGGTCATATGGATTAAGGCACATCCTGATTAAATTTGGCCACACCTTGACCAATAATAACATCTTCAAAAGGTCTTATTTAGAAGTGGGTTCATACCCAAAGGAATGCAGATTAAGACCTGAATGTGTCAGCTGACGGAGACAGGACGCAATCCCCAATGGTATGTCTGTTCCTTGTCTTCAGATTTAGGCTGATTTTGTAAAACAAACAAACAAACAAAAACTAAAAACCCTGCCTTTCTAAGGTATGGAGTGACACTTGGGTTTTTCACAGAGGACTTTACATTTCTCAGTTGAAATGAAATATTTATAACTTAAATGTCTAATTTACCATGTGAGATTGCATAGTCCTATTTTCCTGGGCCATGAGTGGTGGTTGAAGGTCCTGGAGTCCTGATGCTTGGGGTCGGGATTGCATCTGGT
Source organism: Dasypus novemcinctus (assembly GCF_030445035.2). NCBI lineage: Eukaryota > Metazoa > Chordata > Mammalia > Cingulata > Dasypodidae > Dasypus > Dasypus novemcinctus. The sequence continues at coordinate 86,755,063 of NC_080687.1, read as the reverse complement.
TTGGAAGAGCATGCTTGCTCCAGGAGGACATGAGTGGAGCCTGGACTGGCCTCCCAAGCAAGGAAGCTCTTGCAGGGTATATGTTTGTGGGTGGAATTTTGCTGGTTCTGTCTCCATTTAGGAGAGAAATCCTGGTTTACTTTTGAAAGCTATGGTTTTCAGAATTACTCTCAGAGGCAACCTAGATCTAATAAAACTGTTTGGGACAGGAGAGGTATGCAATATATGAATGGACAAATAAAGGAATAAAGGTGAAAAGGAATGAAAAGCCAACTTCATCTTATAGAAAAAACTGTCTCCAACCACATGGATATTTCTCAGAAATTGGCTGTACAATTCAAATGCCTTTAAATCAAAGATTATGCTAAATATGTGCTAAGGAATGGTTTTGCATTTTTAATATCTGAGCTTAATAACCCAAAATATGTCAAGTCCTAGAGGTAAACTTTATTTTCTACCTGACACCGGCCTTAGATAGAATACTGTTGTTTTTTTTTCCTTTTGGTTGAAAAAAAATGGGAACTAAACAATGCAAAAATCTTTAAACTCTCTTTCCAATTAATGAGCAGAATCCTCATCAGGACAGACTGCAGCTCCCCAAAGAGAACATGGAACAGAAAACGCTTGCTGAATTTATTGTATGCAGATTAGAAAACAATCACTCAAGGGATAGGCATAATAACAGCCAAGTTAGCATTTGCTCTTGCTCTCTCTTGTTTTGCACCTGCTCCTCCCTGAACAGAGACCCAGGACCACTAGAGGAATTCTTCTGGGATCAGAAGCCAAGTGAGAATTTGATGCTTGAAAAGGATCAAATTCTTAATGAGCCTTATCAAAACTTATTTGCAAGAAACATGAGCTGTGGTTCTTGGGGACTTGGTGAAGAACTCAGAGCTGACTCAAGAATGCATTTGTTGAGAGAAGTGACTCACAGAAAGCAGAGGAGATTTTATTTCTCAAAAAAGCAGCTTGGGTGAAAGTTGACTATATGAAGGGGGTACCCGAGCATCAGAATTCCCAGGAGGTGAGGGCCTACGGTAGCGCTGACAGCAATTCCTTCTTTGTCCTAGAGGTTGTTTGTGTCTCTTACTGGGTTTTCTTAGCTTCTAACTGCAAACAGTTCTCTAGACTCTAGCCATCTCCAACACTATCAATTATTTCTCCAAATCAAGTTAATTACAATATGAAAGAAATGTTCTATTTGGCTAAATCCTGTGCCAAACCTTGAGCTTTTTAGGTTTGTTGAGACCCTTATACCAACTGTGGGCATTTGAAATGGGCAATCTGAATTTGTCTGCTCAGCAATCCGCTGTCTAATATGGTATTTATAGCCCCCAAATAATGGCCCTGCTTTTTTCTCAATGTGATTTAAAATTTCCCTGAATTCTCTGAGCAATTAATAAGCCCAAAAGAGAAATGTTTTTCTTTTTTAACATTTAAAAAAAAATTCAAAACAATAAAGTCAAACTATAGTAGTACAGAGAATATCTATATGCCTTTTGCCTAGATTAAGCAAATGTTCACATTTTGCCACCTTTGTCTACCTTCCCCCCTCATATGTATATAACATATTTCTATGAACTACTTGAAAGTAACTTGCAGGCATTATGCATTTGTAATCTAAGAATAAAGATGGTTTGTTATTAACCACCTATCATCAACATCTAAGGAATTTAGCAAGAATTCCATGCCTTTATACAGTAATTTTCAAATTTCACTAACTGCCCCCTAAATGTATTTTATAGCTATTTTTTTCAAATCCAGGACCCACTGAAATTTCTGGTTTTGAGTTTAGTTTTTTTAGTCTAGAAAACTTCTCCCGCCATCTTTTTTTCTTTTTTTCTATGTCAAAGACTTTTTTCAGTTATTTTGTAAAATGTCTTATTTTCTGTGTTTGTCTGATTGTGTCCCCATGATTAGAATCAAATTAGATCTTTTTTCAGCAAAATTTTGCAAATATGCAAAATTGTCTCATGTGAATGTGGGAATGCACAGGTCCAAATTCTGTAGGCCAGGTTGTAAAGGAGGGGCTCTGATGAAGGTCCTTGATGAGTTCCCCAGGAGACAGTGTCTGTCTGAAGTAGGGATGGGAATTCTCTCTCTGAATGCTGAAATCACTTCCCTATTTAAGGCCCTCAACTGATTGGATGAGACATGACTCATTGCTGATGGCAATCTTCTCAGTTGATTGTAGAAGTAACCAGCCATCTATATGATCTATTCACTGAAGAGTTAAGTCCATGAAGTGTCCTTGTATTACAATTAGCCCAGTGCTTGTTTGACTAAACAACTGGGCACCATTACCTGGCTGAATTGACACATTAGCTTAACCATTGCATTGACTGGGATAAATTAACTTCTTGTCCAACAAATTTTCAGTATTTTCCCCCTCCTTCCAACATTTGTTATATAATTCCCTGTCTGTGTCTTTGGGTTTGGCCATATGACTTTCTGATGCCAAACGGATATTAGCAGATGTGTCATGAGCAACTGAACTTGTCTTCTTGTGCCACTGTCATTAACATAAGAAGAGTATTTCCTGGGTCTCAGATTATCAGAAAACTGAGTAAAATATAGAGCCAACCTCAGTTGGAACTAATGTCTGGAGCCAAGCCTTGCTAAAGCATAAATTCGCAGCCAATGTGCAGATGTGTGAGCAAAAAGTAATTGCTTATTTGTTGTATGCCCCTGAGAATTTGTGGCTAAATGTTACACAAAAATAGTTAACTAAGACAACGACACTGTCTACTTCTGTTTACATGACTTGGTGTCATGTTTCTCACTATTGGTGATGCCGAGTTTTGAGACAGGTAGTGATCAACAGATATCTCCATTGTAAAGGGATATTTCCTACTTTGAAAATATTATATCATCTGTACGGTGATTGTTTTAGTTTCTTGGCTACTAAAACAAGTACTATGCAATAGGTTACCTTCAACAATAGGAATTTGTTGGCTCATGGTTTTTGAGGCTTGGAGAAGTCCAAAATGAAGGCATCATCAAGGCCATGCTTTCTTCCAGAAGATTATGACGTTCTGGGGCTGGCTGTGATTTTTGGTCCTTGGCTTTTCTGTCACAGGTCAATGCACATGTTGGTCTCCTCTGGCTTCTTTGTGTTCTTTTGAATTCTAGCTTCTTCCCATGGCTTTCTCTCTAGGTATCTGAACTTAATTCTCCTTATAAAGAACTCCAGTAATAAGTTTAAGACCCATTCTTTTTCAGTTGGGCCAAATCTTAACTGAATGAACCTCATCAGAAGGTACTGATTACAGTGGATTCACACCCACAGGGATGGATTCAGATTAAGAACATGCTTTTCCAGGGACATACCTCCATGCTACTACAATGATATTTTGAGATATGTGAATATCATCTTTCTCAACAGCCTTTTGTTTCACGATGTCAACATTCATTGATGGTCCTTGAATCTACTGTCATTGACAATTCAGACTCTTCATGTTGTGGTTCCTTTTGCAGTTCTTCAAAATGATAAAGGAAAGTATTTCTTTGAGGAAGATGAAATGCCTCCAAGCACCTTTGATTTATCTGTGTTTCCTTGAGGTTGGGGTCTCTCTATGAGACCTAGATCCAAATTGGAGAAGGGAGCTGTGGCACTATGGTAATTCTTTCAAAGTGATTCTGGAGTATGTTCATTCTAACCCTGATTTGAGATCATATTTTGGCATGTTTAATAAAAGGAGGGGTTGCTATTTAAAGGCAATTAAGGTAAAAATCATTTTTTTAAAAAGTTAAGTCATGCTATATGCATGGTTCAGAATACTATGCAGTCATGAAAAAGAATTCAGTAGATAAACATTTAATGACATGGAAAGATGTGTATGATATTAAAGGAAAATGGATTACTTAATATACGATACATAAAAAGAAAGGTATGTGTGTGAAAAATAAGGTTACATTGTATAAGGTCAAGGCAGCGGTTAATTAGACAATCATTTAAAGGCAAAATTATACTTAAAAGTACTTTCATTCACCCATAAAGAATAATATACATGAATTAATAAACATGAAAAGAATTGTATACATGTGTATATAAAGTACTCAGTAATTCTTATACATTCTGAAATTTAAGAACCTTTAGTTTAGACTAAAAGAGAGACCTAAATAAAGGCCTATAGGTAGGTGTTTGAGTTTTTAAACCTTTTTGCCTTGAAAATAACTATCAGCTCCCTGTAAATTAGTGGGAGATGGGTGGGTGGAGACTTAGGAAGTATTCCTGCTTATCTTCAAGCACTCTTCCCCTCTTTTAAATAATGTGTCTATACATTAATTCTATTATATGAATGTTTTGCTGTTACATAATTGAATGAGGTAGTGGAGATCCATCTTGGGGAAGGTAATGGTTAAGTTGTAGAATATGTGCAGAAGTTAAATGCATCAGTGATTCAACCGCACAGTATGTTTGTGTGTGTTTTTGTGTGTGTTAAACCCCGTGAAGAAATGCAGTAAGATTTTTAACAATGATAATTACCTCTAGACGGCAGGATATTTTGAATCATTTTTACTTGCTTTGTATATCTTCTGAAATATTTTCTAAATATTCTACATTGACCATTTATTTCTATGATAATTCTTTTAATACATACATATAGAATAAATGTATACAATTCATTTTTCTTTTTTTCTTTTTAGAAGGTCCCGGGGATTGAACCCAGGACCTCATATGTGGGAAGCAGGCGCTCAACCACTAGAGCTACATCTGCTTCCCCCTTTTTTTAAAAAGATTTATTTATTTATTTATTTATCTCCCCTTTCCCCCCACCCCAGCTGTCTGTTCTCTGTGTCTATTTGCTGTGTCTTCTTTGTCCACTTCTGTTGTTGTCAGCGGCACGGGAATCTGTGTTTCTTTTTGTTGCGTCATCTTGTTGTGTCAGCTCTCTGTATGTGCGGCGCCATTCCTGGGCAGGCTGCACTTTCTTTTACTTCTGGGTGGCTCTCCTTACGGGGTGCACTCCTTGCGCGTGGGGCTGCCCTACGCTGGGGACACCCCTGCGTGGCAGGGCACTCCTTGCGCGCATCAGCACTGTGCATGGGCCAGCTCCACACGGGTCAAGGAGGCCCGGGGTTTGAACCGCGGACCTCCCATGTGGTAGACGGACGCCCTAACCACTGGGCCAAGTCTGCCGCCCCCTTCTTCTTTTTAACAAGAGCTTCAGTCCTGAGTGAATATAGGCAGCAAGGAGGTCGGGCACAAAAAGAAATTTTCTCCTTTGGGATCTCAAGAAGAGGATTCATGGATCTTGTGTTCCCGCGAACGGGCAGGGTACACCTGTTTGTAGCCACTGTGTGGGGTTGCCCACGATGGCTCTTCTGAGGTCTTACCATGAGGAGACATTCTAGCATAGGAAAAGACATAAGGACTCAACTAGTCCAAATTAAATATTCTTCATTCCCAAACTGCCTTACGCTATTGTAAAAACAACCCCAAATTTGGAGTTGTTTTTCTCTTCTCCAAATGGAGTGCAAATTAACACTTCACTGTAGCAGAATTGGAAGCTTTTGAGCTCAGATTGAGGTTCCCCAAGGAGTGTCAAAATTCAGTCTGATTTTTCAGGACTTACAAAACTCGCTTCCTACTGGTGATTGTTAACATAAAGACCCCAATTTGTGGGTTGTCTCTGCACATTGAAGATCCCGCTTTCCTTTCTACCCTTAGCCTAATAATTGCAATTATTCTCAATCTATATTTGAAACATACATATGAATATAAAATAATACGGTAAGTAATAAAGCAATTCTTTGTAAAAAAACAAAATTAAGAATCCTTTACGTGTGTGGTTAACATGCTAATAATTTAGGGCCAATTAGAACTTAATAGAACATAAATAATTATTAGGACCAATAGATAGCATTTATTGGGCACCACTGGTGCCCCTGGCATTATGCTAGCTGCTTTCCGTATCACTTAATCTATCTTTAATCCTAAACTCTAGGGAATTTTCCTCATCCCCATTTTGTAGCAGAAACAGGGGCTTAGAGAGGTTGTGTGACTTGTCCAAGATCATTGTGCTGATAAATAATAGAATAGGGTGGTGATGCTGAAATTCATACTCCTTCTGTAAGTTCTTAGAATGAAAATCTTGTACTTTTAGAAAACAACAGGGCCTTGAAGAGGCATCAGAGGGAAGTTATTTTAATGAAGAGGTCAAGCAATGAGAAGCTTCTTATAATAGACATAAAATGAAGACAATACCACGATGGCAGCAGTACAGAAAGGGATCCAAAGGTAAGTAGGAGAAACAGAGGACAGCAGTGTGCTGGAAGAGGTGGTCCAGGAGAGTTTGAAGGGGAGTTCAAAGAAAGGTCTGTGCAGTAGTGGAATTGAGGGGCCACCAGAGTGTTATTTAAGGAGGTCAATGAGGGAGAGCTGGGAGAAGCTACATAAAGCTCAAATTGGTGGTTACGAGGGAATTTATTGATGGAAGTAAAATCTTAACTTGCATGCTTAATGTCAATCTAGTTTACAGTTTGAGGTAATGTAAACTAAGGGTGACAAATGCAGAACAGATGGCAAGAAACAAGTTTTACAGAGAGCAAAGCACAAATGGCTGAGGAACGGACATCCTGCAGGGCTAACACTCAAATTCACTTCCCGGGGACTTCGCAGCCCACGTCGGTGATTTACGTGTGACAGTCTTGGGCAGGAAGCACCGGCTAACCAAGCTTCCTCTGGTTTCCAGCAAGGAGAGGATTGCTTCAGTCTGTTAACTCGTTTGGCGTGATTTGCTGATTGCATTTTAGGGGAAGCACAATAGCCCACTGATAGGAATATCATGGCAATGGCTTTTGAAAAACAGATGTACTGTGATAATCTAATGGCAAATCCCTTTCCTCAATTTTCTCTCCAAATGTTTGTTTCTGCTTTGGAAAACCGTTTGGAAATATTTGGGCAAGAACCATACCGCGTGTGCAGTGTTCTGTGCCCACTGTTTGGCTGAAAGAGGAATTGGAGGGGAATCAGATTCCGAGAGAGAGTATGCTCCTCCTGCCACCACCAGTCACATCAAAATTTTAAGGTAATTGTTAAGACTGCTGAAGCATCGGGGCTTCAACCGGCAGGAACTGCCATTTTTTCCCTGTTCTTTCTACCTTAGAATTCTATATGTGTTGGGGGGGGGGGGATCCTTATTAAGATAGTTTGTGTTGGAGGTATTTATATACTCTTCCTTTTGTGGATTCCAAACTTCTTCCAGCTGCTCCAATTTTCATCATTCTTTCAATCTATCAGAGTAGAGATGCTGGTCTAATTGTTCACTCATCCCTCCTTGTAAAGGTGCTTGCCTCCTCATCCCTAGATTCCTTCATGCCTTTCCACTCCCAGGGCTGCCCTCTTAGCTCAGGCCTCTGTTATCTCACAATGGCTTTACCTGCTTCTTCAAGCCACTCTCCTTTCCTTTATTCTTGGGGTCTGCAAACTATGAACTGCTTGTTTTTATAAATAAAGTTGTATTGGAACAAAGCCATACCATTTACTTCTGCATTGTCTGTGGTCGCTTTCATGTTACAATTGCAGAAGAGAGTTGCTGCAACAGACTCTATGGCTGGCACAACCTAAGATGTTTACATATTAAATATCAAAATATTCCCCAAACAGAAAAACTGGCTGACCTGTGTCTAATCTAAGATGCTAAATATCCATGCAAAATTCTGACTGTAAGGGGCTGGCAGAGGTAAGGGGAGGAGAGGAAGGAAGTGATGTTGGTTGAGCGCTATAGGTAAACTCTGGGCTGGGCACTTCAGGAAAGTAATGAACTATAGAAATGATCCCTAAAATATAGTCTGTCTTCAGGAAAGTAAGACATGTAAATTGCTTCATTTTTTTCTTGAAACCTAATATGAATTCTACTGTGAAATGCACACTCCTGCATGTCAGAGCTTAGTCTCGGTCACTTCAGTCTTCCCCTCACTTCCTTCCCTGGGATTTAATCCACGCTATGGGTCTGGGAAAGTTGGGTGTGGTGGGAAACATCTGGTCCTTACCACCAGGTCATCAGTCTCTCACTCATCCAAGTCTTGCGCCATCATTTTCTTGTTCCCATTCTGAAGACCCCTTTGAATATGCCTTTCTTCGTGTCTTCTCTGCCACTCTAGGTTTACAAAAAACATGATGCATCTCCCACATGGTGCTGGGAGGTTGGGAGTGGGTGGGCTCCTCTGGTTCCACATCGCCTTCGGATGGGATGTTTCTACTCCTCCTGGGCCACACTGAGCCAAAGGGACCTGTTGAGGCTGTTTAGGGCCATCTTGGCTCCAGACTCATGTCTTGACCATTTCTTCACAGGGATCTTGCTGCTTCCTGGAAATGAGGCACAGACCTCCTGTGCTGTCAGATCCAAGGGATTCTGCCTGTTCTTCCCAGAGCTCAGTCTGTGGTGGGCTCTGGTAGAGGGCTCCATTTTCTCTGCACCCCAACATCTGTACAGTCTGTGTTCCCCTCTACCATTCCTCTGTGGTTCAGCCTGGAGATTTTTATCTAATCAGGGCATCTAATTAGGGGCTGGGACCTTGAGGGAAAAAAAAGAAAAGTTTTCCCTGACATCATACATTCTCTCAAATTGATGCTTGATACATATGACTTCTTTCTTTTCCTTGCTGAAGTTCAAGCTTCTGAAATTCAAAATCTAAGAATTGACTATTATTTTCTCTGGTTCATCTGGCTCATGCCTTCCTTAAGTCATGGACACCTAGCTGAGAAGAGTATACAGTAGTGGAGGGAAAAGGCTTAGGGTAATTCCTCATAACAGTACCCTCCTCCTTTCCACAGTATCTCATTTGAGACATACAATATGAATGACAGATAAAGACTTCTGCTCTATTACATCAATGAAGAAATAGGTCCAGATGAGTTAAGAGGAGTTGGAAAATGTATTCAAGCCTGGCTCCCCAAAATAAGTTTTTTTCCCTATACACTGCACTGCAGCATGAATTTTGCAGTAGACTTTGAGTCTACAATCTGTATCCTACTCTGCCCAGTTTACAGTCAGCTCTGTTGGTTACTCATCTTCCTCCTCCCTTTTCTATACCATTTTATAGCTTATTGGACTCTTTATGTATTATGAAATCATAATTAAGTTCAAAATGCCCACTAAACAACTCTACTCTTTCATTTATTCATTTAATCATGGAACAAATATTCAATGACCCACCAATTTTCAAAGCAATTTGTCAAGCACTATGATTCTATTATAGGACAGGGATCCTAACCAGAGGGTATAAAATATGGAAGTGAAGAAGACTGTAAATGGTTTTCTATTATACAAGATGATTGTTAATAGAATTACATCAAGTTGCAAAACATTTTTTATGGTCTCACAGAAAAAAACATTCAATTTGCCTGAGGGGATTAGATCAGGGAAGGCTTTGCAGAAGAGGCATCATCTGAGTTAGGTCTTAAAGGATATATAGAACTTTGAATGGGTGAAGTAGGTATGGAAGAACACTTCATACTGAAGGTACTGCCAGAGAAGAACAAGAAGAACAAATAGATTGGCATGTCAGAATCATGGAGTGAATGGAAGTGTCAGGGCACGGGTCTCTAAATATAAATTGAGACCTGAATGAAGAACGTTTTTTTTGCTTGCTAATGTGTCTGAATATTATTTCCAATGTAAAAGGAAACCACTGATGACTTCTGAAGAGGTGGGTATCGTTGTCCAACCTGAAGTTAACTTATTTGATAATCTGGGGATGTGATTTGTAAGCAGAGAGAAGGAAGTTTAAATATTTTGTTAAAATTCACCACTGTAAGTATTTGTATCTTGGAATCAGTTGCCCACATTATACATCTTCTTAATTGAGATAGGCAAAAGAAAGTTGACTTGTGGGCATGAAACTGTGATAGGATAGATATTGTGACTTTTGTGTTGTTTAGATGTCACCTGTGCTTGCTCATTATTTCAGAGGTGTTAGTTCTTCAGTGCCTTTCTAGCGTTTTATTATTTTGTCATTGGATAATAATGGATGTGTCAGAGTAAATATGTCTCAACTGCCTGAGATATGCTTACCAGCTGTAGACTACGATGACATAATATTTGAGAGGATATACACCTTTCCTGTGAAGCCTAAACTTGTTAGTAAGATCTGGCCTTCGACTACATTTTTTTTTCAGAGAAAGGATGGAACACATCCTTTTCACTCTTAATTTGCTTTTCCAAGCAAACCTTTCCAAAGCCTTCTGTCAGTAAGTACACAGCTCAGGAAAAATTGGTTGCACCAGACCATAGTTAGTAAATGGTCAATTTCTCTTCATTGTGGAAGCAACAGAAGAAAAGGGAAAAGGTTAAATGCAAGAATGATCAATTTCCACCTCCAACCTCATCATTAGGATTTAGAAAGAATGTATTTCCATGCTCTGAACCGTTTGAGACGTTTGAATGTATATGTTGCCTCGTTTGATTGACATTGGATGTATGGAGAAACATTTGCCATGCGCCACGTGCTGGTTGTTGGATTGGAAGGTGAGACAGGGAGGGAGAATAAGACTCAATCCAAGTGATATAGAAGTGAATTTTATTTTTTTATTTTCTATTTTCATTTCAAACTTAAAAAATGTATTTTGTTATCTTTTTAAACTGTCATTATTATTTCATTTTCTTATTAATTTTTTTTGGTTATTTTATTGTCTTTGTTTTCGAAGTTTTGGATCACAAGGTTACAACTGTGGCAGGGGAGAATCATTGGTGCAGGGTGTCAGTGATGGGGAATGCATGGAAGGAGTTTCACCTGGGGCATACTTATAAGTTCAAGTGTTCATGGGGCATAGTCACGGTGGGTGGAGATCCACGCAATAACCAAAAGAATATCAATTTCCCATCCTGGAGAGTTCTGCCACGTTCTCTAATGGGACAAGAATCTCCTAAGCACAGGGGCAGTGACTAGTGAAGGAGGATGGACCATTTTTGGGCTCTTGATATTGATGATTACTTAGAAACCTTTTCTTCTGAAGTTGAAACTTGGCCTAGTATTATAGGCTGCCTAAGAATTACCTCATGAGAATTTCCTGGTTGCTCAAACGTGGCCTCCTCCTAAGCTGAACTTAGCGTACAAATGCATTACTTTCCTGCCTGTTTTTAATGTGAGAAAGTGTATGAGAGATATGGTATGGGGCATATGGGAATCCCCTACATTTTTTATGTAACATTTATGTAATCTAAGTACCTTTACAATTTTTTTAAAAGTATATTTAAAAAAAAATAATCTTAGAATCACACTTGGACTGTATAATGCACATATCAGTGAATCAACATTTCTTCACATCAATTCTGAAAAAGTGCTGTGGAGACACAAAAATATATCAAACATGGCATATATTATTGAATGAAAAAGCAAGACATGTTTATCAAAGTGCATGAGTCATACAAGTAGAAACTGAGGGTAGACATAATATAATATTTGAGATTAGAAGGAATTTCCTAAGGAATTGATCAGAGAACCTCCCAGGTGGGAGGTGGTAGGGACTTGAACGTGTCCTGACAGTATCTACCGTTTCTCTCCCAAGGCTCATCAGCCATAAACAATTTCAATCCATTTAAACTCATGTGTGAAGAGTGGTCTGAGATGGTTAGACAAAGTAAGACATTTTAAATTAGTATTGAGTTATACTCTGATTAGTTATTAAGTAAAGACTATTTCCTGCAAGTTCTTTTAGAGATGAGAAAATTAGTTATGGGTGAGCATAGTCCATTAATTATTTCATGTACCTGAAAACCTCCAGGGAATGCCATGCCTTCTCAACGTGGGCCCATAGCATTCAGTTTTGCATTTGATTCCCTGCATTTGCTGAAGATGAGTAAAAGTGGATGACTCCCTGTTGACTGTATCTGAAGCAGCTACTGTGCATTGTTTATTTCCCTGGAGAACAAGACTTCTGTAACATCCTGCTTTTAGTCAGATTATGCCTCTTTCTCCCCCAAGATTTTCACATGCAAGTAGATTAGATAAACTGTAGGAGTTTGTAGTGATAGACATCTGGGAATAGCTAAATTTCCCTATATTGCTTTAAAAGTTATTTTTAATTATGGGATGTTTTAAATGCACAGAAAACCATAGAACATAATATAATAGAGATCATGCACCCTTTTAATACATGTTAACATTTTGCTATGCCTTTACTTCAAATCTCTCTCTTTCCCTCTCCTCTTAAATAAATAGAATTATCAATGTAGCTGATGCCTCCCCTACTGCACCACTACCCCTTCTCCCTCTCCAGAAGTAGTTGCTGTTCTGAAGTTGGTTTTTATCATTTCCATAAATGCGTAATTTTAACTCTTTATGTAGATACCACGAAAAAAAATATCTTATTTTTGTGTTTCATGATTTTACCTAAATGATATCAGAGTGTATGTATCACTTTGCACCTTGATACATGTAAAAATATCACACTTTGTTGTATAGTATTTCATTGTTTGAATCAGTCATGGCTTATTTGGGTTTTCCCTCTTGATTGCGTCTTTGTGGGCAAGGGAAGAAAACACCTGAGAGTGGAATCTTTGGGTAGTGATTCCAGGTAGGCTCACCTGCTGAAAGACAAATCTGTGATGGATCAAAGATAGAAGTTCATTTTTTGCTCCAATAGCAATCAGAGCAGGTGTTCATGTTGGTGGGTGGTTCTCTTTTGAGAAGTGACTCAGGGACTCCACCTCATTCCAACTGTGGCTTCATCTTCCTCTAGGCTCTTCATGATCTGCAGTCATCTGGGGGGAGTGGAGAGAGCACAGATGGTGGCAGATTCACCCTCTTAAAAGCTCTAAGTTGGAACTGACACAAACCACCTCTCTTCCCAAAGGGATGACTGACTTGTTATTTATGACACTCTGTGAGCAGTTCTCCTTAATAGGAGCCAGTCATGGTAGGGATAGTCTTTAGCCCCTCACACCTGGAAGAATTCTAAGTTTAGCTTCAACTCACTGGCCTGGTTTATTATGGATGATAAAATTGCCCTAGATTTCCTCCTCTTTGGCCAAGGTAGCGTCTGCACAATCACACATACATTGTACTATACCTGGCTTAACATCTTAGACCAAATGAAGAGGTCGTACCAAAACTTAGGAAAAATCATCCGGCTCACCAAGGTAGACTCTGATGGTTCATGGGGTGTGTTAAATTGGTTGCATCTGGGACCCAAGGGTGGGAGGCAGAGTTGAAGACAACACTTCACATTGGCTGCCGCCTACTACTTGGAGTACTGTGGATAGTAGTGGTTGGAGGAGACAGTCCAAGTGCAGACTGTGGCCATTCTGTGGGACCCACAGATAAGCCCTGTGCTGGGGACTGTGTTAGCCTTGCTCCTAGCACGGGATGAAGAAGGTGGACCACTTCCCTTCTCAGGAGTGCCTGGAGGTAAAACACATCTCACACCCTCTACCAAAGTGTTCTTCCTGCTGGCACAGTCCTGCCCCTATTGTCCTGAGCATACATAAATGTCATTCATTGGTGACAAGTGGACATCTCCCCCTGCTCCTGGTGAGGAAGGAGTGGGGTCCTGCCACTATGGCACAAGTGGGAGAGGACACAGATCAGTACAGGCCTTGGTGGTGGGATCCATGGGGACCCCTCGCCCCCTAGTAGAGCCGGCCTCGCTCTGTCTCTTCTCTATGTGAGTAAACATCCTTCCATCAGAGCCTTGTGAGTTATGCTGTTGCCGGTGATCCCTACACCTGTATCGGAGTGGGTTGCCATCTTCTGGGTGCCATCTTTCCTGACTGATAGTTTGGCCCAGTGAGCTGGGTACCAACAGTTTGGCACAGCAAGTAGGATACTGATAGTTCAACAGTCTGACAGTAGCTATCATTAAATGCTATTTGAGACAGATTGAACAGATTTGGTTCCAGTCTCTTTTAGTAATACTTATCAGGGTAACTGACTTCGTGGTGTTCTCATGTGATAATTTTCCAGAAGCTATGACCATGTAGAAAGGAGGCCTAGATATTGTTGAAAGGCAAGTCTTTCTCTGTGGTATCTCACATTTCTGCACTTACCGCAAGCAGAAGTACTGACTGCCTTCTTCTGGGCTATGTTGACTACAGTTTCCTGATGATCACAACCATTCATCTGGAGTCAAGGCAGCCATGCTTACTGCCTATTATACAAGAACTGGATTCCTTATTCCCTCAGGTTTCCTCTCCTGTAACTCAATCCTCTGACTGTGCAGAGGGGACCTTGCTCTCTTCTAATCTCCTCTTGGGAAATGGGGTTTGGGAAATAGTGCGAGGGAATGCTACTCCTCTGATTATCACTATTGTGAATAATAAAGACCTTTGTCTGACCCAGGAGTCTCATATATTCTGTTAGTCTTCATGACACTGTGGCAGACTAACTTGCTACCTTGTAGTTAGAGTAAAATATCAACCCCTTCAAAGTCCTTGCCAATGGGAAAGTAAAGATAACACTACTTGGATGATCTTGGGCAAGGCACCTAATAACTGTGGATATATTTTATATGTATTATGAATTAAAAAGACTTGAGTTAGACTGGATTCTTATTAAGGCTTTTGAATCTGAAGAAATATGGTTGTATGATTCTCTGGGGCAGTTCCTTAGGAGCTGGCTTAGCACACCCTGCTGGAATGGGGATTCAAAGGATACTTGGCATATCACATTTGGCTCTGTGATCTTGATGCCTTATGTCTATTTCTAAGGCAGTAAGTACATGGTAAATGTGTCACAGGAAGTTTGAGAAATCATCGTTTCAGTTGAAGACATAGAGCGTGTTTTAAGTACAAGTTCTAATTTAGGTAGTGATTTGAGGAGAATCCATATTTGGCGTGGCTTCCATTTCTGGAGATAGCAAATCAAGGCAGTTCTGCCCATCTTGGCTTATCTGAAGAGAGCCAAGGCAGTGTGGCTCTGCACCTGATTACTTACCAAAGAAGTAACTAAGCAAAGGGCACTGACTAAGCAAAGGGCACTGACTCGAGAGACTTAGCTTTAAGACCCTGTATTTGTTTTGCGTATCAAACAAGTTGTGTTTTTTGTTGCTAAGATTTTCTACTGGGAAACTTGGTTGATAATGGTACTTAACCATCGGGACCTCTGTAAGGCTTGACTGAAGGGTAGAAGTTGGTGAGATTCTAGAGTGGGAAAATGGTTGGGAGAGATGCATGGCCATGTCTGAGGCATTGCTCTTTGTACCTCCTGCTATTCTTTAACTCAAATGTTATTCCTCCTGAACATGGCAGGAGGCGATGGGTCAAATGTTGGGAGGGCTTGATTGATAGGGAAGAGGTCCAGCTGGAGGGAGGGCAGGGTGGACAACCATGCAATGCATTGCAGGCAGAGAAAACCCCAGTGCTGAGGGAGCTTGCTCTCAGAGCTCACTTCTCTAATCTTTCTACTCAAACCATATACCTTAGGGCTTGTGAATCAACACAGTGCACTTATTTACTGCTCCTTTTCTGCAACACTGAGCAGCACTCTGTGTACAGATATCTTTTCTATCTCTAAGGCCAGTGCACACAGGGAAAGTTTTACAGAGACATGTCCTGCCGTCTTTCATGTCAGAGCCTTGCATGAATATTTTCTAACATCGTAAGATACTACACAACCCTTATAAACCCTGTGATGTTTTTAAATATTCTCGATGTGTTGCTGCTACCTTTTCACACAGCTTTTTATTATCTTTCTATAAGGGTGCTTTCCTCTTTATTTTCCAGGCTTGCAATTCTTTAACTTGAATAAAAGTAAGTCCAGCAAGTTCAAGGGAAGTTGCTCTTTTCTCATTAAGACCTTGAACCACAAGGGTGTCTGATTAAATTAAGCATATGGTCCAAAGCACAAGCGGCGCTCTGTTTAATCTTCAATTTCCTTATTCATACAGGAGTGAGAGAAACACTCTTCTCCCTTCTTGACATAGTGGGTTCCCTCCTCAGCAAGGGGAAACTTCCACTTACCAGCTCTGAAAAGACATGTGTCCTACAAATGGTCATCAGAGTAGATCAGTGTTGTATGTATTTGAGGACATTTGCTAGCTATAAAATAAGATAAGAGGGGAGGAGGAATATATTGTGAGTAGAAGATCATGTTTCATAGTTTCTCAATCACGTTTTCTCAGAAATATAGCATATCCAAATGTCCAATTCAGGCCTGCTTTTTCCTTTTCTCTCCTGACTGTATTTTTCCTTACCTATTTTATCTCTTCATATTAGTTCTGCACTTCACCTTGTCCTCCCCTCTTACCCCTTTCCTTCTGAATTTATTAATCAAGCAATCCATCATGACCATGTAGGCAGGGCCATCACCACAAATCCTGCAGCTCCTCCGCCTGGCTGTGCAGTAAACCTCTTTTGAGAAGCTTCAGAATGGTGGCTGGTTGCAGAAAGTAGTTTATGCCTCTCTGGAGTTCCCTGAGAATTCTGGTATTCCACTTATTACCTGTCTTTGAAATGAAAATATCAAGATAGTTTATCTTTGAAATGCTCCTCTCCAGACTATGAGGTTGAAAACTTAATAGTATCATGAATTCAGTTTAAAACAACAATCTATTTATTCAAGGTACTCTCTTCTCTCCCTGATGCTATACATTTTAGCATTTTTTTTTTGTTGTTGTTGTTATATTACTTTAGTGAGGACAAAGTGAAACTGTAAGGGGTGAGAGAAAGCGGGTGGAAAGAAATTACATTTTTAATGGGGTTATAATCTAAAAGTCTTCTTGAAGATGGAAGCATCTCAGAAATGTGATTTACTCTTTTGTTTCTTTGTCTTTCTCAGATACATACCACCTTAGCGATGGATTCATCTGTTACTTTGATGGCTCCACTTTTTACCCTCAACACTGAGACTTAAAAGATAGAGAGGTTGAAGGCCCTCCCGTATGCCTCTCCTCTCAGATGAATGGTCAGTATTGCAAGTAACAGTTGAGTCTGTTCCTTATAGCTGTCACTGTATTTCCACCAGGGGTTCTTATCTAGGGGACAGTTTTGCTCCCCACCTGCTCCCCCAGGGATATTTGGCAATGTCTGGAGATATATCTGATTGTCCCAACTGTGCATGTTTGGGGAGTGCAGCTGGCATCTAGTGAGTAGAGGCTGGGGGCGGGGGGGCGGGGGGCTGAGGGTCTTACAATGCACAGAACTGACCCTCAAGACTATTCCCCAAAGGTCAGTAGTGCCAAGGCTGAGAACCCCTGATACACACTCCCCCAACTTATTAGCAAGTGGTGAAGGCAGGAGAAGTGGGAAGGGAGAGAGGAAGAAAATTAAAATGAATTGGGAAACTGCTGCAGGCCAGATATGTAAGTTCTTATGTTATAAAAGCACCAGTAAATAAGTGTAATTATTTCTACTTATTATTTTTTTCTGCCAAAGGAGGACTGTAAGATCCCTAGAAGTTAAGTGATGTGCTTTAAGGCACTCACCTATGTCAGTGTGATTGCTAAGCCCATGCTTTTATTATTTTACCCCAATGGCAGCAGGAAGAAAATTATTTCATTGCGCTATCGGTGTGATTGAGAGAATGGAGGGTGGATTGGGATGTCTTATCAGTAGATATAAACATATAGATGCTCATATTTATAGCAAATATCCAATCAGCTATGCATTTCTAAGATGGTTTTAACTTTAACTATTTAGAAAACATGTATGTATTCTGATGCTTTGTTTTGAAAGCTACATTCTTCCTTTTCTTTCTTGAAAAAAAACAACACAAAAACATGGCTAAAGTTGGGCCCTGAATCTCAACAGAGATGCAACTCCTACTCTCCAGTTCATTGGACTCACCCAGGACAATTAACAAGGAGATGATAATGGACAACTCCCATCCCAAGGAACAGAGAGTATCTGCAACTGCAAGCAAGATGGCTCCATCCATCTGCACCATGGGATCTAAGCTCTCTCTCAACTGGAGGCAGAGTGAGCATCACCATCCCAGAATCCTCAGGACTGGGGAATGAACGATGGACTAGAGAACGATGGACGAGAGAAGACTTACTATTATTGTACTATAGACTTATTGTTATCTTAGCAATGGAAAAACTTTTATCATTGATCTGGAGGCTGTGGCCATGGAGGTTCTGAGGGGAGGGAAAGAGAAAAATAGGCGTAATTTAGGGGCTTTTTCAGGTCTTGAGAATTGTCCTGAATAACACTGCAATGACAGATATAGGCCATTATATATGTTGTCATAACTTACAAAAATGTGCAGGAGAGTCTTTTGGCAATGCTCCAGTATGTGTTCATCGATTGTAACAAATGTATCACATTAATGAAGGATGTATTTAATGTTGGAAAATGTGGGAAGGGTAGGGATGATGGAGTATATGGGAATCCCCTATATTTTTTATGTAACATTTATGTAATCTAAGTAAAAAATGTAACAAATATATTAAAAAACAAACAAACAAAACATAGTTAAGAAACTTTACCAACCCCATGGAATGCGGGCTGTGGCATGGGCTGTATTACATATATGAACTAGAGAGAAGAGTATGCTTTGTGATAGGAATTAAGAAAACATGGGCTATGGATCCTCTGGATTGAAGACTTTAGCCTGAAAAGAATAATTTCCTAAACTGAAAATTTATTGGACATAGCAAATCTTATCAGAAGAACTGAGTCATTTTTTTCTCTGGCTATCTTAAATAACAAAATCGATTCTTATCCTTTGGAATGATGTAGCACGAAGATTAACATAAAAAATTAGTTTTTTCTGTTTCTAGTATCAATTTTTGATCAACTAGAAAAGAGTGGGATGAAGAATTTCCCATCAAAATCTAGCCTTTTGGGGGCACTCGTAAGCATAAATGACAAGGCACAGTGAAAAAGGATATGCTTTCCCCTTGACTTCTGACCTTCTGAATCAGAATCCTTGGTGTTGGGACATTTGTACTTTACCTATGTAAAGTTCCATTTTTAATAAACATAGTCCTTTGGATTCAATATTACTCAGTAATTTCTGGTTGTTGATGATAGTTACCTTGGTGATTGCCCAACCTACCTGCTCTTGTAACATTCTGGAACCAAATCCAAATCCACCATTTTCTACTTTTTTAAAACTTTTAAAAGGGTTGTTTTTCCAAAAATTATATGTAAATCTTTCAGACACGGCTGTAAATAACTCTTAAGAAACTGAAATTTCGAGCACTATGAAAATCTACAAATTTTTCTTAATCGGGTTTCAAAACTGGATATTCAACCTCTCAGTTTTTAAATCTTGAAAAACAGAAATAATGGTAAAATACTCACCTCTTATGGGCTTTCAGATAAAATGAGATACAAAACAAAAGTACTAAGTAAATTAAAAAATATAACATAACATATTATGGTTATACATGATTATATTTATTATTTTGACCACTTGGATCTTTTGACTTGACTGTCAATTTCAGAGGATCATTATAAATAAAAATCCCTATCTGTGTCAGGCATCCTTTTACAACAGAGATCATAGATTCAGGACCATGTAAGAACATTGCTCAATTCTTCAATGTTTATTCATTTCTGATTTTCCTCAGATGTCAATACTTCAAAATCAAGAGAGATGAAATACAATTGTATAATTCTGGTATATACATTGATCTTCTCCACCTACCCTGGGCAGCAATCAGCTTAGCTGAATAACCTTGCCCAGGTCCTGTAGCCGTGCGAATTTATAACTCCTCTATAAGAGTGGTTCTCAAAATGTGGTCCAAGACCACCAGAATTAGCATCACCTGAGAATTTGTTAGAAATGCAAAATTCTAGGGCCCCACCCTAGACACACTAAATCAGAAACTTGGGAGATATGGCCTACAAACTGATTTATCAAGTCTTCTTGGTGATTCTGATGCATACTACAGTTTGGAAATTACTGTTTTACAACATCGCCATCAAATGGTCCATTGGCTCCTTTCTGAACTAGTCGAAAGTCAGGAAACTTGTTCTTCCATCTAATTGTTAGAGAGTTCTTCCGTTTATTGCACCAAAATGTATTTTTCTGTAGCTTTCACCATCGTTGGCTTTTATTTCCTTTGCTCTTTTTTGAACTGGAGATAAATAAGGAAAACAATGCCCCCGTGGTCCTTAGCATTTTCAACAAAGAGCAGCAATTTGTGGAGAGAAGGACTCTTGACCCCAAGCTGATGTCTTGTCACTCTTGGAATCACCCTGGTCTGTTTCTTATCTGTTGAGCACATCCTGATAAACATCAGTTCATTCCTTTTCAAAACTAACAAATTGTAAGCAACTAGGGAATGAATGCAAATCTCTGCTTATATTTTGACATTTTTGCAACATTGATTAGATAATTTCTGATCTGCTTTATTATTTTGTACAACAGTGTGAAGATTTCTGGAGATTATTTCCTTTCCTGTTCCCTTTTGGAGGGAAAATTCATAGCATAAGACTAACTGTTGTAATATGAAACCAATATTCTTGAGAGATTTGTAAATTAAATTTTCTTTCCAACTTTTGTTTAATATATTCAGTGTCACCTTGTAAGGCAACTGAGATAATTTTGTGTACCCTATCAATTTGTTTCTTGTTTGACATCTGTGTTTGTTTATATAGCTTTCAGAAGTGGAGAATTCTGTCGCCAATTAATGTTGATGGTTTTGAGTTAGAGAGAAGAGACTATGCTTATAAATGAAAGTTTTTGTTTTAAGTTGTATTTTAATATAGCTGAGTGTTTTCCAAATAAATACTCACTGACTTTATTGAATACTCCAATTGGGTAACGGAATCTCATGCTTTCAGAAAGTAAGGGATCAATTATCATTTTTATTTATAGGAAATTCCTCTGCCATTGGACAGTGGGTCAATTGAAAATACATTAAAGGGATGCATTCAAGTAATTGACCTGGTGTGTGTTTCCTTGTGAAGGTGAAATCTTGGGCTAAGTTCACTGCTTTAACTTTAGCAAAGAGAGTATTAATGGTATTGTCAATCAAAATGGGAGTTCCCAATTTCTTATCTTCCAGGCAGGCTGAAAATTCTCTTAGGGACTTTATTAAAAATATAGATTAAGGATATTTATGGTGGGGACTGGGCAGTTTGTAGTTCACAAACCTCCCCAGGTGATTTTCATGTGTAGCCAAGTTTGGGAACCACTTTGCTTCTATAAAGATGAAGAGGAGGAAATGTCTCAGCCCA
The DNA here is from genome assembly GCF_030445035.2 of Dasypus novemcinctus. Classification (NCBI taxonomy): domain Eukaryota; kingdom Metazoa; phylum Chordata; class Mammalia; order Cingulata; family Dasypodidae; genus Dasypus; species Dasypus novemcinctus. The sequence goes on along the minus strand of NC_080687.1, from coordinate 86,733,986 downwards.
TAGAACCAGGAAATGTTAAGCTTCTCCAAAGCCAATGTTAGGTTTTGATCTTGTGGCCATTGTATAGTGTGGAACTGAGTGTTTCCCGTTTTGATTTGATTATTGGGAAGCTGAAGGGCAATTTTGACACACCATTAGGTTTTATGTAGGGTTTTCTAGGATATACTTCTATATCCTAATTCTTTTTTTTTTTTTTTTTTGTACTCTGGCTTTATTTTGGCATATCTTCTCATATTTTTATTTCACTCTGATGGCAACGTTTTCATTTAATTTTTATTTTATAGTTCTTAAATTAAAAGAAAATTGAGGCCATCATAAATCTCTTTTGGTAAAAGGCATGTCATAAATAAATAGGATAACTATAGCAACAAAAGACTGTCACATGAGTCATTTATGGGACTATTTTAGTAACTGTTGCTTAGTAATCCCATATTAACTGCTGCTGAACATTGTACTCTATTTTCCATATGCAGTGCTTCTATGAGAGTAAACCAAGTTATGAAGGAGAACCATGGTCACATAGTAGATGGAATTCCATATTTTTATCCACCTTTGGATGTTTTGCAATGCACATCACAGTGAAGGCCCTGAAAAAACCTGCAATAAATACCTTTTAAAAATCTTTAACTTAGTACTTCCCAAATTTATTAACCAGCAAACATTCCTTCATTTTCCAAGTAAAATGATTCTGAACAGCATTTTATTTGGAAAATGCTGTGTTGTTGTTTATAGTTGCAAGTATTGAATGGCAATATAGATGAAATTAGGAAAGCTATTGCATTGGGCGAGCAGACATCATCAAGCATAGCTGGTAAAAATAAACTGAGTTAAATGAATAGTGTTTCAGAAAAGTGTGCTGGTCAATAAGTAGTAGTAGAGAAACATAAAATAAGCAGAAGGAAAAGACTCTAGCATATTTGTATCCTTGCTATGGCCAAAGGGTCAAAAGCACACATTTGATGTACAGTTTGAACAATGATTCCATCTGAGAGCTCATGGCATTATAATAAGATGTAGTGTCAGCAAAGTCTAGAGTTTGGTAAGGTTGCTCCAATACAGAGGAAGAATGGTTGGGGCATCTGGGAAGAAACTTGAATGGGTTGATATATCAGATGGAGGACCACATCATAAGCAGAAGATTTTGTGTATGTATGAAAGGATTAAACTGGCCCTGAGGGAAGGAGATCTACCTAGGTCTTGCAGACATGTTGTATCTCCTGCTGACCTTGGTCAGAGCATGAATAAATAAAATGTTTCATGTGTCCACATTGCTTCACTTTTCTTTGTCCATATCCCAAGGGAAAGCTGGGGGAAATAGTTTTATTTTAGGAAAGTTCTGCTCTATGAAGTAAATGTTTCATAAATGTTTCACATGAAATCCTATTAATTGGTTTTCATTAAATCACTCACTCTAACTCACAATCCACTTTAGATCACTTTAAACATTGCTGTTACTTTTGAGTAGACAAAAAGGAAGCAAGGGTAGGGAGAAACCCACCTAATACAATTCAGTTTGGAAACACCTAACGTGTGAAGGAATAACCCAAGTTATCCACTGAAATAAACATTGGCTCTGAGTCCAATGCCTACATCTCTCAGGTGGCCCAAATGGAGTCAGGATGAATTCAGAAAACCCAGTATGTTCTATCCATGGGAAACTGTTCATGAGAGCAATTAAATAGTTATTTTAAGAACTTGTCATGTTAATAAGAGCAAGACCAATAAATGCAAATTCTATGGTCCAAAGACGTGAGTGGATGGAAACGGTTCTGATAATTCCTTGCAAGTCAATTTGAAGAGGGTCAAGTCCATGTAGCTGTTGTTTCTAGTTGATCACTTGAACCCATTCTGCTTTCCTGGTTGGCTGTTTTTATTAACTGGGGATCTTCTCTGTTAGTCTGTCTCTTCTAGTTGAGAAAATCTACCTCCTTTGCTGTCTCTTTATCAGTTTATCTCTGTTTAAATTAAATTTCTGATAAAAATTTTACTTCAACTGCATTCTTCTATGTTAAAAAAACAACCAAATTCATTGATAAAACAGTTTCTAAAAAAACAGTCTTGGCTACCCTACTAGCCTACCTCAATCCATTACTAATTAATATTTACCAATCTAAATAATTTTTTCAAAGTAACCACATTACATGTAGTTTCAGCTCTAAAATTTAAGTAACTGAGGAAAAAAGAAAACTGAAGAGTTTACTGATTTATGAAAGCTTTGTTCAGGGTGGGAGTCAGGGCTGTGGTGTGGGGTTGACAAGTCTTAGTATCATCTTAGCGCTTTAAGATTTTTTCTTCTCTGTTCACATTCAGAAAAGAGGCAGGCACTGTCATAGAGGTAATGTAGGGTCATGGAGAGAGCAATGGCCTGGGATTCAGATCAATCAGACTGTAATAATAATGAAGCGGTGGCAACAGAACTCATTAACCCATACTCATTGTTGTAGCTGTGTTACCGACGTGGGACTCAGCCCTAAGTCAGACCCCTGAAATGGGTCTCCTGTCCAGTGTCATTCACATGAATTGAATGAAACCAGATTTGGTAAAGCAGAGCAGGAACTTTATTCTTTGATCAAGGAATGGTGAATGGTGTACTCAAGGCAGGGGAGCAATGCTTCTTTTTTTTGAGGAGTCAGTGTTGCCTGGAAACTCGTAGAAGTCTCTTCTTTGTATTCAGCACCTCTACCGCCGGTACTGTTTGCACACAGGGTCCAGTAGCTGTCTTGGGCAGAATCTGTCTGGGTTGCTTTTATAGTTGCTGGTGGTGACTTGGGCAAGTACAGAAGCCTTTTTGTGCTCAGTGCTTATGCACTTGATTTCTGAAAGCAAGAATAGCTCAAACAAAAGATTAGGTGGAAATTTCCAAGACACTTCATTCAGTAACAACTGGATGCTTCCTTGGTCTCTCTATGGCCTCCCTGAAAACTGAGTCCCTTATGATCAGTCTGTCCCAGCCTGTAATCAGTTCCTGGCTTCTTGGGGATTCCCCAAGACCATGCTTGTGACCTACTAACTGTGACCAAAAGTAACCTACTGGATGTCTGTCCAGCTAAATCTTCACCCAATCATCAAACTAAAGACACCATCTTCTGGTCATGCATTGTATGACTTCCCACATAGAGCTTCTATGCATAGGCCAATCGCTTCAATGCTTGTGCCTGGAGATTTCCTCACTCCTCCTGGCATATTTCTACAAACAGTCAATCAGAATAGGCAAACCCAAAGCCTGTCACTTTCCCCACCTTCCTTTGTTTCCAACCTGTATGTCTCCCTTAGTTTTAGCCTGGGGAGACAGATTTGAACTTTAGTTCCTGTCTCCTTGCTGGTCAACTTTGCAATAAAAGCCTTTTCTTTATTCATTATCCTGATGTCATAGTTTTGACTTCTGTATGCATTGGGCAATGAGCCCTTTCATTGTAACAATAAAAGTAGGAATTTGCTGTTTATTGAGTCCTCAACATTTCAGGATAGGATGGCATGCTTGTTAATTTTTAGCTTGCTTGCTCTTTGTAATGATATTTTCAAATGGTATTATAATCCTTATTATATAGGAAACTGAAACCCAGACAGATTAAGTAGTCTTCATTAAGTAACCAGTCACCCAAATCCAAAATTCTATATTGACTCAGACTCTTTATTCTTACTGCTCCCACTTCTTTTCTTAACAGATGCCAGACAAGAAATAAAGTGAAATGACCATGTAACATCTTGATGATTGAATTGGCCAGAGTCAGCTAAATTGTGATGCAATTAACAGACATTTTCCAATCTCAATATTGAAAATAACAAAGGCTTATTTTTCTCTTGTCCTACCAGTCCGGTGTGGGTCAGCTAAGGCTTCCATTCTATCTCTTAATAGTCTTTATCAGAGACCCAAGAGATGGCCAATATGTCACTTTCATCCAACTCCACAGGGCAAATGAGTATCCTGACCCACAGTGCTCGGTCACGGGCTCAGGTGACAGGCTTTGTGTTGCTTCCATACCCAGCCCAAAGGCACGAGCCAGACACTTGACCCACAGTCCTGAGTTGGCACCTAGGTGATGGAGTACTTGTCATTTCCACTCCCAATCTGATGGGTAGAACCAGTTCCATGGCGCCACCCAACCACAGGGAAGGCAAAGCATAAGCCTTGAAGGAGAGGTGAGCTGGATAGGGGTGCACAGTCTAGAGACAACCACAGTGACACTGGGCTTAGTGTTCTCCTGCCTGTTCTCAGTTTCCCCTCCCATCTGCTCACAAGAAAATACTTGAGGTAGGGCTGGTACAACTTTGTTTCCCACTGTCCACTGTCCTAGCCTCTGCCCATCCCTCCTCTAGCTAGCTGTGTGCTTATTGGTGAATTCACTGACCTCTCCAGACCTAGTTTTATCGACCATAAAATAAGTAGTTGGATTAGGAGATGTTTAAGATAGTTGCCAAATGAAAATTTTTATGACTTCATAAAAAGGCAAAATAAATCCTTCTCCTTTGATTATCTTGCACTGCCCAGGCAGGTGAAATAGACTATACATGGCTGGGGAGACGTAATCCAGCAATGGAGAGATAAGCAGCTGAGGGACACTGGTACTAAGCCAGGATAGAGATCAAGGATAAACCACTGAGTGAGACTTTAGACTCCAGTCCAAGTATTCCAAAGCAGGCAAAACATCATGAGAAAATAATCAACTCTAGTGTTCTGACTTTAATTTTTAAAAATTGGTACATTATTACTTAAGGTAGGCTATTTCCACACACACACACATATATATTATATTTTGAGGGATGACTTTTCATGGCTAACTGTAAAGTTCAAGGTGAGAGTTGGTTTTTGAGATTTTGGGAAGTAAACCTGGGGCTTATGTTTTATGGTTTGCACAGCATTATCATGAATGAAATGTATCATATAATGAAAAGACGTTACAAATGTCTTTTACCTACTGCCAGGGTAACCAACACGAAAAATTTTGAAAGCTGAATAGCCTCCCATGAGTTGAATTAGAAAAACTATAGTGATAAGTGACAGCAATTGTCTTAATAAGGCATGTTTACCGGTTCAGACCATTCTCACCATTTTAACCTGTATTTTTTAACAGTGTACAATCTTCTCAAATTCTTTTTGATTACTAAAATTAACACTTCAGTTCATACACTGGATATGTGGATCAGCGAAGCTGAGAAAGGTCGGAACAGGTAGATGGGCCTAACGCGCCTTTAGACCAAGGCCAAGGCCAATGTACGGAAAGAGAATTAGAGTGGAAAATGTCCCTGAAGCCCTGCAAAACGCTGAAGACACAGCAAAGCAAATCCTCTACTGGAAAGTGTTTGTCTGCTTGGATCTCTGAGCTGGTTTTCCCAACCTCCCCACATTGTAATTTTATTAATCAGTCACAACATACAGAGAGCCTGAAAGTGAAGCAGCCATAAAGAAATCAGAGGTGAGAAGTAGAGAGAGATTCCTGATGAGATCCAGATATGCGCTAAGACTTGGAGCTGTTTTGTACTTCTGGAGTTATCTGATATATCAAGCCAATATTTTTGCTTTTTTTTTTTCTGCAGGGTAGTGTTAGCTCGCTTTCTGCCACTTGCCCTGCAAAGATTATTGAGTTGGACCTGGCATACAGTTATGGGGACAAAGTTGGGTAGGCATCCCGGGGGGAAGCAGTTTGAGCAAAGGTATCTTGGTATGAAAGCTCAGTGTTTTTTCAAATTAGAAGGCACATTAAACGGAAAGATCAGAATGAGACTTAGGAAGGGAGAGCTTTGAATTCCATGATTAGGGGTGGAAATTTTTTTCTAAAAGAAAAGAAAAACAATGTTAAGTTTTTGAGTAGTGCGGCGAAATGTAGAAATTATGCTTTTGAAAGAGTTTCCCAGGTAGTAGAAATTCAGAGGATTTCGGGGTGGGGTGGGGATTTAGGAATTTATTATAAAGGCAAAAAAAGAGGATAACCAATAATCAATCACTTTTGTAGTAAATAGAAAGATTGAGTGTATTTGGGGGGAGGAGCAAGAGCAGGGTGAAGTTAGAGTTAATTTTATGATTTTAAATCTTCTTCATTGTCTAGTGAAATAGTAGGCACTCAATTAAAACTTTTATTTTTATTTTTTTTTAAAGATTTATTTATTTAATTTCCCCCCCCTCCCCTGGTTGTCTGTTCTTGGTGTCTATTTGCTGCGTCTTGTTTCTTTGTCCGCTTCTGTTGTCGTCAGCGGCACGGGAAGTGTGGGCGGCGCCATTCCTGGGCAGGCTGCACTTTCTTTCGCGCTGGGCGGCTTTCCTCACGGGTGCACTCCTTGCGCGTGGGGCTCCCCCACGCGGGGGACATCCCTGCGTGGCAGGGCACTCCTTGCGTGTCAGCACTGCGCATGGCCAGCTCCACACGGGTCAAGGAGGCCCGGGGTTTGAACCACGGACCTCCCATATGGTAGACGGATGCCCTAACCACTGGGCCAAAGTCCGTTTCCCTCAATTAAAACTTTTAAAAGGCTGTATGACTAGATGGATTAGTCCTACTGACATATTATTGGAAGGTAAGAGGAAGCAAATGCTCTTTTGCTAATAGGTCAAGAGTACAGAGAATAATTAAATTTGTAACTGTGGGAGAGAGCCTAGTTCCAGACAAGCCCTGTTTTTCAAAATTCCAGTGAGTGTTTATCTATGTTCCTGAAGCCTAAACAGAGATTATGGAAGATAATTCTCATTCTGATTAGCTGAGAAGTTTATTTTGAAAGAAACTCTGACTCTCAGAGAGGTCAACCTTACATTTCTTTAGCCCACTGCAGGCACTGGCAACCCACAATGGAGAGACCATGGCAGCAAGCCATAGTTCTCAGGGCTGGATGGTTTTCACTTTAACCACCAAACAAAATTCCAAGTAGGCCTTTAGTCTTTTGTCACATGAGGACCTCTTTCTTCCCTTGGGGCTCATTACTTTCCTGATTCTTTAAGTTGTTCACAGTACAAACCCAGGGCTCCTCCCCCCCAATTCACCACCCACATGTATGCCCCACGGCATTATCGTGATATCATGATTCAGTTTGTCTTCCCCAGGAGCTACACATTTTTCAAAATTGCTTCTTTTTCTAGTCCTTTCCAACCCTTTCTACCCTCCTATCCTTGCAAGTCCAAGCAACCTTTTGATTTCTTTCGAAGGAGTGACTACCTTCCTGTGTCAGGAGGAAAACACTCATCTAAGTTCTTTCAAGTTATTTGAATGATAGAGTGCTAGATTAATAGCCAAGCTTAAATGGGAGTGTCAGTACCATTCGTGAAATTGTGTCCAAGCTTGAAGAGAAGCTCAAATTTGCCTCCATGCGGCCACTTTTAGGGTTCCCACCTGTTCAAATTGACTCTCCACCCAGAGTGAGAGTTATATACTGCCAGAAACCATCTACTGTTCTTTAAATATTGTAGGAGAACATTTCCAGATCAAAACCAAAGACACTGTGAAACTTCGAATTGGAGATTGGAAAGAGTTCTCTGTCCAACTTAATTATTTCAAAGAAAATGAAATAGAGGCCCAGGGAAGTTAAGTGTGCTATGCAAAGTCACAACATTCATTAGAATATTAAGATAGCTCTTAGGTATCATTCCCTAAAAAATTTGAATAGTTTTTTGTTTGTTAAATATTTTGCTAAAGCATGATACCTTAGCTTACATAATATTCCATTATATGAATGTGCCCAAATTAGTTTATTTTATTTTATTTTTTTTTAAAGATTTATTTATTTTTATTTATTTAATTCCCCTTCCCTCCCCCGGTTGTCTGTTTTCTGTGTCTTTTTGCTGCGTCTTGTTTCTTTGTCCGCTTCTGTTGTCGTCAGCGGCAACGGCAGGGAAGTGTGGGCGGCGCCATTCCTCGGCAGGCTGCTCCCTCCTTCACGCTGGGCGGCTCTCCTTATGGGTGCACTCCTTGCGCATGGGGCTCCCCCACACGGGGGACACCCCTGTGTGGCACGGCACTCCTTGTGCACATCAGCACTGCGCATGGGCCAGCTCCACACAGGTCAAGGAGGCCCGGGGCTTGAACCGCGGGCCTCCCATGTGGTAGACGGACGCCCTAACCACTGGGCCAAAGTCCGTTTCCCCCAAATTAGTTTAAACCCTTTTAGTGCATTTGATTGTATTCATTCTTTCACTTCTATTGGTAATATTGTGATAAATATCCTTGTACATGTCTTTATCAATCTTAGAATCGGATGGAAGAAAAAAGATTTCTGGAGCTAAGGCTATGCACATTACAATGGCTTTAATCCCAGTTTAATCCCAGTTTAATCCCAATTATCCTCCAGTAAGTTCTGACCAGTTTCCAATACTCAATAGTGGGTGAGAGCCCCTGTTTCCCTGTATCCTCACCAACACTGGATATTTTCATCAGCAAACCAATAAAATAGGGATGCAGCCTTGTCTTAATTTACATCACTCTACTGATTAGCAAGTTTGCACAATTTTTCTTAATTTTATTGACAATTGTTTTATTTTCATGAATTTTTTTGTTGATATCATTTGCCTGTTTTTCCAGTGATTTGTAGGCATTTTTAGAAAGTTGAAATAGAAGCCATAAAACATTCCTTCCAATCATTGTTATTATTTTTACTGATATCATCGTTGTTTATTTAATTGTGTTTATTGATATTACTGGGTCAGCTGCCAGGTGCTCCCTCATCCTTAGGAAGGGACTACAAAGGCAATACTGCCTGAGGTTATTAGGTAGACCATGTTAGGTTGATCAGAAGGTAAAATGTATCTCGGTTTCTTTGGGGAAAATGCACCAAAGTATATCCCAATTATGCAGTTGATTTTGAAATCTTTCATCTGCAGCCTTTAGCCAGGCTCTATTCCCTCTGAAATAAAGTAAAATGTGGTTTATGCTTCAGGCAAACGCATAATGGCATGCAAACCACTCCATCTCTTTAGTTTCCTTTCTAACTAGGCACTGGGATACTTTCTTCTCTTGGAAATTATGGGAAGTGACCTCAGAGAATACATAAATTGCAAAGTGCCTCCCTTTGTGTATGCATAGCATTTTACATTATTCCTTTTTTTTTCCCTCTAGAAAGTGTGAAATTACATATCTTAAATGGAACCTGTGTAGCAGTGTTTTATCTTTTTAAATATTTAGCAGTACACAGTGTTTACTTTTTACATTTCATTCTTGAATATTGTGTTTTATTGAAGACTATCAGGGAAGTTTCCTTTTTCATTTTTATAGCAGGCCTAACCTCTTGTGGGCCTGCCTTCCTCATTTGCCTGCTGCTGTGCTGGAGCTCCTCCTCTAGGGCAGACGTGGCTTTTATGACCGGTCACCACAGCTCACAGCATTAGTGAGGAAGGATGGGAATGCCTCAGGGGTGTTTGGTATAGTCCCTGGCCATTATGGGCGACAACTGAAAGGTGTATCAGACTATTTTGCCTAGTAAAAGTCTCACATCCACCAATGAGTTAACATATACAACTTGCTTACCAGGGTCCCTGGTACATAGTGGATGCCCCAAAGGTGCCTGTTGCCTTCCTTTTTCCTTCCTCCTTTTCCACGTGGAAAGGGAATAGGCTCTATGAGGAAACCAAGGATCATTTCCTTCCCATCTCAGCTTCATGAACTCACTGAAATCATTTAATGAACACTGACAGCAAGAAGCTTTGGGAACAGGATAGGAGGACTTTTTGAGTAAGAAAAAGAAAAGGGGGTGGTGGGGAGGGGAGGCATGACAACAGCTGAAGGAGGAGTGAGGGAGATCCTGAGATGACTTTGCTGCTTTCTAGGTCTGGCCTCGCCCTGCGCCCTGCCTGTCCCTCTATGGCTTCGCACTGGGAGTGGAAGCGGTGGCTTGGGGGAGAGCAGAGGAAGAGGGGCCACCCCCAGCACACAGTGAGGGCACTTCCCTATGCTAAAAGGGTAGGGTGTCAAGGGCTGAGTGACTCTCTGGGAGCATCCTCTTTGAGTTCCCTGGAGACCCCTAGCTCCTTCAAGAAAGCAGTGTAGATGAGGACCAGGATCCTGAGTCAGTCCATACTGGGGGTGGGCACTGGAGATGCGACTGCTCCAAACGAGAGGGAGGAGAGTGAGAGTCATCCTCCAGGTGCAGAAAGAGAATGGGCTTGAATGAAAGGAGAGAGTTCATCATGTGCCGGTGGTGAAGTTGCTTAACCTTTCAGCTGCACTATTTAGACAAGTAGGAGGATAATAATATCATCCGCCAACCTATTTAATAGGGCAAATGAGTTAAAACTGTGATAAGATTTTAAATTCATGTCAATCAGCAAATTCCAAGCACAGCACTGTAATTAGAAACTCACGATTACTTGTAGAATATCCTTGTGGGCAAAATTAATGCATATTGAAAGTTTTTTGCAGTTATTTTAATCCCAGATATAGCTTGGTTCAAACGAGTTGATTTCCCTATGCTGAGCATGCTGGGCTATCAACATATGAGGGCAACTTCCTTGCGGGCTGCAGTTTTCAGCTACTTCGGAAGCTTGGTGCCAATCTTTCTTACCTCATGGTCAGCACAGTTTAGACCAGAAAACTTGGAAGGGAGGTCTCCAAGGTGCAACTTTTTAAAGGAAAACACAAAAGACTGCGTGAATAGGGGACTGACTCGACCCGTGGGTTTTATTAGATCATGCCACTTTATGGTCTATTTTTCTAAGGCATGTTATTTTTGATCTTGTCAGGTTAACTATTTTTTAAGTCAGATAAGTAAGAAACAAATCCAATAACAGATTTTCAAAAAGGATTCCCTTATATTTGCATTTTGGTGGGCAATATATTTGCCGATACACTTGATTCGCTGCCTTTTAAAATGCTTTCTTTCTTAATGTTTATTTATTTTGAGCAACACAGTAAAAAATGCACAATCATCCTCTTTTTAATGGACGTTCTTCCTTTCTTGGGCGAAGAAACTTGAGATCCCCCTGATACTTCCTGTTTCCATGTTTACGAACAATGGTATAAGTGACATAAATGATTCCTGGGTTATTTACATAAGAAGTGATGATGCAGTGTGGTGATAAGGAGGGCGATGAATTTAGGAAGCTCCATGTGTCATCTATGGAAGATGGAACACCACATCTTCACATGGTTAGGCTGGCGTTTGTTTAAAGCGATTTAAAAAAAATCAGGAAAGCTTCCCCTGTAAGCAGCCACATGACCTCCAGGAGGCAGTTAAGAGAAATGTAATGGCACTATTTGATATATCGTAGGTGATGTCTTTGGCCGTGATCCAATTTTTTTCCTGTCTTTATTCACTAGGGAGTAAAATTATTGCCTCATAAAACAAGGGAAATGTCCAGTTATTTCTTAAATAGAACACTATTAACTTTACCACTGTCACTAGTTCCTTCCACAACATTAAAATCTTTTCAGCCTTGTGTCAGGGAGGATGTTACATACTTGAGTTTAGTGGTCCAAGGAGGTTATTTTGAAAAATCATGTATTTCCTTGAAAGGCTCAAATTTAGAAAAACTAATGCTTAGAATTATGAGCCTGGGAATTGCTAGATTCATAATAGCGTTTTTCTTTGAAAACCTTTGGCCTATGTCAAACCTATCAAGCAGGATATAAAAAAAAAAAAGCGAGTAGGATTATATTGACTACTTATGGATCCAGAAACTGCTGTGCCATGTTTCTCTGGTAAGGCTGACCGTCTTCAAAAAACTTGAGATGTTGGCTTTGTTCACAAAAGTAATAGTGGATGATTTGATTTGAATGAAACAATTAGTTTAAGTATATGCACCTAGCTATTTTGATACTAAATGCAGAGTCCTAATACAATATCAATGCAACAGTGATAATAATAGTTAATATCTATTGAGCGTTTCCTATGTATTGGACCCGCTGCTAAGTGTTTTATGTAGATTGATTTATTTAACCTACATAACACTGAGTAAGGGATTACATTCTTAACTTTATGTAGAAGGCAACAGACTTAGGGAAATTGAAAAACATGCTCAGATTTGCATGGGAACAAAAGAGGAGCAGGCTGGTGCAAGCCTGGGTTCTTAAGTCACTCTGATGTGGTGCTTGTGATATAATGCAGAAGAGGGCAAGTACCACGCATGGGAGACTGACAAGGGCTGTGGGTGCTCTCAGACAGAGAAGCAACTGTAAGTGATGTCGACATGTCTTCAAAGGGACTCTTGCAAAGTAGAATCCTCATCTCCCCTTGAACAAATAGAGATGCAAATCCAAGAACGGTAAGAAGCAACTAAAATATCACCCTATTACTAATAGAGGTTGGAGGGGTGGCTTTCAGTCAATTAACCAAGTGAATTCGCTCGTGAAAATAGGCAGACTTGGCCACCCTACCACAGAGGAGTGGCCCAGGGCATGCCTCCCCGTTCCTACAAGATAGGAGCCTGAGCCCATGGAAAGCCTGCTCCCTGCAAGCCTGAAGCTCCCAAGAGGAGGAAGAATGGTGGAAGCATGCTGAGAAAACCCCTGTTATCTTTCCCAGATCTAACAATCCCGTAGGCCTCTCCTTCCCCTCAGTTGGCAGAAAGAGTCAAAGGAGCAGACTGGCCAGAACTGTGCTTTAGAAAAATCCCTCTCCCTAGAAACCAGTGACGAGGAAAAGGTGTGCCCAAGTAACAGGATGTAAGGGTAATTACTTGAGCTTACCTAGTTAGCTGGGTAGTCTCTTCACAGGTATAAAGAGGCATTGATTTTGACGTTGAGGTGATAGGGAAGAAAGTCATTTCTTTTATTATTTTGAAGACTTTTTTATGGGATTCATTTTGTGTTGCTTGGGAGCTACAGGGATTGTTCTAAATAATCCTGTGAGGCCACCAGGTCTGGGGCTGGGTAGAGATGAGTGGCGACAGTTGGGAAATAGATGGATGCTTTTGTAATATTAAGACATTTAAGACATGAACTCGTGAATGATAGAAAAGACCGATGTGTAAATCTCCCCCTAAACGATCCAGGAATTTTCTTTCAAAAAATGGACATGTTCATGGGAAGAAAAGCCAGTGTTTTCCAGGGAGATCTAACAAAGGAAACAGAGCCAGAAAGGAGAGTAGGATTTTAGTCATTCTGCTTGGTATAGCGAGCTCATAATGAATATTCATTAATCAATTGAGAAGTCATTTTTCCTATTTCTTAAACTAGAGTTGAAACATTTAAAAAGGAAGAAAAGCAAACATTTTCAAACTCTCCAGAAGAATAAAGCATACTGCCAACATGTTTGGCCACCTTCAAAATTAATTCATCTCCACAGAACAGTTTCATATACCTTTATCTTAAAGCTTGTTTTTTCTCATTCTTCTAATTTTGGGGGTCTATGCAGGTACAGAATACAGAATGTAGATTGGGGCACTCATCCAGAAAAATGAGGCAAAAAATCTTGTGTTGCTTAAAAATAGTTATGTAAAGCAAAACTATTGTTGGCATGGGCTCTAGATGTGAAATAGTTGAGGATTCACGTCATGATTTAGAGTAGCTCTGACTTCTCCTTCTGAAGAATACAATACCTAAAATCTTCCTGTTGTGCGTGGGTACAAGTACAGTTTTAAATTAGTGTGTCCACCTGAGTTTCTCAGATAGTTTTTCTTCTTTAGTTAATGCCTCCACACTAGCACAGCCTCAAATAGAAGGTGATGGTAAAGTTCAGTCATTTTGTTATTTGATAGTTCTAAAGAGCTAATCCAAATAATTTAGCTCAAATAAATGTGGAGGGCTTTTTATTTTTGCAGTTGAAATATTTCACTGGGCTGTTAGCACAGCTTAAATATATCAGCTAGCTAACAAACGTTCTCTTTTCTCTGTACTGCGTAGATGCAGTGTTAGATGAATAGGATAGTTTGGCCCCTCACACCAGTTTTGTTTTTTGGATTTGCTTTTCATTTTTCCATGTGATTTAAGGGAAATAAGATTTTTTAAAGGGCCACATGGATTACATTGATGTGCAGAGTTGAAAATACGTGTTGAACTCAACTTAAAAGTCTTTACAGGGTATCATACAAAGCTAAGAGACTGTGGAACTCTTACTTTTTAAAATTTGTGTTTTTTTTCATGTTTTTTCTTTGTTTCAGTTTCCTTTACAACTATACCATTGGAAAAACTACTTCTCTGGAAATTATGGTTTTGTAGTTATTTTGTTACTCATTAATTTATGTCTGTTTGAGGGGTTCTATTCATGTATTTTGCTAAATAAAAATAATCTTTTGCTTCAGCTTGTGAAAATGACAACAGTGAATTCTTTGGCAGCAAAACTACCAAAATAACCTTTATATAACCACTTTTCTATTGCCTCTCAGCTTTATGAGGACTGGCATCCATAGGCTTTAGTGAATTTTGAACTTTTTAATTTAAATCCAATCTTTTTTACTCAGGACCAATTTCTCTGTTCTTTGGATTACTTATTTTGTAAGCTGGGAGAGAAAAATGTCTTCCAAATAGGACCTTTCAACTGGAAATGTTGGTTAGTGTATGCTACCTCCTAGTCTTCCCTAATGATTTTTAACAGAAGGGTTTGAAAGCAAGCAGAAAGAGTAAAGTGACTTTTACTTGCATGGTTTGGGGTGAAGAGTCTCCCATACACAAATACCTTTTCTTCCACTGAATGTGATTTGGTGCTGATGAAATGGGTCACACAGATAACGGTCTCCTAGAAAGAGTTTTCTAGAAAAGAGGTGGCATATGTATAGAAATTCCACCTGCTATCTTGTGATTTACCCCTGATTCAAAGGATGCTCTTTGGAGACTGATGGAACAGTTTTCTGTGAGGGCCCAGAGATTCTTGACGTCTTCAGCTACAACTTTCAGAAATCATGTGCAATGCTTGAAACTGTAGTTGACAACAACAACCTGCTGACCATTGGAAACTGGACATCACCAAGAATTTTCTTGTATATGTGAATAAATGTGCTTTCCTTTGAAGTGCATGCAAATTACATACAAAAAAAAAAGCTGTTAAATGTTTTTCTTATTTAATAAAAATTAATTTTGTGTGATCAAGTCGTTAGTCAAATACTCTGATGAGGGAAATTGATGGAAAGCATTTTCAGGTTTATAGTAACAGTTTGAAAATTGGGACAGCTTTAGTTCAGAAATGTCCAGAGCCCTTATCCTCCCCCCTGTGAAAGCGCTTGTAGATAACTCGATCTGGGTACCTAGAACTGATGTTCCAAACATTTCCAATGGTGTTTCCAACCCTGGGCATATTTTTATTTCTTTCTGTGCATTCTTTTTGTCTTCTTCACTGACAATAGAACTTCTGCTCTCAAATCGTTCATTATGTTCTGTTGGGATTTGTATGACAACCAATTATTTCGGTGTCTGAAAACAAAGGGGCATTTGCATCTGGTGAGCAGGAACTCAGGAAAATCTCTAGGATAGATTTCAACATGTTTCGTTCCTTGTCTGACAGAGTCTGTAGCTATTATTCTTTGTAAACGACGTGGGCTGTGTGGGTGGGAATGACGTAGGGGTGTCAGAAGTTGGCCTGGAATCCAAGGCGTGAAGTTACATGTCGGTTTCTTGTTTAAAATGGTTTATGGGACGCGAGGGCCATCTGGCTGGGACAGCGTTCTCCCGCGGATGGCCAGGGGCGGGTCTGCTGACTGGGCGGCTGGGCGTGCGTGCCCTTCCCTGCTCCCAGCTCCGCGGGCGTCCCCCGGGAGCTGCGCGCTGGGGGAAGAGGATGACCTTGCCCGCCAGAGAAGGGCAGTGCTTCTGTCAAGGGTTTAGAGTACCCGGGCTCCCCTGGTGGGATGTCCAAACAAGGCCCATTTGTAGGCATAGCCAAGCCCCCAAGACTCCAGGCACAGATGAGGGGCAGCATGATTTTTTTTTTTTAATGGTTTCTGACAGGAAGTTTTTCCATAATTCCCGTTAAAATAACTATAAGACGTTGAAAAATGTGGAGCCCATGCTAACATTAAAAACTAAGGTACAAAATTGTCAGAACTTCGGGGAAATTCCACTTGTGGCTAGCCAAGTGGTTAGAACAGAGACACAACTACAAGCAAGATAGCCCCATTCATCTGCCCCATGGGATCGAAGCCCCTTCTCAATTCAAGGCAGAGTGGGCATCAGCATCCCAGAATCCTCAGAACGATGGACTAGAGGAGACTTACTGTTATTCTACTATAGACATTGTTATTCTAGCAATGGGAGAACTTTTATCATTGATGTGGAGACAGTGGCCACCAGAGGTTCGGAGGGGAGGGAGAGGGAAAAATAGGTATAATATGAGGGCATTTTTAGGACACTGGAAATGTCCTTAATGATGTTGCAATGACAAACACAGGCTATTATGTATCTTGTCATAACTTAACAAAATTGTGTGGGAAAGAGTTCTACATTTCTTATGTAACATTTATGTAACCTAAGCACATTTTTAAAAAAATTAAAAAGCGTATTAAAAATACAGCAACCTGGCTCTATCACTGCCTTTGTGTGACTTGGTCAGTTAACTTAACCTCTTTGTGCCTTAGTATCCTCATTTGTAAAACAGTTGCTGTGAGGTTTAAATGAATTGATACATGAGTTAGTGAAATTTGAACAATGTCTGGAGCATGGAAAGCCACAGAAAATGGTAGTGCTTTGGTTTCCTGTCTGCTAAATCAAATGTCATACAATGGGTTGGCTGAACAATAAGAATTTATTGGCTCACAATTTCAGAGGCTGGAACTTGGCTTCCTCTCAGGGTCAGCATTTCTGGATGCCCAGAAACCTTTTGAGTCCCTTGGCTTTTCTGGCACATGGTAACCAAAGCACATGGTGGAGTCTTCTCCTTTATCCTCAGGGATCCATTGAATTTCAGCTTTTGGCTGCTCCCCATGGCTTCTTTGCATGTCCAATTTTCCTTTGCTTATAAGAACTTCAGCCATATTAGATTAAAGCAGAGCCTTATTCAGTCTGAGCATACCTTAAATGATAATATCGTCTAAGGTCTTATTTCTAAATGGGTTCACACCCACAGGACCAGGCACTTGGACATAAACATAGCTTTTGTGAGTGACATGATTAAATCCTGACAGTTGGCTGTTACTCTTACTCATTAGGCCAACTCTACTATGGCCTGCTTGGTATTAGATAAGAGTGCCCTTTGCCACTACTCATGCCCTGGTGCATGATTCGGTAGAAAAGAGCTGACTTAACCAGAAAACCTAGAAGCTATGCTTCACATTGCCTTTCTGAAGCAATGTGTTACCATTACCCACATGTACACACATTAGCAAAGCTCTCATTTGACACAAGATGGCACCTCTCTTGTCAACATTGATTTCTGTTGTTTTATTGATGGCTAATGCCCAATATTATGAATATTTCTATTCCTATACTTCTTCGTTACACAGGCATCTTTTCTGATCTTTCCATGACAGCTGTGTAAATCCCTGTTTTACCTGAGAGGAACTGAAGTTGAGAGATAGAAAATGAATTAATGCCAGAATTGGCAAAAATCTTTTGACTAAGATATCAGACAACTCTTCAGTATTGTGGCCTTAAAGGATTGCCATTCTTCACCCTTTTT
This sequence comes from Dasypus novemcinctus, assembly GCF_030445035.2. Classification (NCBI taxonomy): domain Eukaryota; kingdom Metazoa; phylum Chordata; class Mammalia; order Cingulata; family Dasypodidae; genus Dasypus; species Dasypus novemcinctus. The sequence continues at coordinate 86,716,529 of NC_080687.1, read as the reverse complement.
CTTTTCCTGTTATTCTTGGTGACTTTCATTAATCTGGTTGAACATTTTTTAGGTGAGTTAGTGATACTTCCACTTAAATCTTTATCTCTCTATCTCTAAGTATTATCTAACTATCTATTATCTATCTATCATCTATATGCCTATCTATGGCTCTACTTTTTCAGGTTGGGGATAAGGGAAAAGATGCTCTACTTATGTAAAGGGTATAAGTTATGAAGAAAAATATAACTCATTAAGACTGTTTTAAGCTTGATTTGTATCTACCATGGGTCCAAACACCTGTGCTCTTTCCTGAGTCTCTTTGACATTAATATGCATATATGGTTTTATTTAATTTATCCCTTGACACAAAATACATGCTACCAGTAAGGTGCAGCTGAGTAAAAAGGTTAAAATTTAGATGGGAATGGTTAGATGTGCTTAGATTTTTCACATAGATAAATGTATTTTTGTCATCTTTTTCTTATTGAGCCACTATATCTTCTTTACTCCCCAAATAACCTTTGAACAAAGCCTTTCTTTACTTCCTGAACCATCCCTCCAGGAGAATAAATTTATTCTTGACAGTGGATTTGTTTGTCCTCCCTTAAATAGGAGCTGCTGCTGTTAACTCTAGAAGGCCTATTTTATGAAAAGTTTGTAACAAATGAGGCATCAGTGTAGATTAAATATTAGATTGGTTGGCTGTGTCTGATGATCAGTTGTCAGTCTGGCATGCTCCCTGATCCTCTTCTGTTCTCTGTTCTGCATTGCAGGGCTCGAAAGGCTGTGAACGAAATTTTCAGAATCCCTTGCCAGTAGTTTTAGGATAGATTTTGCCAAAAAGAGGCACTGGTGCAAGACATTAAAAGGCTGGGGAGATGCACAAAGCATACTAGTCCTCCTCAGGTAGCAGCAGCCTGTCCGGGGAGATTCAGAAGCTTCCTCTGAGCATTTTCCTATGAATTGCATAACTTAGTGCTGCAGGCAGCTGTTACCATTGTGAGTAGTTTCTTGCAGTCACTGCCGTTTCCTGACTCTGAAAGCAGGCAACCAGCTTGAGTGCTGGAAACTGCTTTCCCAGACCTTCACTCTTTTCACCCTTTCCATCACTCATTTTCCAGCATTAAACCTCTTCTTGCTTGAAAAGCTTAAATTACTTTCCAATTTCCTGATGGAACTTTGATTTCCATACTGACATTAACCCAGGATTAATTTACTATGAACTGTGTCAAGACATCTCACCTGTCTGGCTTCTCATTCTTAAATTGAGAAGGTGGGGTTGCATGGTCATTTTGATAGGATTTTGATTCCGGCAGGGATGTGTTCTAGAAAAGTATTCCTTTGGGATTAAGAAATGAGAGAGAGGTCTCTAGTAAAGGTTGTTACAGTCCAGATATGGTGATAAAGAGGTTTTATTTGGTTAATCACTCTCAGTATCAAACCATGATGGAATATTTAAATATTTAATTTTGCATAAAAATATGGAGTTCTAGACTCTCTTTAAAAGTGAGAAGGGTTGACAGGCTGGACCTGTATTCCTCCTTGCTGCCAGTTGGCTGGTGCCAGGGGGATGCCTCCCCACACTTGGGGGACACCCTACCAGTCTCCATAGCCTCTACTCTCTCTTTGTCTCCTAAGATTTGCCAGTCATCATGTTCACCATGCAGGTGCTCTTTTTTTCCCTCATAGTAGAGAGCAAGTTTTGAATCAATGTTTCCATCCAAAGTGGTAAAATTAAAGATAGGGCAATGTTTAAAAAAGATGGGAAAGAGCATGGTGTTTTTGTGCAGAATCTTTTCTTTTCTCTTCTTTTCTTTATCTTTCTTCCCCTCTCTTTTCTTTTCTTTTCCCCTCCCTCCCTCCCTCCCTCTCTTTCTTTCTTCTTTTGTTTTTGGCATAGCCTCCACCCACTCCCCCCATTTATTTAATTTGTGCTGCCTCCTACGATATTTTAATTTATATCTCTAGTCCTAGTCTCTGTTTATGCCCCTTATTCGAGTCATAAAGCCTTTTGTGACTATCATAAAAACTATTGGTTCTTTCTCCAGAAAAAATGCAGAAACACAAACATTTCTGATCACGGGTCTCTTTGAAGTCTGGCACGCACTTAAGTTTACTGAGGTCTTTAGCTGTAGAGCAGTGCAACTTGCTGAAATGCAGATTCAGGTTCAGGAGGTCTGGGGAGGTGCTGAAGAGTCTGCAGTTGTAACATGCTCTCAGATAAGGTCAGTGTTGGTCCGGGACCAGCGGTTCTTACTTTCAGTTTGGACATTTGAGCCCCCTAGAGACAGTAAAAAGAAGTGCTCAGACAATGGCATTTTATAAAGCTGACGTCTCTGGGTGGGAGCTACTACTCCATATCAAAGGTCCTTCAGCGAAATAAGCAGAGATAGGTGGAAGGACTCATAAGGGGCATCAATTGGATATTGAAATGGAGAGAAATGGGGCCAAACTGGAAGGAAGGGTCTTGCCGATGAGTAACAATTTTGTTTTTCCAGGACCAGCCTATTCTGTTTTCTGTGGTAGAAGGTACTATAGTAACCTAATGTCTGAAAAGAATTTCCTGATGATCTGCTGTCATTGGAAATCATCCACCTTACTTAACAAAAGACCAAGTCCACCTTGGTCACAAACAGGTTATAAATTGGGGAAAGAAAGTAGGGTTTGGTAGAACTGAACTTTCTAGTTATTGTGTATCCTTTCTAAAGCAGTAGTTTTCTCTTATGGTGTGGTCCTGTCTTAAGCTACTGAAATGTCACAGAAGTTGCCACAGTTGACTTTACGTCAAATGAAAACCTAGTTGGTGACAGTGTGCATTGCCTGCATTCGGGAGGATGCCTTCTTTCACAGGTAGTCCAGAACAGTTGAGGAAAAACTATAACTATGCAACACAGAAGACATGTGTTCATGACACTGCTTGATCTGGGCTTCAAAGACAGAATTGAAAGCTGAACTTCAATGGTGTCAGATCAGTGAAAAGAAGTCCTCACAAATGATATCACAGCCTGGGCCATTACTGTCCCTCTCCCTTCACCTTACAGCACAACCTCCACGCTCAAGCCTCTAATTAGTGTAGCTCGAACAGAGGAGACCTCTGATGCCAAATGTGTGGAAAATTTCCAAAGAAGCATTTCCATTTTAAAGAGCTTTTAAAACATTACCTGAATCAGCTCCCCCTTTAGAAATTCTAGTCCTGCAGGGAAAAAGGTAATTATATGCATTTAGACATGGATGGCTTCTGTAAAAAAATCCTTAGTCGATACTGTCTAATAGCAAGAAATTATTTCAAAATCGTGAAATAATGATAGTCCTAAAACTCTTCGCTTCAAAGACATCCCTCAATAAAATTTGGCTCCCGATGCTTACCTGTACTTATGAAATGACCTTTTAAGATATGTTTTGTGATTAAAAAAAAAAATTGTTACTTTCACAATTAAATTTCTCCATCATGCACCCTCAAGGCACCAGTCAGCCATTATCTTTTGTTCTTTGGCTTCTGAACATCTGGGAGAGTTACATAAAAAATGGACATGACATTTACAACACATCTCCAAAGGCTTTTAGAATGTTGCTCTTCTCTGTCTGCCTCACACTTCAGAGAGGTGGCGGCAGGAGATGGAATTCCGCTGAGCACTAATAAATTGCTGGAGACAAGAGGTAAGGCCTGGAGGATCCAGAGCTGCCCTTGACCTGCGAGGTCGTCATCTCTAATACACACCGTTGTCTTCTCATAAGAGAGGTGCACCTGCCATTGAGTTGGGAGTGACAATGAAAATATTTTCCTCTTCTTGTCTACTCTGTTTTCTTGTGATTTTCCCTTTTATCCTGCCCCACAGAACAGATGCACTGCATCCACTGAGGTTGTTTTTACATTGTTTTGGCTTTCAAGGAGTATTTTGAACATTCCTGCTGATGAGTTAGCAGAAATTGTTCTTGTAATTAGCGTGGTGAATAAACTACCCACCTATCTTTTGGTAGGTAATGAGGAAGCTGATGTATGTTCACAAGGAGGAGAGGAGGGCTGGTGATTATGGATTCCATCCCCATGTCTCTAAGACCAAATCCCAAATGGTTTAATCATCATCAGTGTCAACCTTTGCCATATCTTCATTCTACATGCCATAGATTATGATATTGCATTTACATTCCATCTTGACTTTGATATTTGCTTCTTCAGACTGGAGGTGCCCTGATTAGACAAGGCGACTGGCAGTTGAAAGAAATATTTTTAAAATATGCATGTACCATCAGCAATTTCCCACTAGCAGTTATTCCTATCTTTTATAGTCTGCTTTTGCTAAAGGCTTTTTGTTTTGTTTTGTTAGGGTTATGACTAGAAAAGATTGGGTCCATGGGAAAAAATCACAACTACCAACAGCTCTGTTTTGTATGAGATCCATTCTTTTAGGCAAGGGCAGGGAGGTGAGAAGGAAAGTGCTCTCTTTGTATATATGTGTGTATATATATATATATGCACAATATGTGTATATATTTTCAAAGTCCTGTAATAAAAATCCCTTATCCTATGTATAATTATTATAATCCTCTTTCTATACTCTTTCTCTCTGGTCATATCATGTCAACTACCATTTAAATAACATTGGACCCTCTTAGCTATCATGGATCTTTTCTGAACCAATCAGTCATTATTTTCAAATATTTATTAGTCATCTACTGTGTGTAAGCTGCTGTACTAGCAGAATGGAAAACAAAAAAGGGGGGATGCAAACAATATAATTAAACAGAATGATTGATGACACTGAAATAATAAGAAAAATTATGCGTTGGGTACTTGATTGATTTCTACAATGTATTTGATAGGAAAGACAAAGAAATTTAATATCTAGTCCTTGTCCTTCGTTTACCATAATTCTAATTCAGTAAATTGGATGAAAGTATATGAAAAATGTAAAAATCACAGTAAGGGTATAATTACAGTTATAATAAATATAGATGACTGGTTGCCAAATGATGGCACATACAGTCAGTGTTATGAATTCCAGGGAAGCATTACTAGATGTTGGCCTGGTGTTGGATAATTTAGTTAAAAAAAAACCCTCACTAATAAAAATCAGTCCTTATGGTCTAACTTTAGGTTAACTCCATATAATATGACACCAAAGACCTAAAATTCAATGTATACATACTCCAGGTTAACATTTTGAATATGAAATACTGTAGTTTTTCTGATTCTCAGGAAAGGGTACATTAGGCATTTAGAATCTTATCTAATTTATAATATAATTAAAGTAAGGGGCTTAGGGTAAGTGAAAAACCAAGAAGAGTAAATTTGGAAAAGTAGATGTGTCGTCCAGAATTCTTGATTGTGAAAAAGACATGACCATGGCTAACTTAGACAGAAAAGGAATTCTTAGGAAAGATAATAGGTAGCTCACAGAATCTATAAGACTCCTTAGAAACCAGGCATGGGGAACAAGCAGGAGGCAAGGAACCTGTGGGTAGGACCCAGCTTCTCCACTGGTCCCCAGGAGCCCTCCCCACGACAGCACTGTGTGCTTGATCTGCCACCCTGAGCATTTCAGAGGACTTTCTTTGCCTTTCATACCTCCCTCAAGTTTCAAGCCAGAGGAAGAGATTCTGATGGGCTCCTCCTGGGTCTTGGGCCTGATGTCCAATTGCCAGGGGAGAGGGCGCTCAATCCCATTGGATTCCCTTGATAGCTATTATTCTCTGAAATTTCCTCAAACGTTTGACTTTGGCCAGAGGGAGATAGTACAGGAAGGAGAGGGCAATCATACGAGGCAACGGCTGACTGGATAAGGAATTCTGATAAGCTCTGCAAAAGACATTGTTAACATGGTTTGCATTTATACGTATGAGATGTTTATGAACTCCTCTGCGCTGCACAAAGGTGGGAAGTTTACACCAAGTCTTCCATTAAGGAATGCATGGTAGTGAATTTCTCACATGTAGGGATGGTGTTTGAGTGCTGATAAGAAAAGCATGAAAATCCATTGCATTGAGGTTCAAATATGTCTTGTTTCCCAGCTTGTAAGCCTCTTGAATTTCCCAAGCCTTAGTTTCTGCTCTAAAATAGATTATATGTGATATTGTGAGGATTAAATGAGGTGATGAGTGGAAAAACTGTTTGCAAGTTGGAAAGTGCTTAATATATCAAAATAATGAAAAACCAAAAGAAATATTTTTGTAATCCCTTAGGATAGATACTACAAAGAGATTCACAAGATATGAAAATGGTAGCTCAAATTGAGTATATCAGAATTTTGCTGCATATTCCCAGATGTCTCTGAATATGAGATATTAGAGCAAGTTTCTAATTGGTGAGTTCTACTAATTAATTCTGTGTGCTGACTGGAAGAATGAATAGATGTTTCCTCCTCTACTGGGTGTTCAATGGAAGAGAACTAAAGAAGTGTCTGCCATACTCTTCAAAGGAGCCACAAGAATAAACATTTGGGACAGGATATAGCATGCAATTCAAGGAGGCATTTTTGGACATGCTGACCCACTTCAAACTCTGCTCTTGAAAAACAGAAATCTCCATAGGAATTTCTTCTGGATACCTCTTTTTGTGTGTTTTTCATGGTATTATTTTAAATTATCTCCACAGAATTCCTTCTCTGTACATTTTGCCCCCAATTTCATAGTTTTTACTTAACTTAGGTTATGGGGAGAAAACAGGAATGCTCTCTACAGCTACCTTTATTTATTCTTCACACTGGCATGGTTATTTCCATTTGTAGCAGGTTTATATGATTGACTGTAAGGCTCCTTTTTTATGAAAGGGGTGCCTGGTATGCTATTCTGCCAGGGAAGGGGCACCTGAAATGACAACTTCAGAATCCTAGCCTATTCTGTGTCAAGTAACTCAGTATAAGCTGGCTGCCAGGTGAGGTAGTCACATCTGTCAGCTTACTGAAGATGAGTGGCCTTCAGTCCACTAGTGCCTGGCTAATTTTTTTTACAGTATCTCTTCAGTTGGCAGATGAGTGGACTCTTCATAGAGGCTCTCACATGATGAAATACGACCCATTGCCTTCTATCCAAGTCTAGTAAAGCTCATCCATTGCATTTTGTCCCCAGTAAAAAGTTGGGGTGAATTTCCCTTTTGCGAAGACCTGGAAAGATCTATAAACTGGCAGGTTCCCAATTTTGATTTTTATTCTAATTACATGGTGAAAACAATTCACAGAATTTAGTGTCTAAATTGAGATATTTTAATCTCATTCATTAATTTGTCAAGACCATGTTGACAGAGAAACTTGAAAGCAAGTTCTCTTTGTCAGGAAAATCCTTCCAGGGCCTAGAAGAAAATCTATCTCAATCACCATGTTCACTTTTCCTTGAGTACTGAACAAGAGGACCCATAGCACAAGCACATAGCTGAACACAAGTCTTTCTTCAGAGAGCAACAACTTATCCTGGATGCAATCTCAATACTTTTGTACAATTAATTATTATTTCTGTACCATGCAACAGTTATTTGTAACTTTGGGAAACTTCATCTCTGTGGGTCTCACCTTGCCCATCTATAAAATAATAAGGTTGGGTTATTTTATCCTTCAGATTTTAAATGCCTATGTTTAGGTTATAGGTTTTTTTTAATTTTTCAAAAATTTTTTAATTAAAGGCAATATTAAGGAATAAGAGTGAAGCTATCATTAACATTTCTTCAGGTCTCTTGGTTTAACATATATATCTTAAACTAATAATTTACGTCTTGGAGTTCTTTAAATTACATCTTGGAGTTCTTTATTCTCATACTTCACTATTGAAGATTTGGAAGGCCTAACTCATGCATGTAGTGAAATACAAGTGCCTTTATTTGAGAGTCAACTAGAATAACGTGGATCTGTATTGGTAGAGATAGGTTCCCAAAGTCCCTTTTGACCTTTTGATTTTCAATGCCTTATACACAGCCCTCCTCACGTCCCCTGAAACCACATACATTCTTTGTGTCAGTAGTTTCAGAGGCAAATGCATATGGTGTGTGGGCATGGTATGTACTCAGTAGAGATTGAATAGAATTAATAATGAGTGAATACACAAACATGTTTCCATGTAAGTAGACAATCTTTGATAGAGTCTTATAAGAGTGACTCAAGCAATGCATTTCTTGTGATAATAAACTATTATCAGCTCCATCACATATGCCCTTTTTATTCATGGATAAAATATATGTCAATGTGACAGTGTAATTCTTCTCTGCTGTTGCCATTGGTTGTCACTAGAACTGTCAGAGGGCACTGAGTATATTTTAAGACTGGAAAGACATGAAATTGTGAACTTGATATCTGAATTTTTGTAACTCCTTGCCCCTTTCCCCATCACTGTCAAAATCTACATGAGCCTCTCTGTTTTTACTTTTCAACACAGCAGTTTGTGATGTGATGTGGGATCTGAAATACTAGAGATGGTCTGTATTAGTAGATAAGTTACTTTTTAAAAAAAAAATAGAAACAGGTCACGTATTGGTAGGAAATCCTTCTTGCTGCAGAATCCAGGTAGAGTTGAAGGGCAGACAATAGAGTCACCGTGGAAGCCTCTGTTGGATTTGTTTGGTTTTTCTTTCCTGCTGTTTTAGTAAATTCCTTTATATCACTTTGAACATGTCACTTCGTGGAGTTGTTTGGGTAAATCCCACCATTAGACAGTCTACTGTCTTCCACCTAAACGGGCCATCTTTATGTGGCCCATTGGGCTGCAGACTGACTTTATTCCCCAGGAAATAACTCTTGGCTGGTTCTGGCAGGGACGTTATAAGCTCACAGGCTTTATCAAATCTGTGAAACGGAGTGTGATTTGTAGCTAAAGTTGGGGCAAAGAAACAGAGCAGTTGGATTCTAAAATCAGTGGCTTCCTCCTTGAAGAGGTAGAGGGAATTTGAGTCAGAAGCTAAGAAATAAGCCTGATTTCAGTTTATCTTGAAAATTTCCAGACTTATTCATAAATTTGTCAGGAATGCTATCTGAGAGAAACACTCTGAAATGATAAAAAGCAAACACTTGCCGTGCGACCCAAAGATGTGGGTATCTTTCAGATGGCTGGGCATGTGCAGAGGGCCCCAGTGAAAATAGAATATGATGCTACATCCTCTCTCTTTTATGCTTCTTTAAACTGCCTGTGGTAATGTGGATGGGGTAATGCTTACTCAATCAAAAATGTACTTTGAATTTTAAAAATCAAGGCAGAGAAGAAGGAAGGCTAGAATGAGAAGCAATAAAAGGGTTTCTTTTTGATACAGAAAAATTTCAGGAGAATAAAATGGGCAGAGGTTCTATTGTGATTTTTTTTTCCTCAAGTAAATGATGGCATGAGAGGGGGAGTTTCTTTCCCTTTGGTGGTGGTGTCACCTGCTGTAAAGGCAACATTTGGTAGGGATAGGTGGAAAACAAGCAGGTTTCTTCATGATTATCCCATTTGATAGTTTGACCATAATATCAAAACTTGTGTAAAATTATCTTGGTATGGAATCTTAAAATCTCCAGAGAAAATAATTAAAGTTTCTCCTACTTTTTAGGCACCAAAAAGCTTTATTGTTTTCCATCCTCCCCCAGTAGTTCCATTGTTTGGAAAAGTACACCATCGACCAAAATGAAGCTTCATTAAGTAAGAATTCATTCTTGCTCATAAATACACATACACCCCTGTTGATCAGAACTTCTGACCAGCTTGCCTTAGGTAATCAATTTCACATGTTGAGTTGATAATTTCAGCTTTGAAAAAAATCCCACCTAGGGAAAAGAAATTTGTTTTGTCTGCTGTGGAGCCGTATCAAGAGTTGGTATGTGTATGTGTGAGTGCCAAGCACAGTCAGCTTCAAGGATACCTAGATGACTTAAAATCCAGGTTGAAAACCACTGAACAAACTCAGTTAGTGTAGGAATCAGTAATTTGTTTCCAAGCATTCCCAACATTTAAATTTGGTGGAATAGCTATGATCTAAGGTACTTTCAGAGTACTGCGGGGGAAATCTTTAACTTCTGTTTTTGTAGGGAATAGTCCCTGTCTTGAAGAAGGCACAGCAAAGGCAAATAAAGCCTTCAATCAGGAAAGCACAGGAAATTAAGAAAAAAGAGGTCTGTTCTTATGTAGAACAACAAAAAAGGGATAATCATGACCTGAAAATCTTGTATCTGTTTTTGTTCCTGAGATATCACATTAAAACCTGGAAAAGAAGAGGTGAAATGTATGGTTGTACTCCTAACGTCATGTGCTCTCAATGCCTCATGTATACAGTCTTCCTTTATGCTGAGAGAGTGTGTGTCGGGGTGGGGACTGGCCCAGAAGAAGCACCAGACTTCATTTCTACATTTGATCTGGTGACAACACGTCTCCAAAACCAACTTCTATCCCCTGGCCAAGGGGAGAGGTGACAAAGCTCTTTTCTCTCTGACATTTTAATTTTCATTTTTCCCAAGGAAACCTGCCATATTTTTAAGAGGATGCCACACATAGAACTTAATTTATGCATTTAAGTAAGCAGATCTGACAAAACAATAAAAGCTGCATAAGGTTTATGTGGGCAAATTGCCACTTCTTGAACTTTGAAATTTACATGCACAGTAAGTTGGGAGTTTGCTAATTAACTCCATGCTCATGCCCAGAAATAGACTCACAAATATTGTTTCTTGTCACTGAGAATGTGTTTAAAAGATGACAAACAAAATGCACCTTCAGATGATCTATCCAGGTCAAAAATCCATGCATCATAATATTTTTAGCCTTGTGGTCTCACCTTTTTTACACTACTTGGCACAGTTGTCTTGAGAACTATTTCTAATGGTGTTGTTTTCCCTGAAGGATAGCAAAGTTGAGTTCTTGCATTAAGCCATATGATCCCCTTTTTGGGAAACCTGGCAATTAATATATCCTTTGCAGATGGAAAATTACATGTTGGGACTATTGGATATATATGAAATCACAGAACCTTATAATAAGAAGTATGGTATGTAGGTATGAGCTAAACTCCTGAAACAAAATATAATACAAACAAAATATAAATACAGGGGAATAACAAGGTAGAAGTTTCTTTCTTGTATAACAGTCCAGTGGTAAGGGGTTCAAGGCTGTGGGCAGGGCTCTGTGCAAAGCAGCATTCAGAGACCTGGGTTCCTTCCATTTTTTGGCTCTATCATCCCCCAGAGTATAATCCATAGGGTTGAAGCCCTTTACTGCCAAGTCCACATGCCATTCGATGGAAAGACAAAAAAGAGAAAAAGAGAAGGGCAGGTGGCTTCATTCTTATGATATTGGTATCTCAGAAGTTGGCCTTACACTTCTGCTCACTTTCCGTTGGGCAGGACTCTGTCAAATGACTAGAGAGATGCTGTGAAGATGATTAGAAATCATAAGAAAAGGTTTTACTTCTCATTGTTATTGGCTGACCATGCCATAGAAATGGGTAGATAATGTCCTGGATATAATGGGGAAACTCTTTAACCTTTTGTACCCCTTCATTTTTATGGACTTAATAAAGAATTGATAAAATTAAAATATGTTATGCCATTTAAGAATCTTAAAATAGCTTTCTCTTCAACTATGACTCATGTGAATTAATACGACATTCATAAAGCTGAGATATAATTAATAGATTCTTTTTAGTGTCCATTATTTGAAAAACAGAAGAGGCCCACTATAAAATTTTTCCTCCCAACCAATAAATCTAAATTCTCCTAATGACCCTAAAAGATGATGCGTGGATTTGTTCAATGAATGTTATTTATTTTACACCTCCCATGAGTCTGTGATTATAGAAACACAAGGAAAAATTCAAAGAAGTGTAACCACATAAGTCTCTGTGCAGGCAGGCAAGGTTCTTGGGTTCAGATGTCCTGAGATATTAAAAGCTTTAGTATGAAGGGCTTTCCACTCAGATCCTTTGTATTCCCACAAGACGTGGTATTCCTCAATCTTCCTTCTGGCCTGAGACAGTAAAAGGTGGAGCTGTGGCTGTCTCCCAGTACCCTAGTTAGTCTGGTGAATGTATCTCATGCACCCATTATGTATCAGGCACCACTGTAGGCTCTGGTGAGACCATGATGGAGAAGACACAGCCCCTGCCCTCATGAAATTCATGGTCTACTTCAGCAGTTGCCAGTCAGTGAGGTTAGACACTTCTGCCTCAGAGCCCATAAATGCTTGTTAAGCTTCTCCCTCAGCAGAAGGTACAAGTACAACTGGAAGCAAGGTGGTCCTCCAAGTTTTTGGCCTTACAGTGGGGTCCTCATACTCAGTCATTGGTCTGGAAACATGCTGATTCCATCTGAAAAAGAAGCAGAGACCCTGAATTCTAAGAAACATCGTGGGGTCCCCTCTACTGAATTCTGCTTCAGGGAGTTTGGAGTGGGCCCTTGAGTTTCTTCTCTCAGAAGTTCCCCATGTGATTTTCATGAGCAGTCAGTTTGGAGAATTATATTTATTCCTGTAATCAGATTCTGCTGTCAACCCTTTTTTAGCCTATATCTTTCTCTTGCTTGATTGGTGGCAGGTCTACTAGGCTCTGGTAGTGAGAATTTGAGAACTCACCTGGTGGTTTGTGACTGTGTTAACCAATCACTGGCTCTTCCCCCAGTAGTCTTCAATCTGACACCATCTTTAGTCTTAATTCTCTCAAATGAATTCCAATATTTAGAGCATTTTTTTCTTAGTGGTAACTATGTAGAACCCCTCATTCTCTGCCACCAATTTATCCCTTGGTGTTGAATTAATCCTAAAAACACATTTAACTTCCTACAGGATATAAAGCACAGTACATTATAAGTGCCTCAATATATTCTTTTAAAAAGTGACTCAAATTAATGTCCTTGCTAAGGTCCAACATATATCTAAAGGAAAGAGCATCATACATCTGTCAATCATTTGGAATTCATTTCCCAGCAGGAGAGCTGATCAATTTAAGGACATTCACTTATTTTTCTGTACACGGAGAGTATGAACTTTTCATTGCATCTTAATTCATGTTTTTTCCCCCTTTTATTGTCACATTACCTGCCAAGTGTGAACTTTGTAGCTAAATGTTCCTTTTCCTTATACAATGGTGTGAGTATTTTCTTAGTTACTTTTTTATTTTTACATTCTTTCTCCCCAAAATATTGTCTAAAATGGCCTATTGACTTTCTTCACTTGTTCTATAAAAGGTATAGTATTAGACTGAGACAAAATAAGAGTCTTCTTCCTGAATCTTCCTTTAGAGTTCTCTGGAGATGTATAGAAATCTATTTGCTTGGTTTTAAACACCCAAATTTGAGTATCATTCTGAACTTAAAGTTGACCCTGAGGACTGGTGACATCTGATCTGAGTAACAGCTCTGGTACTCAGTTGAGGTTGTTCTTTCTATGTGGTTTCAAAGCTGGAAACTCAGAAAATCCATTAAAGTCAGATTTAGAGCAGAAATAAAGGTGATGACATTGCCATTTGAGGTGAGAAAGGTGAGCTTCTTCAGAGGATTTCAAGAAAGTGCATAATGAAAACAATTTTGGAGCCATGCCTCTATGGTGCTCCCAGCTCCTCAACTCACATCTCCCCAAGTAGTCCTGGGATGACATGCCATATGACCTGATTAGGCCCTTAAATGTCCTCACCATCCCACCTGTCTCCCCCATATAAACACCATTCTTTTAATGCTGGTCTCATTTCATGGGTCTGATTGAACCTTGCTAATATAAGGCGAGTGTTTTACAATGCCATTTAGAGAGCAGACTGCTGAGCAGCAACAAAGACTGTTTTTTCTCTCTCAAAGCACAGCAAAGAATGAGAAAAAAGAATATTCCTTTACCACCCTGTTGTCTCATATGGGAAGAAGTTCTATCCAATCCTAGCCACCACTGCAAAAGTTACCAGTGAACCTCTATTAGCACTCATTAAGCAATGCCTTTTCCCCCTTGGCTCCCAGGCTCCTTGACAGCTTTCACTGAGCAAGCTCTCCAGCCGTTCTCAACAGCCTACGTGCTCCATCAGCCCCGGCATTTGGGCTGTTTGACATTAAGCACAGGGAAATCTTGCATTTGACTTCGTATTCCAGACATCCAGTATCATCCGTCTTTGGGGGTGGCTGTTGGTAGTCTTGTCACTCAGACTCAGCAATGGGCATGAAGTCTCCTTTGATTATATTTCAGTTCCCTAACAGGAATCATTCTCTTACTTCATTTGCCTGCTAAAAACCCATAGAAGTTCTGTCTTGTTAAATGTAATTCCATTGCAATTACTGTCAAATATTGAATTAAAAGTGGTTAGCTCATTAAAACTCTCCCCAACAATTGACTAAAAAGTTTTATTTTTTTAATATTAAGATGATTGGCATTTGCTTACAAACTCCTTTCCCATCTTTGGTCAAACTCTAGCCATGAGTAACGCTTACTTTTTCTTGGTCCCGGAATCCCTGGGTCATGGAATGGTCATGCAGTGGGAACAGGCAGTTGTGGCAAGATACCATCCTTGAGGTGGAGACGAGGATGGAAAGGGTGGGATGCACTGTGGAAGGACCATTCCAGCCTCAGAGTGGTCCAACCAGGTGAAGAGGGTGGGGCTTCTTGATGGGTAGACAGAGTGTGGATGCGAGGAGCCCAGGAGTAGGTGATATTTGAAGGACAAAACAGGCAGGCAGCGACACAGAGCAATAGGTAAGCAGAAAGCAGGGCTGTAGCCACCGGGCTGGGTTTCTGGTGGGAAACTGGCCAATTTAACCGATGACCCAGACCTGGAAGGAGGCACAGGATTTTAAGTAATAGTAATGTATCAAAAAACACTCCCTCCCCCCATTCTCACCATTGCATCCAGAATGATCTTGTTAAAAATATAAAGCATGATGATGGGAACGAGTGTTGTTGGGTGGGGAGAGGGGGGGTGGAGGGTGGGGTTGAATGGGACCTCACATATATATTTTTAATGTAATATTATTACAAAGTCAATTAAAAAAAAAAAAAAGAAACAAGACGCAGCAAATAGACACCAAGAACAGACAACCAGGGGATGGGGGGGAAATTAAATAAATAAATAAATCTTTAAAAAAATATATATATATATAAAGCAGAGCCCACAACTGTGCTGCTCAATTTTACAGTGGATTCCTAAGCCAATACTTCTTAACCTCAAGCATGCAAAGTGATCACCCTAGGATACTTTATTAAATAGCAGGCTGGGATTTGGTGGTCAGCGATGGCACCCAAGTTTCTACATTTTGAACAAGCTTCCGGGGAATGCCAATGCTGGTCTCTGGACCACACTTTGAGTAGCAGGAACTTGGAATACTCTTCAGCCTCACCTCCCCTGCGGCCCTCCCCTCTGTGCTTCCCCTGGTATGTCCAGGTTCCAGCCACTCTCATCTCTTTCTACCTCGTAGGCTGTTTCATTCCTGTTTGCTGTGCTCGCAGTGCCACTCACCCAGCTCTGCTGACTCGTCTTCTTGGGTCTCAGCTTATATGTCACCTCCTCAGCATAGCTGTCCCTGACCACCCCATCCAAAACAGCCCTCTCATCCCCAATTATTTTCTAGCAGAGTATGTTTTTCTTTTGCCATAGCCCTTAATCTATAAAGATTTATTTATTTGTTGCATTGTTTATTCGATGTGTCCCTAATTTGACATAAACTTCCAGGAAGACAGGAGCTGTCATTAACCTATTTTCCACTGGATGGTTTGTTAAATTCTACCTATGTGCTAAATGCTACACTAAAGTGCTTTCACATGGATTATCTCATTTATGCCTAGCACCCATTCTGTAAGTTGGGACTTTTTAAATCACTAGTTTACAGACAAATAATAGGGCTCCCTTTAAAAGCCAAAACAAGAAACTTCTAAAATTTGAGTGGAATGAATATCCAGAAAAAACAGTTATTATATATGCTGCCTCTGACCCTTTCCCTGGGTTTCACGTGCCAGGCAGGGGAGTTCAAACAAGAAAGACCACTGCCATTTCCACAATGGTCCCCCTGGGTATACTGCCCAAACAAGGATTACAAATCCTTTCCTGGATTTTTCCTATCACAGTTGAACTATTTATTCTAATACTAAAGACAAGTGCCAAATACTAAGGTAGAATGAAAAGAAATTACATAAGGAGAGCAACAGAAGTCATCCACACAACCAGAACTCCTGCGGGTTTTGAGAAAAGCATCGGTCCAAAAGATTTGGGAAAGATTTCTAATCCCAGAGCAAAAGTGGAGCCTACTGGCTGTACTACTCTGAACCATGTCTACCATCAGCAACCAGGGGCAGGACCTGCTGACCCTTTTTGTAAATACCGATCCCGGTGGGAGTACATTTTGACAGCACCTGGCAACTGGGGTTCATAGATAGCTTTTGCGTGCATTTGTAGCCCTTGCTTAATCATGGAGGACATTTCAGGATTGAGTATCAAGTAGGCAGTTTCCATTGTCCTGAATGTTCCTGAAACATAGCCTATAAGATCGCTTACATGTAATTCTATGTACAACTAAGCATTTCATTTCTCACTGTGGAGGGAGGTAAATAAAAGTGGGTGAGTTGGGGTTTCAATTGTAGAGCTTCTTTAAATGTAGGCTGGGCTGCTGACCCTTCTGGAAGGCAGAAGTGCACCAGGGGATTGCCCTCTGCTTGTTATTTTTGATGGATTGCAGTAGAGCTGCTCGAACCCCCGGGGTCACATTGTTACAACTTGCAGAGACGGTGAGACTTGGACATTTTTATTGTTGTCAGACCAGCGAGAGTTTTAGGGACTGTCTTTGGGATCCCTTACTCTGTCTTCTTTTTCCTTGTTCACCTGAGACAGAAAGGACTGTGGCAAATTGCATACCTCTCCCGCACCCTTCCACACACAAACACTTGAGCTGAATATGAAAATTGGCCTCTAATTGTTGGATATAAGCTTGACTAGCTTTGAATTAATGACTAAAGTTGTATTCATTAATCTGCACAGGGAAAAGCAGGCAGACTGTCACAACATGCCTCAGTTCAGTAGTCATGCAGAGCAGATGAGAGGAGGAGAGGCACTTTCAAAGGGCAGCAACCGATCTCCACAAGCCCTGCTAGCTGGTGATGAAGAGGGAACTGCAGTCAGCTACAATCTGGCCCCAAGATGGATGGTGTACCTCAAAGTCCACTATCCAGGGGGATTCTGCCAATGATCGATGGCTATCCACCGCAATTAAACTCAAGAGCTTTTAAATGTCACTCTAGAACGGGATGCCATCCTATCAAGGTGTTGTTGAACATTTACCAGACGCGTGCATAGGGTGGGGTTAGGAAGCTGTGTAGGGATTCCTTGGGGGAAATAAGAACAATTCATAGCCTTTGAAGTTGAAGAACCACGCACCTAAAATTTGACACTCTTCTGATGTGTTCTCTTTAACACTGAGAAACTCGAGCAGAACTTTTTTTGGACACTATAAAATGTTTTTTTTAAGTGTTGAGATTCAGTAGAGTGGAAAGAATGTAGGATAGAGGGTCAGGAGAATTTATTTAAAGCTCTTGCACTTTTTGCTTATGATGGTCACCTTGGCTAAATCTCAGTGTACCTGCATTCTTTTTCCATCTGTTGAATGGGAGAGGTAGATGAGAATGATGGTCCTCAACCTCCAGTGTGTGTCACAATCCTCTGGGGGAACTTCTTAAAAAATACCAGTGTTCGGGGCCCATATGAAGAGATGTTGATTCACTTAGTCTGAGGTGGGTCTAGGCTTCTGTATATTTGTGAAATCTCTCCAGGTCAGTGATGGGTGCTGTCAAGATAGAGAACAGTTGGGTTAATAATTCTTAAAACAGTCGATTTGGGTGCTAGATAAGGATTCTGGTTAATAATATGAACACAAGGATGTTTCTCTACTGCAATGTGTTATTAACATGGTGATACATGGGAAAATATAACTATTATAACTAACTTATAGACTATAGTTAACAGTAATATTGTAATAGTTTTTGAAGCAAAGTCAAGAAGGTACTGAATCAATGCTAAAGGTGAAAACAAAATGGGGTTTAGTTTTATGAGATATGAACATGATTAAGCATTTTTTCTTCATGACAAGAGACCTTGGTCATGCCATTAACCAATCTATGCTCATTTATTTATCTCTGAACTGTAGAAAAACAATGAAGTTGGTTTTTAGGATTAAATGAGATTTGTGCCTGGACAGAATTTTTCAGAGTAATGCTTCCATAATTTGTTAAGTTACCTTTTGTCTGTTCTTTTGTTTTTTGAAGTCAAAATAAACTTTACTTTAAAAAAATAATTGTTAAGGCCCTTCAGCCCTAGTTTTCCATGGTTTGTCTTTCTTACACAGGTATTTCCAAAGTAGAGTACATTTTGTTAATAAACAAACCTTCTATCAGAACAATCTGAGTTCTTTAATGCTATGGTGGTCAGTATTTTTCCTGACTAAATAACATATATTTAGTCATTATTTTACTCTTAGATTAACTAACTCTTGGGGATCCTTTTCAAATGCAAAGTTAGGAATATGAGGTCTGGGTTTACTTGCCCACCCTGCAGAGGGGACTGTGACTCTGTGTGGTAGGGTTTCTAGCCCCTAGGAAATGTAGTTGGGGCACAGTTCCTTGAATGTCAGGAAACTGCTGGTAAAGTCACCCATCCTCCATCTTCCATTTTTGGTTATCTGTTGATTTCTCTGTTCCGATTACTGTCACATGGTGGGATAATATCTATGAGATTATCACCAGATGTGCTTTAATTTCTCCTCACTGTGTTTCCTTTTTCCACCCCTGCATTCCTGCCTTCAAGCAGATGGTTGGTTTTGTAGCTTTTGCCTCAGGGGAATGAGGGAGTGAGGGAAAAGGCCAAAGAATGGCTTAGGTCTCATGAAGGAGCTTGTTCTGATAGGGGATTACCTTCCAGATCAAGAAGGGGAAGGTGGTAAGAACTGCTCTGATTCCAGAAGGAGCACTGGGGTGGCATTACGGCATAAGAAGGGTGTGTGCAACCTACTACAAAAGAGATTAAGCTCACTTTCTAAATGGAGACCCCACAGGTAGAAAAACCCAGGGAGGGGATGGCTCAGAACCCCCTAAGAGGACGGTTAGAGAGTATAGACAGCTCAGCAGATATTTCTGTGCCTCTCAACAATAACAAGTGCCTCCAGACCTGAAGGAGTCACTGGGACAGGACCATTGTTGTAGTGATTGTGGGCTGACGGCAGAGCGCCAAGGAGGAGGACACACCTGTGGGTGGATGGTGTAGAGACAGGCGGGTGAGACACAACCAGAGAGGCCACCCCTTGACTTTGACATGAAGTCAGCTCCAAGGAGCAAATGAATTGCAAGTGGGTGGTGGAGGAGGGGTCCTCAATATAAATTAAGTTGTCCTTGAAAACTATTGGGGGGTCATAAACATTTCTGCTTCCTCCTTTGGATGTAAGTAAAAATACCAATGAATCACGAAGTGTAGTTTGACAAGTACATATCCCCATGAAGGAGTGAAGTGGCAGTCAGAATGCTGTGGAGTGTTAAAACTTATTCCCATTTAGAACAAGTCTTCACTCTGAACAGGGAACTCTGTTGCTTTAAATGAAAGGCAGGCATGTAGAGAAGCAGACCGGTAAGAGATAATTCCATTTGCAAGCGAAGTCTAATCTATTTTCATGCCAGAGTGTAGAGGACTTTTCACTTTATTCATCACTTCATTAATCTAATTTCAAAAGGAAAAGCAGGGACTGAAAACAGAGGTTATTCACATTTCAAACAAACTCCTTAGGCATAATGAGTGAGTGAAGCATTCAACTGTTAGACTTTGTTGCTTCTCCACCAGTGGGAGATGAGTACAAGGAAGGTCATGCTATTTAATCTTACGTGTGGAGGGATGTATATAGTTGGGGTTGGAGAAGGAATTATTTGAAAAATGGCAAATAATAGGTCTGTTATGCACTGGCGATCACTGTAGAGTCTGGGATAATATGAAGCGGTTCTATGATATCTATTTCCATCTTGTTTTAGCCTAGAGAATGACTGACTGAATGAGAAAATTCATGGTAAACCATGAAGAAAGAGCTAGAGTCATATATACAGACCACGGTTATGTGCCTAACAGAGGGGTTTGGAGCGACTAGAAATACTTTCACCCCAGGAATTTCCAGGACATCTGGTAAGTCAACAACATTATCCCAAACATTATGGCCAACAATGTGAGTTTTTGCAACAATGTATTCATTTTCCAAATGTTCCAGCTGAGAGAGCCACACACAACGTTCCCACCACATAGCAGATGGCTAATGGGGAAGCCAATATTTTCTGTGGAAACCAAAGTTTCTTTTAACGTTACATTTTTTTTTCAACAAAGACAACAAATACCCATTTGTTTTTGTCTCCTATTATTCCACACTCAGAAAGAGAATCTATTGCATGCAAATTAATCATTTATAAAGTGCGTAAGAAAATGATTTTTTCCCCCTGAGGTTACAGAACAAACAGATTTTCACATTCAGAAAGCTTTGGTGATGGTGAAAAGGACCAGTGCTCTTCCTCATCTGATATAAGATAGATGGGTTGGGGACAACCCTCAGGCTTCATTTTTTATTATTATTGTTGATTTGTAGGAATAAGAATTAAATAAATAAATGGGGAAAATGAGCTTACTATTATCTATATGCAGATTTATGACTAACTCATAGGACCTAGAGATTATGAATGGGATTTTGTTTTCATAGAGAATGAAACAAAATGAGTAAGGTGAATTTGCCATGTTTATTTTAGGCAAGAGTGGTAGGAAGTGGCAGGCAAAAGATAAAACATCTATTTGAGTAACACTGAGCTATTACTAGTTTCTAGTCTACTTTCACACGCTATATTTACTGTGAAAGGAAAGTGGGGTTGATTCACCTTAAAATATTTTACTTTCACTTGTAATAATAGATCAAACATCTAAGTAAATACCTAGGAAAATATATTTGCAATAAATACATTAAAAAGTGGAACTTGTTATAAATATACCTTTTGTTTGTTTTTGTTTTCTAGGCAGTTTGGAGAACCACATTAAAACTCCCAACTTTTCCAGTAATAACTATAGATGATTATTGTGACCTTGCTTTCTGACTGAACCCCTTTTGTTTTGTTATTGATTTTGTTGCTGCTATGCTAGCATACTGACTTGTAAAATTACACCTATTTTTATAACTAGCTAGTTCACTGTTTCAATGACTATTAAAGCCACTGCATACAATGCAATACACTAGGCTCTAATGGAGACATAAGAAACTTGCAATGAAGAGGATGTTGCAAAGGCATGCTTCATTTTAGGAAGTTTTTGATCATCTCAGCCTTGCTCCTTTAAGCTCATTTGATGGCTGCTAGAAGTCTGGTGTTCTAAAGCCCATATAAGCTGGAATCTGAAGAGGCTGTAGGAAGATGGCTAAATAGGAGAGCTATGTGCTCTCTCCTAGATGAAGATATACTCTTGTGGGGTAGACTTTGGCTCAAGAAAGCCCAAAACTGTAAGTAGCTCCTTAATCAGTGTGGGAGAGAAAACAATGTCCCCCAGCTCCTGAAAAAAAGATGTCCATATCCTAATCCCTGAAATGTGTGAACACGTTACCTTCCATGGCAAAAGGACTTCACAGACGTGATTAAGTTAAGGACCTAGAGATGGGGAGGTTATCCTGGACTATGCAGGTGGGCCCAATGCCATCTCAAGGTCCTTGTAAGAGGAAGGCAGGATGGTCAGCAGCAATGGAGATGCATGAGGATGCATGGAGTGATGCACTTTGAAGATGAGGAAGGGACTATGGACCAAGGGATGCAGGCAGCTTCTAGAAGCAGGAAAAGGCAAGGACGCAGACTCTTTCCTAGAACTTCCAGAGAGATCATAGGCAGGCCTGCTGACATCTTGATTTTAGCCTGTAAGACCCATTGTGGACCACTGACTTCTAGAAAAATTGTGCTGTTTTAGCCACTAAGTTTGTGGTAGTTTGTTACAGCAGCTATAGGAAACTAATACAATCAGAAATGCATAGATCTGGAAGATGGAAGCCTGATATAAAAGAGCTGTGATATAGCAAGAATCCATCTTCTTTCTCAACTCTGGCAGGGTACCACCTGCACAGAGGCTATACCAGCATCAACTCCACCCCTGAGGAACATAAAGGCGAGGGGGAAAATGTGGAAAACTGCTTTTCCTTCTGCTCTCGGCAGCCAGTTTATTTTTGCTAAGATCTCTTATCTCTTTCCAAATAAATTGGCCACCTATAGCAGATAAACACTTGTGCTCTCCTTCTGGAACCTTTAGGCAGACCTGCAATGATGCAAAAACCATCCTAGAAAAGGCTCCGTTGTTGGTCATTAATGGAGTACACACTTCTGATTTTGATGTGACCTGTTTCTATGTTCAACACACCTTCCAGCAGGACTGGAGATGGCGGTGACTCAGGCCAAAACTTACTGAAGTTCTTTAAGTTTCTTTGAGTTCTCTGACTTCTGCTAATTTATGAGAAATCAAGATAGTTCTAACTGGTATTGGATACCTAAGGACAGATGTCAGAGAACAGAGAAATGCAAACAAAATTATCTAACTTGTACATAGGAATGAGTCACCAAGAAGGGAAACACCTGGCCCTGGACATTTTCTAAGACTCATGCACATGTGTGCACAGTAAGCAGGAATAAGAACTGCAGTTCTGCATCTCGGTCCTGCTTGCACCAGGACTGGATGTTGGTCCCACCTCTGCTCACTCCCATTGCTTAGGATAAAATGCTCATATATGGAAATTCTCCTGAGTCCAAATCTCCTGAATACTTACAGTCATTTCCTATGAATTACACCTGAAGACCCCACCATCTGTCCTCTAAATTCCTCTAATAGGAGCCAGTCATCTTAATTATAGTCCTTACCAAATTGTATTGTAATTGTTTCATGTTTTCTTCTCCAATAAATTGTGAACTCCTTGGGGAGCAGTTGTAGGTTTGCAGAGAAGTCATGCAGATAGTACAGAGTTCCCCTCTAGCCATCCCCTCACACAGTTTTCCTTTTATTAACATTTTGCATTAGTGTTGGAATCAGTGAAACAGAGTTAATATAATTATACTATTAACTATAGTACATAGTTTATTTTAGGATTCACTCTTTGTGCTGCATAGTTCTATTTTTTTTTGCATTTTTCTTCCAGCAACATACATAGTACCTAAAATTGACACTCGTACCTCTCTTGGTGATGGTGAGATTTTCACTTGAGTCTGGCTCCTGGTTCTTCATGCCCAAAGGACTGAAGTCTGCTTATGCCACCCCCTCCTAACTCCTTGATTCTCTCCCTACTTCTCCTTTGGCTTTACTAGCTATTTCCAGGTCCAAGCCTATGGACGCATTACTGGACAGCTGTGTCGTAATTACCCAGGAATTTTATTACCGGTATCACTTAAGTGATTCTTCTGTAAAGCCATGGGTTTTGGACAGGGTTATGACTTTCCTACCTGAAAATTTTCAATGGTTCAAAGGGTAGTTAAAAGGATTACATGAATTAAAGTCTGCAAAATGCCAAAACAAGGTATGGCACAAAGTAAGGGCTATATATGTATTACATGTGAAACATCCCAATTGCAGAAAGAAGAAATATTGGTTTCTGCATGGCACGGACATGAAAAGAAATTCTCGGTCATGATGCACTTAAAAATAATATAAGTGGCACATCAACCCATGATTTCTCAGTTTGAGGTTGAGGTAGGTAGCTCTGTAGTAATCCAATCGGTCTTATGAAGATACATCACCTTGGAGCCTCACGCACACTCATCAATTTTCAAACCTTAGGTCACTGGGGCTTTTGTCACATACTATTGAGACTAGGCGAAGTCCACGATGCAGATCGCTGGGATGGATTCTTATCAGCCGAATCTCCTTCAGCACCTGTATGTTTTAAGCAGCAACACGGCACTCCCTTTGGCATATGGACAGGGCAATATAGTGAAGAAGCTGCTCAGCGGATGCCCTCTGGGATACACGGACCCAGTCTGAACCGATGCCAACAACAGTCACTCTCTGCCAGGCACTCTACTAGATGGTTTACTTACATCGCTTCATTTAATTCTCATGACAACCCATAGGGTTGATAGTAAATTACGCCCATTTTACCAGGGAGAATAGTAAGGCTCAGAGGGACAAAGTAGCAGAAAGTAGCAGGCTCTTTTTTTTTCTTCATATAATAAACTATTTTTGAAGAAGTGTTAGATTACAGAAAAGTTACATTGAAAGTATAGGGGATTCCCTCCCCCTCTCACATTTTCTGTTATTAAAAACAAATTAGTGTGATCCATTTGTGACAATTGATGTACAGATATTGAAGCATTGCTACTAACCAAGGTCTGTAGTTTACATTATGGTTTACACTTTGCACCCCACAATTTTATAGGTTTGGACAAAATGTGTAATGGCCTGTATCCATCACTGCAGTGTCTTAGAGAACAATCCCAATGCCCCAAAATGCCCCGTGTTACACCTATTCTTCCCTCTCCCTCCCCTCAGAACCTCTGGTGACACTATCTTCATATCACTTCAACATGCGGTTTGCAAGCAGCAGAGCTGGAACTTAAGCTCCGACAGTTTGACAAGAGAGCCCACTCTCCCAACCTGCATGTTTTACTGTCTATAAAAACAAAATATAGAAACCAAATTCCTTTTCTTTCTGAAGCACAGCATACTTAAAGTATTGAAAATATCACACACACACACAACCTGTATAACAGACACCTGTATAGGTGCCAGCAAGTTTCCAGAAAGCTCTAGAAACTTCTTCTCTCATACCACATCCCTTACCAGAGGTAACGCTTTTTAATATTTGTGACAAGCATTTTCTTAATTTTGTGTAGTTTCATAAACCCTCAGCAATGCTGTCAAATCTCTTTTTTAACCTAGTCTTTGAGGTTCCACACAGTAGATGCTCTGACGGCATTTCCCATTACATTTCTACTTGAACCTCTCTAACTTTTGGTCAGTGTATATGATCCCCAATGATGCCATATGCATCACTTTTTCCTCCTGTTGTTTCCACAAATGCTTTACTCCAAGGCTCCCTGTCTCTAAACTCACCTTTTCTTTACAGCTTGCTCTCTGGTGGTTCCTCTCTGATGTCCCTTAGGGGTTCTTCTCCCCTGACTTGCTGCTCTAGGTCTTGAATATTTTCTACCTGTTTTATGTCTTCCTCATAGTGCAATTTAATGCTGTTCTTTAATACATACAAAGCCTTGAAATATTTGCTACTATTATTATTGCTTGTGTTCATTATTAATGTATTCATTCAAAATACATCTATTAAATATAGTGTGACATGAACAAACCGAGGTTCTGTATAAACAGTAGAAAATAAGAAAAAGTCCCTTCCGTTGTGGAGCTTATATTCTGGAGTAGAGAGACAGGCAATAAACTAGTAAAAGAATAAGTTAATAAGATAATTTCAGATTATGATAAACATTATGTTGAAAATGAACGGGGGTGGGGATTGTGAAAAAGGAAATATCATTTGAGCTGAGATGTTCTCTACTATCTGGGTAAAAAACTTCCAAGCAGAGAGAACAGCCAGTGCAAAGGCCCTGTGGCAGAAAGAAGCTTGCATGGCGGGGATGAGGAAAGATCTGGAAGACAAGAGGAGAGGTAATTGATTTTGCCAGATCATGTTGTCCTTATGGGTCCTGGTAAGGGATTGGAATCTATTCTAGATACAATGGGATACCACTGTCAAGTTTAAAGAATAAAAAAAGATATGCTCTGTTTTTACTATTGATCTTTTTCTCACATAATCTTTGAACTTTTTATGTATATGCCTCAGTCTTTGTATTTCCTGAGATATTTACTGTTGATGCTGCTAATCCTGTTGCAAAACCTGTGTTGCATCACTTATATGCATAGGTTATAGTTACGCTAACACTTTATTTCAGTTTTAAGCAAGGTAGAACTTCTCTGAGAGTACTGAGTATACTCAAAAACCCATCAATTCTAAAAAGTTTCAGACAGACAACCTAAGTACCTTTATGTAGTTATTACACAGTCAACAAACATGACCTACCTTGCAAACAACTCGAGGCGCCCAGACTCTTAGTTGTTGGAAATCTAAAGTGTGCCGTCTCTACAATGAGGCGTATCTTGATGAGACTTGAGTTCCAGCTGACCTTTGGTGCACTTCTCAAAGCGAGATGTGCAGAGCTCGGAATGGGAGCTGAGATTTTTGATAAAAACTGGCAGACAAAGCCACTGCCTTTCCAGTTAAATTTCCTAGGGACTGCGTGCATTTCATCTCCATACGGTATGTGCTTCTGAGAATTTTAAACAAGCAAAGCAACTGTCAAGAAGTGCAAATGAACCCTAAGCAAATTTATCAACTGATACAACATGGAGGCATGCATGTATAAGGTGGGGGAGATCTGTTAATAATAAATAATAAAGAGATCTTTCTTTTTTTTCTTTGACAGCTCAGAGCCTGTATCTGGCACCGAACATTCCAGTGCCTGGTACGTAGATGGCTCTTTGTTATCTAAATAATCAACAGTTCACTTGAGAAGCCGAAAGAGCGGTCTGCAGTTCTGTGCAATCAGGCAGGCCAGGAGCAAGGCATATGGCGTTGCCGTTAGGCAGCGTCTCGCAGGGCTTAAGCGTGGGTAGGTGAGGGGTGGTGATGCTTGTGAGTTGGGATTAGTTATTAGACAGAGGCCCCAAGGCACCATTGCCTCCGAGGAAAGCACTGATGTCTGATCACACTCCATTACTCCTCAATGTTACTAATGAGCCACATTTCCAAAAGGGAGTGTTCCCTTTAAGTACATGCAATTTTGTACTCACCAAAATGACCTGAAATTGTACTTACAAATGGATTGCACTTAAATGGCTCAACCGTCCAAGTAGATAGTCATTTGACCCTCGTGCTAGAGATGTTAATGACTCATTGCTCTGAGAAATAGTCCGGAAAACATGGGTCAGAGGATGCTTTAAAACAATTATGCTTTCAAATGTTCCCCAGAGATGAAGTTTTAGGAAGAAACAGTAGGGTTCTAATTGTCTGACACCTATTCCTCCACTGTCATGTTGACAGTTATTTACTGAAAGGCTACCACATTCCAGGCACTGTGCTGGCTCCTGGAGGTGCTGAAAAGGCTGGCGTGGGGCAGGTGAGAAGTTTCTGTGCAAAAGGAGCAGCAGGCCCTTGGGATGTTCTAAGAATTGTACAGACTGCACAGGCAGAGAAGGGTCTGATCAGGCAGAAACTTGGCGTTTGGGTTTGTTCTAAATGCATTGCAGGGGTGGCGGACGTGGCCCAGTGGTTAGGGCATCCGTCTACCACATGGGAGGTCCGTGGTTCAAACCCCGGGCCTCCTTGACCCATGTGGAGCTGGCCCACGTGCAGTGCTGATGCGCACAAGGAGTGCCCTGCCACGCAGGGGTGTCCCCCGTGTAGGGGAGCTCCACGCACAAGGAGTGTGCCCCATAAGGAGAGCCGCCCAGCGTGAGAGAAAGTGCAGCCTGCTCAGGAATGGTGCTGCACACACGGAGAATTGACACAACAAGATGACCCAACAGAAAGAAACACAGATTCCCGTGCCGCTGACAACAACAGAAGCAGACAAAGAAGACGCAGCAAATAGACACAGAGAACAGACAACCAGGGTGGGGGGTGGGGGGAGAAGGGGAGAAAAATAAATAAAATAATAAAATAAATCTTTTAAAAAAATGCAATGCAAAGCCACTGCAAGTTTTTAAGTAGGGGAATGGTAGGATCAGAATTGTGTTTCGGCAAGCATGAGTATTTTCTCTGCATTTCTAAGTATACCTGGCATATTGCTATACCTTGGAAATCTTGACAAAACCAACACTATTCTGAAGTTCACGAATTTCAAATTTCTCCCCCTCTCAAACCATTCATTCTTAAATATTTATAGAGTGTCTGCTATTTGCTAGATTGCAATGATAGATACATAGAGAAGAAGAGGCAAACTTACTGCTTAGAGCGGAAGACCAAGCAAAAATGGAAAATCTTCACACATATACCAGCTCTCCTATCCTAAAGTTCAGAGACACTAGGAGTTCACAGAGGAGTCAGTCCTTGAACTTGGAGCTTAGGAAAGCTGTCCTTGAGAAGTCGCTCTGTCTCCCTCCCAACTACCCTACCCTCTCCAGCCCCACACAGGGTTCTAGGTCAATCAGCATATTTAAATTCTTTAGTACTTGGGATGCATGAATAGAAGGGCCTCCTATAAATAATGCAGAAATTATTTTGTGTTTTAATATTATTTTTGTGTCAAAGGCAGGAATGTTCGGAATAACAAAAATTCAGGTCATTGCACTAGTAACAAGCTCCTAGCATTGTAGCGTGATCAAGTCACAAGAGCCTAGCGACACACTAGTGCTGAACTTTCGCACGAGAGGCAGGGCACAAATGCCCCCCACATTGAAAACATTGAATTACATAGTATCAAAGAGTAAGTCATAGGTCTTACTCAAGTGGATTTTTGTTGTTACAGTTGACGACTTCAAGATCTCCTTATGATATGTCGACTAGAAGCCAGGTTTCTAAAAAGCTAATAGATGGGCTTCCTGCTATCATAGTATAAAACATAAGTGCCTGTAACCCAGAGATTTATTTTCACCTTTATTCTTATCTTGGTAAAACAGTCCGCTGACTGCATCACCTATTGTTTGGCAGGGGTTTCGTGCTGCACTAGTTGGCAGTGAAGACAGAAACAGAGCGGGGCGGGGGGCACTGGAGATACTTGGACTGCCACCGGCATAAGCCGTTATCTTCATCCTATGAAACATTGCTTGATTTCTTCTCTCAATAAGACTAGAAGAGTTTAAAAACACCACTTAGAAACATAGACCTCAAATACCCAAGCCCTCACTTCTCTTATTTATCACTCACCAGAGCCTTTGAGAATTGTGGGGGAGTGGGGAAGGCAACTACTTATGATGAAATGCCCTTAAGGACGGGGAAATGGAAGATTTCATTTCTGATGCAGAGTCGATAGGGGCATTGCCCTCTGGAGGGTTCTTTCAATGAAGAGCCCAGAGGCTGGGCAAGCAGAGAGTAAGCGATGTGAAAAGAGTTTCACCAAGGCATCAACACGAAGGGAGCTGGCTATGTCTCCCGCTGGCTGTTCTTTGCTCTGGCCCTCTTAGAGCATGGATCTTTATGTGGTCATTCTCTCTTTCGAGGCCAAGACTCCCTGGTTGTCCTCAAGTTCAGTCTAAGTACCTCAGCAGGGCATCCGTGCTCTCCACCCTAGCTCCCAGCATGCCTGCCCTGCGGTCCTTCCCACCTCACTTCCATTACAGGGACCCAATGCTGTAGCCACCTCAAATGCGGACCATCTTGCATTCAACTCTCTGCCTTTGATTCTGATGTTCTTTATCATCCTTCATGACCCAACACAAATTTCACCTTTGTTTTCCATGAAATCTTCTCTCTAACCCTATTCAAATGGTTGCTTCCTTTCCTCTATTCTCGTGCCATTTTGCTTTTATTCCCAGTGTTAGTGCTTGCACATTCCTCTCTAGGTTCTGGTTGTGATTCTATTCCTTTGTCTCCTCAGGCAAGGAATCAAGTTTCTTGATTCATTTTCATCCCTAGGTCCCTTACAAAATCCAGCACATCCAATAGACATTGACAGTATATTCGAATTGCAGGCTTCCAGGTTCTGGGGAAACCAAGGGAATAAGATAGTCCCTCTTCTCTTGGAGTTTCTGTTCCTGTGGTGGGGTAATAACAATAAATAGGAAATAGACAAAGAAAATTATTACTAACTATGATATATTCTATAAAGCAAACAAACAGGGTGCTGGGATAAGAGAGCATCTGGGGAGGGGAGATAGGGTTGGAGGAACAGGTTTCTTTATAGTAGTGACATGGCAGATAAGACAATCCCACTCTAGGTGTGGGGCAAGTGGGACAGGCAGAGCAGAGCATTCCAGAAAGTAGAATCAATGAAATCCTGAGGAGGAAGGAGCTCTACTAATTCTAGGAACTTTCAGAAGTCACTCTGCGGTCAGAGGAATGGGGTTTGGAGATAGACAGGTAGGCAGGAACCAGATCATGCAGGACTTTAAAAGCCACACACAAGGAGCTTGGGCTCCACGTTAAATGCAGTGAGAAGACAATGAAGGGCTTTAAGTGGGAATGCACTTTTGTAGGACTTAGATTTTTCAAAAATAGTAGAGAAAATTGTTGACTTGAGCTACCTCTTCATAAGAATAGGGCTTAATTTCTTTAATAGCATATTAATGATCTTTTTGTCCCTCTTCAGTTAAAGTATTTGCAGAGCCTTTGAAACTCAATGAGTAAAACTATTAAAAATAAGAGCATACTTAATTCCTAGTTTTCACATTCCTTGTCTTGGTCAGCTAGTTTTAATGGTCTCCTTCTTACTAATCTAAGAAAAAAGGTTTTGCTAAACACACGTGTAATATAAATAGAACCTTGGGGAATGATGTGGCATGTGTTTGTGTGAGGATGCATGCTTCTTCAGTAAAATTCACAGAACCAACTTTTAAAAAAAGACATTAGCACAAGAACGTGTTCCTGTGTTTATAACCTCCTCCCTTCCCTTTAATCCTCTCTGCATCCAGGATTTCCCCTCGTGAATGCAAGAAATCCTCTTCTGGTTCTATAGGAATTTGCACATACCTGAGGGTAATTGATTGCACTTTTAAAAATAGATTTCTTTGTACCTCAGGATGCCTTTGCTGGCCTTTCTTTCCGTTAGAATGAATACGTGCAGTTGTACTGCATTCCCACAGAGCAGTTAAAGCGAGGGGAAAGAAATGCTATGGGAATAGCAAAATTCAAACCCAAGCGGTGGAGAGGCTGAAGAACAGACTTTACATTCGGAGAGTCTCAACTCTATGGCTCTTCGAAAAGTTTTCTGGTAATAATTCAACTTGGAATAACACAGCAAGTTTATATTGGTAGCCACCTATTTGTAGCTGAAAAGACTGGAAGTAGTTCACACAATGAAACCCAGCTATAAGGCAAACTCATATAAACCAAGTGTTCATGAGAGATCCACCTACTCTTCATGAACAGGATGGGATCTGCTGCAGTGGGAGTCTGGCTCATCTCTAATTTTAGTCTATTTTATTGATAAGAATCCTGATTAAACTTGGGGTGGAGTAAAGGTCTCAATTACCTTAACCATCTCACCACTATGGGATGGATTTCTAGGGTCAGCAGGGTCCCCTGGGGGAAAAGGAACTCTTCAATTTAACAAATGTGACTGATGGTGAAATTTATAAGGCTATCTGCTGGAATTTCTAAAATTTCAGGAAATAAATTTTGGGGCGGTAATTGCTATACATGGTAAGATTATAATATGTACATTAATATCCTTTAAGCTTTTTATGAAGTAATCCAGTAAAATCTACTTCCACCCAATCCCCGCTATACTCACTTTATTGGCAACATTTCATCTGTGGGCTGTTGTTGAGACATTTTTACTGTTTACCAGATGGGGTAAGATTTTACATAACTTAAAACATCTGCTCTCATTGCAGTCCAATATGATCATCTATTTATATTTTTGAATTATATTATTCATTTCCTTTTAAATGATCATGCAAATGCTTTCAGAAGGACAAGTTTACATGCTATTTGCCAGTAACATATAACTTTTCCCACTCTTTTTTTTTCCTTGTTTATCTTCTATTAGGATAAGCCATATTGTAAATCATGAATGTAGTGAAATATTTAGATATCAGCTCTTATTTTGAAATATTTGATTTTATAAACTGTTATTTATGTCACCTTTGCATCCCTCTACACACCTGTATGTAATCATCTCAATATAAATATAAAATACAGAGAGTCATTTTAGATCATGCAAAAAAAAGTCTTCAACAAAAGTACTCTGGGAATGATGCTGATCCTTAGAGATTGGAAGGAAGAAGAACTATGCAAAATAAAATAAGAAAAAAAAGCTGTGGACTTGGACTTTGAACTAGCTAAAAATAAACATTACTACAGTATAATTTACAAAGCACTTTTATATGTAATCATCAGAATTTGGTATAGATGTTGCTACTGTTGTTCCCATTTCATAGATGAGGAAACTAAAGATTAAGACATTCAGGAACTTACCCAAAGTCCCAGGGACAAAACCACCACCGACTCCGCCTCCATTGCACCAAGGCCTGGTCTGAGTTGTTCAACCTTAGGAAAGTGCAGTTGGGGGAGAACATGCCCTTGACCCTGAGAGGCGAGGAGGAAAACTCTTCTTTCTTTGGGACGGAAACATAGTGGCTCAGGTGAGTTAGCTAACCAGCCCATGGATCACGGTAACCTTGTTGGGTTTTTCTCTAGATGACCATGAAAAGGTTAACATACAAAGTCTATAAGCTTCATTATATTTTTCTGATACAGGAAGCAGGGAAAAATGGTGTAATGACCAGCAGTGATGAGAGAAAAATTAAGAAACAAAGTCATTAGTGGAGGCCAACCTGCCCTTTTCGGGGCTCCTGGGAACCAGCTTCCCCAGGAGGATTGGCCTGTCTTCCCTGACCTGCAGTTGTAGAAAGAGGTGTGAATGTGACTCAGGAGATTAGGAT
This sequence comes from Dasypus novemcinctus, assembly GCF_030445035.2. Taxonomy (NCBI): domain Eukaryota; kingdom Metazoa; phylum Chordata; class Mammalia; order Cingulata; family Dasypodidae; genus Dasypus; species Dasypus novemcinctus. The sequence continues at coordinate 86,684,080 of NC_080687.1, read as the reverse complement.
GATAGAATGTCCCCTAATTAAGGAACCCTGGAAAAGTCACTTAACCTCTCAGAGCCTCATGGTGCCATGAGACCCCAGCCAACGTCCAAATTCCGTAATTCACTTTCTCATCTTGTAGTTGGCTGGCTCGGCACTGCCACTCATATAGGGAGTGGAAGACAGCTTGGTAGAGTGGATAAAAACTTGGAATCAAAACTCCTGGGGGCACAGCTAACCCTATCACTTGCCAGGTGTGCAATCTTGGACAAACCTTAATTTTATTTCTCTAGAATAATGATCATTATATCTTCTTTGGAGAGTATTGGGTGGGGTAAATGTAAAACCTAGTTTTGGCACATAGTAGGTCTTCAGCCACATTTTGTCTTCTTCATTAAATTTTAGTTTTTGCTTAAAACCTTCAGGATCAGTTTATTATCCTGATTTCAATACTGGCACCCTTCCCAATGACTGATGAATAGGGCTTCTCAATCTATGAAAAAATTTGCATTTTTTTCCCATCATTTACCCTTGATGGGCTCTCTGGCTCTGTCTTATACAGATCACTAATGGCCAAGAGGGTATGTGTTATATTCTTTTTAGTTTGTTTTAAGAAAACAGTAGCTTGGTTGAACATGACTTTTTTTGTTTTAAACTATTCACTGTCTCCCCCCACAAATTCCCTTATTTGGAAATCTCTGGACTAATAATCTTCAAGCTGTGATGTTTTAGAAAGTGTGCCCTACTATTGTCTAACAAATACAAATGATGGGCAATTCTAACTAATTTTGGGGAAAGTTCCATAAATGATGAGAAGATCTTTATAAAATAGGCAGCTTTTAGTATATATCTACAAATCCCCTAAAACCACACATTCATATAAATCCAGTCCTGCTCCAGAGTAATACTATAAGACAATGAAAAATTACTAAGAGTGATAATGTATATTATACCCTTAAAAGCCCACCTGGACTATGCAGTTCGTTCTCATTCATATTGTCTGGTTAAAAGAAAAAAAATTTGGCAAATCACTGAATTTTGAAAAATCTTTCACTTGTGTTTCTCAAAGTACTCTTTGAAGGGTACTGAAGGACATTGCCTAGAACCCCACTTGGGAAAACCCAGATCTCGCTCCTCTCCATTTTCTTCATGCACCTGAAGCTACTCTGGAGGCTCTTTCTCTGCAGCTCCCAGATGCAGGACAACTCTGAAACCCAGTGTTGGAGCCCCGACCACACCTATTCCTCGGCACCTTCTCTCCAGCTAGACGAACCTCCTACTGTTTCAAAGCAGGGAGGAGGCAGAGGGTTGCCCTGAGTGACATCAGGATTCTTTTCTTAGGCTAGGGGAAAAGCTGTGAACTCTCATGCAAAAGGAAATTTTTAGTCATGCCACAATATTAATTTTATAATTATAACTTGTACCTTAAAAGTACTTTCAAATATATGATCACATTCCCTCTTCAAAACACCCTATGAAGCTCTCACAACACATTATTATTCTTAGGAAACTGAGACTTCAAATAGGGGCTTGCCTTGGCTGAGGTAAGTGAAGAGGCAAAACTCAAATCTGGATTTTTAACTTCTAATCCTGTGCTTTTTTCTCTGTTTGTCTATTTATCTGTCTGTCTATGTATCTATTGAGCTACTGATTTATTGATCTATTGTCTATCATCTATCTAATCTAGCTACTGATTTATTGATCCATTGTCTACCATCTAGCTAATCAATCTATATCTAGCTATCTATCTTCCTACTCTATCTCAGTCCATCCATTCATTTAATTATATTCCTTCACCAAAACCGTTTGGATGCTTGGATGTAACTCATGGTCTGAGAAAAGACTTACCAGGAGGCCACGGTCATGTGTGGCTGACATCCTCTCATCTACGAAGTGACGTATGCCAAACGTTAGGGTCTACAGCAGTGAAGGTGTCAATGCTTTCTGCAGGGTCAGAGTGACCAAAAAAGAAGTGACCAGAAGGGAGGACCAAAAGGGGAGAAATATAAGCAATGAGAAAATTTTATGGGGTGGATCTGCTATAAAATTTTACTATCACTTATCCCTAATTCCACTTTGCCTGAGTAATGCATCTGACTCAAATGTAATGCGATAAAAAATAAAATGAAATAATTAATTTTCCTGTCCATAAGTGGAATTCTAAAGTTAGTGGAGATGGAGCTTTTGTGAGTCAAGGAGTCGTTCATGATATGAATAATATTATATTATTACTATTAATTAACCATTTCATTCGAAGTCCTCACTTGGGTAGCAATACCAGAGGTTGAAGGGTCTCATAAGACTTTCTGGGAAGGTCACTATAATCATCATCCCAGTTAAATTTTTTCCCCAAGTCTATGCCTTGTGAAGCATGAATTAAACAGAGCAGGAAAATTGATTCTCCTAGATCAGAAGTCACAGACTTTTCCTTTAAAGGGTCAGAGAGGCTAAGCTATCTCTATTGGAACAACTCAGCTTTCCTTGATGTCAGGAAAGCAGCATTGGACGTAAATGGTTAGGTGCGGCTGTGTTCCAAAAAAACTTTATTTGCAATAACAAGTGTGTGACAGTTTGAGATAATGTTTGTGAATCCCCAAAAGAGAAGGATCATGTTTGTAAACTAATTTGTTTACTCTGGGTGTGAGTCCCTTTGATTGCATTTGATTCAGCTGAGATGTCTTTGATTAAGTTAACTGTTAGGATTAGGTCTTTGTAACCTGCCCTGTAACTGGCCCCTTTGGGGGGCCGACATAAATGGGTACTCGCTCAAGAAAACACATGGGGAGGGAGAGAGACCTCTGTCATGTTTGAACCTTGGGCTGCAGGGAGAGATGAGCCATTCACTTGATAGTTTGCAGCTGACCTTGGGAAGAGAGCCAAGACTGATCGAGAAAGCCAGAAAGAAGCAAGCCCTATGTCAGGAGAGAGGAAGCCCTGAGAGCCAAGCCCCATGCCGGACTGCAGCTGAGAGAGAGGGAAGCTGGGAGGGGAAGGTGGAACCCCTGCAGAGGGGTTCAGCACGCTGCAGCCAACTTTGGTGAGAAAGCCACCTTGAGTTGGACTCTTTAGGGCCTTGTACCTTAAATAAATACCCTTTCTAAAAGCCAACAGATTTCTGGTTCTTTGCATTGGCACCCCTTTGGCTGACTAATAGAAGGTGGTAGGCTGGGTTTGGTTTGCAGACTGTGCTTTGCTGATCCTTTTCCTAGATCAAACTGAAAAGTCAGGTGATGGGTGTAATCCGGGGAGAATCTGGGCTTTGGCTGCACTGGAGATGCAAGATAAATATCTGAAGAAGTTGCTGGACACGGATACATTAAACTATCCGTATTCATTAACTTATATCGATACTATTAGCTCACTTATCATTCTGTGTGCTTTCAGAAAGCTATTTACTCTTCAACTGCAAAGAAGCAAAGTTCCTGTTCTCTCCAGTGTTCAGTCTGCCCTGGAGGGGAATGGAAACAATTGCAAATTGGTAAAGCAAATATTCTCCCTTACCAAAGTTTTAAAATAGAAAGTGGAGAAATAAAAACTTCATTAGTAACCAGAACTGAACCTTAGATGCTCATTGGTTTTGAAAGCCCCAAATTGGTGGAAAAAATGAATGCATCAATCTTTCAGAATCAATGCATCTCTCTGCAAATAAAGCAAAATTTTCTATTTCAACCCCATTCTCCCTTCATCTACCATAGAGACACCAGAAACCAAAAAACCTCCCTAAGTTCAAATACATTATGGTGCCAAGCAAAGATCCTTGGTATATAGATTCTTAGTAAAATGACAACCACACGGTGGACTTTAGAAAATGTAACATAAGTTCTATAGAGAAGCTGGCTAAATAGATCAAAGCTAAGCAGCTGCGAGCTGTCTCTTTCAGTCCCTGACCTCCTGAGATGCTTAATAAAATAGCCTACAAAGTATTATTCTCTCATCAGTGCCAAGAGGCATTTGTGGGGAGATAAATAAAGCTGTTTTCCAAAATGGGGACTATTCTGGTGTGCCTGTATTGAAATGACAGTTTCTTTATGGAATAGGAGATGGGCAGGAAACGCCAGCCAGGTAGTTGCCCCTGGACCAACCACCAGTAGAATACCTATAATGAGATTCTAAATTAGATCGCTGAACCTCAAAGACAAGGTGCTTCACATCTGTGAGATGTTCAGCTTGACTTTATAATGAGTTCACCGAGCAGAATGAGCCACACTTGAAATCAAATGCTTTGCATGCAGGATGAAATAAGTGGGGATCAATCATAGTCAGGGAAGTAGCAATTGCTCTGAATGTAATATACTGAGCGGTAGCACAAAAAAGAGTGGAAAACCAAGTGCCTGAAAGAGCCAGTTCTTGGGTAAGGTAAATGGGCGACACTTGTGCGTGTGTTGGCCCAGAGGGACTGTAGCCCATGGGTGGGGACTCACACTGTCTACCCAAACGAGTCAAGGTGCCAAGGTAGCAGCCAGAAATGCTTCTTTGGAAGCATTTTTCTGAGTGTGCTTGTCTCCGAGGCTTTTATCTGGTGAGCCAAACAAATCAGTCTCGGCTATGAGGTGGTTGTGTTTTGTCCAAATGTGGATGAATGCCCAAGACAAGTCCTGCCATGGCTGAAGGGCTGCAAAGGAAAACAGAGATGCCCAGGAGCCAACCCCGTCCTTTGCACAGGGAGTTCCCTTGCAAAACCCCTGAGATGAGTCTCTGCCAACAGCTCTGGAAGATGGCATGGCCACCACCCCAGTAATCCGGGGCCTTTTACCCCAGCCACTCTGCAGTGATTAGCACACCTGCCTGGGCCAGGGCTCCCCCCAAGGTAGGGGTCGGCTGTTGGAAGTAATCAGGGCTGCCCCAGGTGTGACCTGCCTCTCTTCTCTCAGAACCAATATCGTTACCCGTCTCGCTGTCAGGGGGGAAATGTCACTGGAGGCCTCATTAACAACAGACAGTACAGAGAGGCCTAGCATAACTTCTGGCCTTTCTGCAAGATTTGAAGCTTATATTACAGAAGGAAGAAAAAGAACAGGTGTCACGACTTCGTCTCTTTCTTTTTTCATCCTGCAACTGTCGCTCATCGGGCTCCAAACAGAATGAAAAGAGCCCACAGGAAGGCCAGGGAGTTGCCTGGCCTGGAAGGTCATGCTAGTTTGTTGCAGTCATTGTTTTCACCAGAAAAGACAATGACCCAGGGTCCCTCTCACCTACTTTCCCTTTTAAGATGCTCTTTGGACTGGGTGCAGCCTTCTGACTGCCAGGCTCCATCCAGATCCCATCTGCACCTGCCGGGGTGGGGACTGGATATGACTCTGCTGCGGACCTCAGGCGGCCTTCGGGAGTCCTCAGAGAGTCACAGGGAGCAAGTGAGAGTGTTTCATCCTCTCTGTTCCCAGCTGTGTGCACTAATGAAAGCTTTTCGCTTTGGGGGATAGGGGAGAGGCTGGCCCATCTGATGCGCTCTTGCTCCCTGGTGAGATGATAGGAATAGAGAGGAGACACGTTTTGGACAGCAGACTCTGCCGTGGTACCTTCTCTAACCTCACCCTGCAATGCAAAGCTGTGTTTTCCCGCAAGGCAATGGACTAGGAATAGGATTGATATGCTGGAGGGGATTCACAGTCATACATGTTAGGGACACACAGCGTGAAATTACAAAGTTAAACACGGCTAATGTGTGTGTCTCCAGGAAAAGGCTTTTCTAAAACTGCTTGATCAGTTACTTTGTTCTGGAGCAACTCCCAAGACTCTTCTTCTTGGGGAAACACTAAGGGTTAAATGGTGAGAATCAACATCTATGTTTATTCCACGCACATACAGAGATACTGTAGTTCCATGTACTTAAAACACACCCACACAAATAGCCATTGCTCTAAAGAAGACTATGATCTCTCATTAAGACAAGTACAAATTGATCCAGGGTGTTCAAGGGGAAACCATTCAAAGAGGGGCTATTGTCTTGCTATTTGTCTCCCTCTCACTTCCTTTCCAATCCATTGAATTGTTTTTCTTAGACTCTCTTAGGAAAAATTCTGTGCATTTTTCTAAGTTGACTCTCATTGTGCAATTCCCGCCCATATTCTAATCCCTCAGGGGAAAGACATGGCTAGAATTCTTGTCTGTAGGACTGATAAAGCCTTTAGAAAAAGAGATAATGAAGCAGAGACCAACAGAGACGCAAAGAATACGCAGCATAGCTACAACACAACAGCGATGTCATCTCAAAAGAAATCCTGCCATTAATATGCCAGGGATGGGAGCCCCTGTCTGAGGGGTCAGGCAGGCAGGCAGCATTCATGAGTCCCTGCAGCATTACGGACAAATGTCCCAGCCACAGCGGGATGTGACATGGGGGCGAGGCACTCTACTAAGAGTAGGAGGCACAGAGCAAAAAACCCTGAGAATGCACAGAGGAAACTGTCACTCAGAAACACATGGTTAATCTGGCGTATCGCTACCTGAGTGCGACAGTGAAGGAAGCAGCCACTGCCGCGAGAGGTTGGTCTGGTAGGGCCTCGAATACCAAGACAAATCTGCATCTCACAGAAAAGGGACTCCATGAAGACTTTCCATGGTTGGAGCAGGGAACCAGCAAAACCCGCAGGCCTGCCCGCACTTAGCTGTTCTTGCCCCAGTCCCTTCTGGGTCAGAGCCTCTTCCTGCACGTGTTCCATCTTAGCTTGCGTTGGACTTCCTGGCAAAGTAAGCCCATTTTCTGTCAGCAAGCGCCAGGAAACTGGAGGCTTTAGAAACAAAGGTCGCTTTTGTTTAATTGCAAGCCTTCCTTCTTAAGATGTGATAGCTGAAGGATTTTCTCTTTGCCAATAATTCACATCAGTTGGTCAGAGTCTTCTCTGGCCCTTTCCCCTTTGTCAGTCAGTTCAAACACCACGTGGCAGCTGGCAATAAGAGCGAGAGGCAACGAAGTCTTTGAAAACAACTGTCTTGGATGGTTCCCCATTTGTGTGGGATGTGCCACCATCTCCCTGGCCCTGGGGTCTTGCTTTCCTCCCTGCTGCTGGCCTTTTGGTCCTTGGCAAACCTTTGGATTCTGGGTAGTGGACACAGCTCCCCGGTTCCAGGCTCTGATCCCTTTTTGGTTGTCTGAGTTCCCACCTATCCAGGGGGGCACCTTCTGCAGCCAAGTGCTCTTCTCATTCTGCTTCTGCCCACCCTGCACCCATGAGCCCTTCCCATCACCAGGGGAAGATTCTGATACAGTCATCTTAGTGATTAAATTTCTCATACTGATTGAGGACAGAACACTATTAAAACTATTTCCCAGAAGTGATGAAGTACTTTTTACAAAGCTAACATACCGATGGGAAAGGTCCGTATAGGAGAGTTGATTTGCTTTAATTGCTCCGTGGTCCTCAACTGGGCCTGATTTGGTCCTCCATCTCCAGGAGACATTTGACAATGACTGGAGACATTTTTGGTTGTCACACCTGGGGCAAAGGGACATTGTGACAAACAGGACTTATCAGTCCTAAGGTGTCAGTAAAGCCAAGAATGAAAAACCCTGAAGGACCTTACCTGGGGCAACATCATGCTGCTTATAGCTGGTAATTTAGTTTACCTAAGAAGAAAATGCAAAGGGCTGCCCACCTCCCCTGTATTAGTCAGCCAAAGAGGTGCTGATAAAGAGCGCCAGAAACCTGTTGGCTTTTGTAAAGGGTATTCATTTAGGGTAGAAGCTTACAGTTACAAGGCCCTAAAGAGTCCAACTCAAGGTACTATAACAGGTACTTTCTCACCCAAAGTGTGTTGCCACATGTTGAAGCAAGATGGCTGCTGATATCTGTGAGGGATCAGCCTTCCTCTTCCCCTTAAGGCTCTGTGGGCTCAGCTTCTTCTGAACTCAGCTATGGGCTGGAGGGCTCATTTATTTCTGGGCTTAGGGGCTCTGCTCACTTCACAAGGTCAGCCATAAACTCTCAGGTGAATGGCTCATCTCTCTTCCTGGGCCATAAGATCAAAGCTGACAAGTTCTAGCCTCTTCTGTGTCTATGGAGCGCTCTCTATTCCTGTCTATCTTCTCCTGGGTATCTACTTCTGTCTGTGTGTCCTTGATTAAGTGTCTGTTTATATAGCTCGCAAAGGGGGCAGGGATTCAAACTATGGTGCACTTTCCAGACATGGCCAAATCAAAGCCCTAATGTTAACGTAATTTAATCAAAGACATCTCAGCTAAATCTAATACAATCAAAGGGCATCATGCTCCAAGGAACAGACCAGTTTACCAACATAATCTCTCCTTTTGGAATTCATAAATAATCTCAAACTGCCGTATCCCCTGATCTATACCATTCCAGATCTTTCATTTTGCCATTTTCTTCTTCTTCTTTTTGGTCTGAGAAAGCAGATTATACCATTTCAATCAGAAGGAAATTTTCAAGTGTTTTAAAAGTTTTCAGTCACAGAAGAATTTAACTTAAACATGGAGAAAATCATAGTTAATGGTTGTTTTCTCTAAATGGAATCAGTCCTTTCAGCTCTGTCATGTAATCCTTTGGGTTTCTAGCCATTGGGGGTCACCATGAATCCATTAGGCATTCAGTATCCTAATAGCCTACCTTTTAAAAAGTTGAGGTTATTGTGCATAAGCTCCTCTTCATTCCACAACATAAAATTACATGTCAATTTGCTGGTCTGATTTTATTGGCAGAAAGAAGACGGCTATTAAAGTTAAATATTTCATGTGTTATATATAAAAGAAAGGGAAATAGTTATAAGAAAACAATTGAAACCCATTGATTCTTCTTTCCATTCCTGGAGAAAGAGCAACATTCACCTCTGAATACTCCTTTGTTCAAGGTTATCCCTATCTGTATCCTTGGTTCAATCTATTTCCATCTCTTTGGAAACAAGATCTTTAATAATCTCTCCCTTGGCATCTACCAAAATTCTCCAGGAAATTTTAGAATTATTCTCATAGTACTTGAGACTAATATAAGAATAGTTACTGTTATTGCTACATCAACTCTGATGGAGGAAAATGCAATAAGACAAGAAAAAAGTACATGAGGAAGGATCTTTATATGGATAGTAAGTTGCAGTAAAATTATAATTGGCAACAGTGATGGATGAAATAAAAGTGTACTAGTACTCACAGATCCTGGAACAGAGAGTAGCAGCTGGCTTCACAGGGCCATGTGAGAAACAGGTCAGGAATGCAGGCTCAACCAAACAGGCAGGAAGCAAGCAGGGTTTATAATGGACCTGGGAACCCTGCCAATATAGTGTTACATGGGTGAGTCATCAAGCAAGTGTGGGGATTTGGAAATATGTATTTGACTTGCACAGAGTGGCACAAATCCTGGTAGGATGCAGGGAAGAAAGGAGGAAGCTATTTATCTTGCATCAGCAGGTGTCAGGGGGGAATCAATGAGGGACCTAACAACAGGGTCTGAGATGTTGGGGCATCAGAACTGAGCAAAATCCCCTATTTTTTTTTTTTTAATTCACCAAAAGAAGTCAATCTATTGAGTGATTATCTTCTTCTGCTTATCCCTGAACTGACATGTTCTCCAGTCTTATATGCTCAATGCTTTCATCTTCTAATTCCACATGCTCTCTCAGGTAAACTCCTTCCCTCTCCTGGCATTAGTTTTAATATATAAATTAAGAGTCTGACTCTATATCTGAGATTCAGAGTCTTCTCCTGAACAACACACATTTAACATCCAACTCTTTATCAGGCAGTACCAACTGTATGCCTGAGAAGAATCTTAAGGTCTGCATTTACAGTATAAATTCACCATTTTCCTTATCGTTTAGTACATTCTGTATTTACAGTACTTAGTCAGTGCCATAGGTCAATAGTACCAAGGCTGAGCAGCCTCTCCTCTTTCTCTATTTCTTACCATGGGAGCAGAGCCAACATTCACTCACCCCGCAGTCCTAAATCCTGGGAGCCCTCCTCACTCCATACACAGATACTATTTCCTTCCTATTTCATCATATTTACCCCGCTTTTCCACCTCTGCTACAATAGTTCTGCCTTAGGTCAGGTTTTCATCATCTTTCCTCAAAACTATTGTAATAAGATATCATCTTGCCTCTGTGCTTAAAGTGCAGCATGGCGGCAGACTTGGCCCAGTGGTTAGGGTGTCCGTCTACCACATGGGAGGTCCGCGGTTCAAACCCCGGGCCTCCTTGACCCGTGTGGAGCTGGCTCGTGCATAGTGCTCATGCACGCAAGGAGTGCCCTGCCATACAGGGGTGTCCCCCGCGTAGGGGAGCCCCACGCAAGGAGTGTGCCTCATAAGGAGAGCCGCCCAGTACGAAAGAAAGTGCAGCCTGCCCAGGAATGGTGCCGCACACATGGAGAGCTGATACAACAAGATGATGCAACAAAAATAAATACAGATTCCCCTGCCGCTGACAGCAACAGAAGTGGACAAAGAAGAGGCGGCAAATAGACACAGAGAACAGACAACTAGGGTGGGAGTGGGAGTGGGAGTGGGGGTGGGGGGACAGAAATAAATAAATAAATCTTAAAAAAAAAGCATCATAGTGCAGTCAGAGGAACCATTTGAAAAGGAATATTTAATCATGCCATTTCCTGACTTAAACTTTTTCTGGAGTTCCCAAAGCATTTACAGGTAGAGCAGAAACTAATTGTAAAGGTCTTCCACTACCTGGTCCTATGCTACCAACAGCCACTGGCTATTCATTAACATTTATTTAGCACTATGTGCCCAGCACCTGCGTTTGCATATGTTTAATTTAATCTCAAAAGAACCGTAAAATGAAAGTTCTGTTTTTAACCTCATTTATAAATAAGGACATTGGGGTCCAAAGCTTCGCAGGAAGCTGCATGTTTGGAATTTGAACCCTGGTGACTTGATACCCGAGTGCAGAATATCCCTCTTGCCACTCCCATGCACCCCCTAGAAGAGAAGAGATGATCGGAACACACTTTTCTCCTTTCAAACTTTGGGCCTCATTTCCACAAATTTGGCTTGGTGTTTCTTTCATGATACATTATCTGATTTGCCATACATGAGTAATTAGCTAATTAATGTAATAAACTCCCCCAAACACCACACAAAGCACAAGTTAAGCCTCTGTCAACAACCTAAACCTAGAAGTATGATCCACCCAATTCTTCTCCCTTCCCCTGTTTCTCTGAAGTAGCCATCACCTGAATCTCCTTTTCTTTTTATGTAAAGACATCTACCAGTCATATGTATTCCTAAAATGCATATGTTAGGTGTTTTCCCTTCAGAACAACTATCATGATGTATATGTAATCATGTGGGACTTATTATTGCTAATTTATCTCTAATAATATACCATGACCACTATGTAATCAACCATTTTGTAAATATACTGCATTTTAGTGATCCACCCTTCAGTTGATAGGTATTGGGTTGTATCCAGGATTTTGTTATTATGAACAGAACTGCTGTGTACATTCCATTCATGTTTTTTACAGTAGTGTGCATGAGTTTCCTTTGGACATAGCTCATTTTCTTTATCCCTATACTCTACCACCTCCAACCTTGGCTGCATTTAGAGTAATTCGACCAATATTTGTAAAGAAACTACCATGTTCCAGCACTGCTCTAGGTGCTGAGAACAAAACAAAGACTCCCACTCTCATGGAACTAGTGGGGAAGACAGACAAAAAAGAAATAAGAAGTAAATGCGCAAGGAAGGTGCCCTTTATCTTCTGCAACCTCTCACTTTGCAATTAATTCTACCATACTTTTTAGCTACTTGCCCATGAGGTTAGACTCCAAATCTTTGCTCATGTTGTTTGCTTTGCATGGAATGACCTTTGAGCCCTCATCTTTTCTGGCTCACTTTTATTTCCTCTTATCTTTCAAGACTCAGCTCTGATCTTACCTCCCTAATGCTGCTTCAACTGATAGCTCTCCAACTGGCCCTCCTCTGCACTCACCTAGCTCTTTATCATACCTTTATCATGTCTCTCTTCCATTTCCTTCTTCCTCCAGAGTATAAGGGAGATGTTACTTATGTTTAAATACCTTTTGTGACCAGGGTGATAAAAAGCAGATAAAAAGGGTTCAATTGATGATTATTGAAAAAATGAAATAATCCTCTAAAGACTGGAATTCATGCTCGGGATTTTATTAAGAAAGTGCTTTAGTCCTGTCAAGGAGGATTGTGAGGTGGTAGTTATGCTGAGGGAGCTCTTCACTCATGAAAAGCAAATGCAGTCTGGTCATGCCCTTACTCAAAGGAACGAGACAGCCTTATCATTAATTCATTCAAGAGACACGTGGTTCAAAGGTGGTCATTAACGTTTGTTCTTTTGTACAGGAGATCAAAATGGATTTAGAAAAGAAACTCCAATAACGCAGTCTGGAAAGCAATGTGATTTAGTGGAAAGAAGAGTGCCCTGGAAGTCAGAAGTCCTTGGTGGTTTTATATGTGGAGGGTGCTGGGCATATGTAATGGGAAAGAAAACATCCACAATCAACACTCCTGGATTGTGATCTGAAAGTCAGGAAAATAAAAGTCCTACAGCCACCTTTTACGTTCAGGGGGGACTTTCCTCATTTAGGAGGAAGCTCTCTTGACTATTTAACTTTAACCTGGCCCAAATTAAGTAAGATGAGACTTTCATTCGTCTGATTCCTATTGATAAATGAAGATATAGCTTCTATGTCGCATGTCCGTATTGCTTTACACTTACCTTAATGAATCTTTTGGCTGTCGACTCCCTCTCCACACTTTTGATGTGGGCTGCAAAAGCGCATTCCCTGAAACTGATTCACCCACAAAATAGTAGAAGTTAGAGGGTGGCCACTTGAGAGCTGGAGAGGAAGATTTCTCAGCATCCAGGAGATGAAAAGAGAGGAGAAAGATGGGGAGAATCCTGCAGAAAGGAATGGCCAGTGGGAAATGGATAAGCAGGGAAACATTTCCAAGTTATGTAAGATCAGCAATTTGACTTGAAACACATACCCCAGGCTCCAATGAAGGAGTAGGTTTGGTGTCCAGTCTAAAGTAAAGCATCAAAGAAAGGCAAGAACAGCAGGAAGCAAGAAGAAGGTAGGTGTCCGGATGTCAGTGGGAGCAAGAAACTGGGGAAAGTTTCAGGAGAAATTGAAGCCCTCTGAAGATATCTTGGATTTTCTGTTGTTGCTCGGATGGCCAGGGCTGGACTTGTTTTATTTGCATATCAAAAGGAAAACCTCAATGGCTAGAATTCTTGAAGAAATTCAGGCGGTAGACCTTTGGATTACCCTTAGAATTGTAAGAGGTATTTGTGACCTATGTAGTCAACTTTTCCTTTAATATTAAATAAAACAAAAGAAGAGAAAAATGGGGCCTAAAATTTGGCCATTGCGAGAGAGAGGGAGAGACAGAGAGAAACAGAGAGGGAGAGAGAGAAGAGTTAGTTCTTTGTGAATTATCTATTAAGGGAGGAATATTTAAAGAGCAAGACACATTTCTTTCTCTTAAATATTGATTTTTCATTTTAAGTTGGAGCCAAATATCAATATAGGTAAAATTGGTAGTTCCCAGAACTGATGAGAATTCACAGAGCTTAACAAAATGAATGCATGGCTTGATCTTATTGCAACATATTTAGAGGGAAAAGAGAGTATTGATCAACTTGCTTTAGGAAAGCATCTGTAAATTACTATTGTTTGAAATAGCCTATTGCTAAAAAGTTTATATATGCTATATTTTGTTCAATGTAAGGGAATTCAGACTTTGCTGGGTTTGAGGAATGGTCTAATACTAGGGTGTCTAGAATATATGTTTTAATACATAATATATGAGTTTTGGATTCTTGTCTTGATTTAGTTGCTGAATCAGTTTAGTCTTATATAAAGAGCACAATTTCCCTGCCTCAGGTATGCTCTCAGGGTCATCAGATGTGTTGTGCACTGTTCATTTTTTAGTAAAATGGAAGAGGATGTCATTATAAAAAGTCATCTCATAGATATGCCCCTGATTATCAAAGGGTAAAATCCAATCTTCCTAAAAGTAGAATGACTCCTAGGGTACCTTCACCTTGGTCCCCCTTTGACTTACTTTTAAGCTTGCTCATATTATTTTGAATCGCAATTAATAAAAAACAGTCTGTAGCTACAACAGTGTCTAAAAGCATTCATGCTTTAATTGCTTCACATATAACATTTCATAATTACTGGGTTGACACACTTCATTTATCTAAATTTACCCAGCTATAATGAAAGCTGCCCACATAATTTTGTGTTGTGAATGACAAATACATAGTTAGAGCATAACTGTTTTGGAATGGTCCCCAAGGAAATCTACACTGAAGCTCTATGTGCCTAGAAACTACAGACCGTAAAGAGGCTCCTATGTCTATTTAGAGGCATTGAAGAATTAAAAAAAAAAAAAAAGAATTTGCCTTATTAGGGAAAGAAGTAGCATAATAGCCATAGTCATGATTATAAGTGGGTCATGTCTGAGGTTATTTTGTTTTTGTTTGGTTAGTTTTGCAGACTGTAAAAAGTAAAATTTAGACAATAAATTCCAGGTATATAAATGTTTAAATGAGGAGTTTAAGAAAGTTGCTCTTTTGGTTTGCCAAAGGGTTGCTGATGCAAAGTACCAGAAATGTTTCGGCTTTTTAATGGGAATTTTATTTAGGGCAAAAGCTTACAGTTCAGAGGCCATGAAATGTCCAAATCAAGGCATCAGGAGAGATTTCTCAGGGCCCTGTCATGTGGGGAAAAAGATGGTCACCGATCCCTGCCAAGGTCCCTGCCTTCCCCTTCAGAATCTACCATTTCCTGGAGCTCAGCTGAGGGCAACAAGGCATAGGACTTCTCTCTTACCTGGCCTCTTCTCTCAGTCTCAGCTGCTCCACTTTCTTCCCAACTTCCCTGGGAACTATCAGGGATATGGCTCGTCTCTCCCTCTTTGAGTCTCTTAGAGCTTCTCTCCTTGAGCTCACCTGTGGGCAAAACTGGAGTCCTTTCTCCCACCTTGCAGGATCAAATATGGCGGCTCCATTTCCTGGGTGTCTCCATTTATATCAAATCCAGTAGTAAGAAGGTGGAGACTCAACCTGAGTCATGCTTCACTTCTGACATAGTCCAGTTGAAAGATTATCACTCCCACAGGAAAGGATTAGTTAAAAAACATAATCTTTTTCTTTTTGGGATTCATAAAAGGACTTCAACCTGTCATAGCCGTGAAGGAAGATACATAATACTGAGCACTGGTTGGCGCAATGCTTCACTCCTGTAGAGGAGACAGAACAGAGTCATCATTAAGTAGTGGATGTTAGTCCCCCACTAATTCTGGAAGCTCACACAGGGTGATGGACTGCACACATGCCCTCTTTTGCTGCAGTGGAAAGTTCCCTTCCTCCTCCCCCCATCCCACTGGGAACACACGTGCTAGTGGGGTTGGTCAGTGCGTGATAATTCACACACTTAAGCAAGACAAAGAAGTTCAGTAGAGAAACAGGGGAGGATCACCCTAATGGAAGAAGAATCTGGGCAGAGCATGAGCTCCCTGGCCGACTTCTAGATAAGGCAATGTTCCAGGTCCAGGGTCCTGATCGGGCAAGTCTGGGAAGGAGCAGCAGATGGTGCAAAGTCTGCTTCCCCAGCAGTAACCTTCACGTACCTTGCTTGTGACAGTTCACCAAGGTCGTTTATATGTTACCTCACGATTCTTGCAATAGTGCTCTGACATAGATTAATATTTTTCAGCACTTTTACAATGGAGAACATTGATATTTGGAGGGATTAAGAGATTTGCCCATGGGTTTAAAACTAGAAGGAGACACACTGAGATTCAAACCCATCTTTTGGCAAGAGATACATGTTGTCTGCACAATACCAAAGCTTCCCTTTAAAATTCAGGGCCATGATTTTGGCTTTTCCCATTCTGATCCACTTGAATTACAACAAAACTGAAAGTCTTTCTTAAAACAAGAATTAATGGGTACCAAAGGAGGATGTAGATTGAATATGTAATTCCTCCTAAGGGAAGTGCTACATTTCTCATTAAACACCCAAGCCCATTCCGTAAGAATTCAAGATAAGAGGAAGATGGGGATCTTGAAAACCCTGGGAATAATAAGTGAAACAGGATTTATTTCAACAATGGAAGGTGTTTTATTAGGTATATGTACCAAAATACTATGTCTATAAACTAAACTGAGGTTATTTGAGAACTTGGTCATTTTAAAAGAATAACTTCTCTAGCAAGTGAGAAAATATTTTATTTTTTACCTTGTGAAGTGTCTTTCAGTGACCAGCTAAATAAATACCAAATCACTGATCCTATGAATTTCTATCAGGCGTTTTGAAACTTAGTGGGATTTTGCCAAGTGTCAGGGGCTCAGTAAACTCTTTGCTGTTGTCATACAAGACTCCTCTTTATAACAAAATGTCAGTCACCTGTAACATCCTCATTCATTTCTATTGAACCATAGCAATTTTCCTTTGAGTAATTTCACTTTTAAAAATATCGTGGTAGTGAATATTTCCTTTTTTTTGCTGCTGAAGTGAGGAATTTAGAAATGGTTTTCTTACAGTAGAAATTTTACTTAACATTAAACATACACAGGAAAGCAAATTTACTACTTTTCTTGAGAAATAAACAGAGAAGCAAATGAAATGTGCTAATGTACTCCCAATTAGCACATTCATTAAGGACTATTTTGAACGCAATAATGAACTTTTTGCTTCTTCCTGAAG